>NW_027507789.1:48249745-48849745 GCF_037356315.1 Lithobates pipiens | reverse complement strand
TTTTTCCCAGGGCCCAATCAATATTAAAGACGGCCCTGTGTGTATAAACATATAATCCAGTAAGATCATAGCGGATGACGTCATGCGTGGCTCCTTCCACATACACGTTACTTCCTGGGCAGGACTTTGTCAGTGTGGTTTGTGCTAAGCGGCTTTAAATTTATTGAATAAATTATTATATAACGGAGAGCACCAAATTCTTGTATTTTTGCTTTTATATTGATATCCACGATCCCACGGAGGAATTGGCTGCCTCGGATCCACCCAGACCATTGGGAAACGATTGATCCCCTTCATGGGAATGCTTGTTTGACCATCCTGATGGTTCAGGGGGTCGTGGTCCTAAGGTGAGCGGCCATCAGTGTATGGGGTGCTGCATATTATATGATATATATATATATATATATATATATATATATATATATATGTGTGTGTATATATATATATATGTATATATATATATATATATATATATATATATATATATATATATATATATATTGTATATGTTCAATCTAGAGACACCACTTTGCACCATCTGGGATATTTTTTTATGAAGTTTTTATTATGGAAATTTATTTAGACTTTCTCTTATATATTTTATAGGATTTAGATGTTTTTTAATATATACATATTGATTGTGGTGCTTTTCATTTATTAGTAAAAATGTACTTAAAAAAAAGCCTTTTACTGCCTCACATTAGGGTTGCTGCTGCACTTAAGACAAGCTAGAAGTAAAAGTTAAAAAATCAGTTAGGGTTACATATCCAAAAGTTTGTTGCAAAAATACGTAGTCACTGATGTTGTCTGTGAAAAACGCACTGTCATGTGCCAACCACATATACCATATTTATCGGCGTATAACACACACCCCAAGTTTAGGAGGGAATTTTAAGGAAAAAAACTTACATTTAAATTCCCATCAATGCAGCCTTATCAGTGTCCATCTGCAGCCTTGCCTATCATTGCAGTCTTGCCCAGTGTCCATCTGCAGCCTTGCCCAGTGCCTTTGCAGCCTTGCCAATCTCTTTGCAGCTGCTGATTATTTAAAATTGGCGCCGATCTCCACTGACTGTGAGCGGAGATGAGCAAGTACCGGCGACATACAGAAAGCCGAGTTTACTCGGCTAGACTCGACTCCTCTCGCAGTCCCGCCCATCTCTGCTGACTGTAATCGTAGATGAGCGAGCGCCGGCGGCATACAGAAGGGCTGAGTATATATCAGGGGCAGGACATGCGAGAGTAAACTCGGCTTTCTGTATGTCGGTGGCGCTCGCTCATCTCTGCTCACAGTCAGCGGAGATCGGCGGGGATCGGCGTAAAACACGCACCCACGCTTTTCCCCTGATTTTAAAGGGAAAAAATGTGTGTTATACACCGATTAAATATGGTAGCTAGCATAAAGGCATCTTCCAAGCATGTTATTGAAAGGATTTCTGTTTTCCCCATGTCACCCTCCAAGTCGCATTAAAAAGTGGACACTTACCTCTCTGTATGTTTTTTTTTTTTTTATATTTTTTTTTTTTAGTTTTGGAATGGTATTTTCCCCCTTTGGCCTGCTCAGCTCTTTATGCCCTTTGTTGACAATTCCTTGAAATTAGCCTTGAAAATGTCTAGAAATTATTATACCAAATAACCCCTATAGACTTCAATAAAGTTCAGTATTAGATTCCCAATTTTTGGACTTCTGTGCAGGGTTCAAGCCTGGAAGATGGGCCATAGTTGTTTTTTTAAGCTATTCTGCTTGATTAAGAAGGAGGCTGCGCAAAGTTACAATTGACCCTCAGGCCAGACTTTGAACATGCCTGCTTTACACATTTCTTCACACCTACCTAAAATTTCTGCACAACACCCACTAGCTTCTTCCCACAGTACCTAGGTGAGGATCATGTAATGAGTCTTTGAGTGATGTCTCTGGGAATGATTATGTACTGTGCTGGATATTCTGCATTCCCAGAATACCAAAGGTTGGTGACCTCACCCTCAGCTTTGCTGTAGCTTGGGTAAGGTAGTAAACATATTTACAAATCTTTTTCCCCATAGCGTTTTCTTTTCACTTCAATGTGGCCATTTTTTGTTATGGGGTGAGGCCCTGTTGTATCAAGCAGACCTTGCTTTTTATCACAAGGTTTGTTTTAATAAAAAAAATTTAAATCACAAAAAATGCATTTTTAAGCCCAACTCCATACAAGACTTTAATTGGGGTACCCACCGCGTGTCTGCTAAGCAGTGCTTTTCTTTGCATGTCAGAAAATCATGCGATTTTGTGCATGTTCCTGACATGCATAGATAGGAAACTAGCCCCAACTAATCCAAACATGTATTTATTCGGGCTCATTATACAGTATGTTATTATTGCTAGTGTCTCTGAACACCCTGTCATGCTACAACGGGAAAATAGAACTTTATTATTATTATTATTATTGCTAAATATTATTATTGAAGATTATTATTGTGGTTGTTATACCAGAGCCTAAACATACATGATGGAACATGAGGCATGCCATTAATCCACATAGTATACATTTATAAATTACATCAGATCAGAACATGACGTCTTACTTTAGTGATGAATCAGCTTCCAAATTATATGCGATATATCTGATTTTCCTGACACAAAGTTTCCAACTCATCGATAATGTGTACTGTGAGTATGTGATATACCTTACATATGTTTTGTGAAACTTATCAATATACATTTAAAGGATATAAAAACCCAAATTTTCATATTCCTGATATGTGCCTGCTGTGCCATGCACGTGTGTGAAAAAGTATTCATGTTCTCTTTGTATTGCTTCCTTTGTGTGAAATCCCTGATTGTCCTGCCAGTCCATCTGCTTTCCAATTAAAAACTGACCACACTAAGCAGGAGAACACACCGTGGTTAGTTCTCTAGCTATGTTGAGAACTCAACCCGCTCTCCTCCAATGAACAGACTTGTCCTGACCCCCCCCCCCACCCCAAAGTTCAGTGTACTGACATTTCTCCTCTCCAACCTCCTATTGAGCTGAAAACAGAGCTTATGTGGTCACTTATAAAAAAGGGTAAAAAGTGTTGATAATGGTGTTTTTTGTTTTTTTGTTTGTTTATATCTATACTCAAGTGTTTTGCCTTTTATTTATATTGGAGTGATTCCAAAGGCAAATTTTTTCTTTTTTTTATTACAAACATGTTATACTTGCTCTGTGCAGTTGGTTTTGCACAGAAAAGCCTGGATCCTCCTCCTCTCGGGTCCCTCTTTGCTGCTCCTGGCCCCTCCCTCAGCTTGCTACAGGGGGCACCCAAGCTGAGTCAGAGCTCCATGTATCCATTCAGACAGAAAGCAACCTGACCGCCCCCTCCCCAGATTGGCTGACTGACTTTGATTGACAGCTGCGGGAGCCAATGGTGCCGCTGCTCTGTCTCAGCCAATCAGGAGGAGTGTCCCGGATGGCTGAGGGGATCGTGGACATCGCTGGAGAGAGATGGGGCTCAGTTAGGTAATTAGGGGGGGTGCTGCTACACACAAGTTTTTTTTTATCTTAATGAATAGAATGCATGAAGATAAAAAACGAACCTGCCTTTACAACTCCTGTAAGCCAAATGGGTTGTTTTGCAAGGTTTACATATTCTTTGAAGAGATTTATCCGTTTTTGCTCTTTTTTTTTTTTTAAATGAGTACAAAGTAAATTTTTTTTTAAATTAAAATAATAAAGATGTTTGTCCTTACCTACTCTGTGCTATGGTATGACACAGGCCCCTTACCTCCTCTTCTCAGGTCCCCTGCTGGCACTCTCTGCTCCTTCTCTTCTTTGTGTGACCCCATAGCAAGCCCCTTGCTATGGCAGCACACATGTGGGCCTGCTCCCAAGCCGGGTTACGGGTTTCCAAATACACACGCAGCCTGGCTTGGCCTCGTCTCCACACTTCCACCTCACAAGATTTGATTGACAGCAGCTATAGCCAGTCTTGACAGTGCAGAGAAGATTAAGATTTGAATATTTGTGTGATGCAGGATGCTTATATAATGAAAAGAGTTTCATTCAGATTGCCATTTAGCAATCTTCCCATAAAGGAAACGATGCCCTAAGAGATTGGAGCAGGCTGTGAAGATTCTATGAGCTAAAACATTACAGAGTCTCAGGCGCAAACTTTATTACAGCACGGGGGGGCAGTGTGTACAGGGAAGGGGGGGGCAGTGTGTACAGGGAAGGGGGGGGGCAGTGTGTACAGGGAAGGGGGGGCAGTGTGTACAGGGAAGGGAGGGGAGTGTGTACAGGGAAGGGGGGCAATGTGTACAGGGAAGGGGGAGCAGTGTGTACAGGGAAGGGGGAGCAGTGTGTACAGGGAAGGGGGGGCAGTGTGTACAGGGAAGGGGGGGCAGTGTGTACAGGGAAGGGGGCAATGTGTACAGAGATGTGTACAGAGGGGGGGAGCAGTGTGTACAGGGAAAGGGGGGCAGTGTGTACACGGAAAGGGGGGCAGTGTGTACAGGGAAGGGGGGGCAGTGTGTACAGGGAAGGGGGGGCAGTGTGTACAGGGAAGGGGGGCTGTGTGTACAGGGAAGGGGGGGCAGTGTGTACAGGGAAGGGGGAGCAGTGTGTACAGGGAACCAGGTAGTGAGAAAAGGGAGTGGGAGCAATTTTTAAGCCATGCCCATTATTTAGCATAATTTAAATACATCCACATTTTGCCTTGGTGCACTACTCCACAGGTGGAGATCTTCCTAATGTGTCCCTAGTTCTCAAATCCAAAAGCTGGGAGGTTTTCAGATATACAACTATGAAGCTGTAGACACAGAAATCCTAGGCACTGAGAAAATGCACTTCATGAATCAAAACAAAAGGTGAATTTTTCAGGATAGTGCTTAGGCAAAAGAAAAATTTTCCCTAGAACATTGCAGATATTCACATTTGGAATTCAGGTCTTCTTTAGTGGCATTTTTAAGTAATGAATTACTTTAAACTCTTATCGCCGGCACCCCTTGGCCCTTAAAGTGGTTTATGATGCCAGGGACAGGGCTTAATGTCATGTGACTGGCGTGATTGGCTGTCACGGTGGCCACGTGATCTGAAAACTCCCAACTTCTCCTTTCGATTAGGCGATGGCATCAAGGGGTTAAAAAGATTCTACCTTTAGACTGTACACACTAGACACAACCATAAAATATGAATTCTGATTGATTAACCACATGCCGACCAGCGCACAACGATGTACGTCGGCACACTGGCACGGCTGGGAAAATGGCTGTACAGTTACGTCCCCTTAAAATCGCAGAATTGTGGGTTTCCTCAGTGACCACGCCTGTGGGTCAAACGGACTCTATGTCTGTCGGGGGCCCGTGATCGTGTCACAGAGCGGCAGAAAGGGGAGATGCCTATGTATACAAGGCGTTTCCCTGTTCTGCCTAGGGACATGACCGAGATCTACTGCCCCGTCATCGGGAGCAGTGATTGATGTCATGTCAGTGGTAGCCCTTCTCCCCCACAGTTAGAATCACTCCCTAGGACACAACCCCTTGATCGCCCCCTAGTGTTTAATCACTTTAATACAGGGCACTTATAGTTTCCATTGTAATCGGGGATATTCCTCTAGGGAGACCTCTGAACTTCATTGGAATCCAGATGGTCTGATTCAGGACAACTTTACTCATGTTATCTTCCAGTAATACCCATTTTTTATATGGGGCATTGTAAACCCAATCCAAAATTATCCTCACTACCGCTGCTATATGGTATTTTTGAAAGTCTGGAAGGGATATCCCTCCCTTTTCCTTAGGTCTACTCATTGTCTTATAGGAAATACTTCCTCTTCTATTCCATATAAATTTCTGGATCAAGGATTTAATAATTTTAAAATAAGCCTTTGGGACATTAATCGGGAGACTTTGGAAGATATATAAGGTATTTGGGAGGATCATCATTTTAATTACACTTATCCTACCGAACCATGACAGTCTATGTGCTGGATATTCTTTGAGATCTTGTTTAATTCTATTTAGGAGAGGGAGAAACATTAAGAACATGGGATAAGGTACTTAAAGGTACAGTAGGACAAAATAATAGCCCCCTAATGCCCCTGTCAGGAAATAATTATTTTCCCCCGGGGAAAGAAAATAAAATGTTCTTAAAATGGACCCATAAGGACCAACTGAGATTAAGGGACGTGATAAAAGTAAATAGCTTGTGTTCTCTAGCGGAGTTACGAGAGAAATATGGTAGAACACCGTGGGACGGATGGGGGTATAGACAACTCCAACACTTTGTAGAGTCCCTCCCTAAACCTCTCCGCTTAGGAGATAGCCTAAATCCCTGGGAAAAACTGATTGACTGAGGGGGATTGGGTAGACAGGGGATCTCTAAAATATATAGGATCTTAATAACTTTGATGGAGGATGAGGCTATGTCATCTCTGGGGAGATGGGAAGGCGAACTGAATCAATCAATTTCGGAAAAATTGAAAGGGAAAGTCATGGACTATATCCATTCCACTTCAATGGATACAAGGACAAAAGAAATTAATTATAAATTAATGATTAAGTGGTATTATGTCCCATCTAAAATGCATAAAATGAATCATGACCTATCACCCTTATGTTGGAGAGAATGTGGGAAGGAGGGAACTCATGCCCATATATGGTGGCAATGTAGCTTAATTCAGTCATACTGGGAAGAAGTGCTGGGCCTAATTAAAGAGATTGATGGGACAGAAATAGAACTGGATCCCTGGAAATGCTTGTTCCATGCGACCGAGGGCCCTAGGGAAAAATATAGGACAGCACTTACCCCATTTTTGCTGAATGCAGCGAAAGCATTGATTCCGAGATATTGGAAAGTAAAGGAAATACCAGGGGTAGGAGAATGGTTCAGGGAAATGGATAGAATGAGGATTATGGAAGAACTAATACATCTTCAAAGGGGGGTAGGAACAAGATTCCAGGATACTTGGAGGAACTGGCTGGAATTTAGAAAGTCCTCAACTTATTTGGGAATTACGGGGGATGGGGGGGAGCGTCTAGGGGTCTGTCGCTGGATGTCTCCATAACCCATGCCTTTTTTTTTTCAAGGGGGGGGGGGGGGAATTGGTGGCAGGGGGAGGGGGGCACAGGGAGGGGGGATTTTTTCCCCCTCCCCCATTTTTTTTTTTTTTATTAAGGATCGATCCGGTCGGGTACCCAATGTGAACTTTCTTATCCCTTATTTTTTTATGAATGTTGATAATGTGGAAATAACATGAATGCTAAACAAAGTGATTTGTAATAGTATGTATAAGAAATATTTTTTACTGTTTTTTGTAAATGTGGAAAACGAAATAAAAATACTTAAATACAGGGCACTTATACACCCTACTGCCCAGACCAATTTTCAGCTTTCATCGATGTCGCACATTGAATGACAATTGCGCGGTCTTGCTACACTGTACCCAAACTAAATTTTTATAATTTTGTTCTCACAAATAGAGCTTTCTTTTGGTGGTATTTGACCACCTCTGGGATTTTTATTTTCTGCTAAACAAATAAAAAAAAGACCAAAAATTTTGAAAAAACATTTTTTTTTGTTTGATTTACAAAACTTTGTAAATAAGTAAGTTTTCTCCTTTACTGATGGGGCTGCAATGACGGGCACTGATAAGGCGGCACTGATGGGCACTGACGAGGTGGCACCAATGAGGTGGCACTGATGAGGTGGCATTGATGGGCACTGATGGGCACTAATATGCGGCACTGATGGGGCACTGATAGGTGGCATTGATATGTGGCACAGGTGGGCACTTATAGGCGGCATGGATGGGCACTGATAGGTGGCACGGATGTACTGTAATGTATGTCACTGGATGCCAATCGATGCCAAACAATAATGCCTGCCAATCAGTGATGCCCATTGTGGGCAGTGATTTGTATCTATTATGGGAATTGGCATCCAATATGGGCACTGATTGGCATCCCTGGTGGTCCAAGTGGCATCCCTGGTGGTCCTAGTGGTGTCCCAGGTGGTCCAGTGTGGGCATCCTTGGTAGGGGGCTGCGCTGATAATGGATCAGCACAGACCCCCCTATCAGAGGAGCAGCCGATCGGTTCTCCTCTACTCGTGTCTGACAGGCGCAAGTGAGGAAAAGCCGATCACCAGCTCTTCCTGTTTACACTGTGATCAGCCGTGACTGGACATGGCTGATCACATGGTAAAGAGTCTCCGTCAGAGACTCTTTACCTAGATCGTGTTGCAGGGTGTCAGATCGGTTAACCCCTTCCCTGCCAGTTTAATTTACACATTAATCAGTGCATTTTTATAGCACTGATTGCTGCATAAATCACAATGGTCCCAAAATAGTGTCAAAAGTGTCGGATGTGTCCGCAATAATGTTGCAGTCATGATAAAAATTGCAGGTTTTTTTTTTTAATTTGTTATCTTTATCTTTTAGACTTACAGGTCATCAGCTATGACTCTTATCTCCCTGCTAATAAACCAAATCATCACACCAATGCTTATGACTCTAGTGACCCAATCTTCAGACGAGGACAACCATTCACCATGACATTCAACTTTAACCGAGCTCTTCAGTCAGGAGAAAATATCATATTTACCTTTGATATTGGTAAGTCAATATTATCATACTATAAAATACCAAAAATACCAACAACCATTTATATAGATAATGTGGTTGATTTACTAAAGACAAAAGGGCTGTTCACTTTGCAGGGGAATTTTCCACCGAGCTTGGTGTATGAGTTGAAGCTCTGCCGACTTCCACCATCTGATCATGGGCAAGCAAAATAGAGTTTTATAAATTTCCCTTCCATGCGATTGGGTATCTTTTGTGATTGGGTACCCCTAAACAGAATTACGGCAATTGGCTTCTTTTTCTTTTCAACAGTCCTACCCCCATAACCACCATTCCGGCTTAGGCCTTAATGACAAATCATTAGTGCTGCAGTTCGATGTAAGGTTGGAGTCTGACATGGACTATGATGTGAGGAGGACTGAGCTGGGGACGTTAACCTAAGGGGGACCTTACTCGACTTACCAATCTCTTTGATGGACTAGAAGTGGTAGTAGTTCTAACAAGCTTCACACAGTTCCTTTCTCTAGAGACCAGAAACAGGGGTTTGCCCATCATAGGATTCAATAAATGAGCAAAATATGGACACAGTTTGAGACATAAGGTGCATCCTGCAAATTCTTATTCCAAAGTGTTTGACACAACAAAAAAGGTCACCTTGACCAAACATGCTCATATCTCAATGTTTCAATGGGCAAGATTTCTCAGTGCTCTTCTGTATGTACTTACCCTAAGGCACCCTTAACACTTGTGTCAAAAGATTTTCAGAGACATTTGACAGGCACCTGTTTTACGCGTAATTGCCAATGCATTGTACACTTGAATGGGTCATGTTTGGCTGGTTTACTGCATACCTTATGTGGCATGCACTGCAACTCAACTGTAATTCTAAATAAGCCCTTGAAGGAGAAGTCCAGCCTGAGCTTTTTAAGCGTGGCTTCTCCTAAGGGTCACAGGAGTGCAATTCGTTTCGCACTCCTTTGACCCGTTTTCAGCAGAGAGTAGTCTGAAGTCTACTCTCTGCTGATGTCACCAGGATCAGTTGACTTCCAAAGTCTGAATCCACTAGCTGCCTTGACTGATGGCAGTCTCAGCGGCTCAGTACTCCAATGAGTGTGGAGGAGCAGAGCAGGAGAGATGCTGACTGACAGTCAGCAGCTCTCCACTCGGGAGAGGTGAGAGAACCGAGACATCGGCGGTGTTCGATGGCTCGGTTCTCAGTAAAGAGGTGGCGGGGGACATATGCAGCATCAGCTGCATTCACCTAGGTAAGTATGAATAGAAAAAATATCATTCTTCCCTTTTAAGAGTTGGTCCAAATTAAAAACTTTACACTGATCAGCCTTAAGATTATGACCACCCACCTTATATTTAGTTGGGGCCCCCTTTGCCACTAAACCAGCCCTTACCTGTTGAGGCATGGACTCCATTAGACCTCTGAAGGTATGCTGTGGTATCCGGCACCAGTAGCAGATCCTTTGAGTCTTACAAGTTGCGAGGTGGGGTGCAAATTTCTGACACCTTTCCATAGGAACCAGCAATAATTTTATCAGCAATTAGCGTTAGTAGCTCTTCTATCGGATTGGACTACATGGGCCAGTCTTCGCTCCCCCTGTGCATTAATAAGCCTTGACCAACCATGACCCTGTTGCCTGTTAGTAAGTTTTCCTTCCTTGGACCATTTTTGGTAGGTCCTGACCATCCCAGTGGTTTAGTCATTACAATTAGGCTTGTGTCAATATCTCTCAAATTCTTACATTTGCCCATTTTTTTCTATTTTCAACACATAAACTTCAGGGACAACATATTCACTTGCTGCCTAATATATCCCACCCACTTTCAGGTGCCAGTGTCCCAAGATAATCAATATTCTTCACTTTACTTGTCAGTAAGTGGTTTTTGTTAGTATAGGCAAATGTCAGGCTTGGCTGGCAGCCAAGCCTGTCTGTTTGTTTGGTCTGGGTTGGGAGTAACTCAGGCAGAGCTGGGTGACTCACAGGAAGCATCACTGAGACCTCCCACATCTTTTCAATAATTTCTGCAATCTGGAAAGGAAAGGAGACAGGAGAGATGGAGCTGCCTGGAGTGTTCTGATGAGCCCTGACCAATCCCCAATCTGGATTGGCAGGGGGCAGGCCTCCTCAAATACTCGGGGTCAGCCCAGCTGGGGAGGAGTAGTTTGGGTGGAAGCTGTTGATGGAGTGCTAGGCTGTCGTGGCCTTTGAGGGAGCTCCCCGGTCTGGAGTGACCTTGGGTGTGAGCTTGGGTGCGGTCAGGACCCTCTCAAGACACACCGAGGGCTGGTGATTAACACAGTCAGGAAGCACTGGGGAGGTACGCCTGTGAGGACTGGGAGATTGCAGTCTGGGATGGGTGCAGAGCCAGTGGAGTGGACTGTGATGGCACGAGAAGTGGAGGGAGGCAGCTGCAGCCAGGAGGACTGGCAGGACCTGAAGAGGTGGTGCTGGAATCAGTAGCCACGTGGACAGCCAGCATAGGGACTAACCATATTTTTGCTACACCATAGGGGCCTGAAGTCCCTGCCTGCAAAGGGCATTTGCTTTGGGACTGGTGAGGGCAGTGTCAGGCCTGTATATCAGCACTAGCTGGTCCTGGAGAGTGAGATCAAGAGCCAAATAAAGTGCTGGAGAGAGAGAGATCAAGAGTTGAGTCTGTGCTGGAGGAAGTTGTATGTACTGGAGATGTATATAGTTTAGTCCCTACATTTTCTGCAATCAACTGGGCATCTCATATCTACCCTATCCTCATACAAGTTTAATCCCCTCAATAAAAATACAAAAAAAGCGCATTGACTGTTTTCTGTCTGGGAGTGACTGAAAATAGTGTGTCTGTCTGGGTAGGGTGACAGACGGACCACAACTACAAGCCGCCCTTACTGGGGTACCGCTACATACACTTGTGTATTTAACTAAAATGTCTGATGTTCCCTCTCCTCTAGGTCCTTCTCCATCAGAGAGCTACAGAACAAAAGCAGTGATTCCTCTGTTTGGGGCTGGAAATAAGAGCTCATGGAGTGCGATCTTGCTATCCAACAGCAATAATAGCATTAGTGTGGCTATAAACAGCCCTTCGGATGCTGTGATTGGACATTACATTATGAGTATTACTGGAAACTCTGGCAGGCCACAGCCCATTTGTGGACTGTATCTCCTCTTTAACCCTTGGATTCGAGGTATAAAACATGCAGCACGTTTTTAAACCATTTTATCGGTATGTTAATGAATAGTTGGTGTTTATGTTTTTTCCTAATTTCCAGAGGATGATGTATTTTTACCTGATGAGAGTGAAAGACAAGAATATGTTCTGAATGAAAAGGGAGTGATATTTGTGGGAAGTGAACATAGCATCTCACCTCTGTCTTGGAGCTATAATCAGGTATTTAGAGTATAATATAAATCTTCATGGCTTACATTGGTGTAAAACTGAAACGGTAGCTGGTAACTGTACTATGTTAGTTTGACAGGAGCATGCTTGAGATTTGTCTTACTATAATGGACAAGAGTGTTAACTACAAAAAAGACCCAGTTTTGGATGTTTCCCAAAGAAATGATCCGCTCTATGTATGCAGGGTAGTCCATGGAACGGTGAGTTTTAACCTACATTACACATCATTTGCACATAGACATGATGTAACTAAACAAGAAGTCAGGACTGGCCAAGATGGCTGTGGCTAGAAATACTAGGGGGTGTATTTCAAAGTGATTTCTCTACAAAATAAAGCATGGAGATATGGCTAGAGGTGAGTCTGTTTTGAACCCTTGGCGCCCTTTAAGGGGTTTGCTATGCCAAGAGGTGGGTAGGGCTTATGGCCAAGTGATTGCCGTGATTGGCTGCAACAAAGTCGGAAAAGTCCAGATCGCAAGTAGCAATTGGGAACTCTCCGTGAGCTGCCGGTCACTGTGCCGGAAGTGCACAAGGAGAACGCTCTCAGCACAGCGCTGTTGGCGCTATCGGATGCAAACATGCAGCTGTTCGGTGCCAAAGCCCAGCCGCCGAAAGGCCGCATATTTGCATGCGCTCTGCGCCAACTGGTTAAGTATTAAAAATTATTTCATGCCATTTTCAGTCTCAGGTGCTCAGATACAGTTTAGCCTCTTGCTGCCAAATCACGTACCCAGTATGTCAATTAACTTCAAGTGGTTTTACCGGAAGTGATGCCTGCAGCCACAGGCATCATCCCGGTACTGTTTTTTTAGAGGCAATGGTCGGCTCTCTTGTAATAAGAACCGGAGCAGCTAACCAGCCGCTGAGTTATTACACCGTCTTCCGCAGCTTGCAACGGGAGACCCGGGCTACTAGTCAGCACGTCAGCACGTTAGTCGGCTAGTGGGAAACTCAAAGAAAGCCAGGATTGGCTTTGATCAGGTTGCCGCTATGGTAAACTGGAAGCGATGACATGACATCACTTGCGGTTCACCATCCTCTTATTGGCGATCTTGGCATTTTGAATGTTTTCAAGTGCAAAGGAAGGATTTGGGGTCTTATAGACTCCAGATCCTTCCATAAAGAGTACCTGTCACATTCCTATTTTATTTGTTATATTTACAGTTGCTTTAATTATTATTTATATTTTTTTATTACATTTATTGCTGTCACAAGGAATATAGAATTAAAGCAACAGTGTAAAAGTATAACAAAATAAATATAAATTATTAACCAACAAAAAGTGTTTTGTGCCCCCATCCCCTCCATGCTAGCGCGCAAAGGCGGACGAATGCTTTGATCCCGCACGCACACAAGCTGCGATCACCTATTTTACATGGGGTATTGCTGAAAATGTCGACTCATGGACAGTACTTCTAGCACTAGACCTCCTCTGTAAATCTAAAGTGGTAACCTGTAACGGCTTTTAAACCATCGCCTATCAATAGTAAAATTACAATTATAGCATCCAGCTGAAGTAATGTTTAAAAGCAAGTTCAACCACTTGACCTCCTGAAAATGTAGCCCCCCCCATTTAACTGACAATTGCATGGTCATGCATTAAAACTAACTGACACTTTTGACAAATTTGTGGAAACCAGTGACACTAATACAGTGATCAGTGCTTAAAATATGTACTGTCACTGTACTAATGACACTGGCTGGGAAAGGGTTAAACATCCAGGGCGATCAAAGAGTTAAATGTATGCCTAGACAGTGTTTTTGTTTACTATACATGCTGCTTTTACTAGGGGAAGAGATGGATTTGAGTCTCTACTTTGCAGAAACACAGAACAGAACTCTGCTTTGTTTTCATACTTTGCATGATGATTGCCAGGTGCCAGCGGATATCAAGTGCCCGGCAGATCGACTACTGCTGTGAATTTTCATAGCTGAAGAGGCGCGCTGGTGGCATGCACTCACCCCCTGCAGGCAGAAATGCCAAATCACGTATCTATATGTGATCTAGCTCACAGCTGCCGCCTTGTAGCAGTAAAATCTGTCTAATGTTCTAGTAAGTGAGGAGAAATCTTTGTAATGAAAATTCAGATAGCAATAAAATCCACAACGTAGTTCTAATCCTTCCCCACTGTATCCAAAACTAAAAAAGTTTTGGCTGGATTTAGAAAATTAAGTTGGCTAGGAAAGTCTATAAAGTGGGAATACGGACTCTGGGGTTGATTTACTAAAACTGGAGAGTGCCAAATCTGGTGAAGCTGTGCATGGTAGTCAATCAACTTCTAACTTGTTCAATTAACACCCATTCATTTCAATGGGCAGGGCAAACGGCCCCAAAGATGCTGCTTGCAGGACTTTTTTTCCTGTCCTACAAGCCCACCGTCCCAGTGTGAAAGCACTCAGGATTTCACACTAGGGTGGCTTGAGAGCCACTTTTTAGGTGCTTTACAGGCACTATTTTTTAGCGCTAAACCGCCTGAAAAGTGCCTTCAGTGTGAAAGGGGTCTAAGCATTGTTAAAAAACAAAAACACAAAAAATAACTGGAAGCTCTTCTTGCTACTTGCCTGTCTGCTTGGCTAATGTCTAAATGCACCTTAACATTACCTATGAAAACCATAGTTTTCTAAATAACTTGAGAGTTTATCTAACTGGCCTCTCTCTGTTTTTCACATACTGTATCTGCAAGTTGAACAGTAAAGATGAAAATGGGGTTCTTGTGGAAAACTGGAGCGGGTTCTATGACGATGGGATCTGTCCCACCAGCTGGAATGGAAGCTCTGTAATCCTAAAAGATTGGTATTATAAGGGTTTTAAGCCTGTGAAATATGGACAATGCTGGGTATATGGTGGATTACTCTGCACAGGTAAGAAGACATCTACATACAGTTTTAATTGCAGCATGCTTTATTTAATCTAATAAATACAGCTTGAGACAAAATAAATTATCTTTAATAGTCCTTGACATTGAGTCCTGGGGCCCTCCCGTCCCTTCTGTTTTGAACTATATTGTAATTGTACTGTCCCCCCTCTACTTTGTAAAGCGTTGCACAAACTGTTGACGATATATAAATCCTGTATAATAATAATCCAAGTGGCTTACTCAGTTCCAATGAGTGTCAGGAACATACACTAGTATTTATAGTCACAAGGGTTGCTCAGTGTCCTTAATCCAATCACCATGGAATGTGTCAAGGCAGACATTGATTTCCAGGAGCACCATGGAAGTTATGAAAGTATGTGAAACCACCTTGTTCTAAATTTATGATGCAATCACACTGGTGCCATGAAGCTGGGACATGAGCTAATTGTTACAGTTAACTAAAGGTATAAATTGTAAAATTGCAAGGTTGTTATAAGTAGGTAATAAATGGTGTTCAAAGTTGCCGCCCTTGTTTAAGGATGGTTGTATCAGTTTGAAGTAGATGGCCTTTTTCAGATGTCTGCTGTCCAAATAGTCAGGGCCGCCATCAGGGGGGTACAGCCGGTACACAAGTAAGGGGCCCAGGCATCCAAGGGGCCCCGAACCACGGGTCACAACCCGAGCCATCTTTAACAGGAGGCAGCTGATGTCACAGCGGACCGGTTTTCAGGATGCAGGAAAGGGTGGAGAGGTAGGCGGATCCCATGTGTGTGAGTTGGGGCCCACTGTCTGGCACTGTGCGGGGTAGGGTGAGGTCAGCTGCCAGGTTGGAGGGCCCCATGGAGGAGGACATCAGGGGGGAGGAGCTCCCCCGCTCTTCTGTGCATACAGGTCGGGGCCCGCTGTCAGACAGGCTCTGCTACTTTCAGGTACTAGTGTGCGCAGGGGTGGGTGAGGCCAGTTGGTGCCAGTGGAGGGCCACATGAAGGAGCAGGTCAGGTTGGAGAAGTCCCCCCACTCTTTCTTGCAGCTGTCGCTGGAGATCCTGGTGGAGATGGGACACAGGCTCAGCTACACCTCCTGGCACTGCTGACAGGTGAGAGCTGGGAAGAATGGTGCTTTCTTAGGTGTGTGTGACACTCCCTCCCACCTGTCCCGCTGCCTCCACCTGTCCCGCTGCCTCCCACCTGTCCCGCTGCCTCCCACCTGTCCCGCTCCCTCCCACCTGTCCCGCTCCCTCCCACCTGTCCCGCTCCCTCCCACCTGTCCCGCTCCCTCCCACCTGTCCCGCTCCCTCCCACCTGTGACACTGCCTCCAACCTGTCCAGCTGCCCCCACCTGTGACACTCCCTTCCACCTGTCCTGCTGCCCCCCACCTGTCCCGTGGTCCCCCACCTGTCCCGCTCCCTCCCACCTGTCCCGTGGTCCCCCACCTGTCCCGCTCCCTCCCACCTGTCAGGCTGCTCTTCTCCTGTGACAATCCCCCCTCCTCCAGTTTTGCTGCCCCCCCCGCCTGTCCCACTGCCCCCTCCTGTCATGCTGCTCTTCTCCTGTGACACTCCCCCCTCCTAACCCACTGCATGCCACCTGTCCCCCTGCTCCCTTCCTGTCCCACTTCCCACCTTCTGTGGTAGGAGAAGATGGGACTGGAGGGGGAGGAGGAAATGCGATGGAGGAGATGGGACTGAAGGAGGAGGAAGAGGACTTGGGATAGAGAACATGGGATGGAGAAAAAGAAGGACATGGGCTGGCCAGTGGGTGGATTCCATGGGACAGCCAGTGGGAGGGCCCTGGGGAATGTTGGCGGTCAGGCCCAGGGGGCCCAGGCCTAAAACTGTGTAAGTGGCCCCACAATTTCTGATGGCTGCCCTGCAAATAGTACACCACATTGTTCCTGAAAGAATGTCCCTTTTATTTAAGGTGTAGGAAGACAACTAAGTCCTCCTTTGCTGGTGACTGGATTAAGAGGATTGAGTTACCAGTGTGGCTATATTGTATATGTTAGGGTATGTTTCGGACTCTAAATACAACTGAAGAAGGCACTTGGATGAGGGTTAAGAGGTCTTCAATATTACAGAACAAGGCCGAATAAGTGCAACATATTACCACTAGCTTTCAGTTTTATACATTTGTATCAAGGGAACCATAGTGTTTATTTTTGGTGCCATTACTTTTTTTTTTTTTGACACCAATTATTTTATATTTGCAGTATTGAGATGCTTAGGCATTCCAACAAGGGTCATCACCAATTTCAACTCTGCCCATGACAAGAATGCAAACCTGTTTCTAGATATGCTTTATGACAGCCATGGAACAAGCAATGAACAGGATATGATATGGTAAGCACAAGGGTATATGAAATGGAAACTAGATGAATCAAAATGTTTCACTGTAGATAAAATAACTTCCATAACCTGCATTTGTCTGAAGGTCCATTCAGCTCTGTGGTAATACATGCATTGCAAAAGCTTTAGTGTACATTAAAATGTACTGCGCTATTGTAGTCCATAATGGGTACTGACAGTGATAGTGGGTTCAATTGCAGAAAAACATGGTCCTGCAGAATCATTCCTCATTGCCATTGCAACCCACATAATACCTTGTATTTCTCTACAGTGCAATGTAGCACAGCCAAATCGCAGGGCATGTTTAGAACACTGCTGCTAATCATTTTTAACAGATTTACAAAAAATAATTTTCTTAAGAAAACTGTATGCAGAGGCATGTTGCTATACATAGTGAAAATTGATTTACATACACTTTACGCTCAATATTACATAATATTCTTATACATATCCTTTCAGGAATTTCCATGTCTGGAATGAATCCTGGTTCACCCGTAAGGATCTAGGCCCAGCCTATAATGGTTGGCAGGTTATGGATGCAACACCACTGGAGTTAAGTGAAGGTATAAATATTCAGATTGAGATTGTTTCTGTTTATTTCACAGTTGTACTGCTCGTTATTTTTAGCTATATGGAAAATATATTGTGATAAGAGCCAATAAACTAAAAAGAGGATTTACCAACTCAGACAAGAATATCAGCTGAAATATAAATACCAAAAATAAGTATTTAATTATTTGATATTGAATATAGGTGTACACCCTGACTGGATTACATTTTGATTTACTAAAACTGGAGAGTGCAAAATCTGGTGCAGCTCTGCACAGAAACCAATCAGCTTCCAGTTTTTTTTTTGTTTTTTGTTTTTGTTAAAGCTTAAAGGGGTTGTAAAAGGTGTTTTTTCACCTTAATGCATCCTATGGCTCCCACTGCTGTCAATCATAGCCAATGACGCGGGTGTCGGGGGGAGGGGACGAGTCCTGCATTCGGCGGCTATGGATGCGGGAGTACGCCCGCAAGGTAACCCCCTCAGGGAAGCGCTTCTCCGAGGGGGTTATCAGAAGTGGGGAGGAGCCATAAGAGACCCGCCAGGGGACCCCAGAAGAGCAGGTGTCACTCTGTGCAAAACACGCTGCACAGTGGAGGTAAGTATGATGTTTGTTATTTAGAAAAAAATAAAAATACACTTACAATCACTTTAACCACATGCTGACTGCCACACGCCGATTTACGTCAGCAGAATGCCATAGATCTATCCCCTATTTTGTAGACGCTATAACTTTTCCACAAACCAATTAATATACACTTATTGCAATTTTTTTTTTTACCAAAAATATGTAGAAGAATACATATCGGCCTAAACTGTGGAAGAAGCTCGATTTTTTTTTTTTTTTTTTTTTTTATATATATTTTTTTGGGGGGATATAATATAGCTTTTTTTTCAAAGTTGTCGCTCTTTTTTTGATTATATCGCAAAAAATAAAAACCACGGAGGTGATCAAATACCCCCAAAAGAAAGCTCTATTTGTGGGGAAAAAAAAGAATGTCTATTTTGTTTGGGTACAATGTCGCACGGCCGTGTAATAGTCAGCTAAAGCGATGCAGTGCCGAATCGCAAAAAAAGTCCTTGGTCAGGAAGGCAGTAAATCCTTCCGGGGCTGAAGTGGTTAAGAGAACAAAGTTAAGCAAAAAGGTAATTGGCTACCATTCAGAGCTGCACCAGATTTTGCACTCTCCAGTTTTAATCAACCCTATAGCATGCTTAAGCACTGTGTATGAAATTGTATTTATATAATATACTTGTTTTGACCTTTTTTTTAAATCCTTTGTTGCACACTGGTGCTGCTGATCATCATTGGTAGTTAGTATGGCAGCAGCTCAGCAGCTGACCCGCATGGTGCCCAAGGTTGTAATGCTACCCAGTAATGCTTATGCTTAAAGCAGAGTTCCACCCATTTAAAAGTCAGCAGCTACAAAAAGCGTAGCTGCTGACTTTTAATAATCAGACACTTACCTGTCCTATGGTACAGCGATGTGGGTGCAGAAAGCCCGGCTCCTCTGCCCCTCCTCTTTGCGGCGCCGGCATTCTAATTGTGGGCACCTGGCTGTGGATGGGCACATGCTAGCCGCACTGTGCACTGTAAATGGCCAGGCTATCTTCTGGGGGGACCTGTGACATGTCCCATAAGATTGTAGGGAGGGAAGGGGGAGAGTTGATCTTCCTTCTGGCGCCGTGGAGCCAGAGGAGGAAGTGGGAGCTGAGTGCCTGTAAAAACAGGATACCCGCCCCTCCTCCCAAAAAATAACATGCCAAATGTGGCATGTCAGGGGGTCATCTGCACTTAAAGTTGGAAGTTCAATTTTTGGGTGGAACTCTGCTTTAATCCACTCGCTGGCTTGTTGACACTTTTTTTGGGCAATTAGAGGACATTTTTAGCCATTTTGCCAAGGCACCCCTGGTGAACCCAGAAGGCACCCCAGCATGCGCCACACACTGGCACATGATTGTATGCTCCAAATACACAGTATCTGCATTCAGAGCATTAGCCTGTACTTGGGTGTGTGCTTTTTCCAACACCTAGCACATAACTGGAGGCCATGCCGTGCGGCCCATGTACAGCCATGTTTAGGAGGACTAAAGAGTCTATATATTGGCATGGCAATCTCTACACACCGTAGGGCTTCAAAAAAATCACCTTGGGTTGTGGTAGGGATGAGTAATCAAGATTTGAAGAACCATACCATAATGTTCCATCCCAAGCACATATATACTATATTACCAAAAGTATTTTGATGACTGCCTATACACGCACATGGCATCCCAGTCTTAGTTCATAGGGTTCAATATTGAGTTGGCCCACCCTTTGGAGCTATAAACGGCTTCAAATGTCCTGGGAAGACTGTCCACAAGGTTTAGGAGTGTGTCTATGGGAATGAAGAGCATTTGTGAGGCACTGACGTTGGAGGAGAAGGTCTGACTTGCAGTCTCCGCTCTAATTCATCCCAAAGGTGTTCTATCGGGTTTAGGTCAGGATCAGTCAAGTTCCTCCAGCCCAAACTTGCTCATCCATGTCTTAACGGACCTTGGAGCAGCAGGGGAATAAAAAAAGTTAAAGTGGTTCTAAAACCAAGACATGTTTTACCCTAATGCATTACTTGCATTAAGGTAAAAAATGTCTCAGTGGTTGTATCGCTCCCTCACCTCCATTTATATATACTTATGTGTACGCAGCAGCGTTTATTATTTTACTATAAAAATAAAATATCCTTTGCTACCACTTTATGAATCTGTTGCTGGGAAGGAGGCAATTGAACTTTGCAGGCAAAATGCAGATTCACTTTAAGAAGAGCTTTAATATATTTGGCACTTCTGTGGAAGACCGTTTAAAGTGATACTAAACACACAATGTTTATGTTGATTTCACTGTAATTATTTTAATTTAAAAAATCTAAGTACCCTTTTCCTGATCAGCATACAATGGTCACCTGACCCAGCTCTTTCCCAGCCTGTCTGCAGGAAAACAAGCAGGAGGAGCTTCTAGTTGCTGGTCTGCTGCTGGTCACATGTTCAAAATAAATGAAAGCCTTTTGAATACAGAGTAAAAATTAATATCAATAAACTGTTTTACATTGCCATACAAATATATATTTGAAATTAAATCTTTATAGTTTTTTTGGTAATAACATGGTGTGGGCAGATTTCTGACAGTCACAGGTTGTCATGCCCCTTTAGCCTGTGTCTTAGAATAAGAGGGAGGCGAAGCCTCAATTAATCTACGTGTAATATCCCACCCCCATTGTGTTTAGTAACAGAAATCAAAGAAAAACACACTGCTCCAGGCAAATCTTCAGGTGCAGATTGATGACAGGTGCAGACCATGGCTCACCACCATCCAATGCAAATAAAATAAAGAAATAGTCGCACTCCAAATATACAAAAAGCTTGGATAAAACACAGGACACAGGACAGACAAACACAGGACAAGCAGTTGACACGTTTCGCAAACAACAGCTTGCTTGTCTGATACACTTGTCACAATAATACATCTATGCAAGCTTTGTGGATATTCAGAGTGCGACCATTTCTTTATTTTATTGTATTTAGTAGGTTGGTGGGCATGGAATAGGAGGGAGGGAGTGGGCTGTCATTTACCACTGTGTATACACCCACATGTGTGATTCTACAGTCACATGGGCTGCTCAGATGTGATAGATAGGAAATGCTCAGCATAGAAACTCACTGAGAACTGAGCATGTGCAGAGCTACATAGTTAGGAAGGTTGAATAAAGACACCAGTCCATCCAGTTCAACCTGAGTTTCTACAATTGTCCCTGTCCCTGTGCATTGCACACTCACATCAGTCCCTACCCTCAAGAAGCCCACAGTCCAAGGTCCCCATTCATATACTTGGGCCAATTTTGGACAGAAGCCAATTAACCTACCTGCATGTTTTTGGGGTGTGGGAGGAAACCAGAGTACCTGGAGGAAACCCACGCAGACACAGGGAGAACATGCAAACTCCAGGCAGTCGTGGTTGGGATACGAACCAGCGACCCTTTTTACTGCTAGGTAAGAGTGCTAACCACTACACCACTGTGCCACCTGTGCCACCACAGGTGCTAAATCTCTAGCTGAATTGGGGACATGAACAGAGAGCAGCAGGACCAACCAGGATTTTTACAAAATACAATACAAAACAATAATACAGCATTTATTGATAATTTTTTATGATGTGGGTTTAGTGACACTTTAAGTATAGAGATTTTAAATGATGTTGCAAATGTTTCTGTATTCATAATACTATCTTATTATAGGATTATATCGCTGCGGGCCTGCATCACTGGTGGCCATTCGGGAAGGAGATGTTGACCTCAAGTATGATGTTGGCTTTATGTTTGCTTCAGTTAATGCTGACCTAACACAATGGGTAACATCTAGTGATGGCACTAAAAAGAGACTCTCTAATGACACCAAATACATTGGAAAATATGTCAGTACAAAGGCTGTGGGGAGTGAAGACCGTATGGATGTCACACACATGTACAAGTACCCAGAAGGTAGGAGAAGTCTGGCAGATCCCAGTCCTTATGGTACAGATTAAAAATATGTAGAATAATACATATCAGCCTAAACTGAGGAAAACATTTTGTTTTTTATATATTTTTTGCCAATATTTATAATAGTAAAAATAGTTTTTTTAAATTGTCACTCTTGTTTATAGCACAAAAAATAAAAACTGCAGAGGTGATCAAATACCACCAAAAGAAAGCTCTATTTGTTGGAAAAAAAGAACAGTTAAACGACCCAGTGCCATATTGCAAAAAGTGCTCCGGTCAGGGAGGGGGTAAATCCTTCCGAGGCTGGAGTGGTTAAGCACAAAACTCTGCCAGTAATGTGCTTCATTCACTCCCATTGAAGTCTAGAGGGCCAAAAATGCAGTATGCTGCACCATAAGAAGTACATACACCTTTTCAAAAATCACACAACACCATGTTACATTGATGTTAACAGGCACCATAGCGAATAATGTCATTTTCAATGTCATGCATTGCAGTGTGATGGCAGAAACTGGAAAAATCGCACTAATGCGAATGGGGCCTTTCTTCTTTTTAGATTCAAAATATTGTTCTGAACAGTGTACACGCCTACTCCTTTTCCCGGTCACTTGTGCCTTTGATTCAGTTATAAAAAAAAAAAATTGTTGTAATAATAAAACACATAAAGAGCCTCATTCTCTTTACAGGGTCCTTTGAGGAACGGGCGATATTTAACAAGGCAATTGACAAGTTGTTACAGAGTTCTTCTGTGGATTTTGAGAAAAAATTGCAACTTTTTAGAAGAAAAGAGGAACATAAACCACATCCAGGAACGGGACTGCGTGGAGTATTTTCTTTGTTCCAGAAACCAATGCATGGACAGGACATAAATATGATACTAAGCCTAAAAAACACGACATCAGGAAGTATCAGAGTGATTGTGAACATGACCGCATCCAGCATTCTGTATACTGGGAAACACAAGCATGAGATCTGGGAAGATGCAAAGGCTCTTCCTCTGCATTCTAATGAAGGTATGGATGTGGCCACAAGTTCAGAAACAATATGGTAGTGATTCTCATAAGACATGGGTGGTTTGTTTCGTTCTGAATTGAAATTCGGACATTCCTTCTTATTTTTTTTCTTACAAGACCGCTGATGAGAAGAGGTATTTAGCAGTTTATATTTACTAAAATAATTGCATGTCCATTTTGTACTGTGGGAGACCAGATACAGTGAATGCAAGGTCCTGGGTTTTGTAACACTTTAAATGGAAAATGTTTAAGTAAAGTTTTTAAAAGCTGAAGTTTAGGTATGTATATTTTGCCATACTTTCCTTGGTCCAGCTTGGACATACTGTACCTGAAAGCAGGGCTGGTGCTACCACTAGGCAGACTAGGCAGCTGCCTAGGGCACACTGTTGCCAAGGGCGCCCGGCCACTGGTGTTCATACTTTCTTCTATCTGCAGCAAGCAACTAAGTCTCAGCATCAGCAGGCAGCTGCCACCTTGTTTGCACATAGTGTCAGAGGCTCAGTGGCAGCAGAGGGCTGTGTCTGTGTCCCGACTGAATGGAAGCAAGCAAACATTCATTGATGGGCATGGGGAGGCTGCATTGATGGGTGCTGGTTTGGCTGCATTTGATGGGTGCTTTATTAAAAAGGTGGGGTATACATGGGCAGGACAAAAGGGGGTGGGGTCAGGGGTGGAGCCAAGGGGGATGGCAAAAATAGGTTTCTCCTAGGGTGTAAAAAATCCTTGCACCAGCCCTGCCTGAAAGATCCCTGTAAAAGCTGGAAATCCCTGTGATTGTTGCTGGCTTCTGGGACCCACACCGAATGGCTGCCCTGCTGCTTAGTGAACAAAGGAGGCTTCTCGATTGGCCGAAGCACCATTTAGTGAACACTTTGCATTGCTTAATGAATGCAAAGTGTTCTCTGATTGCACAAGGTGAAAACGTGGGATGGTGATGTCATGATCTTACTTGTTTACTATCCAAAAAAGGTTGTAATTTTGGGGGTATGCACACTGTCCTGGCATTTTTATTGGTCTTTGTTTACAGATGCAGACAAATTGGAAACTGAATTATATACGGATTTTGTATTACCTTGGCCCTGCCCCTTCTGCTGTTTGAGCAACTCTCTATTGGTCCTTTCATATGCGGTAGTAAACTCTTTAAAAAAAAAAGTTTCCCCTTGCAAGGCAATATCATACTAGCACATTATACACAGTTACATAGTCAGGTTGAAAAAAGACACAAGTCCATCTAGTTTCCATAAAAATAAAAAAAAGATTTCATATAAGTCCCATATACACAATCCTATACCCACAGTTGATCCAGAGGAAGGTAAAAAAAAACAGCAAAGCGTGATCCAATTTGCTACGGCAGGGGGAAAAATCCTTTCTGATCCCCCAAGAGGTTATATTATGTTTATTTAGGAAAGTTTCCAGGCCTTTCTTAAAGCAAACTACTGAGATGGACAGAACCACCTCTGGAGGCAGTCTATTATGAGAGACGTACCTTTAAATGAAAGCCCTCCAGCAGTGCGCTGTCACTGCTGACAGGACTTACATCTTCACCCAGTCTTCCTTCCGGGTTCATGGGATCGGGCTGTCTGACTGGCCGATGTCACTTTTGTGGGAGTTTCAGCCACGGCACACTGCTCTGAAGGAACAGTACAGGTATGCTGTTCCTTCAGAGCACATGCACTGGTGAGGTCACTGGCTGCTGGTCTAGAGAATATCTCCTAAACCGTACACCTTTAGGAGATATTCATTTTACATATAGGAAAGCTTTATTATAAGCTTACCTGTAGGTAAAAATAGAAAGCAAGAGTTTGCTACCACTTTAACCACTTCTCCCAGGTTGACATCATATGAAGTTGGGGACTTAAAGTGGCAATATCTGAATGAATACTGCAGCTACGGGCATCATCCAAATGTATTTTTTCACAGCAGGTGATTCCCTGCAATGTAAAAGCCATCATAGCGACTGTTTCGCCGCTTGATTTCTTTTACGGGGGGGGGGGGGGGGCATCTCCTCCCGCTGCACTCCGGTCTCACCTGTGCATTCAGGGAGCCAGAAAATGAATCCACCAGTGGTGGCGGTTTATCATAGAGCTAGTCGTGGGCCAGATGGTCCCCTGGCCATCTCTATGACCCTCAGAGGCTGGATGTAAACAGCCCAAGATAAAAAAAAAATTTTGAACTCAGGCTTTCCAGCATAGAGGAGAGATCTGGGGAATTATAGACCCCATGTCTCTCTGTAATAGGAATAAGAGTGATCAATACATAAAAATGTAAAGGGAAAGTGTAAAAAAATAAACAAAAAATAAACTTTAAGTGCCCCCATCCCTTTGTGCTCGCATGCAGAAGCGAAAACATACATAGGTCCCGCCCGCTTATGTAAATGGCCTTCAAACCACACATGTGAGGTATTGCTGCGATTGTTAGAGCAAGATCAATATTGGTAACACTAGACCTCCTCTGTAACTCTAAACTGGTAACCTGTAAACATTTTTAAAGTGTAGCCTATAGAGATTTTTAAGTACAGAAGTTTGACGCCATTCCATGAGTGTGTGCAATTTTAAAGCAGGACATGTTACTTTGCTTAACATCATCTTTCCCATTATACAAAAAAATAAATTATGGTAAATATTGTGTTTTGCTTTTTTCTTTCCAAAAAAATCACCTTTAAAAAATTGCTGCAAAATACTATGACATAAATTATTATTAATAAACAAATTGCAGCTGCCATTTTATTCCCTAGGGTACCTGCTAATATATATAATGTTTGGGAGTTCTGAATAATTTTCTAGCAACAAAAATATATAATATTACACAAAGGAGAGAAGTGTCATAATTGGCTTGGGTGGCAAGTGGTTAAAATAATACAATAAAGTATCCCTGAAATATAGATTTCTAGATATGCCATACTAGTACTGTGGAATCTGTGAAAAATTGCCATTGTTTTACTTTTTTTCAATTGTTCCCAGAAAAACTCATATCCATCACCCTGACATATGCCATGTATGAGAAATATGTGAGTGAAGATAACGTGATTCGTATGACAGCTTTGTGTGAGGTTGAAGGGACAGAGGAACGTATTTTACTGGAAATGGATGTAAACTTTGCAAAGCCTTCAATCAGCTTCCAGGTAACATGATTGTAAATCCTGAAGAGGAAACGTATTGTATGTGCAAACAATTACGTTGGCTATGAACCTCTAGTCATTTTGATGAGTGACAATTATGACTGCAAGTGACAAGTAATGACTGCAAAGGACACCAATGATAAAGTTAAAGTTTTATTTCATCCCCCAGGTTACTTATTACATATTTCACTTAGAATAAAAAGAAAAAAGAAGGTGCTGCCATTTAAGTGTATCAATTTAATAGTAAAATCACTCAATGAATTAAAAAGATTGCATTCACAAAGGTAAATGAATACGGGCAAATGCTCTGTCTCCTTGGGATGGCGGTAACAGCAGGCAAAGGTTCAGGAGAGGTAGATGAAACATTTATGGATCACTGCTAGGATAAACAGGAACACAGAGAAGTGTCTTCGTCATCAAAGCTTGCCTGGCAAGCAGGAGGTGATCCTTGGTACCCTTATGGTGGAAGCCCAAACTCCTCGTTATGCACGCGCCCAGGGCAGGACTTAGAGTGGTGGGGGCCCCTGGGCTTGAGTCACTTTCGGGCCCTACCTTCTATACATTACCGTATTTATTGGCGTATAACATGCACCCCAAGTTTAGGAGGGAATTTTAAGGAAAAAAACTTTTAGAAGGAAAAAACTTACATTTAAATGCCCATCAATGCAGTCTTATCAGTGTCCATCTGCAGACATGCCCATCCATCTGCAGCCTTGCCCATCCATCTGCAACCTTGTCCAGTGTCATTACAGCCTTGTCGGTGTCATTTGCAGCCTTGTCATTTACAGCCTTGTCAGTGCAGTCTTGAAGTTTAAAAATGGCGCCACTGAGATAGAGTCCTGTGTATTTCGGTGGCTCTCGGTTCTTCTCGGCGGTGTAATGACATATTCGGCGACCCATCGCAGTTAGCTATGGAAGTGATGTTCCATTGCCGCCATCTTGGTACACCCCGCACTCGTCCACAGTAAGGATACATCAAGAAGGGGTAAAGCGGACATGCTGTTACACCCACCGGAGTTTTGCATTTTACACGTATTTATAACAGTAAAGTCAGTTTATATAGTGAAATTCAGGACTTAGAACTCCGTTTGACTACTTAGATCTTCAATTTTAAAAGCAGCGGCAACCCTGCTCATCTCACAGGTTTGCTAATCTGACAGAAGTTCGCTGCTTTTAAAATTCTAAGTAGTCAGACGGAGATGCAAGTACTGTATTTCACTATATACTAACTTTAATGTTATAAATACGTCTAAGATGCAAAACTCCGGTGGGAGTAACAATGTGTCTGCTTTACCCCTTCTTAGTGTATCCTTACTGTGGACGAGTGTGGAGTGTAGCAAGAAGGTGGCAAAGGAACGTTACTTTTGTAGCAAACTGCTATGGGTCACCAAATATGTAGTTACAGTTACTCTCGGGTCCTCTCGCAGTCCCGAGCGGAGCCAAGAGTAGCCGAGTGTACTCAGTCCCTGTGTTATGTCCATCATAGGGCTGGACTGGGCATGACTGTGAGCCGAGCCGAGTGTACTTGGCTATATATTTCGGCGGGGCCCATGGGCTTGAGCCCAGTCAAGCCCAATGGTAAATCTGGCCCTGCACGCACCTCCAGCGAAGCTTTGATGAAGATTTTTTCACTGGCCACACAGCTTTAAGTTGGTTTATTATCCAAGCTTGACCTTGGCATGTTCGTGAAAGCCTGATCTTTAGGATATGGACTATTTGTACAGGTAGATCTGAAATTACAGGGGGAGAAAGCAGAAATGGTCAAAGAGTATACAGGCAGATGCAGAGAAAAATTAATATCCAATGACAAAACACCACTAGTATCATTGCCCCTCCTTGCTGGTTCCTAATTGACAAATTTAATGATTTACAGGTTCCAAAACATATTGTTCTTAACAGAGAGGTCAAAGCAGATGTTATAATCATCAACACTTTACCTGAAATACTGACCGCCTGCTCATTGCTCCTTGAAGGAAGTGGACTTATTAATGGAGTTCTTCAGAAAGAGTAAGTCATGTCACCAGCAGACACAGTCGTTTTTTTTTTTTTTTTTTTTCATTAAAACATTAATGCAGGCCATACATGGGTCGAATTCCAAACAAATTTTGTATTGAAAATCTGAAATTTGTGTGTTTTGTGATCCAATGCTGCCACCACTGATTTCAAAATTTGACCAACCAATCCTTCAATTTCAACTCATGTTGCGATAGAAAAGAATATTTGAGGCCAGGAATCTTCTTTTCTTTGTGCTAATGTTCTTTTCCTGTTCTTATTTTTAAATTATATTTCTCACATGATTCTTGCATCATTGATTCAAAAAATTTCCATCATTCTTGATCACTCAAATTCGGCTGTTGCTACTGCCCACTAATGGTGCGAAAATTGAACGAAAATCCTTAGTTCTGATTTTCAAATAAAAATTATTTCTTAATTCGAACCATGTATGGCAGGCTTAAGATTGTTCAGGTGATTATATTTGAAGGCAGAATCAGCCATTCACAAATCAGTTTGATGTAGGAAATGGTAAGACAAAGTTTGCAAACATTTTTGCAGTGTATATAGATTACCTTGAACAGTAGACACATGCAGTTTGTTTTGTTCCGAGCAATTCAGATGAAATTTTCATTATTCTGAGATTTGGATGTATCTAATAATCTGAAAAATAATAGTAATGAATTTCAACAAATCCAAAGTAAATTATAACAAAACAAAGAAATTATTCCTTTCATTCAGATGTTTGAAGCATCTGAAGTAGGGATGAGCTTCGTGTTCGAGTCGAACATACGTTCGACTCGAACATCGGCTGTTCGCCCATTCGGCGAATTCCGAACGTTATGGGCCGTTCGCGCCAAATTCGTGTGGCGCTCACGGCCCACAATGCACTGCGATGGCGCAGTGCATTGCTGGCTCATGATTGGCCAAGCATGCACTGTGACCCTGCATGCTTGGCCAATCGCAGCGCCAGCAGCGAGGAGAGCCATGATTGGCCACAGGCAGGATGCCTGTGGCCAATCATAGCTCAGGCTGTGTAGTGCACGCCCCACACTATATAAGGCCGCCAGCGCGGCGGCCTTGTGTAGTGTGTTGGCGTCTGAAGCAGTGGGTGTTCTGTGTACCTTCAACACAGTACACACCAATCGTTTTCGGACGATTTTCGATCTTGCTGTTGTATAGTGGTTGTTGTCTGCGTGCCCTGACCGCAGTATACACTGCTATATTCACCTCACCTATATAGCTAGTGATCTATCTTTTATAATAGAGCTTGCAGTCAGTAGTGTTAGGAGCTTGTGCGTGCTGTCTGCGTGCTCTGTATCCAGTACATACCGCTATATCCACCTACATAGCTCTTCTCTATTTGAGCCCACTTGCCATCTGCAGGAGTTATTGGAAGTTGTGTGTGCCTCTAGCACAGCACAGTATACATCTGTATATACCCCTTTATCTCTGGTGTTCTATAATAAAGGCATCTGCAGGAGTTAGTGGGTGTTTTGTGTACCTTCAACACAGTACACACCGATCGTTTTCAGCCGATTTTCGATCTTGCTGTTGTGTAGTGGTTGTTGTCTGCGTGCCCTGACCGCAGTATACACCGCTATATTCACCTCACCTATATAGCTAGTGATCTATCTTTTATAATAGAGCTTGCAGTCAGTAGTGTTAGGAGCTTGTGCGTGCTGTCTGCGTGCTCTGTACCCAGTACATACCGCTATATCCACCTACATAGCTCTTCTCTATTTGAGCCCACTTGCCATCTGCAGGAGTTATTGGAAGTTGTGTGTGCCTCCAGCACAGCACAGTATACGTCTGTATATACCCCTTTATCTCTGGTGTTCTATAATAAAGGCATCTGCAGGAGTTAGTGGGTGTTGTGTGCCTCTAGCACAATATACACTACCCAACTGCTTTTTTACCCAACTCCCTTCAGGCCATTACCATGTCTGGAAGGCCAGCAAGGAGAGGCAGACAGGCGCGAGCCGATAAAAGAGGGCAAGCAGGCTCTGTGTCTAGAGACAACAGTGATGGTCGTGGACGCAGTGCATTGTCATCAGCACGTGGCCATGGGACACGCTTGTCCTTCTTTTCGGCAGCTGGACATGTTGAGCTGCAACATGCCAACGACTTGGTAGAGTGGATGACCAAGCCCTCTTCATCCTCCTCATCCTCTCTCACCCAGTCTCAGGGTACTAGCAAAGCAGCTGCCAACGCATCGTCTTCCCTCCTCTCAATGTCATCATCAGTGACTCCTTCCCTAGACCCACCATGTCTTCCTGAGGAGTCTCCTGAACTCTTTGAGCACAGTGTTGGGTACATGCTCCAGGAGGATGCCCAGTGTTTTGTAGCCTCTGATGACACTCAGCTAGAGGAAGGCAGTAGCGTGAATGCAGAGAGAGGGGATGCTCAAGAAGGACAGCAATCTGGCAGTCATGTTCCACAAGCTGCAGCATACTGCCAGGTTTGCTACAGCGATGAAGAGGGAGGGGATGATGAGGGCACTGACTCCACGTGGGTGCCTGGTAGGAGAGAGGAGGAGGAGGAGGAGGAGGCACATGTCCAACGAGGCAGGATGCCCTCCGGGGGCCAGCTTAGGGGCAGCACACCGACTGAATCACACGATTTGCAACATATGTCTCAAGCGTATCTCGCGTGGCCAAAACATCAGCCGCTTGGGCACCACATGCTTGACCAGACATATGTTGACCTGCCATGCAGCTCGTTGGCAAGCGTACCTCAAAGACCCACACCAAAGAACAAAGCGGCCCTCTCCTTGCTCCTCATCAGCTGGCATCTCCAACCCCACTAGACCTTCAGTCCTCTCTGAAACCTGTTCTAAGAGGAATGAAGGTGTAGAATTAGGTGTGTCATAGCCAAGTGTTTCCGGGCACTCTGCTAGCAGTACACCCACGTCCGATTATAGCAGGCAAATGTCCCTGCCCCAGCTGCTGGACCGGTGAAAGAAGTTCACTTCCAGCCATCCACATGCCCAGCGGTTGAATGCTAGCTTGGCTAAATTGCTAGCACTTCAACTGCTGCCTTTTCAGTTGGTAGACTCGGCCCCCTTCCGTGAGTTTGTACAATGTGCGGTTCCTCAGTGGCAGGTCCCCAAACGCCACTTTTTCTCACGGAAGGCGATTCCGGCTCTCTACCGGCATGTGGAAGGCAATGTCCTTGCCTCGCTGGACAGGGCGGTCAGCGGTAAGGTGCATATTACCGCTGACTCATGGTCCAGCAGGCATGGACAGGGACGTTACCTGTCTTTCACGGCCCATTGGGTCACTCTTCTGGCAGCTGGGAAGGATGCAGGACAAGGTGCAGTAGTGTTGGAGGTTGTTCCGCCACCACGCCTCCAAAATGCTACTATTGGTTGTGACACACCTCTCTCCTCCACCCCCTCTTCTTCTTCTTCCTCCATGGCCTCTTCCAGTGCTCTGTCCTCAGAACCAGCGGTGCTCCGTAGGCGTTGCAGGGGCTACGCAAGTATGCAGGCAAAACGATGCCATGCCGTGCTTGCGCTGGCTTGTTTGGGGGACAGGAGCCACACTGGGGCGGATGTTTTGTCAGCTTTGCAGGGGCAGGCCGAGAGGTGGTTGACGCCACACCAGCTTAAGCCAGGAATGGTGGTTTGCGACAATGGCACCAACCTCCTCTCCGCCCTCCGACAGGGACAACTGACCCATGTGCCCTGTGTAGCTCACGTCCTTAACCTGGTGGTGCAGCGGTTCTTGGGCAGGTACCCCGGCTTACAGGATGTCCTGAAGCAGGCCAGGAAAGTCTGTGTGCATTTCCGCCGATCATTTAATGCCTGTGCTTGGCTGGCTGAGCTCCAAAAGGAGTTGAACCTGCCCAAGAACCGCCTTATATGTGACATGCCCACCAGATGGAACTCAACATTGGCCATGCTGCAGCGGCTGCACACGCAGCAGAGGGCCATCAATGAGTACCTGTGCGACTACAGCACCAGGACAGGGTCAGGGGAGCTCGGTTTTTTTCTCACCACGCCAGTGGGGCATGATCAGGGATGCATGCACTGTCCTGTCACCATTTGAGGAGGCCACAAGGATGGTGAGCAGTGACAGTGCATGCATCAGTGACACTGTACCTCTTGTCCACCTCTTGGAGCATACGCTGCGTGGAATAATGGACAGGGCACTTGAGGCAGAACAGAGGCAGGAAGAGGAGGACTTCCTTGCCTCTCAAGGCCCCCTTTATCCAGACAGTGTTTCCTGGAGGAGGAGGAGGATGATTGTGTCAGCATGGAGGTGGAGGCTGGCACTCAGCATCAGCAGTCTTGTAGGGATGATTTACAGTCCCAAGAAACACGTGGACTTGTACGTGGCTGGGAGGAGGTAGCTGCGGATCATGTTGTCCTTAGTGACCCAGAGGACTCCGGACCGAATGCCTCAGCTAACCTACGCTGCATGGCCTCCCTGATCCTGCAAAGCCTGCGGAAGGATCCTCGTATTCTTCGGATCAAGGAGAGGGACCATTACTGGCTGGCCACTCTCCTTGATCCACGGTACAAGGGTAAGGTTGCCAACCTTATCTTGCCATTGCAGAGGGAGCAGAGGATGAGACATCTCCGGGAGGCCTTGCAGAAAGGTCTGTGCAACGCGTTCCCAGAGACTGGGAGGTTACAAACTCCTGGTCCTGGACAACTTGTTGCTGAGGCATCGGTCAGAAGGAGCGGTGGAGAAGGTGGCCGTCTGACTGATGCTTTCAGACAATTTTTTAGTCCGCAGCCCCAAGGTATGATCGGTTCCAGCAACCATCGCCAGCGTCTGATTTACATGGTGCAGGAATACCTAGGGGCAAGGTCAGACTTGGACACCTTTCCCACCGAAAATCCTCTGGCTTACTGGGTCTTGAGGATGGATCACTGGCCAGAGCTTGCACAGTATGCAATTGAGCTACTGGCCTGTCCTGCATCCAGCGTTCTTTCGGAACGTACCTTCAGTGCTGCTGGTGGCTTTGTTACCGATCACAGGGTACGGCTGTCTACCGAATCAGTTGATCGACTGACCTTCATCAAGATGAATCAGTCTTGGATCACCCACAGCTACCAAGCACCTGAAGCTGATGTAACCGAATAATTTTTTTTGAAATATCACATCCCTTCAAGACTGCCTATGCTGATGCTGAGTGACTGTCCTGTTATGTTGATTGTCTATCCTCTTCCTCCTCCGATGATATGTTGGAAGAACATTTCTGGTTCTGGGTGATGCCATCAGCCCAATTTTTCTGCCCCTGTTTAACAGGGGCGTTTAAGTACAATTTTTGATGCAATGCTTTGCAGCAGGGCTAATTCCTGCAATAAAACTAGAGTATATGGGAGAGGTTGCAGTGTCGTGGCACCAGCACCAGTGCCTAAGGCCCAATTTTTCTGCCCCTGTTTAACAGGGACATGTAATTACAATTCTTGATATAATATTTCACAGGAGGGCCCGTTCCTGTGCCCACCCAGAGTAACTGTGAGGACTTATAGTGTTGTGGCACCAGCACCACAACCACCAAAGGTCAATTTTTCTACCACTGTTCAACAATGGCATGTAATTACAATTCTTGATATAATTGTTCACAGCAGGGTGCTCCAGCGCCCACCAAGAGTCACTTTGAGGGCTTACAATGTTGTGGCAAAACCAACACCTTGTTCCGTTTTTCTGCAGAGCATATAGGGCAGGCCCCTACTTTCAAACATCCAACTTACAAACATCTCCTACTTGCAAATGGAAGGAGACAACAGCAAGTGAGATGAAAAAAGATGGACGACAAAACAAATTATACAGGGGTGATAACCCTTCCCTATGTTTTCCAAAAAGCTTAAAAATTGTTTTTTTGACTGGAGCTACACTTTAAAAATGTACCAGTTGAAAATTACAAACAGATTCAACTTAACATAACAAACCTACACAGTCCCTGTCTTGTTTGCACCGCCTGTATACTGCTGTTCTGAGTATATAGAGCCTGGGGGCCACACGCATTTCCTTTTTTTAATATGGGTACAGGGTTCCCCTTAATATGCGTACAAGACCCAAAGGGGCTGGTAATGGGCAGGGAGGGCTACCCATGCCATTTTTCTCAATGATTTTCAACCATATTGCAGGAACCAGATATAACATTAAAACCGCAAGCAGCTTTAAATGAAGTTATTTCCGTTAAATGTCATTTTGTGCAGGGACTGTTCTAAACACGGGAAACACGTGGCACTTCACAGGCATACTACAGACACCCCCCAGGCACCATATTTAAAGGAATATTTCACTTTTTTTTCCACTTTAATCGTCATTAAAATCAGTGCTCCCGCCAAAACTGCCGTTTTTAAAACTTTTTTTTGCATTGACCCATGTCCCCTGGGGCAGGAGCCAGGTCCCCAAACCCTTTTTAGGACAGTATCTTGCATATTAGCCGTTAAAATTAGCACTTTTAATTTCGAACGTTCGAGTCCCATAGACTTCAATGGGGTTCTAAGGTTCGTACGAATTTGGGGTCCGTTCGAAAGTTCTGGTGCGAACCGAACCGGGGGGTGTTCGGCTCATCCCTAATCTGAAGTAACAAATGATCCAAACTGATTTGTGAATAGCTGGTTGTTAAGGACCAGGCGGCTGCTGCCTCCTTAGCAAATATGGCTCAACTGCCATAGTTCCTCACCTACAGAAGAATGTAAATAAAAGAAACAGCTCAATTGGTTGTTAAGAAGCAGCTGGCTGCTGCATGCTTAACAATTATTACTCATCTGCTGTCATCAGATTTTTTTTATTATTGCCCTTTTATTTGTTGAACTAAATGGTCTTTGGTGTCTTTTTTCAACCAGATTTACTATGAAGGGCCAGCATTAGAAAAAAAAAAATCAATGTGGGGGTCTGTGCCTAATTCATACCAGGTCCTTTGGGTCTGGTATGGATTATGAGGGGGAGCCCACGCCAAAAAAAACTAAATGTGTGCCCCCCCATTCCATACCAGGCCCTTAGATCTGGTATGGGTTTTAAGGTAAACTTTACACCCCCAAAAAATGGCATGGGGAAAGCATGCAGCCAAGCAGGTCAGGAAAGGGGGGGAGGCAAAAACTCCCCCCTCCTGACCCATACCAGGCCACATGACCTCAACATTGGGGGATACATTGGGAGAGGGGGACTATCCCCCAAAGCACCTTGTCCTCATGTTGATGAGGACAAGGGACTCTTCCCCACAACTTTGGCCTGAGCATGGCGTACATAGTACCCCTACCCATTCACCAAAAAACATTTAAAATAAAATAAAAAGACAGTTTTTGACAAGTCCTTTATTACAAAAAAAAAATAGATAAACATGTCTCCCGATGTAAATTCAACGTCAATCATGATTAATGCCGGCCACTGACCCACATGAAAAAAAAAAACCTGCTGTCCACTGAGCATGACCGGTGTCATCTAGAGATACTCGTCGAATAATGGGGAATGCTTCGACCCCACCAATAAGTAAACATGGGGATGGGGCCAACGACCCCTATGCCATCATGCAGGCGGTCTCCGCATGATGTCATAGTGGCATGACCACCCAGGAGATCACAAGAAGAAAGTGAATATTGTAGCTAGAGCTTTATTTTGAGGAACTTTCTGAAAAAACTGAGAACAGTCATAGGGTAATAAATAACAATTATGATTCCATTTCTGGATCCAAAATAATCTATGCAATTTCTGTTTTCAGGCTGCCATCTTTAAATCCTGGTGAAAAGACCCAAGTCAGTCTTACGCTCAGTCCTTCCAGGATCGGCAACAGGACATTGACAGTGACCCTCAATTCTGACAAGATAAAAAATGTTAAAAGCTCCTATCAGGTCTTCGTAACTGGGGCTCCATGATTCTATAAACCTAACTGACATATTTTTTTTAGCACTAATTTAGCACTGTCTGTGCAAGGAAAATATTAACATGACAGGAAGACTTGAAGTAATATTAATTTAGCACCCTTATTCTTGCCAACACTGTGCCTAATAATATTAGCATTCATTTTAAAAATGTCCACAAGTGGGTTGTTACAAAAATCTGAATATTCAGAACTAAAGCCCTGCTTCTGGCTCCTAAAAAAAAAAAAAAAAAAAAAAAAAAAAAAAAAACCCTTGCAGTGGAGCCTACCCTCACTGTACTGGTGGTTAAATTCTCAGTAAATCTAAGAGTAAAGGAATAAGTTGTAATACTAACTTTATTCCTATCCATGGCTTCTTCCACACAGTACAACCAACCAACCAAGCCCCTGATGCTATTATATACAATGCGGGATCAATAGTCCAGCATTATACGTGAGGACCTAAAAACTTAATGAGCATTTGACCCCGAGTGGCCCCACTTCAAGGGTTTTTTTTTTTTTTTATACATCTTTACATTTTTTAAATAGTACTTATAAAAGTTTAATATTTGCTCTCTTTATTTTATAAAAAGTGTCTTTATTATCAGTTTTAAGTAAATGTTTTGTGAAACAGACAGAATCCCCTTTTTCAGGACTTTGAGGAGAATGTCTGGCTGGACAGAGGAATGTGTAGCTGCTATAGCAAACTTTCAATGGGTATGTCTGCATCTCTATTCCTACTATGGCATCTATATGGATTGACTCCATCCAGGCCACGCCCCCGATGTGTTTTGCCACACCCACTAGGCTTAATCATGGAGGTCGTACCTCCATGATTAAGCCCTGTGGGCTGGGACAAAATGCACCAGGGGCGTGATCTGGATGGAGAGTAGGATGAGGCTGATCCTACTACTACTATTAATAATATAAACTAAAATTGGTTTTGAAGCTGTGATTTCTGACTGCTAACACTAAATCGGATGTCTTAGATTCCCTTAAAATAGTGATAACTCCTAGTGCAAATATACAACTTTCATAAGTAAGCCAATACACTTAGGGGACTATTTATAATTCATTGGTCAAATGTTACACATATTTGTGCATGCTTTAGCAATTGTAGCTGTCATTTCTTTACGATATTAACCACTTGACCCTTCATGACCAGGCCATTTTTTGTGATACAACACTGTGTTACTTTAACTGACAATTGTGCAGTTGTGCGACATGTACCCAAATAAAATTGATGTCCTTTTTTTTTTCTCCCACAAATAGAGCTTTCCTTTGGTATTTGATCTCCTCTGCGGTTTTAATTTTTGCGCTATAAACAAAGAAAGGGTGACAATTTTGAATAAAAAAACAATATTTTTTACTTTCAGCTATAAAACATATCCAATAAAAAAAATATGAAAAGTTAAAATTTCTTCTTCAATTTAGCTCAATGTGTATTCTGCTACATATTTTTGGTAAAAAGAAAAATACCAATAAGCGTATATTGATTGGCTTGCGAAAGATTATAGCGTCTACAAACTATGGGATATTTATATTAATTTTTCTTTTTTTTTCTTTTACTAGTAATGGCGGCAATTAGCAACTTATAGTGAGACTGCGATATTGCGATGAACAGTTAGGACACTAACTGACACTTTTTGGGACCAGTGACAATAATACAGTGATCAGTACTAAAAATATGCACTGTCACTGTACTAATGACACTGGCAGGGAAGGGGTTAACATCAGGGACAATCAAAGGGTTAAAAGTGTGCCTGACCAGTGCTTTACTACTGTGGGGGAGGTGCTTGTACTAAGAGAAGGCATGGATCGGTGACCCTGCTTAGCAGAGACACATGATCCATGACTCCTGTAGTGACAGAACGGTGATCTGCCTTGTTTACATAGCTGATTTGCAGTGCGTACTGACACGTTGGCGGGTGCCGGTGGACATTGAGTCTGCCGTACAGGCCGATCAGCTGCTGCTCTGTCTAATCACAGGGGGGACGGCCCGCCGGTGGCGCACGTGTGCACCCCAGACTCTGAAGTGCAGGATTACGTACTAGATACGTGATCCTGTGCAGGAGAGCTGCCTTACCGTTGTGTGTATATATACAGTATACAGTCGGCAAGTGGCTAAGCGCTGCGTAAACTCTCAGCACTATATAAATCCTGTATAATAATAATTTATATGATCATTAGCGCCATCTGGTGGGCAAAATGTGTTATATTTTCTCATTGAGGTATTTCAGCAAACTTTACCACATTTTGGCAACCAGATGGAGCCGATGATATATGAATTAATGTTAGAGAGATTACACCTGGGCACGCACAAATCTGTTTGACATTCGTCCAAGGAATGTTTTTTATAACTAGACCCCTTAGAATGAGATTGTATAAGCCTAGTCATTAATGATTGGCTCTTAACAAATCTATCTGTACCCTTCAGTTATTGGAATCTTGAAATAGCTTTATGCTTTTTTTCATGGTTGTGCTGCTTTTCATAGAAGGACCTTCTACCTCAGTTGTACTGTAGGACAATCCTTAGGTTACATCAGTGTACCTTCAAGGCCTCTAACAGTTTCCAGCCCTTCAGTTCACAAGGATCAGTTCAAAGGATTATTTTAAACTGTGACTAACATAGCTGTGCCAGTGTCTGCAAATGTGTAGAAAACATCATCTGTTACTGGTCCTTGAGTACAGGTGATGGGAAACATCCATTAAGATTATTGTGAATATTACTATAATATATATCTATGTAATTGAATAAACTGTTTGCACCTTATTGAATGTAGTGTGTCATTTTTTTAAGCTAGAAATTAATGCTTTTCAGCTGACATCCAGGATCAGCTCTCTTCCAACCGAACATTCCTCTCCTTATATACAGCAACAATGGCAAAATGTTTTTTTTAACACCTTCTGTGGCCCACTGAAATGTTCATTGCTGTGGGATCATCGCATTCTAATTAATTTCCTCCAATCTCCAACAATTGGGTTAAAGGGCCACCATGTTGAATGACAGATCCAATTCAATCAGTCCAAGTAGTGCCTTAGCTGATTTAGGCTGGATTCACACCTATGCATTTTTAGCGCTTTTTGCATTTTGTAGATTTGCTCTACAGAACGTGTTCCATAGGAAATCATGTTAAATGGGCTGTAGTGCAAATCTGCAAAATGCAAAAAGCACAAAAAATGCATAGGTGTGAATCAAGCCTTATAGAGGGGTGATAACAAGACCAATTGCCTTGCTCAAGGAGAGAGCAGTGGTGATTGGTCTTCATTAATCACTTCAATACAGGGCATTTTCACCCCCTTCCTGCCCAGGCCAATTTTCAGCTTTCAGCGCTGTAACATTTTGAATGACAATTGCACGGTCGTGCAACACTGTACCCATATGACATTTTGATCGATTTTCCCCCCACAAATAGAGCTTTCTTTTGGTGGTATTTGATCACCTCAAACAAAGAGCGACACCTTTAAAAAAAAAAAAACACAATATTTTTTTACTTTTTGTTATATCATCCCAATTTAAAAAAAAAAAAAATTTCTTCCTCAGTTTAGACCGATAAGTAGTATTCTACATAATTTTGGTAAAAAAAAATTGCAATTTGTGTATATTGATTGGCATCAGAAATTGTGGGGCCCCTTACACAGCTTTAGGGCCCCCCCCCCCGAACTTGACCACCAACATTCCCCAGGGTCCAGCCCACTGGCCGTCCCACTGAATCTGCCCACTAGCCATCCCACCAAGTCCTTCAGTGCCTCAGCCCCCCCTCACGCCTGTACGCTCTCAGCCCTCACACCTGTACACTCTCAGCCCCCCCACATCTGTACACTCCTAGCACCACTCATGTCATATACACACAAGCATGTACACACACACACACACACACACACACACACAGGCATGTACACACACACACAGGCATGTACACACACAGGCATGTAAACACACATGTACACACACAGGCATGTACACACACAGACATGTACACACAGGCATGTACACATACAAAGGCATGTACTACACACACACAGACATGTACACACAGAGAAATGTACACACACATGCATGTAAACAGTTACACAAACAGACCTCCGACCCCCGCACAACAGCCCTTACTTATAAGGTGGTCCTAGTCCCAGCTCTTGTTTCCATATGCAGAGGGGTGCACATGCAGGAAGTGGCCAGAGGTGGCAGAAAAGCACCCAATGTCAGCTCATGACAGAGCAGCAGCCTTTTGACTCACACAAATACAGGAACCTTCACAGAGCTCCTCTGCACCCAACCCTGCCTTCTCATATCCCTGCCAGTTGGCCAGGCCCATCCAGATGCTGGGGTCCTTTACAAGTGTATGGGCTGTACCCCCCTGATGGCGGCTCTGTTGATTGGTTTGCGCAAAAGTTATATCATCTAAAAAATAAGTTATTGAAGTGATTAATGAAGACCAATCACCACTGCTCTCTCCTTGTGCAAGGCAATCGGTCTTGTTATCACCCCTCTATAAGGCTTGATTCACACCTATGCATTTTTTGTGCTTTTTGAATTTTTTTTTTTTTTTTTTTTTACTAGTAATGGTGGCGATCTGCGATTTTTGTCAGGACTGTCATATTGCGGTGGACATATCAGATGCTTTTGACACTATTTTGGGACCACGGACCACAGCGATCAGTGCTATAAAAATGCACTGATTACTGTGTAAATGTCACTGGCAAGGAAGGGATTAACACTAGGGAACGATCAAGTGGTTAATTGTGTTACCTAGGGAAAGATTCTAACTGTGGACGGAGGGGACTGACTGAGGGAGGTGACCAATCGGTGTCCCTATATACAAGGAACACATGATCAGTCTCCTCTCCCCTGACAGAACGTGGATCTGTGTGTTTACACATACAGATCACCTTTCCTGTTCTGTGATCGGCAATCGTGGGTGCCCGGCAGCCATTGTGGCCACCAGGCATGCGCATCGACTCCTGAGTGATGCGGTGGGAGCACCGGGAAGCCGAGGATGTCATATGACGGCTGCCCAGGGCAGCAGAGCCACCTTGCGCCCGTTATGTCTATACGCGGGATGGGAAGTGGTTAATGGAAACCAATGTCCTATAGCACAATCCATTGCAAATTATAGGCTGCTGTTTATTTTAATTACTGCAAGCATAATGATAGCTTCAAGTAAGCAAAGTGTAAGTGAGCTCAACTTCAACTACTTCAAGAAGAACAAGGCCCATCAAAAACATGAATGGCAGTGGCATTGTAATTAGTACTATTGTTAAGAGATGGATCAGAGTCATTGTATCTTATCTTGAATCCTCAGAGACCAAAAGCGCACTCCCGGCCATGGGAGGCCGAAAATTGTCCTGCCATGGGAGGCCGAAAATTGTCCTCAGAGACCATTAAAGCACTCCCGGCCCTGGTAGACTAAAAATGGTCCTAGCAGAGCTAAAACGCACTCCCGGCCCTGGTAGACAGAAAATGGTCCTAGCAGAGCTAAAACGCACTCCCAGACCTGGGAGGCCAAAAACGCACTCCCGGCCAAAGGAGACCAAAAATGGTTTTCGCAGCTCGAAAACACACACCCGGCCCTGGGAGTGTAGTGACCACCATTCATCTTTACATTAGTGTGAATCTAGTGATAGTTCAGTCAGTCTTTGTGGGCACAGTACATTTTGTTAATAAGCACCCTCCCCATCATGTCTGGGAGGACAAGGAGAGGCAGATGTTCCCATGGCACTGTGAGGGGGCCAGGAGCGTATGTGTCCACAGGCAAAGGTGGACATGGTCATTCCTCAGGCAGGGCATAATTTCCATTTTGTGATGTTGCCCGTGCTATCCAGCCACAGCATGCAGAGGAGGGGGGTGGACTGGCTTACTAAACCATGCTCATCCTCTGTCACCCAAGCAGAGACTATTGCGCAGTCCACTGCAGCTGCCTAGAGTAGCTAAACCTGCCCCCTTGTCCAAAGCTATTCCTGCCATAGCCCCAGCATCAGGCAGAGGTGTCAGCTGAGTTATTTGAACACAGCATCAGCCACTTTCACCTTGACGATGCACAGCCATTACTTGATTCAGATCATGGTTGAGGAAGGCAGGAACATGAGCCTACAGAGAGGGGAGAAAACTGGTACACAAATTGGCAGTCATGTTCCCCCAGCCACAGCGTATTGCCAAGTTGTCTCCAGTGGTAATGAGGATGGAGGAGATGATGATGAGGTCACTGACATGACTTGGGTGCCGGGTAGAGCAGAGGAGGAAAGTGAGAGTGAGGCACAACCCCAATGAGGCCACCATCATGGAAGAGTAGAGAGCAGCCACTCAATTCCATCATATTGTGTGGCTGTTATCTCTTGCCCCACTTCCAACACCTCAGCTGTCTGGGCTGTTTTTAGGACATGTGCAGCCGATCGCACTGTTGTATTTGCAAACTTTGTCTCAAGCACATCCAGCGTGGCAAAAACACCAACCATTTGGGTACCACATGCTTGGCAAGGGCACCTGAAAGCCACACAATTCTATTCCTCCTCCTTACTCACCTCAGTCTGGCCCTGCTTTACTTTATGACCTCTCAGCAGCCTCCACTGACAGGGATGATGGTATAACGCATGGTGTCCAAGGTCCTTACAGCTCATCTGCCAATAGCACACCAACAGCTTTAGACTATAGCTGGCAAATTTCTCTGCCCCATCTGCTGCAGCAGAAAAAAAATACAGACCCTGCCACACACATGCCCAGAATCGAAATGCAAGTTTGTCAAAGCTGCTGGCTCTACAACTTCTGCCTTTCCTTCTGGTGGATTCTGCCCCCTTCCGTGAAATTGCAGAATGTGCTGTACCACAATGGCAGGTTCCCAGTCGCTATTTCTTTTCATGTAAGGCCATTCAAGCTCTGTGCCATCACATGGAAGGTAATGTGGCATCGTTGGGCAAGGCAGTGAGCCACAAAGTCCATGTTACTGCTGTCACATGGTCCAGCAAGCATGGTCAGGGACAATATATTTTGTTCACATCACAGTGGGTAACTCTGCTTGCAAGAAGGATGCAGAACAGGGCTCAGTGCTGCAGCTTGTTGTGCCCCCACGTCTCCATACAGCTAGTGGTGATGATGCAAGATTTGTCAGCTCTATCCCCTCATCTTCCTCCATGCCCTCCTTAGCTGAATTGTCCTATGAACCACAAGTACCCTCTAAGCGTTCAAAGGGCTATTCAATGAGTCATGCAAAAAGTGCCATGCAGTGCTTCAGCTGGTGTATCAAGGGGACAGGAACCCCACCAGAGCAGAGATTCTTGCAGCTCTGCCGGGGCAGGCACAGAGGTGGTTCATGCCATGCCAGCTGGAGCCAGGGATGGTGTTGTGCAATAATAGCACAAACCTCCTCTCTGCCCTTAGACAGGGAAATTTGGCACATGTCCTCAATTTGGTGGTGCAGCGTTTCCTAAATGGGTATCCAGGGTTGGAAGATCTGCTAAAGCAGGTCAGAAGAGTCTGTAGCCATTTCAGGTGGTCATACACAGCCAGTGCTCAGTTGGCTGAAATTCAGTGGGAATTCCACCTGCCCATAAACCGCCTGATTTGGGACATGCCCACCAAGTGGAACTCGACCTTGGCAACTCTGCAGCGGCTGCACGCATGCAGAAGAGGGCCATCAACGAGTACCTGGGTGAGTATGGCACAGCGACAGGCTCAGGCCAATGTTTGGTCAGATTAGGCGACCCGTCAGATTTTGTGACGTTCTGTCGTGGCCATCTTGCTACACCCGGCACTTGTCCACAGTAAAAATATAGTTAGAATGCGGCAAGCGGATATCTTGTTACACCCACTGAAGTCTTGCATTTCACACTTATTTTTAACAGTAAACTCTGCTTATATAGTGAAATTCAGTATTTAAAAAATCTGTCAGACTGTTTTTTTTTATTATTTAATCTTTATTTGGTTTTACCATCTACAAAAAAAAGAACAGAACAAAGAAAAAAGAGAGTTCAGAAAGATACAACCCATATCCATCGACGATCACACCCCAGATGATGTCCTAGCGGACGAAGCTCGTCGGGAAGATGCCACTACTGCTCAGTTTTTATTGATAAGCGCTTGAATGACTACTTAAATGTGAGTTCATTACTTTATTTTAAATACATTTTATTTTAAATGGTATTATGCTATTCTGGCCATATCCTTCTATTCCATGTTGATTTCGGTTGCTGTCGGATATTTCTTCTCAATGATCATGACCATATGTGTCCAAGAATTGGAGAAAGGCTATCCTCAAGGTGTGACTCATTGATCAGCGATTTGAAAGTCAGTGCCCCAAATTGGAGCAATGAGCACTTGTGACCCCTTGAATATATGTTCAATTGGGTCAACATTATCTGGTAAGCCTACATCTTAAGGTGGTGGTATCAGCATTTGGGTGAAGCCTCTGGAAGAAGCACTTTTGGATGGTTCTTCAGATTTTTTTTTACCTTATATTTGGGACTTTACTTTATACACTATTGACTTTCTACATTGATTTTCACTTAATTTACTCACTTTAAGTATCATGTAAATTGTGTGCACCTGTTCAGTTGCATATAATGTTGTAGGGGGGGAACATATAAAAAAAATTTCCCTTCTTCTTTCGTTTTGTCACGTATATTTGGATTCACATATTTATATAGTATTATTTAGCGCTGCACTTTATATATTGTATTTACCATATCCATCTAGCACCCACCATTTCCCTGCTTATTCTCTCTCTCTCTCCATTACCTCTTCTCCCCCCCCCCCATCTGCCCTCTACCGTGTCTCTTATTTCAGATACTGCTGACCTCCCCCTTCATCCCCTCCACGAATTTCCCAGACAACTTAAAAGCCAGCCATCTTCCCCAGATCCCGCTATATCTTTCGACGTGTCCCTTGTCCCTGCCACTTAGGTATTCCATCTTACAAGTATAATCTACTCTTTCTAACCACTCTCTTATACTTGGTTTCCATCTTTTTGGTATTAGCCCTTTGTGGCGTTCAATAGAAATGTAATTAACGTTTTCTTGTATTGTTTTTTGTGTCATTTGTACCATGAAACAGACAGGTCCAGGGGTTATTTAAAACAGTCTCCCCCGTTATCTCTTCTATATATTCTTGAATTTCATGCCAATATTCTTTACTTTTGGGGAAACCCACCAGTAGGGATGAGCTTCGTGTTCGAGTCGAACGCATGTTCGACTCGAACATTGGTCGTTCGTGCGTTCGCCGAATTCCGAACGTTTGGGCCGTTCGCGGCAAAATTCGTGTGGCCCACAATGCACTGCGATGGCGCAATGCATTGCTGTCTCACGATTGGCCAAGCATGCACTGTGACCCCGCATGCTTGGCCAATCGCAGCGCCAGTAGCGGGAAGAGCAATGGTTGGCCACAGGCATCCTGCCTGTGGCCAATCATAGCTCAGACTGTGTAGTGCACGCCCCACACTATATAAAGCTGCCTTTCAGGCGGCCTCGTGTAGTGTTTGTTAGCATCTGAAGCAGTGGGTGTTCTGTGTACCTTCAACACAGTTACACACCAATCGTTTTTGGCTGATTTACTATTTTGCTCTTGTGTAGTGGTTACTGTCTGTGCCCTGACCGCAGTATACACCACTATATTCACCTCACCTATATAGCTAGTGATCTAGCTTTAATAATAGAGCTTGCAGTCAGTAGTGTTAGTGCGTGCTGTCTGCGTGCTCTGTACCCAGTACATACCACTATATACACCTACATAGCTGTTCTCTATTTGAGCCCGATTGTCATTTGCTGGAGTTATTGGAAGTTGTGTGTGCCTCCAGCACAGCACAGTATACATCTGTATATACCCCTTTAACTCTGCTGTTTTCTTGTTATTGTCTGCGTGCCCTGACCGCAGTATACACCGTGATATTCACCTCACCTCTATAGCTAGTGGTCCATCTTTAACAATAGAGCTTGCAGTCAGCAGTGTCACTCAGGAGATAGTGCGTGCTGTGTGCCTGCTCTGTACCCAGTACATACCGCTATTATCCACCTACATAGCTGTTCTGTATTTGGGCCCGATTGGCATCTGCTGGAGTTATTGGAAGTTGTGTGTGCTTCCAGCACAGCACAGTATACATCTGTATATACCCCTTTAACTCTGCTGTTCTATAAAAAAGGCATCTGCAGGAGTTAGTGGGTGTTGTGTGCCTCCAGCACAATATAAACTACCCAACTACTGTTTTACCCAACTCCCTTCAGGCCATTACCATGTCTGGAAGGCCAGCAAGGAGAGGCAGACAGGCGCGAGCCGATAAAAGAGGGCAAGCAGGCTCTGTGTCTAGAGACAACAGTGCTGGTCGGGGACGCGGTGCATTGTCATCAGCACGTGGCCATGGGACATGCTTGTCCTTCTTTTCTGCAGCTGGACATGTTGAACCGCAACATGCCAACGACTTGGTAGAGTGGATGACCAAGCCCTCTTCATCCTCCTCATCCTCTCTCACCCAGTCTCAGGGTAGTAGAAAAGCAGCTGCCAACACATCGTCGTCCCTCCTCTCAATGTCATCATCAGTGACTCCTTCCCTAGACCCACCACGTCCTCCTGAGGAGTCTCCTGAACTCTTTGAGCACAGTGTTGGGTACATGCTCCAGGAGGATGCCCAGTGTTTGGTGGGCTCTGATGATGACACTCAGCTAGAGGAAGGCAGTAGCGTGAGCACAGAGAGAGGGGATGCTCAAGAAGGACAGCAATCTGGCAGTAATGTTCCACAAGCTGCAGCATACTGCCAGGTTTGCTACAGCGATGAAGAGGGAGGGGATGATGAGGGCACTGACTCCACGTGGGTGCCTGGAAGGAGGGAGGAGGAGGAGGAGGAGGAGGAGGAGGCACATGTCCAACGAGGCAGGATGCCCTCCGGGGGCCAGCTTAGGGGCAGCACACCGACTGAATCACACCGCAGAGCTCCGCCTGCGCAGAGCGCTTCCTCTGCGCAGAGCGCTTCCTCTGCGCGTTATTCTAAAAGTTCTTTGGTGTGGGCCTTTTTTGAGACGAGTGCATCAGATCGCACCGCTGCTATTTGCAACATATGTCTCAAGCGTATCTCACGTGGCCAAAACATCAGCCGCTTGGGCACCACATGCTTGACCAGACATATGTTGACCTGCCATGCAGCTCGTTGGCAAGCATACCTCAAAGACCCACACCAAAGAACAAAGCGGACCTCTCCTTGCTCCTCATCAGCTGGCATCTCCAACCCCACTAGACCTTCAGTCCTCTCTGAAACCTGCTCTGAGAGGAATGAAGGTGTAGAATTAGGTGTGTCACAGCCAAGTGCTTCCGGGAACTCTGCTAGTGGTACATCCACGTCCGATTATAGCAGACAAATGTCCCTGCCCCAGCTGCTGGACCGGCGGAAGAAATTTACTCCCAGCCATCCACATGCCCAGCGGTTGAATGCTAGCTTGGCTAAATTGCTAGCACTTCAACTGCTGCCTTTTCAGTTGGTAGATTCGGCCCCCTTCCGTGAGTTTGTACAATGTGCGGTTCCTCAGTGGCAGGTCCCCAAACGCCACTTTTTCTCACGGAAGGCAATTCCGGCTCTCTACCGGCATGTGGAAGGCAATGTCCTTGCCTCGCTGGACAGGGCGGTCAGCGGTAAGGTGCATATTACCGCTGACTCATGGTCCAGCAGGCATGGACAGGGACGTTGCCTGTCTTTCACGGCCCATTGGGTCACTCTTCTGGCTGCTGGGAAGGATGCAGGACAAGGTGCAGTAGTATTGGAGGTTGTTCCGCCACCACGCCTCCAAAATGCTACTATTGGTTGTGACACACCTCTCTCCTCCACCCCCTCCTCTTCTTCTTCCTCCACGGCCTCTTCCAGTGCTCTGTCCTCAGAACCAGCGGTGCTCCGTAGGCGTTGCAGGGGCTACGCAAGTATGCAGGCAAAACGATGCCATGCCGTGCTTGCGCTGGTTTGTTTGGGGGACAGGAGCCACACTGGGGCGGATGTTTTGTCAGCTCTGCAGGGGCAGGCCGAGAGGTGGTTGACGCCACGCCAGCTTAAGCCAGGAACGGTGGTTTGCGACAATGGCACCAACCTCCTCTCCGCCCTCCGACAGGGACAACTGACCCATGTGCCCTGTGTAGCTCACGTCCTTAACCTGGTGGTGCAGCGGTTCTTGGGCAGGTACCCCGGCTTACAGGATGTCCTGAAACAGGCCAGGAGAGTCTGTGTGCATTTCCGCCGATCATTTAATGCCTGTGCTCGGCTGGCTGAGCTCCAAAAGGAGTTGAACCTGCCCAAGAACCGCCTTATATGTGACATGCCCACCAGATGGAACTCAACATTGGCCATGCTGCAGCGGCTGCACACGCAGCAGAGGGCCATCAATGAGTACCTGTGCGACTACGGCACCAGGACAGGGTCAGGAGAGCTTGGTTTTTTCTCACCACGCCAGTGGGGCATGATCAGGGATGCATGCACTGTCCTGTCACCGTTTGAGGAGGCCACAAGGATGGTGAGCAGTGACAGTGCATGCATCAGTGACACTATACCTCTTGTCCACCTCTTGGAGCATACGCTGCGTGGAATAATGGACAGGGCACTTGAGGCAGAACAGAGGCAGGAAGAGGAGGACTTCCTTGCCTCTCAAGGCCCCCTTTATCCAGACAGTGTTCCTGCTGTGCCACCCATCACACAGGAAGAGGGTGAGGAGGAGGAAGAGGAGGAGGAGGATGATTGTGTCAGCATGGAGGTGGAGGCTGGCACTCAGCATCAGCATCAGCAGCAGCAGTCTTATAGGGATGATTTACAGTCCCAAGAAACACGTGGACTTGTACGTGGCTGGGAGGAGGTAGCTGCGGATCATGTTGTCCTTAGTGACCCAGAGGACTCCGGACCGAATGCCTCAGCTAACCTACGCTGCATGGCCTCCCTGATCCTGCAAAGCCTGCGGAAGGATCCTCGTATTCTTCGGATCAAGGAGAGGGACCATTACTGGCTGGCCACTCTCCTTGATCCACGGTACAAGGGTAAGGTTGCCGACCTTATCTTGCCATCGCAGAGGGAGCAGAGGATGAGACATCTCCGGGAGGCCTTGCAGAAAGCTCTGTGCAACGCGTTCCCAGAGACTGGGAGGTCACAAACTCCTGGTCCTGGACAACGTGTTGCTGAGGCATCAGTCAGAAGGAGCGGTGGAGAAGGTGGCCGTCTGACTGATGCGTTCAGACAATTTTTTAGTCCGCAGCCCCAAGGTATGATTGGTTCCAGCACCCATCGCCAGCGTCTAATTTACATGGTGCAGGAATACCTAGGGGCAAGGTCAGACTTGGACACCTTTCCCACTGAAAATCCTCTGGCTTACTGGGTCTTGAGGATGGATCACTGGCCAGAGCTTGCACAGTATGCAATTGAGCTACTGGCCTGTCCTGCATCCAGCGTTCTTTCGGAACGCACCTTCAGTGCTGCTGGTGGCTTCGTTACCGATCACAGGGTGCGCCTGTCCACCGAATCAGTTGATCGACTGACCTTCATCAAGATGAATCAGTCTTGGATCACCCACAGCTACCAAGCACCTGAAGCTGATGTAACCGAATAATTTTTTTGAAATACCACATCCCTTCAAGACTGCCTATGCTGATGCTGAGTGACTGTCCTGTTATGTTGATTGTCTATCCTCTTCCTCCTCCGCTGATATGTTGGAAGAACATTTTTGGTTCTGGGTGATGCCAGCAGCCCAATTTTTCTGCCCCTGTTTAACAGGGGCGTTTAAGTACAATTTTTGATGCAATGCTTTGCAGCAGGGCTAATTCCTGCAAAAAAACTAGAGTGTATGGCAGAGGTTGCAGTGTGATGGCACCAGTGCCTAAGGCCCAATTTTTCTGCCCCTGTTTAACAGGGACATGTAATTACAATTCTTGATATAATATTTCACAGGAGGGCCCCTTCCTGTGCCCACCCAGAGTAACGGTGAGGACTTATAGTGTTGTGGCACCAGCACCACAACCACCAAAGGTCAATTTTTCTACCACTGTTCAACAATGGCATGTAATTACAATTCTTGATATAATCGTTCACAGCAGGGCGCTCCAGCGGCCACCAAGAGTCACTTTGAAGGCTTACAATGTTGTTGCAAAACCAACACCTTGTTCCGCCATTTCTGCAGAGCATATAGGGCAGGCCCCTACTTTCAAACATCCAATTTACAAACATCTCCTACTTGCAAACGGAAGGAGACAACAGCAAGTGAGATGAAAAAAGATGGACGACAAAACAAATTATACAGGGGTGATAACCCTTCCCTATGTTTTCCAAAAAGCTTAAAGATATTTTTTTTGACTGGAGCTACACTTTAAAAATGTACCGGTTGAAAATGACAAACAGATTCAACTTAACACAACAAACCTACACAGTCCCTGTCTTGTTTGCACCGCCTGTATACTGCTGTTCTGAGTATATAGGGCCTGGGGGCCACACGCATTTCCTTTTTTTAATATGGGTACGGGGTTCCCCTTAATATGCGTACAAGACCCAAATAGGCTGATAATGGGCAGGGAGGGCTACCCATGCCATTTTTCTGAATGATTTTCAACCATATTGCAGGAACCAGATATAACATTAAAACCGCAAGCAGTTTTAAATGGTGTTATTTCCGTTTAATGTCATTTTGTGCAGGGACTGTTCTAAACACGGGAAACACGTGGCACTTCACAGGCATACTATAGACACCCCCCAGGCACCATATTTAAAGGAATATTTCACTTTTTTTTTCACTTCAATCGTCATTAAAATCAGTGCTCCCGCCAAAACGGTAGTTTTTAAAACTTTTTTTTGTAGTGACCCATGTCCCCTGAGGCAGGAGGCAGATCGCCAAACCCTTTTTAGCACACTATCTTGCATATTAGCCGTTAAAATTAGCACTTTCCAATTCGAACGTTCGAGTCCCATAGACTTCAATGGGGTTCTAACGTTCGTGCCGAACGCGGGGGTCGTTCGCAAGTTCTGGTGCGAACCGAACCGGGGGGTGTTCGGCTCATCCCTACCCACCAGATATGTATCATTGTGCTGATTTGTTTACATTCCCTCCATCATTGTGGGAATTTATCTTGTTGATATTTATGGATCTTCTCTGATGCTAGGTACCATCTCACCAAGCACTTATAATTCGCTTCTATTGTATTTATATCTGTTGCATAATTATGTGCTGCTCCTATCATTCCCTCTATTTGCGTTTCCTCCAATTTTATGCCTATTTCCTGTTCCCATTTTACTATAAAGGGTTGTGGTCCTCGTCCCTCTAGCTCTCTCAGAATTTCATACACTTGGGATATCCCACGTTTTAACTGTGTTTTTATATTACAAAGTTTTTCTAATGGGTTTAACTCTTTTCCGTCCCTAATTGGTTGGAGTAGTGTACTTACAAAGTGTTTTAACTGTAAATATTCCCACTTGCTGATCTTCTGCCACCCATTTATAACCTTTAGTTCCTGGCGTGTCCTTATTCTGCCCTGTGCGATAACATCTTTTATTTGTACGTTTCCCATTTGACTACCAAAAATTGTCCCTTTCCCAGGGGTAAAAAATGTTGTACCTGTGAGTGAGCTTAAGGGTGAATTATATTTCCATTTTCCCTGGCGATATATTGAGTCCCATATTTTAAATACATTCCTAGTCAGTTCATGTGATTCTGTGTCTGTTATGAACTTCCGTGGTATCCAAATATTTGTTTGCAATAGTGTTGTGCTTAAAGTATCTTCCATCCTCGCCCACCTCTTTCCACTCTATACATTTGCCCATTCCACCATACGTGCTATTATAACTGCTTTGTCATATCTTTTTACATCAGGTGCTGCTGCTAAACCCCCATATTTTTTATTTCTACTAAGTAGTGCAAAATTTACTCTGGATTTTTTGTTTTGCCATATATATTTTAACATCATTGTTTTTATTATTCTAAAAAAAACTTTGTGGTATTGCAATCGGCAACATTTGGAAATTTCCTTAATCTCTGTTTTAATTTCATTGAGTAATGGGATGAAATGTGCCTGATATAGATTCTCTAAATTGGGTGTCAGTTTAATTCATAGGTATGTTAGTTCTTTTTTTGCCCACGTAAATGAGGATTCCCTTTGTAGTGCTTGTTCTTTTTTATCTACTCCTGTTTTGGATCAGACCAATTGTCTGGTGAGTATTTGCCCCCGTTCTGATTAAAGAAGAAACCACACTGGAGCTGTGCTCAAGGTATGTGTTGCTCCTTTATTTACTTCCAGATGCATGGGGTTTTATAGGCGAGCTACTAAGGCGGTGAGCATATGTATCATTAGCATAATGATATCTAGGTATTAGTAGTTTCTGATTGGTTATGTCCATGTAAGGTAAACTTCCTCCGAGGTCTGTACATCATCAGGGTGTAGTCCTGGGATGAGGCACCATGTTTGTTTCACATCCTTCATTTGATGGGAGGGGTTGTGTTGGAGAGGCTATGACACTGAAATCACCTGTTGCTGAAAGCTGGCTGATATGCAAGCTGAGCCAGGGATGTAAAAAGTTAATGATAATAGTCTGCTGCTATACTGAAACGTGATACCTCATATGGGCAGTCAGAAAAGCTGCTATTGTTCAGTTCTTAGTAGAGAATAAGAAAACACACATATATATATATATATATATATATATATATATATATATATATATATATATATATACACAGTGGCGACGCATCCATGAAGGGCGCATTGCATGAATCTATCTATGGTCGCTGCTGACACCCCCTATTCAGGTGCCAGGCCTATTTTCTGGCGCCAGGCATCTCAATTACAATGGTGGGGGTGTTTTTTGGAAGCATCTAATTAGAGCTATAGGCTCTAATAGGCACCCAAAAAGGTGCCCGCACGCAATGCTGTGCGTTTCCCTGTATGTTAGCAAAGCAAAGGAATTTGCTTTGCTAACACTGAATCCACCTCTCAGCCAATCAGGTTGCTGGGTCTGTTACCGGTCACCTGATTGGCTGAAACGTCAGGCGCTGTGATTGGACGCCTGAGAGAGGACGGAAGAAGACATGGAGGACGTGCAGTAGACCGCAGCTGACCCGCTCCGAGACAGGTAAGTGCCAGGCAGCATCTGATGGGATACACTAGCGGCATCTGATGGGGCACAGTAGCAGCAATTGATGGGCACACTGGTGGCATCTGATGGGGCATGGCGGCAATTGATGGGCACTCTGGCAGCATCTGGTGGGGCACAGTAGCAGTAATTGATGGGCACACTGGCAGAAATTGATGGGCACAGTTTAAGCAATTGATGAGCACAGTGGCTGCATTTGATGGGCAAAGAGGGTGCGTTTGATTGGCACAGTGGCTGCGTTTAATGGGCAGAGTAGCTGCGTTTGATGGCACAGTGGCTGCAATTGATGTTTTTTTTTTTTCAGTTTGTTTGTGCTCCCCAAACATTTTGAGCACCAGCCACCACTGTATATATACAAAAATATAGGCTTTGTGGTATAAAAAGAATGCATAGAAAATGGGCATTTTACCTGATCCATCACACTCCTATGTTTAATATTTCTGTTTTTATTGGGTTAGTCTTGAAGTTTGCGAGTTTCCCATATATTTTTAATTCTCTCATTACATTGGGCAGTGTAAACCTTGGTTTGGTTACATATAATAAGATGTTATCTGCATATGCCGCCACCTTATGTTCTTCTTCGCCCACTCTCACCCCTCCTATATCCACACTATTCAGTAATATCGCCAAAAGTGGTTCGAGTAATAACACATATAAGAGTGGTGAGAGCGTGCATCCCTGTCTTGTTCCGTTGCATATTTCAAAAGGCGGCGACAAACTTCCATTTACCTTTACCATAGCCATAAGGTGGTTATATATGTTAGGGCCGATAGATGGAACAAATAGTTCTATCCTTTCCCTCCTTAGGTATTATTGTAATATGAGCCAGCAGAGATTCTCTTCTCATTTGTTCGTTCTCCCCTATTTTATTCAAGTAAGCACATATTTTTGGCACTAATAGTTCTTTAAATTTTTTATAGTAATTAATCTTAACCTTCCTTTAAAGTGATTGGAAACCCTTACAACACACTTTGACCTACAGGTAAGCCTAGATTAAGGCTTACCTGTAGGTCCAAGAAATATCTCCTAAACCTATACGGTTTGGGAGATATTTGCCCGAAGACAGGCACCGCTGTCTATGGCGCATACCGCCGTAGACAGCGGCGCGCAGGCGCACTGAGTGCGGCATCGTCAACGACGAAGATGCCGCGTGTGTCGGCTCCTGTGCGCATGCGCGGGAGTGACGTCATCGCGGCTTCGCCGAATGACAGCGGCGGGGCTGCGAGACCCCACCGAGAAGATGGATGCGCCGGACTACAGGGGACAGCGGTGACTTCGCTGGCTCCTGTGTCAGGTAAGTGACACATGATGGACTACTATGCGATGCATAGTAGTCCATTATGCTTTACCTTTGCAGGGAATGAAAGAGGAAGTAAACCCATCAGGGTTTACTTCCTCTTTAATGTCCTTCTAATTTCCTCCTATGTGATTGGTTTGTCTAGACTCTAGAGCCTCTGAACTTTCTGCTGTAATTTTCGGTAAATTGGCGTTTGCTAGATATTCCTGTATTTTTAGTTTTCTTATTTCATCCTCCTTTCGTGTCTAACCACATATAATGCACTGTAATATGTTTGAAATGCATTTCCAATATCTGTTGTTTTATGTATCATCTCTCCTTAGGGCCGGTTCACACTGCGGGCGATGCGAGGCGACACGACTCGCCTCGCCGCAGTGTGACAAGTCGCCCCCGTTCTGTACAATGGAACCGTTCTGAGAGGAGCGACTCGAGTCGCTCCGACTCAGAAAAAAGGTTCCTGTACTACTTCTGGGCGACCTCGGGGCGACTTGCATTGACTTCTATACAGAAGTCATCTGCAAGTTGCCGCTGAGGTCGCGGCGAGGCAAGTCGGTGTCGCCTCGCCTCGCCTGCAGTGTGAACCGGCCCTTACTAATTTTTTATCTTTCTATATAATTTAAAGTTTTTTTTTTTTAATGTTTTAAGGTTTGTGAAAGTTATTTCCCAGGCTTGTTTCCCCATTTATATCCTTCCTTTTACACTATTTTATTGTTTCCTGTTCCATTAAATCCCTTAGTTGATCTATTTTTATAATTAGTTCCTATTGGAATTTGGTGTCTAATTTCATTTTATGCCTTTGTTCTAATTGATATAATACGTTTATTATTTTTGTTCTTATGTCTTGCTTTCTCCTTCTTTTTTCCTGCCCCAATAGAGATCAATTTCCCCCTGATATATACCTTATGGGCTTCCCATATTGTTGCCTTTGTTAGTTCTGGCGTCTGGTCATAAAATATTGTTCAATTTTGTTTATTATTATTTTCCCTACTTCCGTGTCTTCTATGAGGTCTTTATTTAGCCTCCATGAACCCATCTTACATTCTGTCTCATTAAACCTTATCTTCATCATTACCGGTGCATGATCTGAAATCACTGTTATTCCAATTGAGATTTCAACTACATACTCCAATACTCCACGAGCATATAGTCCAACCTGGAGTACGTGTCATGCACTGCCGAATGATATGTATAATCTTTTGTGCTTGGATGTTGTATTCTCCAAATATCAACAAGCTTATGATTGTGAATTTTTTTCTTAACCGATTTTAATTGTTTATTTTCCCTGTTCAGTGCACCAGATGTACTATCCAGTTTGTGGTCCATTGAGAAATTTAAATCCCCAGCCAGAATTAGGTAACCTTGTTTGAAATCCATTAAGGCATTCAGGATCCTGTTTAGGTATTTTTTTGGGTGTTTGTTGGGGCACTATATATTTGTCAATGTATACTTCATCCATTGTAGAACCCCCCTCAAAAAAAGAAAACGGCCCTCTGGGTCTATCTTCCTCTCTTCCAGGATGAAACTTTTTTCCTATTCCAATGGCTACTTCTTTTGTCCTTTTATTTGGAGAATCTCCATAAAACCATGTTGGGATGGCCTTCGAATATAATTTATTATTTGTATCCTGTGCTATATGTCTCTCTTGTAGGAATATTATTTCGGCAGAGTATCTTTCCAGTTCTCTTAACACTATATGTATCTTTTCTGGGGAGTTTAAGCCTCTTACATTATATGATACAAAATTCATAGCAATAATAGTTTTTTTCTTCTCATCTCTCTCCTCCTGCCCCCCTCCCCCATGAATAGAAGGGGAAGGTCGGGGTAACCCCTCCCAAGCAGCACCAGAAAGATGGCCAACACATGAAAATCCACAGATCATATCCCCCCCCCCCATTTCCCTACCCCCACCCCTTATTTGTTGATATTTTAACCTCATAGTCTTTGTGCAGAATTCTATTTCTTTCTAATTCTTTCTTTAGGGACTCCCTTGTCCCTTTGCTCTTTCGGGCCTGAGGTGGAATGCTATCTGGAGCTGTTGAATCAACCTCCCCTACTGTCGGAGAGGTGATTCAAGGGCCCGCTGAGTGTCCGAGTCTCTATCCCCTCCATGTATATAATTTCCTCCTTTCTTCTAGCCTCCCTCCCCCAGTCCAGACTCCACCATAATTTATTGAGTTCAGTTCATTGTTCTTGCTTTAGTTTTGTTTTTCTCAGGGATCGACTGCCACTGCTCTTCTCCCTGTGTAGTTCTTTCTTGTCTGAGGCCGCGTACACACGCGCGGACTGTTCGCCCAACTTTGTCCGCTGAACAGTGTTTGGGCGGACAGTCCGCTCGTGTGTGGGCTTTCAGCGGACAGTTTCAGCGGACAGTTGGACGGACAAGGTTTTTCGGAAATTCCGTAAAACTGTCCGCTGAAACCTTGTTTCAGCGAACAGTCCGCTCGTGTGTAGGCTTGTTCGTCAAACAAAGTTGCGCGCATGCTCAGAAAGGATTTTCACGCCGAAAGCTATAATGCAGTGTATAGGACGTCGTATTTTTCGTCCCGTCGTACGTGCCGTTCACGTCATCGCGCACGGTTTCAGCAAACTGTTCGTCCGTCGTGTGTGGCCATGTCCGTCCATGCTAAGTTTGAGCGGACTGTTTGCCGAAACTGTTGGACGGACAAAGTTGGGCGAACAGTCCGCGCGTGTGTACGCGGCCTTAGAGTTGTCTCCCTTAGACTGTCCAGTATTGGAATCTCCAATTTTTTTTACAAAAGTCAGCAGTTTTGCAGAACAACCATTTTTCCTGCCAACCAAACATGAGGGGAAGCCCCAATTATATTGGATGTCATGTTCCTGTAGTACCACCAGTAGGGGTTTTAAAGTCCTCTTTCTTCTTATGCCGCGTACACACGAGCGGACTTTTCAACATCCAAAGTCCGACGAAATGATTCCGTCAGACTATTCGATCGTGTGTGGGCTGCAACGGACTTTTGATTTGCAAAAGTCTGACGGACTTTAGAAAATGGAACATGCTTCAAATTTTTCCGACGGAACTCCGCCGGACCCAGTTCCTACCGAAAAATTTGCTCGTGTGTATGCTATTCCGACGGACTAAAACCAACGCTAGGGCAGCTATTGGCTACTGGCTATGAACTTCCTTATTCGAGTCCAGTCGTACGTCATCACGTTCGAATCCGTCTGAGTTTGGTGTGATTGTGTGTGGCCAAGTCCGCTCAGTCGAAAAGTCCGTCAGAACTCTGTCAGAACTCTGTCGGAACTCCGGCAGAACTCCTTCGGAAGTCTGTCGGACATAAGTCCTCTCGTGTGTACGGGGCTTTAGAGTTTCTTGTGAAAGGTCTTGGAAGATTTGTATATTTTCCTCAAATTTAATTGGTGACTTGCCGCTCATGTTTCTCCAGAGTTGTTTTTTTCCCTCCCAATTATCAAATCTGACTATATCTCTTGGACTTTCCATCGGGATTCCTTTCATACTTCCTTGTCTGTGGGCTCTTTTTTTCAATTTTTATTGGGTTTGTTGCCTCTTTACCGAGTAATGGGTTAAATATCTTCTTTAATTTTTCTGTTAAGTCTTCTGTCTGGATGGATTCGGGAAGGCCATGTATTCTTAGATTCTTCCTTCTATCTCTGTTCTCTTGGTCTTCTAACCTATAAGCCTGTTCCTGTTTTTTTTTTTTTTTAAGATTTTATTTCTCCCTTTAGTTCTTTTATTGTGATTGTGTGACAGTCTGTTGTTTTCTCCACTTCCTCTACTCGTGAGCATTTGTCCCAGGTTTTTGTGAAGTATCGCCATTTCTAATGGGGAATTTTACATTTTTTAAGGCCAAAAACAGTTTCCATATCTGTTGGCAGTTGAGCTTTCCTCTGTCATTCCTCATCTTTCCCTGCCTCCAGCTCTAACTCAGAGTCTTGTTCTATTCTAGATTCTGAAAGTGTACTTGTTTCTGAGGGTATTTTATTCTGGCCTTTTTTCTCTTTTTTTTTTTCTTAAGTCTGTTTGGCGGCCTTTAGTGATTTGTTGTTTTTCTGTTCTTTGCTTATCTCCATTCCCTCCTTGGATTACAAATTTATTCATATGACCTGGGCTGGGGCTTAGGCTAGGACTGGGTGATTTTGGAACCGCTCCTTCTCTCGCTCATATATTCCCCCTCATATTTTTCCTTGATATTTGTCCAATGGTATGACAGCATGAGGACAGGCAAGCAACATGGTGGTGGGGTGGTGAGTATTGTGGTCTATTTTTTACCAAGAAATCACCATAGGCCTTTGATCTCTAGAGTCTTAATCCTATTCCTCCCAGGGGCCAGTTCACGATGTCTAATGGGCCCACAAAACACACGGAAATTTCAGGGCTCATCAGGCACACAGGAGAGTACTAATTTAATCAGAGCAGGGATATTTAAAGCAATACAATTTCTTCAAGACACACCATGTAAACCTTGGTATGCTGTGTGTATAGAACCAACAGTCTATTCAGGAAAGTGCCTCCATATGTATCTGTATGTCACACATGCTATATGTGTAAGATGTAGATGTACAGGTTGTACTCACCACTCCCACTTTCTTCTGTATAGTTTAATTTCCTTTTATGTTTGGTTATTGCTCCGCCACCTCTCTAATTCCTCCATGATTAACAGTGGGAAAAAAACAGGAAAAGAGGGGGCAGGGGGGCACGCCTTTGGCCTGCAGGGTCTCCGTGAGGTGTTCTCCTCGCTCTCTCCGGTCGGTGGTCTCTATTCCACTATCTCCAAGCAGCCGAGTGTCCGATAACCTCTGCTCACTCCCTCCGATCACCTCCAATTCCTATTGGCTATCCACTCTCCAGCACTGCTCGCAGTGCTTCAGCCTAAGAGTAGGAGAGGAGCACCTCCACTCTACCTAAACCCTCGTCTCTACACTCTCCCCGGGCGATCTCTCTATTCTCCTCCGTCAGCGCACTGTAGCTCACGTTTCCGCAAGAGGGGAGTAGACTGTGCAAATGGGGCCAATGGAAAGAGGTCACCTCCTCCGTCTGTAACCCGTGCTCCACACTGGGACATCCACTCGCCCCAGGTCTGCAAAAAGTGCAACGTAGGCACAGAGTTTTTGGGTCAGGTCGGGAATGGGATAAGACTGGATGGGGCAAGGCCTGGGGAATCCATTGTTATTCCATCTAGAGGGGATAAAAGACCGAACGCTCCTACGGTGTGCTCTGAGCCAGCACCAATACTAGATGCCCTCCTAGCCATCAAACAGTTTTGATGTTGATTTTTCAAAGCAGCGGTGTTCTGTTAGATTAGCAAACCTGTGAGATCAGCAGGGTTGCTGCTGCTTTTAAAATTCAACATCTAAACAGTCAGATGGATTAATAAATAATGTATTTCACTATATAAGCTCAGTTTACTGTTAAAAATATGTGAAATTCATGCTGGGTGTTACAAGATGTCCACTTGCCGCCGCCTTACTGAATCCTTACTGTGGACGAGTGCGGGGTGTAGCAAGAGGGCAGCGACCAAACGCCACTTCCGTTACAAAATCAGATGGGTTGCGTAATCTGACGAAACATTGACTCAGCTTTTTTTTCCCCTACACCAATGGCTGTTCATAAAGTTCTATATCTCTGCACACCAATATCACACTAAAAATGGGCGCTATTCAAAGAATACTTTTATAGTGTGGGGTGGAACGAAGAGTCATGATGACTCTATCCAATCATGGCTCTGACGGTGCTCTATGCCCTGACTCGCTTTCATTGCTTCAGCCAATTAGGGCTGTACAGTGCATAGTGGCTATTCAGCGGGCCAAACGCCCCGATAATTTGGGCGAATCAACACCTCCTCAATGTCAGAGAAAAAGGTGATGGCAAAGCACATTTGACAGCTCTTGTGTACCATCAAATGAAGGAAAACCTGTCAAGTTATGAGACCCAGTGTATCATCCTGCTTTTTGACTAAAATCTGCTGAAACCTCTGTTGCATTATTGTCTCTTCTTTGTAATATCGTTTTTTTTTCCCTGTAAATATTTTATTTGCACCATATTTTTGAAAAGTTTTAAAACTGTCTCTAACACACCAACGCAAACTCAAAGAATCCCTGTCTCTTTTAGGCCCCCTTCACATGATAAGACCGCTCGGATCTGCATCCCACCAGAGGATGTGAGCGACCTCTCGTGCTGCAGCCGAGCTCCTTGTTCCTGCTTGATGGTTGACACATGCCACTGCCATGGCGTTGTCTGACTGGATCCTGATCGGACACCCTCATAGCCTCACTGACCATGTGGAGAGACATAGACTGATCACTCAAAGTTCGAGCACATTGATCAGTAACTTGAATTCCTTCCCCGACCAGAGGCCCTGGGTCGACTGTACCCCCAGCACGCCACCCCAGCCGATCAGGCTGGCATCCATTGTGATCACCGTCCAATGAAGAGGTGGGAACAATTTCCCAGACCGAAGGGCTGGAGATCTCAGCCACCAGAGAAGAAAGTCCCTGACTAACTGGCTCACCTGAATCTGCCGATCCAGGGATAACGGAAATTTGTCCAATTTGGACAGTATCTCCCTCTGCAAGACTCTGGTGTAAAATTGGAGGATACCATGAGGCCCAGAACTCGCATGCAGAAACACAACGACCACCTACGGTTCATCAACAACTTCACCGTGGCTCTGAGAGTCTGCAGTTTGTCTGAAAGGAGAAACACTCTCGCTTCCAGAGTCCAGCAGTAAGCCTAGGTACTTCAGGTGCCGAGTTGGCACTAGCACCAACTTCTTGAGGTTCAACACCCACCCAAACTCCTGTAGAGTTTGCATGGTGATCACCACATCCTCCTTTAATTCTGAGGCGGAAGCTGCTCTCAGAAGGAGGTTGTCTAGGTAACCCATGATTGCAATTCCACGTTGTCGCAACAACGCCAAAATTGGAGCCAATACTTTGATAAAGACTCGGGGTGCTGATGCCAGGCCAATGGGGAGAGCCACAAACTGGTAATGCTCTTCCCCCACTACAAATAGCAGAAACCTCTGATGCCTGAGGCATATCAGTATACGCAAGTATGCGTCCTGGATGTCCAGAGACGCCAGGGAGTCCCCCTGATGGAGTGCAGCAACTACGGAGCGAACTGATTCCATGCTGAACCTTTGTATTTTCACAAAGCAATTGCTTGCTTTTAGGTCCAGAATTGGACGAACCCCTTCCTTTTTGGGGACTACAAACAGATTGGAGTAGAATCCCAAAGCTGGAAAGGTTTCAGGAACAGGCACTATCACCCCGCATCTGAGCAGGTCCCTTACTGCCCCAAACAGGGCCTCCTGGCGAGCCGGGAGTAAAGGTATGCTGGAGGGAAAAAATCAGTTTGGTGGCCAAGAGAGAAACTATCTTGTAGCCCGATGAATCCAGTTTGTAGACCCATTGGGCAGACAGTCGAGAGGCCCACCGAGCTGCAAACTCCCAGAGGCAAACCTTTATGCTGTAGCGCTTTTGCTCGCAGGCTTGTGAGCCCAGGGATGCTTTTGTCCCTCAGCAGTCACCCTGTCGGACTGGGAGTGCTTACCTGACCTCATGGGCGGACGAAAAAGCCTCTTTTGAGCAGAAAAGGAGGGCCCTTGCCTGCGGAGTGGCTCCTTACCCTTCTTGGACTGTGGGAGCAACGTGCTCTTCCCACCTGTGACATTCTTAATAACGTCATCCAGCAAAGCACCAAATAGCCACTCTCCAAGGAAGGGCAAATTCGTCAGAGCTTAGATGCCTGGTCCGCAAACCAGCATTTCAGCCAGATCAGGCGCCGTAGCACCACTGCCGATACTGATGCTCTGGAGAGCAGGGGAAGTGTATCCAGGGCCACATTACAGACATACTTAAGGCCGTGCACCAACTGGTCTGCTAGTTCTACACAGACTGGAGGTGACTGGTGCTTCTCCAATTCACGGTGCAAGTTTTCCCACTCAGTAAGGGTCTGTGACAACAAAGCTGTGCTGTAGCGCTGACCCCACTACCGTAAACATGGACTGGGCCACTGCCTCGGCTCTCCCGTCATCAGGGTCCTTAAATGCAGGAGCCCCTTTTACCGGAATCATGGTTACTTTATTTAACCTGGATACTGTGAGGTCAACGACCGGGGGAGCCATCCATTTTTAAGGAGGCTCTCTTCAAAGGGGTAATGCACCGCCAACCTTTTTGGAACTGAAAAGGTCCGTTGTGGGCTTCCCCATTCCTTGTATATGAACTTATATTGATAAGTCAGATACAGAAACACCTAAGGTGTGCAGGCCGGTTTAAGGGACTGACACCTCAGCAGAGGATCCTGCTGCAACCTGTATTAGGGTATCCCGCCCAGCAGTGATGAGTGCTCCAACTAGCGCTTTTTCCTGCGCGGACACAGAATCATCCTCACTGTCCTGGTCAGCATCCTCTGACACATCAGAACAGGGGCCGCTAGTCACCGCGGGGGCCCCGAGCTCTGGGGATGTTTTTACCCCCTTGTGCCCGCACGCCACCGCTACCCTGGCAACAAACGTTTCAAGGCCTGCCAACAAAGCGTCCTATTTGCAGGCGATTGCAATTGCAGGGAGATCTGGGGAAGAAACGCCAGCTTCTAACGCCAATCTGCCACCTTTGGGGGACTTAAGACAAGGTGCTCAATCCCACCCTCCTAGTTGCTAACAGACAGAGGGGCCCCACCATCCTGAACGAGTGCTGCACCGTGCTGTCGCTGTGTCAGCCACAAATATCCAGGAGTAAAAGTCGCGCTGTTCTGAGGCACAGGAACCAGCGCTGGGGAGAAAAACCACGCTGAGGCTGCAAGAAAATGGCCACCGGCCATTCTTGCATAGTATATAAAAAAAAAAGACACTAGGAAAATGGCTGATGGCCATGCTGCTCACAGAGACTAACAGAAAATGCCAGTAGCACATGCAGAGCCCAGACACCAGCAGAGATAGATGACAGCACATAGACACAGACAACCAACGCAGCCCCCAGCTAAGGGTCAGAGCCCCCCGGAGGACCCCCAGCCCAGGTACATAGACCGCACCACAGCCCAGCCATGCAGCGTCCCCGGGACAAGGAGAGAGGAAAGGGAGAAGAGGGACCCCCTAATTCACCTCCCAGAGAATGCCCAGCTGCTCTGTCCTGCCGAGACAGGGAGAGCTGTACTTACCGTCCGGACGAGCTAGAGGCATCCCATCACAGACCCACACCCGAGCAGTATGGGGTGGCTGCTGGCCACGGCACACTGTGACAAAGACATCCGGTCATATGTGTTCCCCGGAGCATATAGCTCACCGGCCGCCCCTGGAGCCTGAGGGGCATGTTGAGGCCGACCCAGCGCGTAGCTAGGGCCCTACACATACTTGATGCCATGCTTTGGGACTCCAAGTCCAAGTCTTGAAAATTGCTGTTCGCAGACACTCTCCATCCAATCCGACAGAGATTGAGCTATTTTGCAAAGACGGGCAAAAACGTCACTAGAAACTATATGTGCAAACCTGGTAGAGACAGAACCAAAAAGACTTGCAGCTGTAATTACAGAGAAAGGTGGCTCTACGAAGTATTGACGCAGGTGGCTAAATACAAATGCACGCCACACTTTTCACATATTATAAAAATAATTTTAAACCAATTTATAATTTTCCTTCCATTTCACAATTATGCACCACTTTGGGGTTTATTTACTAAAAAGCTGGAGAGTGCAAAAGCAGGCTCACTTCTGCATAGAAACCAATCTTGGGAAAAACAAAAACAAAAAAAAAAGACCTGGAAGCTAATTGGTTTCTGTGCAGCACTGCATCAGATTTTGCACTCTACCGTTTTAGTAAGTCAACCCCTTGGCACACGTAGCTGTATCCTACTGTGTGGGGGCCAGCGTTTGTTTCCCAGACCCTGATGAATCCTTTGGGGATATGTCCAACGTGATGGGTGATGCCTAAACCTCCTAATAGGGCCATCATCATGGACAAGATAAAACATGGTTTCTTTGGGTATTTACACCAGCTCCTGGCTTTTACAAACACAATATGCAGTGCACATTATGCGGTTAGGGGAGAGAGATTTATCGTCCAAAAAAGGCTACTCAGAAGGCCACCTAACAATGAAGAGGTACTTCCACTCTTAAGGGCGAGTGAACATCTGTGAGTGAATGCGCCAGCCTGGATTTGAGGCATCCCAAAAAAATAAAAATAAAAAAAGAGACTGTGGCACATGCCACTAAACTCAAAACCAGGCAAACCACTCCACACATATTACATGCAAAACTAGTATTCATAAAACAGATAACAGCAGAAGGGAAAGAAAGGAGCCTTTATTGTATATTTATACACATGTGCAAATTACACAAGAAACCTGAGACCCTTAGGGGAGTCTTTAAGATATCACTCCACATAAGAATCAGACCAAAAAATTTATTATTTACAATTCATAAAAAGTTATTACAAATATAACGAATGTGTAGATACTACACAACAATGTCTAGCTTAAGATGCGCAATAGAATGAGCCTGTCGAGAGAATGAGATTCACTATTACAAAAGCAGAATATAAACTGGGCAAAGTGTTTGCTGCAGAAGGACTAAAATACTTTGTTTTATTAAAAATATAATTGTTTCCTTAAAAAAAAAAAAAAAAAAAACTCACATCTATAGCGGTTGGATGTACTTGGAAAAGCTACAGTGTCTTGAGAACACTACAGTCTCAATCAAGAGAATTATAAAACCATACTACAGACTGCTAAAACCATGTACACACAAAAACCTTGCATACAATTATTGAGCTATAGCAATGCAGTATGCTACTTTACTCCTCTCATATTATGCAACATTGCATAACGTCATATTTTATGAATAATGTTAAGATGTAATTTCGGGGGGTATAGTATGGGTTTTTGCAATGTGCACATATTCTCTTTGTTTTGTTTCTTTAGAGAGGTTAAAAGTACTAAGCATAGCACTTAATCCTGCCAGAAAGCAAGTGAGCTTCTACCATCCAGTAATGAGCTGAAGTAGCAATGCCTCTGCTGCACTGAAATCCCATGTAGTGGTATCAGCCCTTCAACATTATCCCCGTAGACTGGAAAACTCTGCAACAGCTAACAACACTACTTTGGTAATGTAGCAATGTGAATCCTATCTACTGTAACATTACAGTTCACATTTGTCAGTGCAAACAGGATATTAGAAACTCATTTTGTGGCAGATTAACATTTTCCTGTACCTGCAGTGATTTTAAAGGAACACATGGATATGTGCTTGTAATGCATATCCCCCCCCCCCCCCCCTCCAGAAATACACTTAAAAGTTCACAAGACAGGCCTTACCCTAAGGCAAATAATACACATAAAAATGGTCAATTTACCCAGAATTTTATACTGGGTATAAAAAGATCTTGAAACTAAAAACAGGTAGACTAACCCTTAAAGTAAAAAAGCCAAGTTTTGTAGATTGTGCAAAGTATAATAAAAATCCCAGTAGTATTGGCTGGGCTTCTTAGGCAAGGTTTACCTGATAAAAATGCAAGGCACTAAGGCAGTACACATTTTGTCATAAGGGAGCCATTGCATTATAGCACCCAAATTCATATATTAATACTCAAGTTCTGTGAGCCGAAAACGCAGAGTCCCCTCTTTTGACTTTTTTTTTTTTACACGCAAGGAATTAATGCCATCGACAAAAAGATACTAAAATGATTAACACTGTGGAGCTCCTTTATAAAAAAAAACGTAGGACAACAGAAGTAAAAACGCTGGTCATGACCACCAAAAAACTACTGTTCCTAAAATAAGCTTAAACATTTGGCTGCGATGTGCAGCACTTTTTTTTAAATAAATAAGTCCCAGTGTAGAATTTTGAGCTGTAACAGTAGTGCAATGTTCAGGTAAAAGGACGCACAGACTCATAACCATTAGTGGTTAGCTCTTTCACTAACAACATCCTGAAGACGTTTTAGCAAGGCGTCATCGTTTTCCTGGCACAGGCGTTTAGCAGGGGAATCGGAATCGCTGTCAATTGTTATTGCTCGTTTACGGCTCCTCTGGTCCTGTTTGATCATGCAGTTTATATCCATCAGGCTCTAAATTGAAAGAGGGTAACTGTCAGTCAAGAGACAAAGGAAGGAGAAAAAAAAAACACACGCAACACACAGCATGGCTTTTTATAGTGTATTCTACTTACAACCATATACTGCTCCTAAATAAAAGACTAAAATGATAAATTAGGAAAGAAAAGATGTAGCTGCAAAAAGATGCTTACTGCTTGAGACCATCATACACATTATGCTTTTATCAACTCTTCTATGGGCGCTTTCACACAGGCGGGGTCCACCAGTGGATCTGCCTGCTCAACTGGGAGGTCTGTTCACTGATACTTGCTGAGCAGGCGGATGACACAGCCCACTCTCAATGGGGAGATGGATGTAAACAAAACGCTGGTCCGTTTACATCTGACTGTCATTGGATAGATGGATCAGAAACAGATCCTCCATCAGTCTAGTTTATAGTGGACAGGATGTCACATACACACACTATACATATATATATATATATATATATATATATAAACTTTTTATAAATTCATCTTCAATCCAAAGGTACCAAACAGCCAATACATGGGAGCTTTCAAAAAGATGGTAGAAAGTGATCTGAAGAAGCTTGAGAAGAAAAATTAGGGAAAATAGAAATATATGGAAACTCCTAAAGGACATTGGGATGAAAAAAGGTGGTTATACACCCAGCAGACAAGGAGGGCAGATTGGTTAGATTAAATAAAAAAAGATGGAGGAAGAAATGGAAAATGTGCTTAGGAAAAAGCTGAGATGCTCCCGGTATGGGAGGGGTTCTTTAGGGAGGCAACTTCCTGTTTAGGGTGTGCCAGTGTCCAGCACCTGAGGGTGGACTATAACCCGCAAAGTAACTACTATGGCTCTGTGTCCCATTATGTATGATTAAAGAAATGCCTACTTTTTAGAGTAAGCAGGAAACAACTGAGGAGAGAATAATCCTTTAGGTCTAGGACCAGCAATAAAGGAGACCAAATTAGTTTTAATTATGCAATAGCACACATGTTACGTATGTTATTGAGTGTCCTTGCTGCTTACAGTATGTAGGCAGAACCACCAGACCACTTTTTGTAAAGATTAGGGAACACATTAACACAGGGCTTGACAAATTTGCTTGCAATCTAGGAGCCAGGTCGGTAACAGCGATCCGGACCTGTCCCTGGCCTGACATGGAGACGAGTGAGGGGAAGATAGCGTGCGCACCCCCCTCCCCGTCTCCAAGTCATTGCCCATAGCTCTTAGAGGGACATTTTATTTATTTCTTTTTCAAATGACAATTTTTTTTTTTATTGTTAATATGAGATCTGAGGTCTCTCTGACCCCAGATCTCATATTTAAGAGGACCTGTCGTGCTTTTTTCTATTACAAGGGATTTTTACATTCCTTGTAATAAGAATAAAAGTGACATAATTTTTTTTTTAAAAGAACAGTGAAAAAAATAAAAATAAAAGTTAAAATAAGAAAAAATGTTTTTTTTTTTAAACGCGCCCTGTCCCTCCCGCATATGAAAGCGGTGTTCAAACCACACATAGGAGGTATCGCCGTGATCGGTAGAGCGAGAGCAATAATTCTAGCCCTAGACCTCCTCTGTAACTCAAAACGTGCAACCTGTAGGATTGCCTATGGAGATTTTAAAGGGTAAAAGTTTGTCACCATTCCATGAGCGGGTGCCATTTTGAAGTGTGACATGTTGGGTATCAATTTACTCGGCGTAACATTATCTTTCACAATATAAAAAAAAAATTGGGCTAACTTTACTTTCGTCTTATTTTTTTATTAAATTATTTTTGCCAAAAAAAGTGTGCTTGTAAGTCCGCTGCGCAAATACGGTGTGACAGACAGTATTGCAACAACCACCATTTTATTCTCTAGGGTGTTAGAAAAAAAAATATATATAATGTTTAGGGGTTCTAAATAAAGGGAAGGAGATAGACAGGCAATAAAAAAAACAGGCGGGGGAAGCTCCATTAGCATTGCTGGTTGTCATACCAACGGCCACCACAAGAGGGCGCCAGATTCCAGAAGGAATCATAGGACCGCAGAATGCCTCAATTACCGGCCACCGGCGGAACAGCCCGACGCGATCACGCCGGGGGGCGTCCACGGAGACAGGATACCCTCAGCTGTGCTGCGCCAGGTCGCTAGTTCTAGTCACTAATGCGACCTGACGCCCGGGTTTTGTCGAGCCCTGCATTAACATATGAAAGGGTTTCCCAAAGGGACCCCATGGGATTCATTTTCTATGGAATAGATTTAATTAAAGACCATTGGAGGGGGTGTCAAAGAACAATACCAAATGAATATATAGATTAGGGTCTTTTTTAAGATATAGAGATTATATATATTACACATATACACTCCTCCCCCCCATTTAACTTTCTAAAACTGTTCAGGATTCTCTGGAATGCGGGGATAATTATAGGTCCCAGCATTCCTAGAGAAGTTTATTGCCATATATTTTCATAGGTATATTGAGCCAAATTAGTTCATTAAATTTGATACGGAATTTTGAAAATTCTTTTGATTCTAGTCTCATATTTCTTGTCCATTTCCCTTGAATGCATTTAATATATTGAACTTTTTAAATTTTACATATCTGAAGTGCATTGATATACAATATTGATTTGGACCACTAGGGGGCACAGGTGGTTTCCCCATGATACTCATCATATTTGCCTTATTGAATGAATACCTACTTATTAGAATGGACCTTAAGTGGTGGATTAGATGAGGCATTATTTGAGACCCCTTTCACACCGGGGGGTTGAAAGAAGCCTCATCTGCAATCCCAATGTGAAAGCCTGAGTGCTTTTACACTGAGGCGCTGCTCTGGCAGGGCATTTGCACTGCAAAGAAGCTGCTTGCAGGACTTTGACGCCCTACCAGCGCTAAAGTGCCCCAAAAAACGCCCCAATGTGAAAGGGGTCTAAGATAAGAACTCTCCCCCTTTTTAATTTTAATGTTATGCGGCTAAATTGAAAATAGCTGCGTTAGCACCTCCGCTTGCTATAAAAGACGTGGGGTGTACAAAGATGGCACCGCCTCAGCTGACGTCCTATGAGGAAACGCCTAAGGTGGAGCATGGTACGCATCACACCACTACCGGAACTTACGGTTTTTGCTCTATGGTCTGTGGCACACACGCCGGCCAGAACTAAGGATATTTTTACCTCTATGCAAGCTTGGGCAATTAAAGCCCCGCTTTTTAAATTAAACTTGATTAACCGGATTTACACTATGAGTACCTGTTTTTTTTTAAACCCAATTGCATGTGGATACCCCTTTGTATAACCACTTGCAGACCGGACCAATTTGCTGGTCAAAGACCAGACCACTTTTTGCGATTCGGCACCATGTCGATTTAACCGACAATTGCGCGGTCGTGCGACATGGCTCCCAAACAAAATTGACGTCCTTTTTTTCCCACAAATAGAGCTTTCTTTTGGTGGTATTTGATCACCCCTGCGGTTTTTATTTTTTGCGCTATAAACAAAAATAGAGCGACAATTTTGAAAAAAAAAACGCATTATTTTTTACTTTTTGTTATAATAAATATCCTCCAAAAATATATATAAAAAAAATTTTTTTCCCTCAGTTTAGGCCGATACGTATTCTTCTACATATTTTTGGTAAAAAAAATCGCAATAAACGATTGATTGGTTTGCGCAAAAGTTATAGCGTTTACAAAATAGGGATAGTTTTATAGCATTTTTATTAATAATTTTTTATTATTTTTTTTTTTACTAGTAATGTCAGCGATCAGCAATTTTTATTGTGACTGCGACATTGTGGGGGACCCATGGGACATTTTTGGGACCATTGTCATTTATACAGTAATCACTGCTATATAAATGCAGTGATTCCTGTGTAAATGACACTGGCAGTGAAGGGGTTAACCAGGGGGTGGCAGTGTAGGGGTTAAGTGTTCCTAGGGGTGTGTTACTAACTGTGGGGGGGTTGGGCTTTCATTTAGTGAACACTGATCTCTGTTCCAATCACATGGAGCAGAGATCAGCGTCACTAGTTGCTAGGCAGAATGGAGAAATGCTGTTTACATGGCATTTCCTCCATTCGGCCGCTCCGTGAGACGATCGCGGGGATGCCCGCGCGATCGAGTCCGCGGGTCCCGCGACCGGACTCACGGGGGTCCCGACCAGCACGGGAGCGCGCCGCCGGCGGCGCGCTCCCAATGGCAGGGCGGCATTGAATATTGGACGTACCTGTACACCAATATGCCTGCCCGTGCCATTCTGTCGACGTACATCGTCGTGTGCTGGTCGGGAAGTGGTTAAACAATGCTACAGAGGACACAGTCATACTGATCACCGGGACATCAAGACCGGAGCCCAATTTGATTATATCCCTTTCCCCCCTGCAGGGGTACAGAGATCTGGTGAGTGCATAATCAAGAGGGGAGCACGAAAGTCGCCTTATTTGAAGCTGCGATAAAGTGTCACTTTGGTAACCTGCACAAGTCACGTTATTTTTATTTTCACACAATATCCCCAATCCACCATCACTTATAGGCTTGGCATAGGAGATTTGGGATATACACATATGCCATTGCTATTTACATTGGTCACTATACTGGCAGTTTGATAGGGATTATTTTTTTTCACCTTAACTGGAAGGCAACACCACTTTCCCTTTTTGTTTAAATTACATCACCAATCTTGTCTCCAAATATAACTACTTTGCACGTTTTGTTGTTTTATAAAGAAAAACATTTTTCTTTATGTCAGTTAAATATTTTTTCTCTAGTGGTCTGTCCAGGACAGCACTAGAGAGATAGGCTCCACCTCCAGAGGCAGGAAACACAAACCAGATCTTTAAAGGGCGGTCTCCGTCCCTTCCCCTTCAGTCTTTGTGTTTCCTCCACCGGAGGAGGAGGCTGGATCAGGAGCTCCCCTTCCCCTGACGGTGGGATAGCCCATAAGAGACGGGGAAGGTGTTCGGATTACCTGTTGGTAAACGGACGTTTTTGAAGTCCTCCGGTCGGGTTGACTGCAGCTTCGAACCGGCGTTCTCCTTCTGAAGCCCGGGGAGGGCGTTCGTTTCCCCACCTGACAATAGGTTCAAAATTGGGCGCGAAGTCAGGTGGGGGGCGGGCACAGGCTTCGAGTTCCGGCCTGTGCGTCACAGGAGGAGGATAGAGGACTTCCGGCAATCCACTACCGGTTCCGGGTCGCGCGGCGAGCGTGGACGTTCGGGACCTTGGCGGCTATTTTAAAAAGCCGCAGCCACGAGGCGTTCGCGCTGCATCGCTTTATCGCCATTACGAAGGGAAGCCTCCAGGCGGTTAGGCGTGTGCTTCAAGCGTTCGTGCTGCATCGCTTTATCGCCATTACGAAGGGAAGCCTCCAGGCGTGTTCCGATCGAAATGGATGCAGTGGAGCCGAACCAGCTCAGGTAGGCAAACACAGAGGTGTCTTGTACCTACAGGGCTGGGAGAGAGGGGGGGGGGGGGGAGTAATGGACTAATCAATGCATAGGCATTTTGAAATGGTCCAGGTGTATTTTTCCTCCCTCCCTCTCTCAAACAGGATCCGGACTAAAGAGTTTTGCGAATCCTGTTAGCGGTTGGTGGGGTGCACATAGGTGTTTGGTGAAGGCGTCCTAAAGGTTTCGCTGACGTTGGCTTGTCTGTTTTTTTCCCTTCCTTCTTCTCTTCTTCTCTTGCCTTAGGCTCTGCCCAAAAAACCAGAGAGGTCAGGGGGGAAGAAGAGATGTCCTTCATGTATGAATAAATTAAAAGAAGGATGGTCTAAGCCCCTTTGTAAACCATGCATAGACAAATTGGTCTATAAGGAAGCTACGGGAGCTTGTAAGGATTTGATTTCTGGAGTACAGAAAGAAATGGAGTCCATCAAAGCAATGTTAGCGAACCTTGAAACCCCAAAACCAGCCGCAGTTCCCTCTGCTTCCACCCCAGTAGTAGGTGACGAATCGGAGGAGGAGGAACTTGATTCTCTGGATGGCCTAAGTGAGGCGGCATCATCCAGAGATGTTCCTGTTCAAGGGTCAAGCTCTCCCAGATACAGGCTCTCACTCGAGGAGGTTGATGCCTTACTGGGGGTAATTTATGAGACGCTGGAAATCCGAGAGGAGCCAGTCTCCCTGTCCTTGCATGACCGGATGTATCAGACCCTAAAAACTGATTCAGTTAGGGTCTTTCCGGTTCATAGCACACTGATAGACTCAATCAAAAAAGAGTGGGAGGAGCCAGAGAAAAAGTTATTTTTCCCTAAAAGCATGAAGCGGAGATTCCCCTTCAGCGAGGACCCCTCTTGTGTTTGGAATAAAGTGCCCAAGGTAGACGCAGCTTTTTCCCAGTGTGCAAAGTCAACAGATCTCGCCTTTGAAGACATGGGTGTTCTAAAGGAACCCATGGATAAAAGGATGGAGGTACTATTAAAGAGGTCATGGGAAGTAACCATGAATAACTTAAAACCTGCAATGGCCACGACAATAGTGGCTCGCAACTTGGAGGTCTGGCTGGAACAATTACAAGGCCACTTGGAAGGGGGGACCTCCAGAAAGGAAATTCTGGATTCCCTTCCTATGCTACATAAAGCAGCAGGCTATATAGCAGATGCCTCTGCGGAGTCTGTTAAATTGTCAGCCAGGACCGCTGCCCTCGTAAATTCATCACGCAGGGCACTTTGGCTGAAGTCTTGGTCGGGAGACTCGGCCTCAAAAGTGAGGTTATGTGGCATCCCCTTTGAGGGAGACCTTCTGTTCGGGCAGGACCTTGAGAAAGTCCTGGACCGTACTGCGGACAAGAAGAAGGCTTTTCCTGTCAAATCTAAGAAGACTACAGGTAAACGCTTTTTTCGTCCTCAAAGGCAGGGACAGTCACAAGGACAGACCTCTAAGGAGTCAACCCCTAAGAAACAGTGGATGGGAGGAAAACAGAAAAGCAATCTCTTTTCCTCTTCTAAAAAAAACACTAAATCCCAGTGACGCGGTTCCTGTGGGGGGGAGACTGGGGCAGTTCCTCCCACAGTGGGAATACGCTACCCCAAATCCTTTTATCCTGAGGATCATCAGGGAGGGTTACAAAATACAGTTCAGACACGTCCCACCTGCAAGGATGTGTCTGACCAAACCTCCCAAAGACCCCCAGAAAGCGTCAGCTTTGCTGTCGCAAATTGGCGATTTAATAAATCAGAGGGTTCTAGTGCCAGTTCCGCCACAGGAAATAAATCACGGTTTCTATTCACACGTGTTTGTAGTAAGGAAACCGTCAGGCAAATTCCGGTTGATCTTGAATCTGAAGTTACTGAACAAGTGGGTAACTTACAGGAAATTCCGGATGGAAACAATTTTTACAGTGAGATCAGTACTCCCTCCAAATTGTTTCATGGCCTCTCTCGATCTAAGGGACGCGTATCTTCACATCCCGATTCGAGAAGACTCTCAAAAGTATTTGAGGATAGCGATTCTTTGGGGAAGTCAGATTCGATACCTCCAATTCAGGGCCCTGCCATTCGGTCTGTCTTCTTCCCCCAGGATTTTCACCAAGGTCCTGGCAGAAGCATTGGCTCCCCTAAGACTGAAAGGGATCGCTGTCATACCGTACTTGGACGACCTTTTATTCTTTGCCCCCTCAAAACTCCAACTGCAGGGAGATCTGAGGGTAGCTATCTCTTGCCTAAAAAGGCTGGGGTGGTTGATAAACCAAGAGAAGTCACACCTGATACCAACACAGGCCTTACAGTATCTAGGTTTTCTGGTGGATTCAGTGTCACAGAAAGTCTTCCTCACAGAGGAAAAAGTGATAAAGGTGAAAGAGATGGTAACCTTCTTGCAGTCCAATCAGACAATTTCCATCAGGTCAGCTATGGCAGGGTTGGGCCTATTGGTGGCAACAATCCCTGAAGTTCCTTGGGCAAGAGCTCATTTCAGGTGTCTCCAGGCCAATATTCTGAGCAGCTGGGACGGGACACAAGAGTCCCTGGACGGGATTATCCATCTATCCTCAAAGACCAAAAGGTCTCTTTGGTGGTGGAAGAGAGAAGAGAACCTAGTACGGGGTCTTTGGTGGTCTCCTCCAGTGTCTGTTCGCATCACCACGGATGCCAGTGCTTGGGGCTGGGGGGCCCACTTGGGGTCGAAGGTAGCCCAAGGATGCTGGGGGAAGACACAGTCCCAGAGGTCAGCCAATTGGAGGGAGTTGCAGGCAGTCTGGGAAGCCTTAAGAGTGTTCGCCAGGGATCTGAAGGACCACCATGTACAGGTCCTCTCGGACAGTATAGTGGCGGTTTCCTACCTAAACAAGCAGGGAGGAACAAGATGCCCGTCCTTGATCAAGCTAACAAGTACGATCATGCATTGGGCAGAAGAAAACCTAAAATCGGTTTCAGCGGTCCATCTAAAAGGGGTGGACAACCACCTGGCGGACTTTCTGAGTCGACACCGGGTGTAGGAATCAGAATGGTCACTAAACAGGGAGATTTTTCCAGATGTTAGTGCGCAAATGGGGTCTTCCGGAAGTGGACTTGTTCGCCAGGAAAGCGAACACCCAGGTCCCAGTATACTTCTCCCTAGAGAGGGAGGCAGGGGCAAAAGGGATAGACGCTTTGGCACAAAGCTGGGCTTTTCACATTTGCTACGCCTTCCCCCCATTCAAGCTAATTCCTCTAGTCCTGAGGAAATTTTTGCAGGAACAGACCACATTGATACTAGTGGTTCCGTATTGGCCGAAGAGACCATGGTTCTCGGTGCTGCTGGGCCTGACAGACGAACCTCCCCTCATACTGCCCGAGAGAGAGGATCTGCTGTCTCAGGGTCCAGTTCTGTTACAAGAATTACAGACCCTAAAATTATCGGCCTGGCGTCTGAAGAGAGTCTCTTGAAGTCTAAGGGACTCTCAGATAGGGTAATTAAAACACTTCTTTCTAGTAGGAAGAAGGTAACCCAAGCAATTTATGTTAAGTACTGGAAAGTTTTTTGTTCATGGTTGGACACTAAAAAGGTGTCTATAAGTATCCCGACAGTCTTGGAATTTTTACAAGACGGTGTGGATAAGGGACTGGCCATTAGTACCTTAAAGGTACAAATTGCGGCCCTGTCTGTTTTTTTGGATCAACCTCTGGCGATAGACCCGCTAGTTAGCAGGTTCTTTAAGGGGTTGACCAGGATTAAACCTGTTCCTTTCAAAATTTTACCCAAATTGGACCTGTCAATTGTGTTACAGGGATGGGTAAAAAAAAGTCTCTGGAAGAAGAACCTTCCCTGAGATGGATCACGCTTAAAACGGTGTTCCTAGTGGCTATTTCCACAGCCAGACGCATTAGCGAGCTTCAGGCACTTTCGATGAAAGAGCCGTTGTTACAAATTTTTGAGGATATGCTGGTGTTGCGCATGGACCCTGGGTTTTTACCCAAAGTAGTGACAAAATTCCACAGAACACAGGAAATTATTTTGCCTTCGTTCTGTGGGTCTCCCACTAATCCTAAGGAGGTAGAGTTCAGCCAACTGGATGTGAGAGCCTGTGTCTTACAATATCTGGAGATGTCAAAAAACATTAGAAAATCAGATGCATTATTTGTTTTACATGCGGGTAAAAAATTGGGGTCACAAGCTTCAAAAAATACAATTGCAAGGTGGATCAAACAAGCTATTGTAGAAGCCTACAAAGGAATGAAAATGGAATGTCCTTTTTCCCCCATGGCTCACTCCACACGGGCGCTATCGACCTCATGGGCAGAGCGAGCTGGAGCAACACCAGAACAAATTTGTCGAGCAGCAACTTGGTCAAGCTACTCGACGTTTATGAAGCATTACAGATTGGACCTTATCTCAGCGCAAGACCAGGCGTTTGGGAGAAAGGTCCTTCAAGCGGTAGTCCCCCCCTAATCTGGTAAGTTCTCGTTGATCCTCTCTAGTGCTGTCCTGGACAGACGACTAGAGACAACGAGTTAGACTTACCGGTAACTCTGTTTCTAGGAGTCGTCCAGGACAGCATGGATTCCCTCCCTATATGCTGTTATAATGCTGGACAAGTGTTTTTGTCGTTACAGAAGCCGTTTCCGGGGAAGTTCTCGTTTACAAGACTGAAGGGAAAGGGACGGAGACCGCCCTTTAAAGATCTGGTTTGTGTTTCCTGCCTCTGGAGGTGGAGCCTATCTCTCTAGTGCTGTCCTGGACGACTCCTAGAAACAGAGTTACCGGTAAGTCTAACTCTCGTTTTTACCCACCAAAATGTTTTTTCATCAAGTTGTGACATTTAATCACAATGAGTTTTTGATTTGATCTCGCACAGTTCAGACTGTGAAATATTCACTACATGGACTTCCATGATCGCTTGAGTGATGTGTCCTTTTAACTGCTTTTAATATAGAGTGATGTTTTGCAAACTATATTAAATTTGTATAGAATTTGGAATCTAGGACCATGATGCCTGAAGCTTACTAATAACTGTCTCCTGTATGACTAGTGTACATTGAAGTCATGGTATCTAAACGGTCTTTTAATTTAGTATTTTTAAACATTTGTAAAGTTACAAAAATTACCTCCCCTTTTAGATTCCTATTTTGTAGAACAACTTACTTTAGATGGACTTCCATTGAACTTGTAGAGCAGAGCAGTGCGGGGGGTCAGGCAACCAGTGATCTTGTGCGGGGACACATAAATGGAGTGCTGCTGGGAGACACGGCGAGGAGAGACAGGTCGCTGTTTGATGCTCGGGAATGGAGACAGAGGAGGAGCCACAACCTAAAAAAATAAATAAAAATACTACTTACAGTAGACATTGAAGGTGGCAAATAAGAGTAAGAGTTTATGAACAAAATGGGCTTAAGAATTTATAAGATTTATAAGATTAATTGTATATAAATTAACTGAGCTTTTTTTCTTGCTTCACATGTACACTTGGCATTTTGCAAAATTTTAATTCTGATGATTTACCGAAACTTACGATGTTTAAAGAACCTGCGACAAGAGGTTCCTGGAATTCGGTCTGTGGCTTTTTTTTTTTTTTTTTTTTTTTGAGGGGGCACATCAAACCACCAAAATAAACATGTTTATAACTATTTGATGAACTATCACAAGAATTAACTCTATGCTTACTGTAATTACTTATGATCAATTTTATACCTTGACACATATCAATCTGTATAATTAATCTGAGAAGATGGCGAAATAAACATAACAGGTTACTCATTGTTGAAAAATCCCATAACACATAGCAGGAATATTTCCACAATAAAGCCTATTGCGTGCTCTTCAAATTTAACCACTTACCACTCACCTACTGGGCACTTTTACCCCCTATCTGCCCAGGTCAATTTTCAGCTCTGTCGCACTTTGCATGACAAGTGCGTTGCACCCAAACAAAATCTTTTTTTTTTTGGGAGACCGAGCTTTCTTTTGGTGCCATTTAATCACCACTGGGTTTTTTGTTTTGTTTTTAGCAAAAAAAAAAAAGTTCTAGTTTGTGTTATATTTGGTAAAGTAATTTTTCTCCTTCACTGATGAGGTGGCACTGCATTGATAAATCAGAGCCTTGATTATCTGTGAGGAAATACCGTATATACTCGAGTATAGGCCGACCCGAGTATAAGCCGAGGCCCCCAATTTACCCCCAAAAAACTGGGAAACCTATTGACTCGTGTATAAGCCGAGGGTGAGATATGCCTGTCCATCCCTGTGTGTCCGTCCATCCCTGTGTGTCCGTCCATCCCTGTGTGTGTGTCCATCCATCCATCCCTGTGTGTGTGTGTGTGCGTCCATCCATCCCTGTGTGTGTGTGTGTGTCCATCCATCCATCCATCCCTGTGTGTGTGTGTGTCCATCCATCCATCCATCCCTGTGTGTGTGTGTGTGTGTCCATCCATCCATCCCTCCCTGTGTGTGTGTGTGTCCATGTGTGTGTCCGTGTGTGTGTGTGTGTGTGTGTGTGTGTGTGTGTGTGTGTGTGTGTGTGTCCGTGCAGCCTTGTGTGTCCCAAGCCTCCGTCCGGTCCCGTCCCGAGCCTCCGTGTCTTCCGTCCCGAGCCTCCGTGTCGTCCCGTCCCGAGCCTCCGTGTCGTCCCGTCCCGAGCCTCCGTGTCGTCCCGTCCCGAGCCTCCGTGTCGTCCCATGCCAGGATCGCCGCTCTTCGTCGGCGCCCTGGCGGCCATTCCCCTGTTCAAAAGCCGCGCCTCCCGCCTCCGCCTGTGATAGGCGGAACACTCAATTTCCCAGCAGTCTGTGTTCCGCCTATCACAGACATCGTCTCATCCTCGTCCGTAGTACGAGGATGAGCCGATGTCCGTGATAGGCGGAACACTGACTGCTGGGAAATTGAGTGTTCCGCCTATCACAGGCGGAGGCGGAGGCGCGGCTTTTGAAAGGTAGAATGGCCGCTGTCTGTCTGCTCGACACGCTGTTCGGGCAGTCAGACAGCGGTGACTCGAGTATAAGCCGAGGGGGGCACTTTCAGCCTCAAAAAAGAGGCTGAAAATCTCGGCTTATACTCGAGTATATACGGTACCACTAATCTGCTCTCCTAACGCGCTGTCAAAGTAGACTTTTGTTGGCCAGTGTCCAATGCTTCTGTAGGCGGCAGTATAATCTGACAAAGAACAGTGTCGTTCAATAGACAAGAAAGTGCTTTGGTTCAGGTAAAATTAGCCGTTGATCCATTTAAATGTTTACATGAGGGACAGCTTTATCTTTAATATTTAGCAAGCACCCAGGTTGCTTCCCCAGAAATGTACTAAAAGCCTGGTGAAGAGGTGACTTCTCAGACTAGCAACTGCAAAGCCTAATAACTGACTGTAGTAGGGACAATTTTTTATTTTATTCTTGTCTGATGAAAAAAAAAAAATCTTTCAGTTTTGTTTCCGCTGGAAAAAATTTCACCTCCCGTCTGAAGCCCCGGATAGCATTAACATCAAATTCTAATTCCTCCTTAGAGTGTGTGTGTGTGTGTTGTATTGGCTGGGTTTTTGCATGAAACAAATGCATACAAAGTCTTGGCTTATATATGCCAGAACCCAAAAGAGAACAAACCACAATCAAGTTACCACCTAGAAGGACAAAATGGTCAAAGCTTTAGATGGAAACAACTCTGGTCACCACTGCCTGGTCTCCAATTTCAGCAGCCAGTGCTGAAACTCATTCATTCAACCTGGTGTGAAATTTCACTTGGCGTTCACAGGATAAGTTAAAGCTGAACTTCAGGAATTCAGAAACGTTGATAAATATGCAGGCAGACTAGGCATTAGAGGTAGTAAACTGAAGTTGGGGGGGGGGGGGAATAAAACCCTGCAAAGGCCATAAAGTGCTAGTATGCATCTTATAATAGCACATTTTGAAAAACGTACCTTTAAAACAAAGCCCCACAGCGCTGTCACTGTCGAGAGGGGTGACACCCCCCCCCCCTCTTCCTTGCTGGTTCACGGCCTCCCAGCACATAAATGGTTGGGGGTGTGATGACCTCACGTTTACAGCACAAGCTCTGAAAGTCCAGCACTGTATGCTGGACCCTCATAGAGCATGTGCCAGTGATGTCACTGGCTTCATGCACTCTGAATATCTGCTAAACAGTGTAAGTTTAGGAGATATACACAGTACCTACAGGTAAGCCATGCTATAGGCTTACCTGTAGGTATAAGTGGTATAACACTGTTTACTACCACTTTAAGTGCAACACGGTGCATGTCACCTTATGGTTTTGACAGTTTTATGGAATTCCAGAAGGATATCCATCACTATAGTTCCCTGAGCTCTGACCCTGGACTTTGTATTCTCAGCTCCTGCGAAGTTGCATGCAGCTGCTGTGCTCGCCCCTTTGCATTTGATGAACTCATTCACTTGGTCTCTTTAAATAAGCAGAAGGGAGGAGCGGGTAGAGATGCCATGTGAGAACAGAATTAAAGACTTAACAAGGTGGCATGCACCTCATCGGACTTAACTCATAGTGTGCCTGCACATTTATCAAAGTGGTTGAACTCCAGGAGTTCAAAACAAAAGAATAATTTCATGTCACTTTATAAAATAACTTAATCAGTTACTGGAAACACGGATTTGGTGCACATTTTAAACATGTCTGCCACTGAAGTAATTTTTGTTTAAAGCAACATTAAAGCTCATACCAGATGTTCACCGTTGATGGCTGCATATTTGAGTGCAAACATTTTAACTCGTTCCACGTAGACGTTGTTATAAAACGTAATGAGATCTCCTCTCTCTGCTTGGTTGTCAGTACCATCACCAACATTGTTTAAGTTCTGAGAGTCATCAGAGTCTAAGAAAGGGGGACACACAGAATTTACAGCAAACAAATACATAAGCAATGATGTTGTACAAGGTCATATAAAATGGGAAAGTTATCAGTATCCGGTAATCGGAGTAGAAGGCTGACAAATCGTTAGAAATACTGTTACAAAAAAAAGGGGGGGGGGGGGGGGGGTTCTCCTAGTAGAAAAAGCCTAGCCAGTAAAATCCCCCAGAAAATTCACAAAAAAAAAAAAAAAATACTTAACTCCCTTACCTGTTACCATGACAAAGTTGAAAAGGAAACAATGTCTACTGAAGAGACGTATAGTCCACAAAAGGGGAGGAGCAATGCCCCTTTGCTTAGGGTCTGTCCTCCTGGGGAAGGGGCTTAAACTCTACTTTTGTGTGTCAATGAACTTTCAGGGAACCTATGATAGTTTTGCGTAAATTTTTCCTGCTACAAACTGACACAATATACATTTAATATATAAACTGTGTGAACCCATGACACCGGTTTTCCAAACAGAGCAGAGCCTGCTTGCTTGCTTTACGAGTCCCCGTAACTTGTATAGAACTTGTCTCTTTCATTTGTGCTTGTTTAAAATTGAGCTACTGAGTTCAGTAAAAAAATGAGCCAAGACGAGTCTTGAGAAGATCTAAAAAGGAGCCGAGAGCTCCAATGCATAGGAGAAGAATTAAATGCATCTATTTCTATACTTTCTTATCTACCGTATTTATCGGCGTATAACATGCACTTTTTTTCCCCTTAAAATCATGGGAAAATCATGGGTGCGTTATACGCCAATACCCCACCGATTGTGTGGGCGGCTTTGGGCCGAAAAGCCGCAGAGAATGGCCGAGAGTGGGTGAAAGCTGCCAAGAACGGCCGAAAGCCGCCAAGCTAAACAAGACATCCGGCTCTGTATCTTGGCGGCGCCAAAGACTGACAAGGGTGCATGATGGACAAGGCTGCATATGACACCGACAAGGGTGCAATGATGGACAAAGCTGCAGAGATGGTCATTTAAATGTAAGTTTTTTTTTCCCTTAAACTTCCCTCCTAAACTTGGGATAAAAACTGTATTTTATTCCGAATTGAATTTTTTTTATTTCATAGTTTAAAAAGGTATAGGCTACATACAAAAGTAAAAAATATACATACACAAAGCTGGCCATAGAAAGCCGAGCTGATTTCCCCAATCACACATTGGAAGGTGGATATGGAAATCCTCCATCCTGCCTCATTGCATTCAGACAGTGGTAATCAGAATACACCGGCTTATCAGCTGCATGCCCTGGTTGGGCAGAAATTTTCCAACAAGCCCATTTATAAAAAGTCAGTCGATCGAACCAGCCAAAAATTCTGATCCCTGTATGTCCAGCTTAATGCAATTTCAGATTCCTTACCACAATCAATCATTTCCACATCTTGGCTGGTTTCAACATCATCTATTTCCACTTGAGGAACCTTCTTCAATAATACGTTTCTATAAACCTAAAAGACAGATTTTCCATGTTAAAATTCACATACTGAACTTAAACACTGGATTCACAAACTGGTCAATCAACAGAGCACTGCTGTAAAGGAGGAGTTCATAAACTTACATGACTTTGAGCTTGAGGCTGATTTCTGTAACATTTCATAATATCTTGAAACAGTCGCTCTTCTTTTGTGATCTGTGAGGTCATAGATGATCAGCAATACAAGTTAATTATGGTAGAAATAAATGAAACCTTAAACAACAGACAAAACACCAAATAACACAGAAAACCGATAAAAAAAAAAAAATAATGAAATATAGTGCTGGAAAATGATGACTAGCCGCTTCAAAGTTATAGGACAAAAAAATAAAATATTAAGATTCCTAAAGCAATTCATTTTATCTCAGTTTACCAATTTGCTTAAAGTGGGATAGGTTGCAGAGCCTCAAAGCTGCCATTTATGTCTTCTTTGGCTGCATAATAGTTCCAGAATAGTAATGTCACTTAACCCTAGTGATATAGGTCTGAATAAAAACCACACAGCATTTATTTTTGAGGAACTTTTATAAGAGACAAAGCATAACATGAGGACAGCACTAATCTAAAACGGACAAGCATTATTGCCGTTACTGTGGACTGCCCAAGATCCTAGTTTAGAATTGTGTCCCAGGTCACAAGACATCTTGTAATTTATTCTCTTCACTAAGATTAGAGCATGCTAGAGAACCAGTAGAAAAGAAAAAAAATAATAGCAAACAAATACAAAGTAAAATATCCAACCTTTGCCATAATGTAAATGGCACATAGTAACATCTGATCAAGATGTCGGTCTTTCATTAGGTCTGTACAATGAACCAATGAGTATTCAAACACCGTCCAGATTTTACGTCTCAGATCATTGGACAAATCGAGCTTCAGGCACAGGTCTCTCAGGCGAACACTTGCCAAGTGATAAACCTAAGAGTAGGCAAGGCAGATGATCCATTACTGAAGATATCACAAACCTTCACTGCAACTAAAGTCACTCAGTCCAGTTAATACACACCTTCCTAAAGAATAGAGCAAGAGAACCGGTTCTCTTGGGCTTGCTGGCAGATGAGGGACACCCGTCTTGGGCACGGAAGACCTGACGTTTTGTGGATGGACTGATCAGAGCCTGGGCGGTAAGGGGGATTTGAATTCCTTGCTCATTTTCTGGAGAAGTGGGATGCCCGCCACCATTAAGAGTTACTTTAAAAGAACAAAAGAATGTATGTAACACCAAAGCTTTTCACAAGGAAACATGAAAATGGCATATAGCATAGTCTTCAAATATTTACCTGCTAAAGGTATGCTTAACCTCTGTCCAGATAAAATTTTGTCTGGTGACATACACAGCTGCTCAGGTGGCTGGCTAGGAATAATTCTGATTCTAGTGATTTCTGGAGTTGTATGAAGTCTCTCAACTGGTGACTCTTTAGGTCCATCATCTCCAAAAAGCCTCCTTTTGGCGCTACCAGCAGCAGGAGAGTTATACCGCTCGTGAACGGACAATGGGGACAATGGCTGTGAATCTAAGAATACATGAAGAACATAGTTTAATCTCTATGCATCTAAAATATTACATGCCCATGCATGCACAATGTAGAGAACATGCTCACAAGACCATTCAAGGCAAATACATTTCATTCAATACTAAGATTACCTCGCCTACAGGAGCCTCCAAAATCTGTGCGGACTTCTTTTAAACGTGGATGAATGATAGGGGAAGCTGGCATCATAGGAAGGTGTCCTAAACCAGCTTCATTACCAGTTTCAAAGTTGCTAGGTATGATAACCTAGAGAGAAAAAAAATATGTATATAGTAAAAACATCCAAGAGCCACTGCATAAATACAGGGTTACTATGGCTTGTCTTCTTCCAGCCAGATGCAGGCCTGCTTTGAAAACCAAGTTTCCAAGGACATGTCCCACCCAGCAGGTAAAAATGCAACTCTGAACTAGGTAGTTGCCTTGGAGCGGCTTGGTTAAAATCATTTAAACTGGCTGGTGACACATGGTACAAGGATTATCATCACTGTTAGGACAGAGGAAAGGAGGGAGGTGGATAATGTAATATTTAAATAATGAACTGGATTGTAGAAGCAACATCTTGGATTCAACAGATGAAAACTGCAGAAGTCCTGAAATTTCTTACGATGCAGAAACGAATATGAGGCTAGTACGAAGCTACTCTCACCTCTGGATTCACCAGCAAGTAGAAAAAATTAAATAAAATACATGTGCACCAACCTGACTATAAATGTATATTTGAAAAAATTTTTAGATTTCTCTACCTCTTCACAGGTTGGAACAGACCCAGCTGCATGAAGCAACTCCCACAAGTTGGAATCACTCGTCCAGGCTCGACTCTCTAGGATTTGCTCCTCTATAGTGTTAAGGTGCTTTACCATATCCCGAGACAATCCATCTTCTGAGCGGATAAACACCTCAATAACCTGGGCAAAGCAAAGATTTTAGACATTGAAAGCATGTTCTCTCCTCACTCCACAGTGACTCAAAAAGATTACACAAAAGAAACCGCAGAACCCCATTTACTCTACAGCTTGTTTTTACATATTTTAATCTTACCTTGTAGAAATAAAAAGGACTTATATTGAGAGCCTCAATGGTCCAAGGAAAAATACGGGGAGAGCTGTATGCAAAAAGCACAATTTCCAGACAGCAAGCTACCAACGACTGGTGGAATATATCCTGCTCCAGCAGAGCCTAAAAAGACAAATAAAAATTAAAAATGACTGGTAATGGAATATAAAGGTTCCTTCTGGCACACAGCAACTCCTCATTGATCAGGTTCTCTGGTACACTATCAGCAAATCAGTACTACTAGTTCATCTGTGATTTAGTATCGCTTCACCATATGTTATGTAGCAAAACAGAAAAAGGCAGGGCTAAAGTTGCGGGCAATTAAAAGAACATTGTGCAAGTTCTCTTATGTCTGCTTTGTCATTTACCTAAAATGAAAAAGTTATACCACAAAAGAAGTTCCCACTAGCAAGTTCTCCTCAGTTCCAGGTCTACCGCTGCTTTACCTTAGCTTCCAGGGGAGATTTTTTTTTTTTTTTTTTTTTTTTTTTTTAAACAGGAGTGCTTTATTGACAAATATACATATACAGTATGAAATGACCAAGAGTACAATGGGTCAAACTACCGGCACAGCCGGAGCACAGTAGAATGTAAAACACATTACATACATCAGTATACGTCACTCAGCAATGCGAGAATACAAACTAAAAGGACGGGGGGGGGCTCTACAAAGACCCAGAAACCACCTCAGCATCCCGATGTCCATGGGAGCCAGATTCTATCAAACTTCCACGGACAACCTCGATTAAGGTAGGTTATTTTATACAGAGGCAAAACACTATTCACACCGTTCTCCCACTTAGTCACACTAGGAGGAGTGGACGAAAACCACTTACAGATGATTTCTTTCTTGGCGTAAAAAAGTAAATAGGAAATCAGCAACTTAGAGTAGTAGGGTCTACTTTCATCCGCGTGAATGCCCAGTAGGGCCATCTCAGGAGTCCTAGGGACCTCCAGCCCCAACTGAGTGTTGAGGTGATCAAACACCTCAGACCAATACTTATGCAGCCTGCGGCAGTCCCAGAACATATGGAGGTAGGTACCAAGCTCCGCCCTACACCTAGGGCAATGTGGATCTCTGTTAGGGTATATTCTCGCCAGTCGCGTAGGAGTGCGATATACCCTATGCAAAAACTTTGTTTTTCCAGGGGAGATTTCACTCACAAATAGCACTGGTGGACGTCCTTCCAGCCACCGAAGACTGACAGATTTCAGTAGAGGCAGCTGAAGACTTTCTTCCCACGGGACAGGACATGAGGCCTCCAAGATGGCGGTCTCTACACCGCGGTCCAGCTCCAGAGGATTGCAGTGTCCCCGATACTATCCCTAAGGTCGGTGAGAAACTGTCCCCCCAGGTTCCCCTGGCTCCACGGCCTCACATGATGGGGGCTCCGACGTGGCTGACCTCTTGGAGAATGGGGACAGGGAATGGTCACTTTAGAAGCCCTTGGCATAGACCCAAAGAAGGCCAGAAATGGGACAGAGGGGGAATGTTTTCTTTCTCAGAGTGAATAAGGGGGTGAACAGATGCGAGAGAAAATGGGATGAATGGTTTTGGGAAGGAAGGTAGTATATCAATAGAGGCACTACAAGAAGGGGAAGAACCACGGGCCTTTGACAGCCTTGAATGGCATAATCTCTAGCGAAAACCTAGCAGTTTCAGTTTGCCCCAATTTTGTCAACTGGATCAAAATATATGGGGCACCTAGGGCCAAAGTAGGATTGAACGGAGAGTGCTTCGAGTGGTTCCAGTTGGTGAGGGGTACAAGGCAGGGGTATACCTTATTGCCCTTGCGATGGAGCCCCTAGGCATTGCTATAAAGGTCCTCCTTTATAGGATTAGAAGAGCAACAGGAGGGGGGGGGGGGACAAAAATACATAAATTGCACTATATGCAGGATGTGTTGCTTTTCCTGGGAGAGACACAGGCCTCCTCAAGATCAGCAATGAGCTGGGTGACTGGGTCAAAGTCATCTGGAGCGATGAGACCAAAATTTAGCTTTTTGGCCACAACTAGAAATGCTACATTTGGAGAGGTGTCAACAAGGCCTATGATGAAAGGTTCCTACTATGAAACACGGAGGTGGATCGCTGATGTTTTGGGGGATGTGTGAGCTACAAAAGGCACGTTATCAAAAATACTGGAGGAACATTTGCATTTATCAGCCAAGAAGCATTATTTTGGATCATGACAATCCTTTTTGGTCGAATGCTTGCAAGAGTTCTCTGAAAGAAATGTCCACAGACATACATAAGCATTACTCTTCTGGAGAGATCATGTTCCAGTCCCCTAAAATTGCCTCGGCCTTTTGTGATCATTATGCCGACCTTTAAAAGTTAGGTTCAAACTTGTCCATAGACACCCAGACAACAAAAACGATTGCCATTCATGACTACTTTGTCACTGCTAGCCTTCCCCCTTTGACTGATGAACAACGCTCTACTTTGGAGTCTCCCATTACTTCTACTGAGATTGAGTCAACAGTGAAGTGCTTGCCTAGTTGGAAAAGCCCCGGCCCTGATGGGTTAAAGAAAGCATGCTATAAGGTATTTTTTCCCCCCTCCTGTCGGAATCCATGTGTAGTTAATGCCATAGCAGGTGATAATACAATTCCCCGGGAGGCGCTGTTGGCCCATATCTCAGTGCTCTCAAAGGACCTTACACTGTACCCCAAAGCCATCGACCCATACATCTCTCCTTAATGTGGATATTAAAATTCTTGCGAAAATACTTGCAAACCGACTGAAGCACCTCATGCTCCATAGCATTCATCCCAACCAAAACAGGGTTCATTACAGGTAGAGAAGCTAGAGGTAACTCAATTAGAGCGATCCAACTCATTCACTGGACCCGTAATAGTCATGATCCTTTGCCAAATACAATTTTGTCCACCGACTCAGAAAAAACGGTCTACCTCGTTGACTGGGCTTACCTTCGAAGGTTTTAGAGACTCTGAGGCTAGGACCGAATATGCCAACATGGATTATGGCCCTATATTCTGACCCAAGTGCACAGGTTAAGGTTAATTGACTTTTCTACTCTAAGTTCTCGATCAGAAATAGCACGAGGCAGGGGTGCCCCCTCTCACCCCTTCTTTTCGCTCTGGTACTTGAACCTCTATTATACACTGTGCGAGCAAATACATATATTAAAGTGGAAGTAAACCCATTGATTTAAACAGTTAAAAAAAAAAAAAAGGCATGCCGGGAATGCCAACTGCACATTGGCTGTGCTCTCAGACAAACTATCAAACCATCCAATGGCTGATGTCATAACGAATCACATGTGCAGCACCATAGCAGTTGAAGATTAAACAGAGGCAAAGATGGCAGCTTCCTTGGCTGAAAACGATAGGGGAGTTTACTTCCACTTTAAGGGTTTGAGGGTTGATAATGCTGAGCATAAACTGTCAGTGTATGCCAATGATGTGCTATTCCACCTCAGGGACCCCCTGATCTCACAGGCGGCTTTCCAGTTTACCTGGGCCAAATACGCTAAGATACTTGGGTATTCAGCTTACAGACCGATTTCACACTCTGTATGCAGCCAACTATCCCTCATTACTTGCCACAGTTTAGTGGGACCTCTCACATTGGACTAAGACTGCTTTCACTTGGTTGGGATGTGTTAATATTATAACAATGCATATTCTCCCAAGAATACTGTATCTGCAGATGATACCCGTTACCTTGCCCAGAGGCTTCTTTACCAAATTGTCTAGCATGGATTTGTCTGGAATATGTGGAAATTTGTCTGGGAGTGCTGAGGCACCCAAAATATGCAGGGGGCCTAGGATTCCCAGACATAACGGTACTATAGGGCTAATGTCCTTCAGAGAGTATACCAAGTTGGTGCTTCCACACTCACTCCAAGCTCTGGGTCTCCCTGGAGAAATACATAGCAGGTAGGAATTTATCCTACACCCGTAGCTGTCTCGGGAACACAGGGGGTTGTCAGATATTACCTCCCCATTGACGACTCATGCTTTTGCAGTCTGGGATCGCATTAATCCGATACTCTACCTGGCACCCTGTGTCCCCCATTGGCTCTGCTGGGAGGGTTCTTATAATTTCCTCCTGGAGAACAGATGGCTTTTTTGGCCCTTGGGTGGAGGATGGTAATGCCAGTTGTGGTAAGCTCCAGAGTAATGGTAAGCTGCTGATTTTTGAGACCCAGAAAGCCCGACATGGAAGTTTACATATGGATTTCTGGAGGTATAGGCAACTCCACCACTTTATAGGTTAATGGTTGCTCCATAAAGGGATATTTCCTCCCTCATGCCCTTTAAATGCCTCTTTATAGGAGGAAGAACCGGTACCGCATATGGTCGCCGAACTATATAAACTGCTGGTTCGGACCATAAGGTTAGAGCAGGCACCCATCACGTTGGATAGTTGGAGTCAGACAGCTCGACCACTTTCTCGGTTCCTTACCCAAACACTCGCTCTTCCCTAGACAACTCCATCCTATCGAAGAACTTTGCCTGGACAATGGCCCTATTCGCGGTACCCTCTCTAGGTCCTACCAAATCCTGACGCACACCCAATACTCCACAGATCCTCTCTTTTTAGCCAAATGGGAAAGAGACCTACGAACTACATTTACCACTCTGCAGAAGGAACGTATACTCTTTTTCCCCACAAATCATCACTCTGCAGCAAATACCAGGAGATTTCATACAAGTTGATCACACGTTGGTATCGCACACCGTCTGTGCTGGCTAAAATATCCCCCGGTCAATCTGACCGTTGCTGGCGTTGTGAGCAACAAGCAGGCACTATTCTCCACATTTTCTGGGAATGCCCACAAATACAGACTTTCTGGCAGCCTGTCCTACGACTTATCCACAAGTTCACAGACATATCCCTGACCAATGATCCTGCAGCCGTACTCCTTAACCACCTTCAGACCGGACCATTTTGCTGGTAAATGACCAGAGGTCTTTTTACAATTTGGCACTGCGCTGCTTTAACTGGTAATTGCGCGGTCATGCAATGTTGTACCCAAACAAAATTTGTGTCCTTTTCTTCCCACAAATAGAGCTTTCTTTTGATGGTATTTGATTGCCTCTGCGATTTTTATTTTTTGCGATATAAACGTAAAAAGACAGCAAATTTTGAAAAAATATATTTTCTACTTTTTGTTATTAGAAAAATCCAATAAACTCAATTTTAGTCATACATTTAGGCCAAAATGTATTCAGCCACATGTCTTTGGTAAAAAAAAAAGTCAATAATTGTATATTTATTGGTTTGCGCAAAAGTTGTCACATCTACAAACTAAGGTACGTTTTCTGGAATTTACGCAGCTTTTAGTTTACGACTGCCTATCTCATTTCTTGAGGTGCTAAAATGGCAGGGCAGTACAAAACCCCCCCAAATGACCCCATTTTGGAAAGTAGACACCCTAAGGAAATTGATAAGTGGCATGTTGAGCCCATTGAATATTTTATTTTTTTGCCTCAAGCGATTGAATAATGACAAAAAATAATTTTTTTTTTTTTTTTTACACAAAGTTGTCACTAAATGATATATTGCTCACACATGCTATGGGCATATGTGAAATAATACCCCAAAATAAATTCTGCTGCTTCTCCTGAGTACGGGGATACCACATATGTGGGACTTTTTGGGAGCCTAGCCGCGTACGGGGCCCCGAAAACCAAGCACCGCCTTCAGGCTTTCTAAGGGCGTAAATTTTTGATTTCACTTCTCACTACCTATTACAGTTTTGAAGGCCATAAAATGCCAAGATGGCACAAAACCCCCACAAATGACCCCATTTTAGAAAGTAGACACCCCAAGCTATTTGCTGAGAGGCATGTTGAGTCCATGGAATATTTTATATTTTGCCACAAGTTGCGGGAAAATTACAAACTAAATTATATATTGCTCACGCATGCCATGGGCATATGTGAAATGACACCCCAAAATAAATTCTGCTGCTTCTCCTGAGTACGGGGATACCACATATGTGGGACTTTTTGGGAGCCTAGCCACGTACGGGGCCCCGAAAACCAAGCACTGCCTTCAGGATTTCTAAGTGCGTTACAGTTTTGAAGGCCATAAAATGCCAAGATGGCACAAACCCCCCCCCCCAAATGACCCCATTTTGGAAAGTAGACACCCCTAAATTTAGGGGTACACTAGTGAGACTAGGTAATAAATGGCGGGTGCCCTGAAACTACAAAAAAAATAACTAACCAACCAGCGTCACCTGTAACAGTTATATGGTGATCACTGGTGAAAGGGTTAACTAGGGGGCAATCAGGCGGCTTTATGCGGTAGTATATGGGGGTCCCTGGCGCTATAAAAAGCTGCGGCGAACCTAAATACCTACCTGCCTAACTAGCGTCACCTGTGACACTAATACAGCGATCAGAAAAACGATTGCTTATTAGGCTGGGTTCACACTGGAGCGATGTGGGAACGCCACGAATGCGCGGCTGGTTCCCGCATCACATGCCTCCCGGCGGCAGTTAACACTGCCCTATGCGAACTGCTGGGAGTGTCAGTGAAATGTTAATGACACCCCCAGATCAGTTCGCATATCGCAGTGCGATCTGCAAACTCGGATCGCATGGTGTGAACACCCATGCGATCCGATTCTGCTGCGGACCAAAAAAAGGGTCCCGTGCGAGTTTGCGGCGGGTGCGACACGAATTCAGCCATACTATCTGTATGGCTGAACTCGAAATCGCACAGAGATCGGATGTGATTTGCACTGCAGTGCGGTGCGAATCACATTCGTTCTCATAAACCGCTGCAATGTGAACCCAGCCTTAGTGACACTGGCGACGGGGGGTGATCGCGGGGTTAAACCTTTATTGGGGGGGTTAGGGGGGTACCTTAGAACTAAAGGGGGCTAACCCTAACTGCCCTAACAGTTATTACAGTCACAAATGACACCAATGCAAAAAAAAAAAAAAAAAGCAATTGGTGTCACTGTGACTGGGGGGGCAGGGGTAATTGGGGGGTGATCGGGGGGTAAAGGGGGGGTGTGAGTGTGCCTGGCATGTTCTACTGTGTAGTGTAGTGCTTGTGCAACTCACCGATGCTCTCTCCTCGGTGCCGGAACGAAAAATACCGACACGGAGGAGAGAATACATCACTTCCTCTCCTGTGTTTACATTACAGGAGAGGAAGTGATGTCACCGGACATTTTCATTCGTCGGGAGCGATCGCGAGGGGGTGGCCATGAATGAATGGCCGTCCCCTCGTCCGGGATCGCTCCCGAACGAATACCGACCGCCGCAGGCACCGGGCGGGGGCCCGATCGGGCCCCCGACCCGCGGGCAGGCAAGGACGTACATGTAAGCCCTTATGCCTGCCCGTGCCATTCTGTCGACGTACATTGTCGTGCGGCGGTCGGCAAGTGGTTAATCTCACTCCCATGTCAAAAAAGCGCTATTACAAATCCCTACTTAAACACCTCCTCAATGCTGCTAGAGCCTGCATTCCAAGTCAGTCGAAGCAGCAATCTGCTCCCACAGTGGCCCAGTGGTTCGCGAGGGTGAATGACATTGAGCGAATGGAAGACCTGACTGCCACGATTCAGGATAAAACGGAGGAACATGGGAACAGGTGGTTCTATTGGACCCAGTTTTGCTTTTCGGAAGAATACCTCCACGAGACATAGCACGCTCCTTATGATTGCCAGTGGCTATTGCTCCAAACCATGAACATCGAACGGACTTGCAGGCCAGGGATGTCCCTTGCTCCCTGGGTGGAAGTCCCACCCCCTCCACTCTATCCAAATTCCCCCCCTCTCCACAATTTCCATCCCAAAACTAATCTCTTTTCTCCTTTTCTCTTTTAGTCTCTCTATCTCCCATTTTAACCCCCCCCCAAAAAAAACCCCATCGGTATGTCCCGACCCTAACTGACCACTGCGCAATACTCTTCCCCTATATATAGATACTAAAATTCTCCAAGGGTATTGGGGCTAATACCTATAGTGCTTTGGGTGCTGGGGGAATCCGAGGTATTGAAACATCCTTTTTACACATCCTGGGTATTTGGGTTCTTGCCGTGTTCACAATGGTGCGCATGTATTATTTTCCTCTGAATCTTTACCGTTGGCCCAGATACCCATGCTATGTGATCACATGTTTGTAATTGCTTATATTTCATTTTTGTGAAGTTACCTATGCATTGTATGTCGCATACCACTAAATAAAATATTTAAACTGCTGGTTCGGCCACTTCTGAAGCCAAGCCCACATATATACGGATCTGGGGAAAAAAAAGACTTAGTGCTTGAATTTACTTCAGCTCAGCCGATCTACCTATACCAGCTTACTCAAGTTCTATTGTTTCCCAAACACAGGAAAGAAACCAAAATGTTGTCATGCTGGTACCAGGTGCCCTCTGATTTGGCACAAATTTACCCCTCTACCTCTGAGCAATGCTGGAGGGGCAGTGTTCACCGCAGTACACTTTTGCATCTGTGGTAGGAATGACAAAAAAAGACTTAGTGCTTAGTGCTTTGACAATGTCTAAGCAATCATATGGAATTTGGTTTTTGTACTAAATAATGTGCTAGCCTGACAGGCAGTTCTAGCAGCCTGCCACTGTGGGGAAGGCCACCTCTGAAGCTGGCACTGTTTCTCCCCTTTAGTCTGCATAATCTACTGCAGGGCAGCCACTTTATGCCCCCTTGCCGCTTCGGTCGGTCGGGCCACCCTTTAGTTATTTTAGCACTTAGCGAATATATGCTGCCCTAGTGCTAGCCACTGGGCTTTCTTGTCAAGATTATTCCCCCTGTTAAAATATACAAGTTGGTAAAGGTGACATAACCCCACTTCTTGTTGGGGGGGAGCTTTGGTATTACCCCATTATGTGACTGTTCCTTTATAATTTCCTTGTTTATTATGTCCTTTCAAACTTCTGGTTTTATGCTACTGGAAGTGTTCACAGAGATGTGTTACTTTGTCTTAAAGATTATACAAAAATGGAAAAAACAAAAAAAACAAACCACACACCATCATTTTCTCTGAGCATTCAAAGGGCAAAGAAAAAAAAAAAACTGCCATTCCTCCAGAGTGATGTGAGAATTCATGGTATTCTACCTGAAGGAGACTATACCTTTTTAGGCTACCCAACATGACACACACAAAATAGAAAAAAAAATTCAAATTTTATAGAAAACTTAGACCAAGGAAGAAAAGAAAAAACAAAAAACACCACACATCTTACAGTTAGGTCTTTTCCATGAAGGCGCCTTGTTTCTTGGAGAACAATCGACTCCAAAACTTTGTAATACAAAATTTCTGCCAATTTCCAACGGTTAACTGCAAAATCTAAAAAGAGACAAAAATTCTGGATAAGCCATCTGATTTTCTCAAAATTAACATAAACATACAGTAAATGCATATGAATCTGCAAAAAAAAAAGAAGAAGAAGAAGAAGAAGAAGAAGTAGGGTTCCCAAAATGAGAGGTCCGGAAGCCAGCAAGCTTTACCATACCAATGTCGATCTGCTTTTATTTTGTATGAAGACTTGTTATTTTTCACACCAAAGTTAAGTTTATAGTTAGCCAAGGACTAGGATCAAGAGCTTGGACCAATGCAACTATACACACACTATTCCTGTCCGACACCATAACTTCAGTCATCTCCACTTGCTTCAGTGTAATGGGCTGAGCAGCTGGGACCGATACATTGTGAATCCACGAGGGTTGGCCACTCAGCACAGTTGCTAAAATGCAATTCTCTTATTGGATGAGGTGCACAGGCAGTAATCTCGTGCTCCCCACCTTGCCCAATCCAAGAACACTGCATTTACTCAGAATATGCAAAGCATTCTCTGAATATTGCCCATTCGAAGCAGCCAACCTCCTGTGCTCACAATGCAGGAGAGCAGCCACTCTGCACAGGTCCCAGAAGCAAGTGGAAATCACTGAAGTAACAGCATAAGCTACTTTCAAAGTCTCTATTTCCCAACCATTTTCCACCACAAAAAAAAAAAAAAAAAAAAAAAGGGGGGGGGGGGGGGGGTGAATGCTGAGAAATACTGCCATCATGCACATGAAGTGCTGAGCACAGATGCTTATTTCCTGCCATACAGTGGTTTATTATTTATTAAAACAGGAGTGCAAAATCTGGTGCAGTTTTGCGTGGCAACCAATCGGCTTCTAACTTCAGCTTGTTTGGTTAAGCTTTGACAAAAAAAAAAAAAAAAAAAAAATCCACCCTGGAAGCAGATTGGTTTGTATGCACAGCTGCACCTTATTTTGCACTTTTTAGCGTTCGTTTTAAGGAATGATCATTATTGTTCCTGCTTGCATAAAGTCAAGGGAACTTTAATCTGTTACCCACCCACAAAGTCACTCTGAATCACATTTCAACAATGCCCAAAGCGAGAAAACGTACTCCCCACAGTACCTACAATCAGATTTTCTCTCAGTGAGGGTTCATGCCTTGGAAATTCTCTGTCCGATTAATTCTCTCCTTCCTGCAGCTGGGTCTGGACCAGAATTTAACTATGGCCCACCAAGGGCCAGGTTTCTGTCCTTTCTATCATGTTTCAGAAACTGCTGGTCTCAACTCTGACTTCCGTCCAGCAGTTTATCTGGACGTTGTTCTGGCTGCGAGTGTCTCTCTCAGCCATGTTCCTTTAGGTAGACCATAATCTAAGCTTCAGTTTTTGTAGGCCTTTAGGATTTGAGGTATTGCTCACCCCAACCCGAAGGTTAAAATACTTCCTGTGTTTGTCCCTTAACTGACAAAGAAAAAAGTATTTTTTATTTACTGTAAAATAATTTTCTTGGGGTCCATCAAGGGACACAGGTTCCACCCATCTGTTCATGATTATGTTCTTGGCAATGCTTTGGTACAAAATGAAGGCATGCTCATAGAAGAGGTTATTCTGGGCTGACCTATAATTTTTGGTTGGTTAGTGTTAAATGCTCCTGTAGGTGGCAGCCCAAAATGTTGAGACTTCCTTAAACCCTCAATGGATTTAAAGCAAAGAATTTTATAGTGAGTACAAAAATCCTATTTTAGCAAGGGTGCTCAGCGCAGTGAGAGTGACATTGTTGAAGATAAAGCAAAAGCTATGGCTAAAAACATGGCACAAAACATAGCACAATCTAGTCAAACATGAGGCCTTTGTGTTAACATGAAATGTATTTGAGGATTGAAAAGTATATTTAGAATATTAAATCAAGACAATATGAATTACAATGCTTGGGTTTTGTAAAAAAAACAAACAAAAAACAAACAAACAAACCTTACCCATATGAGAACCAGCCTGATCCCCTGATGGTTGTGTGTAATGGTGGCAAAACCTCTGACCAATGTCCTTCACAATAGTTTGAATATTCTCCATGGGGTTGCGAGCACATACCCTGTGGTGAGATCAGACAGTAAGGAGTCTTTTTAAAGCATTTATAAATTACCCAGCCAAAGAAGGGGTTGTGACAGAAACATTTAGAATATGCTTTATCTGACAGTTCATGCCCACATAGAGAAAGTACTCGACAGAAGACCACTGAAAGCTTTAAGAGCAGTTCTCAATTAACTATGTCCTGTAGAATTAAACCAGTTGCTGCGCAAAAAAAAAAAAAATATTGGGGGGATTTTATGCTATGGGAAAGCAGGACATTGTACTTACCATTAAATGCCTTATTTTGAGTCCCATTAAGGGAAACAGGATATCAGTCACCACTCTGAGTAACTCGAATTGGCCTGTCCGGGGACTTGGTAGGGTAGAAGCCCCACGTAAAGCATAGCTGAAGCATGTAAAAATGGGGACATGTAGGCAACAGCCTAATATCCAGAAGCAAAATAAAATTCCTGGTGAAAGAAGAGCATGACAGACTGGGTGGGTTCCATGCTGAATTTCTGAGTCTGAATGAGGACGTTCAGAGCTTTTAAAGCAAAGATATGTATTCTTGCATTTGGGTTTAGGAATGGTAAACAATTTGGAGAGAAATATTTGAAGATACAGTGGTGTGAAAAAGTGTTTGCCCCCTTCCTCATTTCCTGTTCCTTTGCATGTTTGTCACACTTAAGTGTTTCGGAACATCAAACCAATTTAAACAATAGTCAAGGACAACACAAGTAAACACAAAATGCAATTTGTAAATGAAGGTGTTTATTATTAAAGGTGAAAAAAAATCCAAACCATCATGGCCCTGTGTGAAAAAGTGATTGCCCCCTAAACCTAATAACTGGTTGGGCCACCCTTAGCAGCAACAACTGCAACCAAGCGTTTGCGATAACGTGCAATGAGGCTTTTACAGCGTCCTGGAGGAATTTTGGCCCACTCATCTTTGCAGAATTGTCCTAATTCAGTTACATTAGAGGGTTTTCGAGCATGAACGGCCTTTTTAAGGTCATACCACAACATCTCAATAGGATTCAGGTCAGGACTTTGGCTAGGCCACTCCAAAGTCTTCATTTTGTTTTTCTTCAGCCATTCGGTGGTGGACTTGCTGGTGTGTTTAGGATCATTGTCCTGCTGCAGAACCCAAGTTCGTTTCAGCTTGAGTACACAAACAGATGGTCGGACATTCTCCTTCAGGATCTCTTGGTAGACAGCAGAATTCATAGTTCCTTTTATCACGGCAAGTCTTCCAGGTCCTGAAGCAGCAAAACAACCCCAGACCATCACACTACCACCACCATATTTTACTGTTGGTATAATGTTCTTTTTATGAAATGCAGTGTTCCTTCTACGCCAGATATACTTGGACACACACCTTTCAAAGAGTTCCACTTTTGTCTCATCGGTCCACAGAATGTTGTCCCAAAAGTCTTGGGGATCATCAAGATGTGTTGTGGAGAAATTGAGACGAGCTTTGATGTTCTTTTTGCTCAGCAGTGGTTTTCTCCTTGGAACTCTGCCATGCAGGCCATTTTTGCCCAGTCTTTTCCTGATGGTGGAGGCATGAACGCTGACCTTAACTGAGGCAAGTGAGGCCTGCAGTTCCTTGGACGTTGTTGTGGGGTCTTTTGTGACCTCTTGGATGAGTCGTCGCTGCGCTCTTGGGGTAATTTTGGGCGGCCGGCCACTCCTGGGAAGGTTCACCACTGTTCCATGTCTTCGCCATTTGTGGATAATGGCTCTCACTGTGGTTCCCTGGATTCCCAAAGCTTTGGAAATGGTTTTATAACCCTTTCCAGACTGATAGATCTCAATTACTTTCTTTCTCAATTGTTCCTGAATTTCTTTGGGTCTCGGCATGATGTGTAGCTTTTAAGGATCTTCTGGTGGACCTTACTGTGTCAAGCAGCTCCTATTTAAGTGATGCCTTGATTGTGAACAGGTGTGGCAATAATCAGGCCTGGGTGTGGCTAGAGAAATTGAACTCAGGTGTGGACAACCACAGTTATAGTATGTTTTAACAAGGGGGGCAATCACTTTTTCACACAGGGCCATGATGGTTTGGATTTTTTTTCACCTTTAATAATAAACACCTTCATTTACAAATTGCATTTTGTGTTTACTTGTGTTGTCCTTGACTATTGTTTAAATTGGTTTGATGTTCCGAAACACTTAAGTGTGACAAACATGCAAAGGAACAGGAAATGAGGAAGGGGGCAAACACTTTTTCACACCACTGTACTTAGAGAGTGGGGGCACGCCTTCAAGTTAAGAAGGCCTGTCTGAAAATTTGACAAACTGAGCAACAGATCCTACTGAAAACCAAGCTTGGGGGTCTTCATGTTGAGGGAGCAGGTATAGAGAAAGAAAAAAGGATAGCCATCAGATGAAGGGAGAAGCCCGTTCCTTACATTTCTTCCACTGAGGAAGATGGGTGCTCCTTCCACAAGTAGAGTCCTTAAAGAAAAGCGTAGAGCCGAAGAGACATTTCCCCTCTCATCCATGAAAACAGATGTTTGACAGAGGCTCCACAGTTCAGAACTTTATCCAAAGTGTCCTGCGCATGAGTACTGACATGACACCCATGTGATGTGAGATATAAGCCAGGAAGCCTCCAGCAGACTATCACAACTAATGTTAAAAGCTACATCCATTCGCACCATGGGTACTAGAATCACAGCAGTGGAAGATCTTTTAGGGAGTTTTGACCAGTCAGCCATGGTTTGACACAGTAAAGTTAACCACCAAGATGGGGTGAGGACCAGGGCTCACTAGAAGAATTCTAGAAAGTTAGTCGGGTCTTTAATAAACAGGTGCCATTAAGGCAGGAAACAGCCAAATCCACAGTGGGGAAGACTACTTGGCTAATAAGCGCTGGGGGGGTTCTAATCTCCTACTACTATTCTGTTACCTTGTGTCGCAGTACATATAGGGGAAAAAAAAAAAAAAAAAAGAAGGGAATGAGGGGTTGTTGTGGTGGTAGGGGCTATAAAGGACCCAAGACTGGAAACTGCACTAGCAGAAGCAACAGGCTGACTCTCTCGTTTTTAGTTTAACCATTTCTTGAAATTGAAAGTATAAGCACTGCTGTGATTCCATATCATCATCCAAACACTGGGGAAGACACTGAATCACGCTGCCTTGAGAAAGGGATAGAAAATAATTAGAATATATATATTCTACACACACACACACACACACACACACACACACACACACACACACACACACACACACACACACACACAGCAAATAAAATGTGAGAGAATCTCAGTTCTGGTAGCAGGTGAGGGTCAAATGGTTGGTGAAGAGCAAAAGTCACCGTAGGTGGACAGCAGGAAATCATTGAAGTTCCATGTGACTCTTTGAAAGCAGAAGCAGCAGAGGAGATTCTTTTTTTTTTTTTTTTATTGTACGGTGGTAAAGCAGAGGATAGTGGCAGTGCTCGGGCCCACAGCATTAACCCCCTTCTGTGGCGGAAAACAGGATACGGCCAGAAAAACAAAACAAAACAAAAAAACCAACACCACCACACACAGATCGAGGGCAGCAATGCTGAACCGCTACAATACAAGCGCTCAACAGTAGTTTATATAAATTGGTCTTGAAGAAAAGAAAAGAAAAAAAAAAAAAAGGAGGAAGAAGGTGACGGGGGTTAGTCTTCCACACAAGCGCTGGATAACAAAAACTTGAAGCATTCTGGCAGGAAGCGTTATCCTGGGCTGGTCTACAGTTTGCCAGTGTCCAATTCTCCTGAAGGTGGCAGAATAACCTGAAGGTGAAAGACTTCCTACGCCCCTCAATAGACAAGAAAATTATACTTAAATTGGTCATTATGGGTAACATCTCATCTCTGCCTCACATTTTACCTTCTCAATTTCTTTATCTATGAACCCCCTCCAGTCTCAATAAACACATAGTGTCTCCCCATAGGTAAAATTATAGCATGGCAACATTTCTTCAAGCTAAACTTCAGGCAAACACCTGCCAAAGGATTTAGAATTTTTGTTCAGCCACAGACATCCCCCAACAGGCAAGATAGTCTGGTCCTCAACCAGTTGCTACTACAGCAGCACAACTTTAAGAAAACACATCTGGATGTTGGACCGGAAAAAGGCTAGAGCAGCAGAAAATTGAGGATAGCCTTCTGTTCACTTACATTTCAGCAAAGCCTGTTTGTCTTCTAGTGCAGCCAGTTCATCTCCCAGGCTGCTGCGTACTACTGTTTATCAGATTACTAGTGTCTAGATAAATTCATATACTTCCACTGGTTGAATTTTAAAAAGCCCTTATACGTTTTATGTAGCACTCTCCTATTTCGGCTGTTAAATTTAGCATGTTTGGCTTGCTCTGTAAATCAGAGGAGCAGTAGTCATTTGGCCTGATCTGGTTCAGGGCTTTACATGCTGAGAGTTTAATATCCACCCTACTTCTAGAGGAGGTTTTTTAGAGCTTAGGGAGGGAGAATTCAAGTGTCCAGCCTGAATATTATGTAGGCCTAGCCAATCCTTGGGGAAGTGTGCCCAGATGGAGGCTGTTCCATCCACCTTTACCTGCACGCTTACCTACTTCATTGTTCATAGTTCCCAGCTGTGACCTGTAGACTGTTCCAGTCTGCCTACACTGGTGCTACTGTTACTAAGCAGTGTCCTCTTTTAGCAATACCGCATGTTTTGGAGTATCCCATATCACCCCAAACTTGCCTACAAGCAAATAAACTTCAAAAAGACTATTGCTAGATTGTATGATTAGCTGATGACTGCACACCTGGCTGTATTTGCAATGTTTTGGGAAAGAACCAGTTAAACTACAGCAGCCCCTTTGGAGGGGAGTTAGCACTATATTTAAAAAAAAAAAAAAAACACACAACATACGCAACTGCTGTAGTTTTATTTGTCTGGAGTTCAACGTCAATATCTTCATCAGTGACAGTTTCTGCTTACATGAACTGTAGAAAGAGTAGCTCTGCACTGATTTATAGCTGGGACAGTGGGTTGTAGGCTTAACCTGTAAAAGTTTGTACTAGTCTATCAAATTTTCTTTTTTTGGATTTTAAGAAAGACCAGGCCAAATTACTGACCCTACCAACTTCTTTTGTCCACATTCTGAATCAAAAACATACTGGTTCCAAATGCCATCAATGGTGTCAAGTAGATCAATCATTTTCCTTCCTTGTTATACAAGATTCAATGTTCCATCATAGCATGAAGTGAATCTCAGATTTTCAAAACGCTACTAGGAGTGCAGGGAAGCTGCCAACTAGCAAATGGTCACATCACCTGGCTTCAACAAAAACAAACAACGGACTCGGGACTATCTTCTGTCTGGACTATGTCGGTGCAGTAGTTTTCTGCACTTTACAGTGGTCCCACTGATCCAAGTTCTCATTTGGGGTTATATCCATGTTCTATCACCACACAGTCCCCATCTCTTCAGACCGCATCCTGGCGGAATCTCTGTGGGCCTGTTCCAAGTGTTCACATCGGGCTGGGGGTCAGGGAATAACAATGCATAACCCATTGATGCATGATCTGAAGTTTCACGATATGATTTATCACTCAAAATTTGGAACGTTGTATGTACTGTATATTGAAAAACACCTCAGGAGTCCCGAAACACATTAGTTCTCTAAATCTTTCCAATATTCATGTATGGTTGTCACACCATTTTCATTTGAGGTTTTCTATATGTATATTTTGCAATACAATTTGGTAGATTTACAATTCTTACTACCTCTGACTTTAATCTACCAGTGCCGCTATAGTCCCACCCCTTGAGGGATTTCTGCATTTGAATTTGAACCCAGGCCCACGACTATCTGTAAGGAGTATGGTCAGTACCTTAGAACGCAAGCTCCTTTAAAATAGGATTTTTGTACTCGCAGTAAAATCCCTTTCTCTGAAGTTCATTGATGGACACAGCATCTTCATCTTGACCTTAGGGTTATATTGCCCCTTTAGGAGAGGACTAGGCAGAACATGTTAAAAACAGAAAAACTGCACAGTACCCCCAGGGGGCGGTCCTACTGGCTATAACCACTCGCACCGCATCCAGCAGCTCAGTTCGTCAAAAGCAGTACAAACATAAAATAGGAGGGGTGGGTGTTGCGTCCGTCAATAAACTTCGGAGAAAACGGCGAGTACAAAAATTAGAGTTACGCTTACCGGTAACGTCTTTTCCAGTAGTCTTTCAGGACAGCCACTATGAGAGATAGACTCCTCCTCTTCCTCTGGAAACACTGCGCCAGCCCATAAATTCTTACTTCCCCTGCCGGACCTCAGTTTATATTGAGAATACCTCCGGCCAGCTGGGGAGACACAAGAACACATTAATAACATATTTATCAAATACCATTATCTTGCTGCGCTCTGGTCTTTTGTAAGACTCCCCCCAATTTTCGGGTGGGAACTAGGGCTGTCCTGAAAGACTACTGGAAAAGACGTTACCGGTAAGCGTAACTCTAATTTTCCCTAATCGTCTTTCAGGACAGCCACTATGAGAGGATAAGCGAGCACTTACCAGTTAGGGTGGGACTACAGCTTGCAAGACCTTTCGCCCAAAGGTCTGCTCACCTGCCGACACCAGATCCACTCTGTAGTGTTTTACAAAAGTGGAATAGCTGGACCATGTTGCTGCTCTGCAAATCTGCTCTGGCGTTGCTCCCGCTCTTTCTGCCTGGGAGGCTGCCATAGCTCTAGTGGAGTGTGCTTTAATACCCACTGGGATTTCTTTCCCTGCAACTAAATAAGCCTGCTCGATGGCCACTCTGAGCCACCTAGCAATAGTGCGCCGGGACGCCTTACAACCTTTCCTGGCCCCGGAAAACAAAACAAATAAGGAATCTGACCTTCTAAATGACTTGGTCAGTTCCAGATAGTGTAGGATACATCTCCTAACATCCAAATAATGGAATTTTAGTTCCTTCTCACCGGAGGGATTGGGACAAAAAGAGGGCAAAACAATTTCCTGGCTTCTATGAAAGCTGGATGCCACTTTCGGCAAAAAGGCTGGATCGGTCTTCAAAACTATCCGATCCGGAAAAATAACGCAAAAGGGAGCCCTGACTGATAAGGCCTCCATCTCACTGACCCTCCTAGCAGTTGTCACTGCTACCAGAAACACTGTCTTCAGAGTAAGCTCTCTCAGAAGACACTCCTTTAAAGGCTCAAAGGGGGGGTCCAGTTAAGCTCTGCAAAACTAAAGATAAATCCCATCTGGGAAAGGACAGACCCTGGACCGGTCTCTGTCTGGACAGGGCTCTAAAGAACCTGACTACCCATGGGTTGGCAGCCAAATGATCCTCTAAATAAACACTGAGGGCTGATACTTGACCCCTAAGGGTACTAATGGATAAGCCCTTATCTGCCCCACATTGTAAAAATTCCAACACTGCGGAGGAGCTCCGTACTGGGAAAGAGTTCTCTGCGCACCACTTGTTGAAACGCAACCAGACCTTTTCATAGATCTGGCGAGTTTCCTTTTTCCTACTGTCCAGGAGGGTAGAAACTAGTCTCTGTGAAAATCCCTTAGATTTTAATAAACCCTCCTCAGTAGCCAGGCCGCTAACCTCCACTGGCGTACCTGTGGGCATAGGACTGGCCCCTGAGAGAGGAGATCCTCCCGAGGGGGCAAGAGCAGGGGAGGTTCTACCGCCAATTGCTTTAGCACTGAGAACCATGCTCTCTTTGGCCAATGTGGAGCCACCAGAATCAGAGATGTGCTTTCCATCTGAAACTTTCTCAGAACTGCTGGCAACAACACTGGAGGTGGGAAGGCATAGCAAGTTCTGAAATGCCAATTCTGGCTCAAAGCGTCCACCCCTAGAGTTCCCTCTCCCCTTTTTAGGGAGAAAAAACAGTGGGTTTTTGCATTGTTTTTGGACGCGAACAGGTCCACCTCTGGAGACCCCCATCTCTTTACTATGAGATTGAAGACCTCCTGGTTGAGAACCCAATCGCCCTCCCTCAGCCTCTTTCTGCTACTACGTTTTCCTCTCCCCTCAGGAAAACGGCTGAGAGCGAAAGGGTGTAGGTTTCGGCCCAGGACAGAATCTCTGTCGCTAAAGACAACAGGGCTCCGCTTCTGGTGCCACCCTGTTTGTTCACATAGGCCACTACAGAAGAGTTGTCCGACCGCACCTGAATGTGGTGACCCCGGAGCTCTTCTTTGAAGAATCTGAGGGCTAGTCCCACTGCCCTTAGCTCTTTCCAATTGGACGATCGAGTCAACTCGCCGTCCTCCCAAGTGCCCTGGGCTAGAAGGGAACCCAAATGTGCCCCCCAACCTTTTCCACTTGCATCTGTGGTTACTACCCGAGAAACCGGGATGAGCCACAGACGACCTTGCGACAGGTTTGTCACTTTCCTCCACCACCAGAGGGATCTCTTTACCTGGTGGGGAATATGTACTAGGGTGTCTAGGGCCTCCTGACTGTGGTCGCACACCCCTAGGATGAAGGTCTGTAGGGGACGAAAGTGTAACCCTGCCCACTGCACTGCTGGAAGGGTGGATGTAAGAAGACCCAGTACTGACATCAGAACCCTTATGGAAACCAGCTGGTTGCTCTGAAGAGAGGCCACCGCACTGTCCAGTTTTCGTACCTTTTCTCTTGGCAGAAAAACTCTCAACAGTGTTGAGTCCAACAGGAAACCTAGATAGGAGATCTGTTGTGAGGGGATCAGGCTGGACTTTTCCAAGTTCAGAAGCCACCCCAGGTCTGTAAGGACCCTTTTGGTTAGATCCAGATCCTTGACCAACTGTGTTGGGGATGCTGCAAACAGAAGCAGGTCGTCCAGGTAGGCAATTATACATACCCCCTGGAGCCGAAGAAAGGCCATGGCTTCTGCCAGGACTTTGGTAAAAATGCGGGGTGCAGAGGATAGCCCGAATGGCAGGGCCTGAAACTGAAAGTGTACTGTTTCTCCGCCCAGATCTATGGCAAGGCGTAGAAACCTCTGCGAGGCCTCCGCTATAGGGATGTGTAAATACGCGTCCCTTAAGTCCAGAGATACCATGAAGCAGTTGTGGGGGAGAAGCGCTTTTACTGAAAAGATTGATTCCATGCGGAATCTTTTGTATGTCACAGAAGCGTTCAGGGGCTTTAAGTTCAGGATCAACCTCAACTTCCCTGAGGGTTTTTTCACTATGAAGATGTGAGAATAAAACCCCCTTCCCTCTTCTGCTTTTGGGACCCTGAGAATAACATCCTGATTCTCCAATTCCCTCAGAGCTTCTAGCAAGGCCTCGGCCTTTACCATGCACCTGGGAAAATGCGTGACAAGGAGCCTTTGAGGGGGTGGTCTTAGGAATTCCAAGAGGTACCCCCTTCTTATTACCCCTAAAATAAATTGATTGGGGGATATTGTCTCCCACTGTGGAAGAAAGGCCCCCAGTCTTCCTCCCACTGTAGCTGGAAAGTCACTGGGTTTTACGGGGCTGGATAGGAGGGCGAAAAATCGCCCCTCCTCTGCCCCTGCCTTTTTGGGGCCAGGTTTTCTTTTTCCCCTCTGGTTTAGAGGTTTCCCTACGCCCCTGCGGGCGAAACCCCTTTTTTGTGGATACGGGGGTTTTCCGTTTGAGAGGAAAGGACTTTTTCCTGTCCGCTGTCCGGTCTAGAACCGTCTCTAGCCCTGGGCCAAACAGGAGGTCCCCCGTCAGGGGTATCCCACATAGCTTTATCTTGGAGGCATTATCCCCTGGCCATGTTTTTAACCAGAGGGCCCTTCTGGCCGAATTGGCTAGAGCCGCCGTTCTGCCCGACATGCGGACGGACTCAGCAGAGGCATCAGCTATGTAAGTGATCCCTCGCAGCATAGTAGGGAAGGATGACAGAATGGTTTCCTTATCTGTGCCTGCCTCAATATGTTGTTGGATCTGTGAGAGCCAGTGCTCTAAATTGCGAGCCACAACTGTAACTGCCATTTCAGGCTTTAAATTGCCGATAGCCGAGTCCCACGTCTTTTTAAGCAGGGAGTCAATCCTTTTGTCCATGACATCTGCCAAGGCCCCCATGTCTTCAAACGCCAAATCTGTGTGTCTGGAGACCTGGGAGAACGCGGCATCCAATTTGGGACTTTTATTCCAAAGGCATGCCGGGTCCTCTGAAAATGGGAACCTTCTTTTGAGGGATCTAGATAAAAAGGGTTTTCTCTCCGGATCCTGCCACTCTTTTTTAACTGTTTCCATTAAAACTTCGTGTACTGGAAACACCCTTCTTTTTGGCTCCCCTAAACCTGAATACATTTGGTCATGCAGGGTTAGGGGCTTTTTATCCGTCTGGATACCGAGGGTTGCATAAATTGCCTTTAAGAGGTCCTCTACCTCATCAAGGGATAACTTATATCTGGAGGCTTTCCTGGACCCGTCCTGGTCCTCCCCCTCGGAACCCTCCTGGGAATCGGAAGAGGAACTGTCTGGAAGTTCCCTACCTGTCCCTGAAGGGCCTGCAACCTCTGTCCCCCCTGTACTAGCAGGTTGGACTGGAGCAGAACTCTGTGCTAGAGGTGGGGTTGTATCCTGGGGAGATGGACCCGTGGGAAGCTGAAATTTTTCAAAAAGGGACCTAAAAGAAGAGAAGGTGGACGAGAGCTCCTTGACTGAAGCTGCTAGTCCTGACTCCTGTTCAGATTCCCTTTCCCTAACGAGGGAGTCAATACAGCCCTTGCACAACACTTTGGTCCAAGATTCCCCTAAAATGTCCCTACAGGAGGCACACTTCTTTTTAGAGCTATGCGTAGACCTAGTTTTTTCCGTAGCTTTCTAAAAAAAAAGGAAAAAAGAAAAAAACAGAAAAAGACAAAGTCAATCAAAAGCTCGGGATACAACCCTGGGAGTGCACTAGACCCTTTTTTTAAAACGAAGGGATCTGAGCCTCCCCTCCCCCCTGGCCACCCAGGGGGTCTGCCCCCCCCCACCCATGATAGAACCATACATTGGGGTGGGGGGATCCTAGATAGAGAGAACCCCTCCCCAGGGCGCTCTTACCTTAGGAATGCTGGAGATAGAGTCTGTCGTTTGAGCCTCAGCTTCCGACATGACTGCAGGTGGCTGCTTACTACAGAGTTCCACGTTGCCTGTGCACGTTCTGAACTCATCTCCAGCTTGTGCCCGGCCCTCCTATCAGCTCCACGACCCGGAACCGGAAGTCGATCGTATTTCGAGGTCAAGCCTTCGTTTCCGCCGGATACGACGTCGCCCGTCGTTCGGCCCGCTCGGTTCAAAGAAAAAAAGGGGCGGACTGTACCCATGTACAGGGAAATCTTCCGAACGGCTTGCCAGCTGCGTCCCTGTAGACGCGATAGGAGTCCCCCACGACCTGAAGCCGCGCTCGACTCGGAAGGGGTGGCAGTACCTGGTGAGGTAAGTAAACCGTTCGACCCGTCCGACACGCGGACGTTGGTTTCGAACGGTTTGAACCCAGCCTTCTCCAAACGAAGCCCCTGCTTCTTTCAACCGGGTTCTTTTAACGAAAAAACGGCCACAGCCTCCCCAGCTGATCGGCCTGGTTCCTTGCACAGTGTCTCCCCGCCGGAGGAAACACTAATAACTGAGGTCCGGCAGGGGAAGTAAGAATTTATGGGCTGGCGCAGTGTTTCCAGAGGAAGAGGAGGAGTCTATCTCTCATAGTGGCTGTCCTGAAAGACGATTAGGGAAAATCCCATTTTCTCTTTCGGGCATTGACGGACACAGCATCCTCATCTTGACCTTAGACACGTGCCCAAGCAGTGTAAAAAAAACGAGGGGTGGGAACAGCAAGAAAATAACTCCATTCACAACAACCAGAGCTCCTCAACAGAGGAGTTGCAACCTTAACAGTTGCAACCTGCAAAACCTTGCGGCTGAAGCAAGCATTCGAAGATGCTCTCACATCAACCTTGTAAAATTTTGTGACAGTGTGAAAGGACAACCAGGTCGCCGCCTTACACACTTGAGAAAACAGACCCTTGATGATGTCGGAAAGCCTAAGAGGCACCAATTGCCCTGGTAGAATGTGTCGTGACAGGAAAGGGAGGCGCCCGCCCCCTTATGGCATAAGCCTGAACCACAATCTGTCCGATCAACCAAGAAATGGTGGCCAACAAGGCCGCCAGGCCCTTCTTTGGACCAGCCACCGATACAAACAGCAAGTCCAACCTCCAAAAAGGAGCCATAGCAGACAGATACACCCGCAGAGCCTGGACCCCGTCCAAGAAATGCAAAGCAACCTCTTTGGGGTGTGCCGGCCAAGGACATAAAGGACGGAAGCACAATGTCCTCATTTAGCTGAAAAGCCAAAACAACCTTGGAAGAAACGAAGGCTGTGGGCACAGCATTGCCTAATCCTTGTGGAGGACCAAGTAGGGAGACTTGTATGACAAGGCCGCCAACTTAGAAACCCTCCTGGCAGATGTAAGCCACTAGAAAGACTACTTTCTGAGAGAGTGTCAATAAGGGGCTCTCCCTAATGTTTTCAAACGGCAGTCTCTGAAGCACCGAGAGCACCAGATTCAAATCCCACAGAGGCTGCAGTGGTCAAACCAGAGGGGCCACATGTCGAACCCCCTGAACAAAATGTACTTACTAATGAATGAGTCGCAAAGGGTCTCTGAAAAAATAAAAAAAAAACCCAAAGCTGATAACTGTCCCTTAATGGTGCTTAAGCCAAATTTCTGATCCACTCCTCGCTGCAAAAACAGCAGGATCCTGGAAACTGAGTATGTGCGCAGACGCCATCCCATCTCCTCACACATGGAGATGTAGGCCTTTCACGTACAATGATACATCTTTCAAGAAGAGGACTTCCGTGCACCTCAGCATAGTGGATATTACCAAATCCGACGGACCTCGGTCCCTTAGCACCTGGCTTTCAACAGCCATGCCGTTAAAGCCATCAATGGTAAAGCAGGATGAAGTATTGGACCTTGCGACAGAAGGTCCTCTCGCATCGGCAGCCGCTAAGGAACATTCGCCACCATGCGTACTATGTCGGCAAACCACCACGACGAGGCCATTCTGGGGCACTCAATCACCGGAATCCACTCTGAGAAGTAAACATGGTTGGAGTTTGAGAGGGGGGGGGTGGAGGAAGGCATAAATCGGCCGATAATGCCCCCATGGAGCCACCAATGCGTCTGCAGCGTCCGCCCAGTGATCTTTTGACCTGGCCACAAACCTCTGTACCTTCCGATGGAGTCGAAAAGCCAAGAGATCCACATCTGGCGTGCCCCACCTTAGACAAAGGAGCCAAAATACATCCGGATGTAGCGACCATTCCCCTTGGTCCAGCATCTGACATAGGTAGCTTGCTTGCCAGTTCACGCCGCTCTACCCACCGCAGGATGCGAGCAACCTCCAGTGCTGCAGCCAAGCTCCTTGTTCCTCCTTGATGGTTGACATACGCCATCGCTGTGGCATTGTCTGACTGGATCCTGACCGTACGCCCCTGCAGCCTCTGTGACCATGTGGACAGGCACCACCCGATCGCCCGAAGTTCCAGCACACTGATCGACAGCCGGGATTCTTCCTGCGTCCAGTGACCCTGGGCCAACTGTATGCCCCAAACTCCCACCCCCCAACTGGTCAGGCTGGTGTCTGTTGTGATCACCATCCAATGAAGAGGAACAGCTTCCCGGAGACCGAAGGGCCAGCGACTTCAGCCACCAGAGCAGGGAATCCCAGACTAGCAGGCTCACCTAAATTTGACAATCCAGGGACAACTTTGACTAAACTTCCACTGTAACGGTAGGAACTGAGGGTAAATGTACAATATGTAAAGCGCTGCATAAAATTTACACCGCTATATAAATGGCTGTAACAAAAACGAAAGCATATATAGGGAACAATATGTTTTTAGCCTGATCCCACTACAATACAAACCGTACTGGATGGTCTCTGCACAGCTCACTTTTGCCCAGACTGTAATACCTACCAACTGGCATCATCTACTAAAAGCAAGCCTTGACTAATGCCGTTAACCCTTAGCAATTCAGAGATCTTACCTTTGCCTGCACGACCCCTTTAAAAACAAGTTAGCCAAGAGTTTGAGTGCCACTGTTAAATGGAATAGTACAGTGAACTTACCTAAAGACATTAAGAAGCTGCTCACTGGGGGAATTCCTAAGTCCGGTCACCATGCTCTGCAGTTTGCTCACACATTGTGTTGCTGATGATACAGGTGTAATTACAACAGTTTCCTCTATCAGGTATCTTCTACCAGTCAGTGGAGTGGAAGGAGCAAATGATCGCCTCTGTTGAGTCAATCAGACAAAATATTGCTAACGTATTAACTGAATTATCAGTGAAATCAAATGTTCTAAATCCAAGACTACTCTCTGCTCTTTCATGAATATGGCAGACAGTGTGTTAGAGCAGTGGTCAAAAACCCTGTCCTCAGGGCCCACTAACAGGCCAGGTTTGCAAGAGAACTGAAATACATCACAGGTGATCTAATTTGCTGCTCAGTGATTGCAGTATTTTAGTGTGCATCTCCCCAAGGTAATACATAAAACCTGGCCTGTTAGTGGGCCCTGAGGACAGGGTTAATGACCACTGTGCTAGAGAATATTGTCTATCACCTAGTCAAAACAGGAAATGCTGCATTTAAAAAGTCAGGATGATGCAGTTAATAGAATCCTGAAACACATTATCAGCACATTTTTGTTTTAGAGTTCTGTCTTAAGTTGGGACTAAGCTTTGCCAATTACTGTCCAACGTCAAAGGCTCTACTAGTCCTGGAGTTTCTTTCACTGGACTTTTAAATTGAGGTTGGGGCTTGTGCCAATCTGTACAGAAGTCAACACTACTCTCTAGGGACAAAGTATGTAAAAAAAAAAAAAAAAACAGACCAGTACAGTGCACTACAAGGTCCAGCCCAACAGACAGCCGGCAGTCTATGGTATCAGCATGGTGGGGACAAGGGTTCATTCTAACACACAAGAATCTGCAGCTTGCCTGGTAAAGATCTGGGAAAATCCAGGGTGCTCAAACAAAAATTGAAGCGCGAGATCCACATTAGAAAGACAAAGTATTTTTTTCCATAAAAATAAAAAAGTACACGTACATGTTAAATTCTTGGTAAGTGGCATCGGCGGAAGGTGAAAACTACCACAGGGTTATTCGCAGTGTAATGAAGAAACTGCAAAATTGTCAATGCGAGAGCTTGTCCTATCCCTCTAGACTGCATCAGGGAGAGAAGATCATGATCAGCTGTCAGAAAGCCCACCAATCCTTGACGTTATGCACAAAGGGGAATCTCTAAAATGTGTCACTTCCCCCACTTCTCACAGACATAAGGGGTTGCCACAAGGTAGTCTGCTCTTGCGCAGAACAGATTGGCAGGCTGACAGCTGTCATGATCTTATCTCCCCAATGCCAGCTAGAGGGATAGGACAGGCTGACAGAATGCAGTTTCTTCATCACACTGCGGACACCCCTTAGGTGCTGTTAACTTCCATCTATGCCAACTGCCAAAAATTTAACACGCAAGTGTAATTTTTTTTTTTTTTGGAAGAAATTACTTCATCATTCTAATGAGGCTCTTGCGCTGCAATTTCTTTGTTGTTTGAGCTCTCCGGAGACAAAAGGAACATACTGTATTTATCAGCATATAACACGCACTTTTTTTCACCCTAAAATCAGGGGGAAATCGGGAGTGTGTTATATGCCGATTCCCCTCCTTTTCTAACCTTCTGTGCCGCTCTCGGCGGCTTTCAGGTATTTTCGGCCATTCTCGGGTATATTCGGCCGTTCTCGGGGGCTTTCGGAAAGCCGAAAGCCACCGAGAATGGCCGAAAATAGTCGAGAACGGCCGAAAATACCCGATAAATAAATAATAAATAAAAAATAAATAAAGCCACTGAGAATGAGCGCTGCCGAGATACATAGGATATCAGCTCTGTATCTCGGTGGCGCCATTTTTAAAATTACACTGACAAGCCTGCAAACGACTTGCAAGGCTGGAATGCAAGGCTGCAAATGACACTGATAAGGCTGCATTGATGGGCATTTAAATGCAAGTTTTTTCCTTAAACTTCCCTCCTAAAAAAGTTTTTTCTTTTAAATTCCCTCCTAAACTTGGGGTGAGTGTTCTACGCCGATAAATGCAGTAAGTACTTGTACTGTTAAAATGTAACTGGAGTTATGCATTCTTTGTAAAAAAAATAAAAATACCCTCTCAAAATGCTGTTGCAGGTTCGACTCCACTTGTTTCCTTGGTGTGCAGTTGCCAATATGGAGATCTGCAATAAACTTCCTTGGTGTTCCAATCTCTTCTTCTGCATCATCTCCCAAAAACACACGTTCATCAAAGTCCCCCACAGTTAGCACATATTCCTCATATTCTCTGTTCAAAGCTTTGCTATAAATTAAGGTACACATAAGGAATTAAAAAACAATTTCTACATGTAAAACACCTGGAAGTTTGAATTCACAAGTCAGATTTTTGGATATAGATTAAACATAGGTTTTGTGCCTGGAGCTTTAAAAAGCTCAACAGCTGCCCCAAATCTAACCCTTTAAAACCAACAAAATTATCCTCTAATTGCTCATTAACCTTTTGCTCATCAGAAGTATTAGGTGTGTCCAGCAGCAATCCCTGCAGGCAATCACTAGCTCTGCAGACAACCACGTATAGCCAACTTGTCACTAAAATGTACAGGGCTTGTGGCCATAGCTAGCTGCTCACAGGTGGCTGAAACAGCTGCAGGAATCAGCAAGTTTGTGCTGCTTTCATTTGCAACGGCACTAATCATCTGTGGAAACGTAGACCAATTGGTGGCATTGAAAACACCAGTTCACACATAAATCAGTATGGAGGCCACTGTGCTCTTTGGGACCTTTAATGATGCAGACATTTTTCTGTACCCTTCCCCAGATCTGTGCCTTGATCCAATCCTATGCCTTGATCCAATCCTGTCTTGGAGGTCTACAGACAGACAATTACTTGGACTTCATGGCTTGGTTTGTGCTCTGACATGCACTGTTAACTGTGGGACTTTATATAGACAGAGGTGAGCCTTTCCAAATCAACCGAATTTACCACAGGTGGGCTACAATCAAGTTGTAGCAACATCTCAAGGATGATTAGTGGAAACAAAATGCACCCCAGCTAAATTTTGAGTATCATGGCAAAGGCTGTGAATATTTATGGACATTAGATTTTTATGTTTTTAATAAATTTGCATAGATTTCAAACTTTTCACATTGTCATTAAGAATTTGAGGAAAATAAATTTAATCCATTTTGGAATAAGGCTGTAACATAAAGGCCCCTTTCACACTAAGGTGCTTGTAAACTGCCAGTAAAACACTGAGCACTTTTGAAGAGCTTTTCAGGAGCTTTTGAAGCGGTTTCCATTCATTTCAATAGAGAGGGGCGTTTTTCCACCACCCTGTCAGCACACTGCCCCAGCGTGAAAGCATTCATTGTCTTAGAGCCCTTTCACATTGAAAGCGTCCAGGCGTGGGCGGTAAAGCAGCAATATTTTTAGCCCTGCTTTACACCGTTGTTTTAGCGGCACTAGTGGGGCAGTTTTAACCCCTGCTAGTGGCCGAAAAAGGGTTAAGACCACCTGCAAAATGCCGCTGCAATGGCAGTACGACAGCACTGCCAATTTCAATGGGCGGGGCGCTATAGGAGCGGTGTATTCACCGCTCCTATAGCGCCGCAAAGAAGCTGCTTGCAGGACTTTGCGATGCCCTGCCAGCGCAGCATCCCAGTGTGAAAGCACTCGGCCTTTCACACAGGGTTTGCAGCTGAGGCTTTTTTAAAGGTGCTATTTTAGCGATAAAGCACCTGAAAAAAACATCTCATACGTGGAAAAAGTGAATACTTTACTGATGCACCACACACACACACACACACACACACACACACACACACACACACACACACACACACACACACACACACACACACACACACACACACACACACACACACATTATTTCTTACATATTACTCACTACTCCTGAAATATTTAAACTGGCTGACAAGTTCACTTTAAGAGGCATGGACCAATATAAATGGTTTAATATTTTCTGTTCTACACAGCAGGCTCATGTTCTATGTAAAATAAATAAAATATCAAGTTACTTTCTACATATACACACACACTGTACATTTGTGGTTTTGAAACAGATAGGTTGAGATATAGAAACTCATAGTACATGTCTATTTTCATTCCTGTCAAGTAAACTACTTACACACAGCAATAACAGCTGCCTCTTTTGGAACCTGCACCAATTGCTTCTAATGGACAAGTTATACTCCCTTTTAAAAACACCAAAATTTTATGTGCTTACTTATTATCCGGGAAGCTAGAGAGGTCCAGCAAGCAGTCTCTTTTAAGAATCTAAAATGGAATAGGAAAACAGAATAAGAACCATGGAAACCAAAACATTAATTTCATAAACATTAGAATGGAAAATCCCTATGGCCAGTTGCAAGATTTTAACCACTTAAGGACTTGCCTCGTTTTGAGCTTTTGGTGTTTACAAGTTTAAACCCGTTTTTTTTTTTTTGCTATAAAAGTACTTAGAAGAAAAACAATATAATGTTTGGGTGTTCTAACACCCTAGAGAATAAAAAGGCGGTCACTGCAATACTATTTTTTCACACGGTATTTGCTTAGCGGTCTTACAAGTGCACTTTTTTTGCGGGGGGGTGTGTGTGTGTGTGTGTGTGTGTGTATATACACACACATCTCTATATCAGCAGTAAGGTTAACCATTTTTATTTATATTGTGAAAGATAATGTTATGCTAAGTAAATTGATACCAAACACGTCACGTTTCAAATTGCACCTGCTCGTGGAATGGCGTCAAACTTTTACCCTTAAAAAATCTCCATAGGTGACATTTAAAAAAAATTCTACAGGTTGCATGTTTTGAGTTACAGAGGAGGTCTAGGGCTAGAATAATTGCTCTCGCTCTAACACACTCATACTATGGTAATTACAAGCAAACAAATCACAGGCGAGGATGGTTATCTTTAAAAGCCATTCAAACCCCCTTTGTGTCAACTTGTGTGCCTGTTAGGGTCATTTGGGTAGTTTCTGTTGTGATTATGATTTTATTTTATTTTTTATTCCAAAAGGAGGAAGAGAAGAGTAAACTGTTGATTGATAAATGGCTTTAGCCAAACACTAACCACGAGTGAAAGAGATGTGTGTGTTATTCATATTCTCAGAAAAAAAGCCAAGAAATCATAAATTCTGTTAGAGTATGTAAACTTATGAGCACAACTGTACAAGAGCAGCCCAACCAATATACTTAGAGCTGAAATTAAATCTCCTGTGATATAAGGAATGCATGTCTATGCGTTACCTGTGAACTTATATTCAACAGTGCAGATCTTAACAGACATGTACACTAGCAAATGAAAGATATCCAGGGATACAAGGGGAACCTTTATCAATCCTATTGCAAGAAAAAAGCAATACTAAACAGCAGCGGTAAGAAGCACTGTTGGGCAGATTTATTAGAAGGCTACATCCAGTCATAAATTCCTCCTTTGGCTGCTCTAAAGTCCTGCACTTGTGACTGCATCAAACTTGACACTGACCACTTGCTTATTTTGTTTATTTGAGTAGAAATTGGTCTTGTCTCCAGAAATAAATAGCAATCTTTTAAATTCGCAAACTGTCACACTTAATCTTCCAAGAAATGCAAACAGGCCTGTAAACCTGTCAAGGATTTCGCTCCTGTGTCGCTCAATAGCTTTAGTTTTTATTCTTGAGTTGTGCATTTGTACAATATTTAAGTTGTAAGGCTGGCCGCAGGCCAGCCTGTATTTGTAGGAGGAGCCTGAGAGGGCTATTTAAACCTCCTCCTCTGTCAGGGCCAGTGTCGGTAGGTTTTCTGGGTTTTCATCTATGCCTCAGCGTTTCAGTCTTGGTTGTTGCTGTCATTGCGTTTTGCCTCTGTTTCTGTCACTTTGTTTCTCCTTCAGCATGGAGTTTCAGTGTTTTCTGTCATGGTGTTTTTTCATCATGGCATGTTGCGTTTTCTGTCTCAGCGTTTTCTGTCTCAGCGTTTTCTGTCTCAGCGTTTTCTGTCTCAGCGTTTTCTGTCTCAGCGTTTTCTGTCTCAGCGTTTTTCTGTCTCAGCGTTTTTCTGTTTTGTGTTGCTGCCAGCATGCCTGTCTTGGTATTTCAGACTTGGTGTTCAGTCTCAGAGTTTCTCAAAGGGGCATTGTCCACTCATGGCATACTCTGGTAGTCGTTCGTCCTTGTTGATTGTCATGTCTCATCGTGTCTGTGTCATGTTTGTACCTGGGTCAGGTAGCTAGGGCTAACACGTTCGGATCTGTCACGTCTACAGATCCATACGGGCTGAGGTTTTCGTTTGTTAATTGATTGTTGTCCTCAATCTTCTCGCCCGTATACCATACGTCATACGTTGCATGTTCATTCACCACATCTATACGACTACCCACCACGGTCCGTGGGTACACTAGCCCTGAGTTTTTCAGTTAATTACTTGCCTCTGCTCTGCAGGTTACTCGGGCTCACTTACCACTTTACATGTTGGGTGGGGGGGGGGGGGGGTCCGTGCGGCAGGTTCTTTTCACGCACAGTGGTCTTGACTTTCTGCTCATGTTTCATTCTTAGTAAGGCAGGGGGTATTGTTGTTCTCATTGTCTGGTTGTCTGTCATTTCTCTAGTATTGTGTTTCAGGTTGGGCCGTCTTGGCATTCATACCGATATCATCCATGCTTGCTATCACTTCCTTCAGCCCGGCCGTTGTTAGGGGCTAGTGGATTGGTGCTGATGTCATTGCACCACGGGGCTCACCCTTGGGTCAGAAGCAGTCGAGAAAAAAAAAAAAAAAAAAAGTGTTTTCCTTCAGTTGATGTCCTGTTGTGTTGAAGCCCTGGTTACTGCCCAGGGATGTATAGTCTCTCTCAGGGTGTTTGTTAAGCCACGTCCACGTGACGGTCCTTGGGGGGTAGGTTGGGCAGATGTCACAATCGTTTGGATGCCACTCTTGGCTCTGATCTTGTTTGAACTTATTGCCTGGAGTCCCACTTAGGGACATCAGTCCAGTCGTTTTTTCCGATCCCCAGCTTGTTCCAAATAGGGGGTGCTTGGGTATGTCAGTTGCATGCCATGGGGACTGTTTTCCTGAGAGGGGGTTTGGCCCTCCTTGGTTCAGGATTCTGTCCCAGCTGTGGGGTTCAGGCTGTAGCATGACCCGATCATATCCGGTGGGACCTGGGTCCTGCGCCCGGTATGGTTTTTCCAGGTTGACGGTATTTATTGCCATGGGCATGGGCCTTGTCCGCTTACTCCGTCACATCCATCAGGTTTCTAGCTTTTAGCACTCCTGTTAGTGGTCTTTTTGCCACTCACCCTCTTGGGGGGGGTATGTCTTTGGGCTATTTCACTGGTTTCTTTGGGGTATTTTGCGATCTTTTGCAGGGGGTTCCTCGGGCCAGACCTTGTTCCTTTCCCCTCTCGTATCCTCTCATTTCACAAGCAGTTCATTCTCGGGTCTGGGTGTCGCGGGCATCCGGCTCTATTCAATCTTTCAGGGGATGTTCAGTTGGGTTTAGGGTTGTGTCACAGGTTCGATAGGGGGTTCCGTCTCATCGCCAAGTCAGGAGTCGTTGTGATCTTTTGCCATGGCATACACTTTCCAGTTACTTGCTGGATACGTACTGCTGCCGTCCGGGAGCACACCTTTATCCTTGATGGTTCATTACCTTCCCTTCTTCACCTAAATTTTGTGTCTTTTTGCCCTCTTCTCAGGCATACTGACCAGCTAGGCCAAGGCACACCTCAGGCCTTGGTTCTTAGGAGTATCGCATTTCCCGCTTGAAGACTCTGACTACAAGTTGTAAGGCTGGCCGCAGGCCAGCCTGTATTTGTAGGAGGAGCCTGAGAGGGCTATTTAAACCTCCTCCTCTGTCAGGGCCAGTGTCGGTAGGTTTTCTGGGTTCCCACCCACCCGTTCCCCACTTTCATACATTCTCATAGTATTTGTTCTTATTCTTACATTCAGGGTATGCCCTCTTCTCAGGCATACTGACCAGCTAGGCCAAGGCACACCTCAGGCCTTGGTTCTTAGGAGTATCGCATTTCCCGCTTGAAGACTCTGACTACAAATGTAATTTATACACCTACCTTTTCTCTCATCTATATCAGCATCTCCAAACGGCGGCCCTTTGCTTGCTTTTATCCAGCCCCTGGGGCACAATTTCTCCCAGTCAGCAACAGTGGCATAGTAACTGATACTGGGACACTGATACTGGGACACCATTCCTCCCGCTGACGCCAACTATGGGGCATAGTTTACTCCCACTAGCCACAGTCCAGCCCTCCTAAAGTATGAAGGACAGTAAACTGGCCCTTTGATCTCAGATTTATATGAATATCTTTGGTGAAAATCACCACACCTGGCATAAGGTGTCATTCTATAAAGGTAAAACAATCATAGGATTTCATCCTTCTAGGTGCAAAGCCTAAAACAGAGGTTTACTATCCCCAATGAACATTTAGAGAAGAAATACAAAATGCAAGTCAAGCAAAATTTTTCACAAAACGCCATACAATTAAGACAAATATACCTTTCTGTCATAGAGTTTTGAGATGTAAGGCTTGAAGTAATGCTCTTTTATCCCTTTGGCTTCCACTGCAAGCCCATCGTAGTATTCACACAGTGCATTGATAATACAGGGGGGATCATCATCATCAATGCTATCCATATCAGGAACTGGCAACTTTGCTGTTTACACAAGAAGAAAGATTGTTTATTATAAAAAGGAACACGTATTCCTAATTGGGTGGTGGTAGCACTGTAAAGTTGCTGCACTCTCACTATCTGGGAAGATGATTTTTGCCTCCAAGAAAAACTAATGAAGGCAGGCAGAGGAAAAAAAATAAAATATAAATGTACCTCAACATATATTTCTCATCATCTCCCATTTATCTCAAGAGAAACAAAATCACCCCAGCAGGTAATAAATGGCTCTGGCATATCCAATAAAACATCATTGCCTGTGCTAATCTGTCACAGACCTGTGCAAATGTATCTCTATTGGCCGATTCCAGGTGCCAAGATAAAAAAAAAAAAAATGATAATATATATATTTATATATATTTTTTTATATATATATATTTTTTTTCCCCCCACAAAAATGTCCATTGGTATTGCCAATTTGCTTTAAAAATTTACTTAAAAAATAGGATTTTTTTGTACTCGCTGTAAAATTCTTTTCTCTGTAATTCACCGACCGACACAGCTCCTCTCTGTAACTAAATGGGTTGTATGGCCTGCCATTAGGAGAAACTAGGCAAAATTGTTACATAATACACAGAACTTTAATCCCGGGGGGGGGGCCCCATGCCATCAACCCTTCCCACTGCTCCTAGCAGCTTCAGTACGTCAACAAGCAGTATAACGTAGAAAAAGGGAGGGGTGGGTGTTGTGTCAGTCGACACAGCTCCTCTCTAACTAAATGGGACATCCCCAAGCAGTGTCAAACACGGGGTGGGAAAAAACAGCATAAAAACTTCATCCACAATGGCAAGTGGGAACTAGTGAAACTAAACCCACAAAAAAACAGCAGTGTGGAAAAACAGCACTATATAACCGGGTAGCCTCAACAGGAGTGATCCCCAAGACCGCAACATTGCGGAAATAATGCAACAGTGCATTAACCAAAACAGTACTGCGTTTTTATCGAAAAACCAGGAAAATAATTAATTGCAACTACACGGCCACCTGCAGAACTTTGCGGCCAAAACAGGCATTAGCTGATGCACTGACGTCTACCTTGTAGAATTTGGTAAACGTATGGACAGACGACCAGGTTGCTGCCTTACACACCTGAACGACAGACACTTGGTGTCGGAAGGCCCAAGACTTTCCGATTGCTCTTGTAGAGTGGGCTGTCACTGGAAAGGGAGGCACCTGCCCCTTCAAGGTGTAGGCTTGGACTACAATCTGTCTGATCCACCTGGAAATGGTGGCCGACGAGACCGCCATGCCCTTCTTAGGACCAGCCACCGAAACAAACAGTGAGTCTGACTTCTGAAAGGAAGCTGTGGCAGACAAGTACACCTTCAGAGCCCTAACCACATCCAGAGGGTGAAGGGCCACCTCCTTGGGGTGCTGCAGCTTAGGATACAATGATGGCAATACAATGTCCTCGTTGATATGAAAGGCCAAGACCACCTTAGGTAGAAAGGACGGTTGCGGAACGCAACACCACCTTATCCCTGTGGATGACCAGATAAGGAGAATTGCAGGACAAGGCCGCCAGTTCCGAAACCTTCCTGGCCGATGTGATGGCCACTAGAAAGACCACTTTCTGTGAAAGGGTCAGCAGAGGAAGCTCCCTGATATTCTAAAACGGTGGCTGAAATCTGCCCCTTGATGGTGCTCAACGCCAACCTCTGGTCTACACCTTGCTAAAGAAACAGCAGGATCCTGGATATAGAGAAGGAGCGCGGATACCACCCTTTCTCCTCACACATGGAGATGTAGGCCTTCCAAGTACGATGGTATATCTTCATGGAAGAAGATTTCCACGTCCTCAGCATAGTTGGAATCACCGAGTCCGACAGACCCCAGTTCCTCAATACCTGGCTTTCAATAGCCAGGCCGTTAAAGCCAGTGATGGTAAAGCAGGATGAAGGATTGGACCCTGAGATAGGAGGTCCTCTCACAACGGCAGTCGCCAGGGAGCTTCTGACACCAGGCGCACCAGGTCTGCGTACCAGGCCCGCGTACCAGGCCCGATGAGCCCAATCTGGGGCAATCAGGATTACTGGAATCCACTCCGCTTCCAATCTGCGAAGCAAACGTGGTAAAAGTTTTAGCGGAGGAAAGGCGTAGATCAGCTGGTACTGACCCCACAGAGCCACCAGCGCGTCTGCCCATGGATCTCTTGTCCTGGACACGAATCTCGGCACCTTCCGATTGAGCCGGGAGGCCAATAGATCCACATCTGGTGTGCCCCATTTCAGGCACAGCAGCCTGAATATCTCCGGTTGCAATGCCCATTCTCCTGGGTCCAGCATTTGTCGACTCAGATAGTCCGCCTGGCAATTTTCCACCCCCGGGATGTAAATGGCCGACAGGGCCGGAACGCGTCGCTCTGCCCACTGAAGTATGTGAGCGACCTCCTGAGCAGCGGCTGAGCTTCTTGTTCCCCTTGGCGATTTATGTACGCCGCGGCAGTGGCGTTGTCTGACTGTATCCTGGTCAAACGCCCTTGAAGACATGTCGACCACGTGTGGAGGCACAGCCTGATCGCTCTCAATTCGAGCAGATTGATCAGCAACTTGGATTCTTCCGTGGACCAGAGGCCCTGAGCCTACTGAATTCCCATCACTCCACCCCAGGTGGACAGACTGGCGTCCGTAGTGACCACCGTCAATGTCAGAAGAAGGAACGATTTTCCGGACTGAATCACCGGGGACCCCAACCACCAGATCAGGGAGTCCCTGACTGGCTGACTCACCTGGATCTGCCGATGCAGGGACAATGGAGATTTGTCCCATTTTGTCAAGATCTCCTTCTGCAGGACTCTGGTGTGGAACTGGGTATAAGGTACTGCCTCGAAAGGAGGCTACCATGAGTCCCAGCACCCGCATGCAAAAGCGGAGTGACGACCATTTGCGGTTCATCAGTTTGACCGCAGATCTGAGAGTCAATAATTTGTCTGAGGGGAGAAAAACCCTCGCTTCCCAGTCCAACAGCAACCCCAGGTACTCCAGACGCTGAGTCCGTACCACCACCGACTTCTTTAGGTTCAACAGCCACCCAAATGCTTGCAGGGACTGCAAGGTGATCGCCACATCCTCTCTCTCTCGAGAGGAGATCGTCTAGGTAACCCACGATCGCGATCCCGCGTTGTCTCAAAAACGGCAACACTGGAGCCAGTACTTTGGTAAAGACTCGGGGGGGCTGATGCCAGGCCAAAAGGAAGAGCCACAAACTGGTAGTGGGTTTCCCTGACTGCCAAACGCAGAAAATTTTGATGCCGAAGGCATATGGGTATGTGCGGGTAGGCATCCTGAATGTCCAAGGACGCCAGGAAGTCCCCTAATGGAGTGCAGCGACTAACGAGCGAACGGATTCCATTCTGAACCTCTGCACTTTTACAAAGTGATTGAGGGCTTTTAGGTCCAATATTGGACGTACCCCTTCCTTCTTGGGAACCACAAACAGATTTGAGTAGAACCCCTGGAAGCTTTCCGATTCCAGAACCGGTACGATCACCCCCTGATTCAGCAAGTCCCTCACTGCCCCTAACAGGGCCTCCCGGCGAACCGGGGACATGGGTATGCTGGAAGGAATGAATCTGTTTGGCGGCCAAGAGAGAACCTCTATCTTGTAACCTGTGGAAATCAGATCGCAGACCCATTGGTCTGATAACCAGGAGGTCCAACAGGCTGCAAACTCCCGAAGACGACCCCCCCACCCGAGATATGGGTGGGGGCAAACCTTCATGCGGTAGCACTTTTGTTCACAGGCTTGCGGTTCCAGGGACACTTCTGACCGTCCGTTGGCGTCCTGTCGGGCTGAGGTCATTTTGCCGTAGCACCGGGTAGACGGAAAAGCCGCTTGTGAGCGGAAAAAGAGGGCCCTTGCCTGCGGCGTGGCTCCTTAGCCTTCCTGGCCTGTGGGAGTAGTGTACGCTTACCACCCGTGGCATTTTTAATAATGTCATCCAACGAGGCTCCAAAGAGCCGTTCGCCAAGGAAGGGAAGATCCGTCAGTGCTTTCTTGGATGCCTGGTCAGCAGACCAGCATTTCAGCCAAATGAGGCGCCTCACTAGTTGGTCTGCTAGTTCCACGGAGTCAGGGGAGGCATCCTGCTCTCCCAATTCGCGGTGCAAATGTTTTGCGCACTCAGTCAGTGTCTGCGACACCAGTGCGGATGCCAGTACAGGTCACACGGCTGACCCCACAACCGTAAACAAGGAACGAGCCACTGCTTTGGCCTTCCTGTCCGTGGGATCCTTGAATGCAGGAGTCCCCTCAACCGGGATCGTGGTTACTTTATTTAACCTAGATATTGGGGGGTCCACAACCGGAGGAGCTGACTACTTTTTGAGAAGGCTTTCCTCAAAGGGGTAACGCACCGCCAAATTTTTGGGGACCGAAAAGGTCCGTTGCAGGTGACCCCATTCCCCGTAGATGAATTTGTCAAAATAAGTCAAATAAGGGAACACCTTAGGTGAACATGCTGGCTTGCGGGACCCAAAATGGGCCAGTACATCAGCAGAGGAATCCGCTGGCTTCTGAATCCTCAGGGGATCACGCATAGCTGTGATAAGTGCTCCAACAAGCGCCTTGTCGCGCCCGGACCCGGAATCATCCTCACTATCCGAACGGTCCTGGTCAGTCACGTCTGATAAGTCAGAGCAGGGGTCTCCACCCGCAGCAGGGCCAGAGTCTGCATCAGAGCTCTCCCCAAAGGACGGAGGGGCAGGGGCCTCTTATGTGCACCTTTCCTGCCATGTGCTGCCTCTATCTTAGCACATAGGAGTCAAGGACCGCCATCAGGGTGTCCATGCGCACCGCGCTAACGGCAGGTGACCCGGTTGCTATAGCCTGGATTTCGGGGGAAGAAACACCAGTTTCTGAAGCCATGCTGACCCTAGCCTGTCTGCCACCTGCAAGGGGACTTAGGACAGTGAAGGTCCCACCCTCCTGTTGCCGCTGCGTTGGGGGTGGGGGGTACTTAGCGCTAGACTCACCATCCTGGGGCGTTCTGTGATAGCCACAACAGTGCCTGTAGTCCTTAGGAGGTTCCCAGTTGCAGAGGAAAAAACTGTCAGCAGCAGCAGCTCCCACCAGCAGTGCAACGATCTGCAGAGCAGCTTCAGCGTTCAGCAAAGAGCCATCCAGCGCCCTGCACACACACAGTGGATACAGGAAGCAGCAAGAGAAAGCACATGTAATTCTGCCACAAGAGGCCAGCGGTGAAAAAAGCGCTCAGGCTTTAAAAAAAAGGCCGCCAATGTAATCAATAGGAATCCCAAAGAAAATGGCTGCTGAAGCTCACCAGGGGAATTTTTAGCTTTCCCAAATCCAAGATGGCCGCCAGAACGGCGCCATGCGGTGACAGTGCAAAAAAATAAAAACGTGCTGCCTGCTAACAGTCAGAACAACCTCCATAAACATGTTTTGGGACCCCCAGACCTTGACCAGGACCAACGCCAGCCGCACAGACCCCCACAGGTGAGAAACAGCGACCCACACACACACACCGCCTGCAGCCACCCCCCTCAGAGGGGGGGAAAGGAGGAGTGATAGGGACTTGGGAGAGAAGATAGGGAGGTGAGGTGGCCCCCGAATCAACCCCCCAGGGAATGCCCAGCTGCTCACCCGACCGAAGCAGGGAGAGATGCACTTACCAGTCCTGAAGAGCTGGGAGACATTCCATCACAGACCCACTCCTGCGCAGTTACAGGGTGGCTGCTGGCCTAGGTATACTGTGATCCAGACATATGTAGCCCGGTCATATGTATATCCCGGAGCATTGAAGCTCACCTACCACCTCTGGAGCTGAGGCATGTTGTGGCCTGCCGAGCCTTAGCTGCGGCCTGCTCACGCTCGATGGCCGGACTGGGGATACTACAAGGATATCATTAACCAGCCTGTCACCCAGTTGGCAGTTGATAGAAGATCACAGGATCTTTCATCTTGCGCAAACAGCAAACCTGCAGCAAAAATATGGACCAAGAGGCCGGCAAGGTTTCCTAGGTCATTATCCTTGCTAGGCAAAATAAAAACTGAAGCTGCTAGGAGCAGTGGGAAGGGTTGATAGCACGGGGCCTGCCCCCCTGGGGCGGGATTAAAGTTCTGTGTATTGTGTAACAATTTGCCTAGTTTCTCCTAACGGCAGGCTATACAAACCAATTAGTTACAGAGAGGAGCTGTGTCGGTCAGTGAATATAAGAGAAATGTAATTTCCTAAACAGAGGCTGCCCTTACGGTCTTATTAATCCCAACATTATTCACATCAAAAGGTGCCATTAAGATATTACCTAAAACACTTTCCCACACAAAATGTACAAGACAGACTTGGTCCACAATCAAAAAGTTGGTCCTACTAGATGATAAACGGTCTACAAGACCTACCTGTGAATGATGGATTCAGAAGGTCATCCTTATGGGGACACTGCAAAGTATGAACATAAACCAAATCCAGGCAGCACAAAAGCAAGTGATAAGAGTTAACCAAATCATCGCCAATCAGACTAAAATTTCCTAAGAAAGAAAAAGGACACAAAGTCATGTACAATCTATAAGGACCTCTTCGTAAACGCCCCTCAACGGTTCCATAAAAAATTAAAAAAAGAAATGTAAAAAAGAAAAAAGGAATTACATACACACACATTTGCTGTTTTTTTTTAAACAACCACTGAGCTACATAACAAAATCTTTGCTTTTTAGTAAATTGATCCAAGTTATCTGGTAGCAAAACTGAACAAGTTGTATCAAAATTCATTAAATACAGTAAACAAATTTAGTAAATACAACAACTCGCACTTACCCTTTGCATATACAAATAGAGTCCAGCAGAAGTTGAAGAGATCTTTAACATTACACTGTAACTTCCTTAAAAACAGAACGTAAAAAGTTTCAACGATTAAGCATTATGTAAAATTGTATTCCTCTCACAATAATTTAGCAGGACACACAAACAAGCAATCCATGTTAGATGGTGGTGACAGATCACCACCATTGCGCAGCCCAGAGATTGGCGTGTTCTGGAAGGACGTCATACGACATAATTCCAGATCAGTGCTCCTAGCCGGCCATCATTTTACTAAAATGCCGTAAAGCATTTAAAAAAAAATAAAAAAATATAGAAAAGGGCCCAGCAAATAATTTCATGCATTATTACACCACACATACACAGCTTACAAGAGAAAAGCTAAATGTCTAGACACATGATCTCTGCATAAACAGCAAATCTTAACGCAAACTCTCCTTTCAGCATACGCTAAGCATATGGCTAGGCACCCTATTACTATTTTTTTAAAGCAGAATGTTCCTTTATTGAGCATACAATCAAAGACATGGTACACTTTTACAGATTGGACTAAAGCAAAAGACAGTACAGGAAATCCCTCCTAGGCCATCCATGGCTGCCATACCTTTTTTTTTTTTTTTTTTTTTATTTAGAAAGGTTTTTATTGCTCACAAAACAGATAATACATTCCAAAATGAAACACAGTACATGTATAATCTTAGGTTTTTTCCATGTTCCATCAATGGTTACAATCAAACTAGGTTTATAAACCATGGTGCCTTCAAATCTGCCACAATCTGTTCCTTATGGTCGATCCATGTCTTCAACCCCAAGCCGCCTATACCCTATTACAAATTTCTGAAGCTCTGTTACTTTCTGTCTGGAACTATGGCTTCCACTACTCCTACATCATCCCAATCAGCCTCGCCTGTACAGATTCCATAAGACTCAGCCCATGGCTGCCATACCTTACTGAACTTCTTGGGGCAGTTCCTGTTAATATAAGTCAGCAGTAAAACAGAATTTATTGATTTCCCCCCTCCCCCCCAGCATCCACAGAGGGAGGGGAAGGGGCATTCCACCTCAAAACAATTTCCCTCTTGGCATAAAAGAAAAAAATATAATCAACAGTTTAGTACAGCAAGGCATCTGGTCGTCATCTTGGATACCCCAGAAGAGCTAGTTCTGGGGAGCCAGGGAGAGTCAGCCGGAGGCGGTCATTAATAAGCTCCACTAGCTCTTCCCAGTACTGGACAATCATCGGGCAACTTCAAAATATGTGGATAGAGAGAATATATATAAAAAGAAAAAAAAGAAAGATATAGATATATTCTGACCTCAGTTCAGCATCTAGGGCAGTCCTGTGATCTCTGGGGGTAAACTGGTCTGGGAGGTGAGATTTCCATTGATCCCAAAGCCTATCCATTTTGGGTTATTCAGCTCTCAGTAAGTCAAGGTATAGGGCAGACAGTGATTTCAACAGCTTTTCTTGAGCCAACAACTGCTCAATGGGATCAATTCCGAGCCTTAGAGGGACCAAGAACTTGGGCGCGGGCTGCATGGCGTAGTTGTAGGTACCTAAAATACATCCACCCAGGTAAATGATAATGGGCTCGACAAACCCCAGGTGCCAGGTCGCCAATGCGACCAGAAATCGCAACCTGGCGCCTAAGCTGCCACCAGCCCACTCACTATTAATGCCCCAGACATGCAGCGCATAACACTGACTGCCGTCCTCCTCCCTCCTTCACACTCAAAGGCGCCGCGCTAAGTGTGTAAAACTGACATGCAACGGAGAGGAGGATCTGGCAGATTTCAGCTTGATGTCGGGGTGGGCGGGACCAGGCCGGGGAGGGGGCGGGACCCAGCAGCTATCAAACACCAGCCAATGGGATGTGGACGGGCCGCTACGTGTATGTGGCCCGCCCCTTTTCTTAAGCAGCCCAATCGTTGGCTGGCGTTTGATAGCTGCTGAGTACAGCCCACCCCAGCATGGTCCAGCCCATTCCGACATTAAGCTCAATTCTGACAGCTCCTCTGTTACATTTCAGTAACAGAGTGCTCTGTGTGAAACCTGCCAGTGCCACCTGCCAGCGCTAACCAGTGCCATCTGCCAGTGCCACCTGCCACCGCCAGTCAGTGCCACCTGCCAGTGTCAGTGCCACCACCAATCAGTGCCACCTGCTAGTGCCAACCAGTGCCACCGCCAATCAATACCACCTGCAACCACCAACCAGTGCCACTGCCAATCAGTGCCACCTACCAGTGACAATCAGTGCCACCTGCAACTACCAACCAGTGCCACCTGCTAGTGCCAACCAGTGCCACCTGCCAGTGCCACCATCAATCTGTGTCACCTGCCAGTGCCACCATCAATCTGTGTCACCTGCCAGTGCCACCTGCCACCGCCAATCAGTGCCACCGCCAACCAGTGCCACCACCAATCAGTGCCAACTAGTGCCACCACCAACCAGTGCCATCTGCCACTGCCAATCAGTGCCATCTGCCAGTGACAACTAGTGCCACCACCAACCAGGGCCACCTGCCACTTCCAAACCAGTGCCATCGGCCAATCAGTGCCACGTGCCACCGCCACCTGCCAGTGCCAAACCAGTGCCACCTGCCAGGTCCAAACCAGTGTCACCTGCCAATGCCAACCAGTGTCACCTGCCAATGCCAACCAGTGTCACCTGCCAATTCCATCTGGCAGTTCCACGTGCCTGCCAGTGCCACCGCTAATCAGTGCCACCTGCCAGTGCCACTGTCAATCAGTGCCACCTGCCACTACCAATCAGTGCAACGTGCCACCTGCCAACACCAACCAGTGCCACTGCCAATCAGTGCCATCTGCCAGTGACAACTAGTGCCACTGCCAACCAGGGCCACTTCCAAACCAGTGCCACCTGCCACTTCCAAACCAGTGCCACCTGCCAATCAGTGCCACCGCCAGTGCCACCTGCCAGTGCCAATAGTGCCACCTGCCAGTTCCAAACCAGTGTCACCTGCCAGTGCCATCTGGCAGTTCCACGTTCCTGCCAGTGGCAACCAGTGCCACCTGCCAGTGCCAGCCAGTTCCATCTGTTGCCAGCCTTACTCTGAAACAGCATTTCATTGGAGTTATTGACTGGGTGCTCCATTGTGAGTTAGAGATAGGGGGTGAAAATGAGTGGCCTTACCCTGGGAGCTGACAATCCATACCACTCTAAAAAAAAACAAAAAAAAACTGGCTCCTAACTCTTTTAACCGGCTCCTAAATTCAAAGAAAATTTGTCAACCCCTGCTTTAAGGGTATGAAAGGGAGCAGAACACCCGCCAAAACAATATCTCCGAGAACTTTAAACGCCATATCTAGCCCAAAACTGGGGAACATGGAGAGACAGGAACTGTGAGAGGGCAAAAAAGTGACCACCTATACGGATCCAGAAACCTCTGCCTGGCCACAGCCCAGACCTCGAGTGTCATTCTAGTGGGGTGCGGGAGATCCATGTACGCCCTTTGACCTCTGTGAACTAAGTTCCCGAAGTGTCCTAAGAAGGCCGCCTCAAGACACACAGCAACACCTGACTGTCACACCAGGACGGCTGCCCAGTAGAAGGTCCGGAAGTCTGGTAAAGCTAGTCCTCTGCAACGGACAGCGAGAGCCAGAGTCGATCTAGCCAGTCTAGGAGTAGCTCCTCTCCAAATAAAAGGCACCTATATGTCCACAAAAAAAGGAGTTGGATATCCAGGTTGGGCAGCAGCAAAAAATTTAAAGGAATTTAGGGAGGAATACCATTTTTAGAAGGTTTATACGTCCCATGAGATTTAGCGGCAGTGAGGCCCAAGAGGCACACAAGCCCAGAGCCGGGAGCAGATTGAGTTCAATGACAGACCCATTAGTTTTAAGAATTAAGCTACCATTTGAATTTACTTGCTGACCACCCCATAGCAGATTTACTACTATATAACGTCATATAGTGATCCTGCACTTCTGGGTATCGGGTGCAAGTACATGCTGCCAGCAGCGGCTCACGCTCACTGTGAATCTACCCAGTGGGTCCCACAGACCTAATGTCTGCCGGGACTCATCAATCATTCTGTACACACGCAGAACAGCAGTCTGCCTATGAAAACAAAGCAAACTGACGTTATGTCACTAGAGAAGACATGGATCCTGTGATAAAGCAGGAACATAACTTCCACCAGTAAAAAGCACCTCCCCCACTACACTGACTCACATTTAACCCTTTGATCACCCATGATGTTAACCCCTTCCCAGCCAGTGTCATTTGTAAAGTTGCATATTTTTTGCACCGATTACTGTATTAGGGTTTTTTTGTTTTGTTTTTTTAACAAAAATATGTATCAGAATACATATTTACCTAAATGGATGAAGAAATTCGATTTTTAATTTTCAAAAATTTTAGTTTTTTTTTTTGTTTATAGCGCAAAAAAAAAAACACCACGCAGAGGTGATCAAATACCACCAGAAGAAAGCTCTATTTGTGGGGGGGAATGACTGCACAACACAACACGTTCCACTTTTTTTCTGGAACTGACCACACTGGTGTGAACTATGCCATTGAAAACCATATAACCTACCATAAATTCGATTTTTTTTACCCCTGCATCAAAAACACGCACTAGACTGCATGTGGTGTGAACTGGTCATAAATCTTCAGGAGGACAAGTGGTTAAAGTACCCAGGCATTAAAAGTGTCCCCTTATGAGCAGAATTGGAAGTGTACCTTCGATGAAAAGGCACCAACTAAGATGTACATGCAAAGGACAAGAAAGAAAATCAGGGTTTTATTTATATTTAAATGCATAAAAGCAGGCACCATAGCCTGCCATCAAACTTTACCATCAGCACATCTGTTTATCAGTGAAAGAAAAGCAATTTACCTTTGTTTCCTACTTCTAGGCAGCCTAGGAGGCTCTTCGTGGCGATTTTGAAACATGTCCATGAATATTGGTTCAAATTTTTTGAAGATTACTGTAGATACCTCAAAGTTCCTTTCCAGCCGTTCCACTCGCTCTCTGAATTCCTGGGGAAGGTTTGACATGTCCATCCACTTCTTCATTTTATTGAAGAACTGAATCAGGCTATTGGGGAGCAAAAAAAAAAAAAAAAAACACACACACACCACTTGCTTTTAATGGTAAGTCAGTATTCAATTTGGAGTACATGCATGATTTAAACAAAAAAAAAAAAAAAATGCTCTTGTATATTACATGTGACAATATAAATTAACCAGCTCCTGACCAGCGCACGCCGATGTACGTCGGCAGAATGGCACGGGCAGGCATATTGGCGTACAGGTACGTCCAATCTTTAATGCCACCCTGCCATCGCGAGTGCGCCGGCACGCTGGTCGGGGCCCCCGTGAGTCCGGTCGCGGGTCCTGTGGACTCTATCGCCGCGGGCATACCCGCGATCGTCTCACGTGGCGGCTGAACGGAGAGATGCCGTTGTAAACAGCATCTCCCCGTTCTGCCTAGCAACTAGTGACGCTGACTCTGCTCCATGTGATTGGAGCAGAGATCAGTGTTCACTAAATGAAACCCCAGCCCCCAACAGTTAGTAACACACCCCTAGGAACACTTAACCCCTACACTGCCACCCTCTGGTTAACCCCTTCACTGCCAGTGTCATTTACACAGGAATCACTGCATTTATATAGCAGTGATTGCTGTATAAATGACAATGGTCCCAAAAATGTCAAAAATGTCCGATGTGTCCGCCATAATGTTGCAGTCACAATAAAAAAATCGCTGATTTTTTATTAATAAAAATGCCATAAAAACTATCCCCTATTTTGTAAACGCTATAACTTTTGCACAAACCAATCAATAATCGCTGATTGCGATTTTTTTTACCAAAAATATGTAGAAGAATACGTATCATATATTTATGGGGGATATTTATTATAACAAAAAGTAAAAAATAATGTGTTTTTTTTCAAAATTGTCGCTCTATTTTTGTTTATAGCGCAAAAAAATAAAAACCGCAGGGGTGATCAAATACCACAAAAAGAAAGCTCTATTTGTGGTAAAAAAAGGACGTCAATTTTGTTTGGGAGCCACGTCGCACGACTGCGCAATTGTCAGTTAAAGCGATGCAGTGCCGAATCGCAAAAAGTGGTCTGGTCTTTGGCCAGCAAAATGGTCCGGGGCTGAAGTGGTTAAGCTGCACATACTAGGGGGTCTAGTTATAAGTTCACACATGTTTACCAACCGAATCCAATTAGAAAAATAGTTGAATCTTGGGTGAAAATTGTGTGATGACATTTACAAATAGACCCCTATGTATTTTTTTAGGTTTTGAACTTTTTATTTTTTATTTATTTTTTTTATATAAAAAAATTCATACCTAAGTTTGGCTGAACGGAGTATACGAGTGAGGGACACTCCATTTCCCTCCATGATTCCTCTTCCAACAGTTGGAATGACGACTTTCCGGCACTCTGCGTATAATGCGCATGCTAGCCAGTGTTTTACGTCACCCTATGAAAAATAAATAAAAAATAAATAAGATTTAAAGCTCCAGCAAGGAAAAAGGAACATAGGTGAAAAAAAGCATGTAGAAAGCACATTCATAACCATTGAAATAAGAAGGTAAAAGTCAAAGCTGACAATGTTTCATGTGCATTTAATATAACCCCTGAAGCACTAGATAACCATATTATATGCCACTAAACACTCAGTCATTTCCAAACCCTTTTACAGAAGTTTCCATCAGGAAAAAGACAATGTTGTTATACAGTATTGTGGAAAAAAAAAAACACAACACCGCACAAGACTGTTTCGTCACATCCTAATCAATTTGATTTCAATGCATCAAAAGTAATGGGCTAAATCCCATATGCACCCTTGTATGCACCCTTTGTCAGCAAGATCAGATCGATAGGTTTGCTGCGTGGTTATAACTAAAGACAAGGTGTAAAGTCAACAAAATATTTCTGACCTAAAATGCAATACAAAAGGACAAAAAAAACAAAAAAAAAAAAAACAAAAAAAGGTATACAAGTTATAAAATGGATCTTTAGCATGCTACCAAGAAGCTCAAACAGTCCCAACCCTGCAGCCCTAATTTTGATGAGTGGAGTGATCAGTATAATGAAAAAACACAAAAGGAAAAAAATAAAATAATAATCAACACATTTACTGCAATAATTGAAGTATTGTTGTCTCCCGTACCCTCTGTTTGCGGCCACTGGAATGCAAATCAAGCAAGGTTCTAACTTTAAGGACACGTCAACTTGAGGTTAAGACCTTCAAGGACACATCCTCCCTTTATAATGCATGTTAGGGATGTACCTACTGTTTGGACACAGTAAGGGGAAAGTGCTGACCTAGATCATGGAGGGGGAGGGGGGGGGGGGTAGCCGGGACACAGGACACGCTGTGGGGTTGATTTACTAAAGGCAAATCCACTTTGCACTACAAGTGCAGTTGCTGTAGATCTGAGGGGAAGATCGAAATGAGGAGAAGCTCTGCCGATTTAACCTAGGTGCATGCAAAAAATGATCTGATGCTGCATCTTTCGCCCACAACATCTAAGACTGAATGATCAAAGACCACTGATCGCACAGATCTCAGTCTTTAATGAGCACGATCGGTCACCGGCTCTCTGCTCCTCTAGCACTCACTGGAAAGCGCCAGACTGGAGATGGGGTGGGAGCGGCTGGCTGTTCACTGGGCCATTTGAATGGACATATAGCTTTCTAGGACCTGTGATATAGGTCCCAGAAGGCTGCAGGGAAAGGAGGAGGGAGCCTAAATCAGGTACCTGCTCCACAGCAAAAAAAAAAAAATTGTGCCAAATGTGAAGGCAGAGGAGGAGAAAAGCAGAACTTCACCCAAAACTTATATTTCTCAGTAGCCACAAAGATACATATCTAGTTTGCAAACCCAATTATTACCTTGTAAAAGTAGCAGTGACATCACTGGGCTGCTCTCTGCCTAAATATAACCCCCTCCTCCCCCAAGAGCCTACGTCTGATTATGTATTTTACCTATCACAATAATGCTTTGCATGTTTTAGGACATTAGCAGTTCCCAATATTAAAGGAATAGTAAAGGCTCATTTTTTTAACAAACATCCTATACCTACCTGCTCTGTGCAATAGTTTAGCACAGAGCAACCCTGATCCTTCTCTCAGGTCCCCCATTAGCGGTTCAGGCCCCTCTGCCTTGGTGAGTGCCCCCCCTCGCTCCCAAGCCACCTCTGTGCGTCCATAAGATACACAAGAGCCGGTGCAGCCCTGCCATCTCCTCACTGGCTGTGATTAACAGCAGTGGGAGCCAATAACTCCCCCTGCTGTGTGCGAGTGAGGGGGCAGAGGCCAGCTGCTCTCGGGCACATTGCTGGATCGAAATGGGGCTCAGGTAAGTATTGGCTTAATCATTTAATTTAGTACCGCTTTAGGATTTACTGCTATACAGGGGCTCCAGCAAAATAGCACCCTTCAGTGAGAAGATACAGGAGCAATGCTGGAGGTAATTTACAGCACCTCCTATTTTTGTAGCATAAATTATTAAAGTGGAATGTATGTTCCTTTCTAAAGTAGTATCAAGTTGTTATGGCTAAAGTTCTGCAGATGGGACCCGTTTTTTTAGATAAATTACTTAGAACCCCAAACATTTTAAAAAAAATTTTTTCTTAAACATCCTAGAGAATAAAATGGCGGTCGTAATACTTTCTCACACTGTATTTGCACAGTGGTCTTACAAGCGCACTTTTTTTTTATATGCACTTAAACTCAAAATTGTGTCTGCTCGTGGAATGGCAACAAACTTTTACCCTTAAAAATCTCCATAGGTGACATTTAAAAAAATTCTACCGGTTGCATGTTTTGCGTTACAGAGGAGGTCTAGAATTATTACTCTCACTACCGATCGTGGCAATACCTCACGTGTGGTTTGAACACCGTTTTTATATGCAGGCGCTACTCACATATGTGTTCGCTTCTGCACGCGAGCTCGGCGTGACGGGGCGTATTTAACAAAAAAAATGATTATTTAGCCTTTTATTTTTACACCGTTTAAAAAAATAAATAAAAAAAGTGTCACTTTTATTCCTTTTACAAGGAATGTAAATCTCCCTTGTGATAGAAAAAAAAGCATGACAGGACCTCTTAAATATGAGATCTAGGGGTCAAAAAGACCTCAAATTTCACGGTTGGACTTAAATGCGCAAAAAAAAACCCCCAAAAGAATAAAAACATGTTTTAATTGCATTCCAATTGATCAGCAGCCGCAAAGCCAACCCTGTCAGATATGGAGCAAACAATTTCTAAGCCCCGGGCTCCCGACGGGCTTAGAACTGGCGACTGCGACGGTACAGGTCAGCAGGACCAGGGGAGGGGGACCTGTGTAAGTTTACCTTACAGATTTTTCCATAAAAGGTGAACTTACACTTTTTTTTTTACTTGGGTTGTTTTAAAAATGTGTTTCTTAAAAAGATATTGGGTGTAAAAAAAAATAAAAAATAAAAAACACACACACACAACACACACACATTCGTAGTCCCCTAGGCGGATTCAGCATTGGCCCAATGGTACATCTGTCCACAGCCGCCTCAAGGACCGAGAACTGAGCGAACAAAAACTGCTGATCGCTCACTTCTCGGTCTTCAGTGAGGCATTCACCAGCTCTCTACTCTGTCCCTCCCATGCTTACTGAGACACCAGGCTGAGGGGAGGGCAGGAGTGGCTCGCTGAGAGGCTGACCAAGCTGCCGGTCCATGCTTCTGGGTGCATCCCAACTATATGGTCAGGATCTTTTCAGAGATCGCTGTATTAACATTAAATCATTAGTACAGCAGCTCCGACTGGACCTGACAGTTTTTTTTTTCATTCAACCTGCTGGGTTTAGATGGATAAATATAGTGCGTACCAGGCTTTAATTTATCCTAATCAGCTCCTCCCCCTAATTTTTAGTGGTTTTCTATTTTTTTAGCTATCGATAGACCCCTTTCAGACTGGAGGCACTTTTTCCAGGCGCTACAACGCTAAAAATAGCACCTGAAAAAAAGTAGCTCCATTCACTTCAGTGTGAAAGCCCAAGGGCTTTCACACTGGAGTGGTGTGCTGGCAGGGCGTCACAAAGTCCTGCAAGCAGTTTGTTTGGATCGGTGCTGCTCCACATTTAAATCAATGGAGCAAGCGCTGAGATACTGCCAGCAAAACAGTGCTCCGATGGCATTTTGCAGGTGGATTTAACCCCTTTAACCACCCCACTAGCGGCCAAATAGCTCCGCTAAAAATAGCGCCCCTTTACCGCCGGCACCCGGGGCAGCTTAGTGTGAGAGCCGTCTTAAACTTTGTTAGTTGCAGAGACAACACTGCTAGAAAGGAGACTGATTTGAATTTGACACCGCTAGTCTTTGGTAGCAAGAGCCACTCTGGTCACAAAAAGATTACACAGTAGTATTGCAGCGTGACTTTCAATGATGGCTTTTACACATCCACAGGCGTCCAATGGATGACAGTGCTGAAGTGCTACTATATGTGAGCTTTCACTTTTATGAATGAGCATTCAACAAGAAGATACCAGCCAGACATAATTGATCATTCACAAATGGTGAAAAGCTCACACACAGTGCTGCAGGGCCCTGTGATCCATCAGCCAGGCTGTGCATGTCTACAAGCAGCCCTCATAAAAAAACACACACACACACACACACACACACACACACACACACACACACACACACACACACACACACACGCCCTGTTGAATAAGCGATCAGTGCTTACAAAAACAAACAAACAATTAGACAGAAAATCTAAGACAACTGTGGACTTTCAAGGTACGGTAAGGACTCACATACTTTAGTATAAAAAAAGTATAAATTTATTTAGAATCAACAAACACAATTTCTATTTAAAAAAAAAAAAATGTCCTTGGAAGGAAATACAAATACATACAAAATATATCTCTATATGGAAACTCAACAGTGAAAACGTGCATTCGCTCGAAAAAAGAATGACAATCAAGCCGATTCATACTCGACATGTTTTGCGGGGTGACCGCTTCTTCAGGAGTGTATATTTCCTAAGAGATTGTATGTAGTAGTCTCTATAAAAGAATAAACATATAAACAATTTTACAAAAATAGAGAAAACACACATGAAAATGTACTGGGGAGAGTGAATACAAGTGTGTGCACACCTCATTTCTGCCATGGAGGTGGACACACTAAACAATCCCAACAGCAGACAAACCCCAGGCGCCAGGTCGCCAATGCGACCAGAAATCGTAACATGGTGCATAAGCTGCCACCAGCCCACTCACTATCGATGCCCCACACATGCAGCAGCATAACACTGACTGCCGTCCTCCTCCCTCCTCCACACTCAGCGGCGCCGTGCTAAGTCTGTGAAACTGACAAGCTACGGAGAGAGGAGGAGCTGTCAGATTTCAGCTTGATGTCGGGGTGGGCGGGACCCGGCCGGGGTGGGGGCGGGACCCAGCAGCTATCAAACACCAGCCAATGGGATCTGGGTGGGCCGCTACGTGTATGTGGCCCCACCCCCTTTTCTTAAGCAGCCCAATCGTTGGCTGGTGTTTGATAGCTGCTGAGTCCCGCCCACCCGGCCGGGCCCCGCCCATTCCGACATTAAGCTCAATTCTGACAGCTCCTCTGTTACATTTCAGTAACAGAGTGCTCCGTGTGAAACCTGCCAGCGCCAACCAGTGCCACCGCCAATCAGTGCCACCTGCCAGTGTCAGTGCCACCGCCAATCAGTGCCACCTGCCACCACCAGTGCCACCTGCCACCACCAGTGCCACCTGCTACTGCCAACCAGTGCCACCGCCAAATACCACCTGCAACCAACCAGTGCCACCTGCCAGTGCCGAGTGTCACCGTCAATCCGTGCCACCTGCCAGTGCCATCTGCCACCGCCAATCAGTGCCACCTACCACCGCCAACCAGGGCCACCTGCCATCACCAACCAGGGCCACCTGCCACTTCCAAACCAGTGTCATCTGCCAGTTCCAACCAGTGTCACCTGCCAGTGCCATCTGGCAGTTCCACGTTCCTACCAGTACCACCTGCCAGTGCCAGTCAGTTCCATCTGTTGCAAGCCTTACTCTGAAACAGCGTTTCATTGAAGTTATTGACTGGGTGCTCCATTGTGAGTTAGGGATAGGGGGTAAAAATGAGTGGCCTTACCCAGGGAGCTGACAATCCATACCACTCTAAAAAAAAAACAAAAAAAAAAACTGGCTCCTAACTTTTTTAACCGGCTCCTAAATTCAAAGAAAATTTGTCAACCCCTGCCCTACAGTACCAATTATTAAATGATATGTCATTGTATAACAATAGATAGGACCCCATGAATGATGGTAAAGTAGAGCTTACCAAAGCCGAATAATGGGCAAAACATAAAGACGTCTGAGCCCATACGGGGCAGAATTCCCGGGCGAGTGTGGGAACCAGGACAAGATACAAAAAGTACTAAGTACACAGGCTGTCAAGGAGAGGAAAAGATTTAAATATAAAAACACAAGAGGTATACAAAAAATATATACACAGAACAAAAGACCCTCAAATTGGCCATTGTGTAAGTATAGACCTATATAATGTAATACATCTCATCCTAAATACACACCTGTGAATATTAAACAAACAAGTGAAAAAATATATTATGATCAATGCTGAAGGTGATCTGACTACGAACCTTTATCACAAGCCGAGTTTCGGCAATACAATCCTGCATGCATCTAGCGCCCACCTTACATCCCCGATTCGTAGCATTCCATATGCACAATACCTTCGTTTACGCATTAATTGTTCAACCAATGATGATTTCTTTCAACAGGCTAGCCTCTTGCAAAATAGATTGGCAAGGAGCTACCCTCTTTTAAGGAAGGCCTTCAACAAGGCTAATAATAGGTCGAGAGCCAACCTTTTGTACAAGACACCGTCTGACACCACTGTTAATACAGTGAAATTTATTACACCATTCTTCGCTCACTAGTCTGACTGGCGTGCTTTGATGTTGCGTCATTGGCACCCTTTGACAGAAGATCAGACCCTGTCCAAATTTGTTCGCTCTACTCCCGAGTTAGTATTTAGAAGAGCTACTTCTCTCAAAGATAACCTCACTTCTAGTCACTATTCGATGACCCAGAACAGTCCTTCCAGACTAGCCTGGGGAACATATCGTTGTGGGAACTGTAGTCACTGTCCTTGGGTTACTGAGGGCAGAGGTATTCGCTTACCTATTGGACAATAGAACCAATCTCGTAGCCACGCGGACTGCTCTACTTGTGGTGTCATCTATTTGAAGACCTGTAGATGCCCCGCTTTCTACGTTGGAAAGACAACCTGTGAATTTGGTCAGAGAATTTGAGACCATGTCCATTGCTCTGGCTTTGGAAAGATCATTTCCTCTGTTAAACAGGCATATTGGCCTTTACCATAGGTTTGATAACGGGGTGGTTGCTTTCTTTGTGCTTAAGATAGTACCTCCCAATCTCCGTGGAGATTGGGACAATAAGATTTTAAGAGCCGAAACCTTATGGATAAAAAAAAATGTATCAGCTACCAACTATCCTGGTATTAATGGAGACCAACTCATAAACCTTTTCTTTAGATATCAATTTAGCTGATACTTTGGACTATGGTTGCTACTTATAGCTTAGGGGGTGAAGCCTGTACTGGGTTGTGGCGTTTATCGTCCTTCTTGCTGTTAGTCGGGTCCTGTTCTAGTCTTTAGCTACGAGGTGTCAATACCACTTTCCATTTCCATTATTATCTGGGGCACTAGATTATTTTAGGTGTATATACACTTTTATGATGAATTTAGGCTTGTTTGCACATTTACTTAATTTTCCCTTTTTTTGTCATTTTCTTTTTCCCCCCTTTTTTACCATTGATATGGCTCCTTGATTTAAGCTTGCCAGTGCCTTTTTGCTATGGACAATCGTTGCATCTTTGGACGGTCTTTATTGTATTTCCGGGCGAATGTGTGATCCTTCTGTCCATGTGCATGCCTATAATGTCCACTAGATGGTGCTGGTGGGCATTGGCTGCATTGGAGGATTTTTCCCACCGAACATATTTGCCGTTTTCGCAGTACTGCGCATACGCAGTCCAGGATCTTATTCAGCGATGTAATTTTGTCAGCGCCTTCTGCGCTGACTTATGACATCATCCGGATAGGCGCCAGGACATTATTTAAAGGTTTGTGTCCTCATTGTGGCTGAGTGGTGGTCAGGTGTGCGGCTGTGCTTTATCTTATCTCTGGGAGATGGCTCAAGTTGAACCTGCTTGGACATTTACCAATATGTGTGTTTTATCTTAGGTGATCATCTGACTGTGTTGGAAATCAAGCAATTTGCTTGGACTTCAGCGCTGACCATCACTTCTTTGTTTGTTTTGACAGGTTCAGAGATATGCTTTGGCTTTTTGCTTTAAGTAGGCTTGCTAATATTTATAATTCTTTAGTAATATATATTTTTTATGGTCTTTGGGCTTATATGTTAAAACTGCTGTGTATCTACACACAGATTTATATACTTAGCATGTCCTTATTGACTGTTTGAACTTAGTTTCTTATTGCGCTGGCCGGATTACATCTCGGTACTATTAAGACCTGTATCGGGCTGAATAGCCCCTCTGCTTGCGTCTGTTAATCATGCTATGCAATCTATTAACCCTGTTGGGCAAGTTTGTCCTTATGAACCCTTATAATATAAATGTGTAGAACCTTGCAGGGTTTAGTTTATAGACAGCTTGAGCCATATATATTTTCCTCCCGGAGTTTCTATATTTACATATGCATATGTCAAACGTGTGCCTCATGGCTATATGTGGACACAGTGTTTTATATGTGTTTTTGACAGGGCTTATGTTCAGTATTTTTTCTATATTTCTGTCTTGCAGCCTATGCTCTTCCTGTTTGAAGCTCCCTTTATCATCTTTGGGAGACCTACCGCTCCTGACCACATCACTACAGATATATTTTTTCACTTGTTTAATAATCACAAGTGTGCATTTAGGATGAGATGTATTACATTATATATGTCTATACTTACATGATGGCCAATTTGAGGGCCTTTTGTTTTGTGTATATATTTTTTGTATACCTGTTGTGTATTTATATTTAAGTCTTTTCTTCTCCTTGACAGCCTGTGTACTTAGTACTTTTTGTATCTTGTCCTGCTTCCCACACTCGCCCGGGAATTCTGCCCCGAAAGGGCTCAGACGTCTTTCGAATTGCCTGTTATTCGGCTTTGGAAAGCTCTACTTTACCATAGTTCACTGGGTCCTATTGTTATACAACATCATATAATAATTATGGTACTGTAGGGATTGTTTAGTGTGTCCCCCCCCTCCATGGCAGAAATGAGGTGTGCACACAATCGTATTTACTCTCCCCAGTACATTTTCATTCGCGTTTTCTCTATTTTGTAAAATTGTTGGTGTTTATTCTTTATAGAGACTACTACATACAATCTCTTGGGAAATATACACTCCTGAAGCAGCAGTCACCACGCGAAACATGTCGAGTATGAATCAGCTTTATTGTCATTCTTTTTTCTCATTGTGGAGGAGTGAATGCACATTTTCACTGTTCAGTTTCCCTATAGCTATTTGTATGTTTTTTTTTTTTTGTTTAAACGCTTTATTGATTTAAAAAAGTTAGTACATACAAAAGTAGGTAAGGAATGTTATTTGTTAAGATGGTCACAATAGAACCAGATGCAGTGATAGTTACAGCATACAGTAACGATGATAAACATTTACAAGTAAATTGTAAGCGACGGTGTTCAGGCTCTGCAGTGGTGCGTTCGCCTCTCCTGGACACTCCATTTGGGAACTGTGTTCCAGGAGAGGAGGACTTGGCAAATCGAGCTGTTGCGCGTTGAAGATTCAGGTGTTAATAAAGTTAAGTGGGAGAAAGAGGAAGGATCTACAAGCACTTACAATCCAGTGAGCCTTAAGCCGTAAGGAATTTTTTTTTTTTGTTACATCAGAAATAATGCATTTGAGTGTATGTACACCTAGAATCCCGTAGGATTTAAATGAGTCAGGAAGGGTTAAATTGGAGCCGGAGTTTCCAGGTTTTACTGCATTTTGCGACTGTGTCAGTATATAAGCCGGAGCTATATTCAAATTCCTTGATCAAATTGAGTTGGGATCCAAGTTCTATGATAGTTGGAGTTAGGAGCTTTTCCATTTGCGCATAAGCAATCTAGCTGTGAATAATATATGCATCACAATGGGTCTGCGTTCCTTAGGGTAGGAGTCCATTACTATACTGAGGATACCTAGCGATGGAGAGGGATCAGATTTGCACCCGGTTATACCAGAGATAAAGGGCGAAAATTGCAGTCCAGAACAGGCGAATGTGCGGGCATTCCCAGAGGACGTGTAACAGAACCTCTAGTGGAGCAGTTCCTCCAGCAGAGGTCATCATCAACATTTGCAAACATATGTAACTGGACTGGTGTGAGGTACCATCTGTGGTGGATTTTTTGGGAGAGTTCCCAGTAGGTGGTGCATTTGGAGGATTTTAGATTATAGTGAATGGCTTTGCACCATTGGTGGTCAGTTATAGTGGTTCCTGTGGTCTCTTTCCCATCTTTTGTAGGTTGATTGCGTAAACTGGTCTTTGTTGTAAAGTGTTGTACATGAGGGCAATTCCTTTGGCTTAGAGGGAGGTATTAGTCCAAAAAGGACCATATTTTGTGCCGTATTTTAATATATAGGACATGGATATGCAATTAGCAGACCTCCAGCTGTTGCAGAACTACAAGTCCCATGAGGCATAGCAAGACTCCGACAGCCACAAGCATGACACCCAGAGGCATGATGGAAATTGTAGTTTTGCAACAGCTGGAGGTCCACTAATTGCATATCCCTGGTATAGGACATTATGTTTTTTTTAATGTAGGACGATAACGGTTTGTATGTGTACAGCCCAATTTTAGGTATATTGTGTACTTTGTAGATCTGAGAAGTCTAGGATTTTTTTGGCCGTGAAGTAGCGATGTGATAGGTTGGTATTTGACGTGAGACCACTATTTTAGGGAAAGATCCGGTATGAGAAATGTAAAGGTTTCTATCGGTATAGGTACAATTTGACCGTCTGTTAAAGATAGGGTGCTGTGGGTTAGAGTTTTCCATGCTGCGATCGCAGCCGAGATCGTGGGGCGTTTCATAGCTTTGGATTTTGGTGGGAAAAGAATGGGCTAGAAGGAAAGAACTTAAAATTGCCCTCGGGGAGGAAGGATTGTTCAATGTGTTGCCATTGTTTGTTACAGGAAGATGTGAACCAATGTCTTACCTGGTCCAGGGTCGCCGCTATAAGATAGCCATAGATATCAGGGAAACCCATACCTCCAACCGATTTATGTTTAATGATGGAGACACAAGGACAGCGTTTTTTTTTTACCCTGCCAAACAAAATCTGAGTGTTTTTCTAAGAGTGTTGAAGAAGGACATTGGTATATTTCTAGGTAAGGACCTGTACAAATAAAAGTTTAGGTAAAGTAAGCATTTTGAAGGCTGCAGTTCTGCCTGCCCAGGAGAGATGTTTGATCATCATTTGAAGTTCATGCTTACAAGTCTGGAGAAAGGGGGTGTAGTTATATGCGTGCATGTTGGAGGTCGGGGGTAGATAAATTAATTCCCAAATAGGGCATGGATGTGGTTACCCACTTATATGGGGCTATAGTTTTAAGACATGTCTTAGCAACTTCAGGTATCATTAAACTCAATACATTAGATTTTGATTCATTTACTTTATAAGGCGAGCAAGAGTTAAATTCATTCAAGATTTTTTGTACGTGAACCAGGGAGGAAGCCGTGTTTGTTAACGTCAAGATTATGTCGTTCGCAAATAAGGTCATTTTATAGTCTCGATCTCTGACACGGAGTCCATCAATATGAGGGGAAGTCGAATTTTCTGGGCCAAAGGTTCCATCAATAGTGTGAAAATAATTGGGGATAGGGGGTAGCCTTGTCTGGTGCCATTAGTTATAGGGATTGGATCAGAAAAGGTTCTATCTGAAAGGACTTGGACTGAGGGGGTGGGGGTGTGTGTGTGTGTGTGTGTGTGTGTGGCTAAAATGGCTGACAGGATATTACCAGTGAAATCAAATTCGCTTAGGGTGTGTTTCATATAGCCCCAGTGTATCCTATCAAATGCTTTTTCTGCGTCTAGGGTTATAAACAAAGAGGGGGTGTTAGTTGTCTCGGCGTAATAAAGGAGATTTGGCATTTTACAGGTTGCGTCAGATGCTTGTCTGCCCATAGTAAAGCCAACTTGATCTAGATGGATGAGATGGGGCATGATGGGGGCTAGTCTTTGGGCTATTAATTTTGCCTACAATTTAAGGTCGGTGTAAAGTAATGAAATGGGATGAAAGTTAGATGGGGTAACCGGCTCCCTTCCTGGGGAGGAGGACACAGCAGCGTTGAACACATGACAAAGATGTGGAGGTAAAGTGGTAGCAAACAATTTGCAATATTTGACCGAAAAAGCCATCGGGGCCAGTGGCTTTACCGGAGGGAAGTGTCAATATAGTTCTAATCATTTCAGAAGGGGGTAAAGGGGCAATTTAAGGACTCCATATGTTCAGGAGACAGTTTAGGTAGTTTTAGTTGGTCCAGAAACGTTTTGATGTCAGAGTCTTGGGTTGCGTTGTATAGTTTGTCTCCATTAGAAGGGTATCATGTGTTTAATTTGGTTCGCTAGGAGCTTGCCAACCTTATTCCCAGCTGTGTAGAAGATAGTGCGTAATTTAAACAGATGTTTTGCATTGAGAAAGGAACTAAGGTCATACCTAGCTTGGAAAAGTTTGTCGCTAATGGATGGTGAAGGGTTAGCTTTGATTGTTCCAAGTTGGAGATGTTGTCTAGCAATTCGTTCAGCTGCTGTGTCCTTTGGCGTTTAGCATGAGTGCTCATTTTAATGAGGGTGCTACGGAGGTTTGCCTTATGGGTGTGGGACTGATGTCTCGTTCAATTCAAAGTAGTCCTGTAAGCAGGTTTGAATAAATGTTTTGTTACTGGGGATTGCCATTAGATGTGGGTCGTTCCTCCAGTTCAGAAAAGTGGAGTGGGTAGACTTGTCCCCCAAAGTCAGCGAGATGGGTGCATGGTTAAACCATGTTATGGGTTGGCTATCAGTGGCATCTTGTAGCAATCGTTTATTTCCCACAAATAGATCTATTCTGGAGTAAGTGCAGTGAGGTTTCGAAAAGAAAGTAAAGCCCCTTTCCGAGGCACGCTGACACCTCCAGATATCAAATAGGTAGTTAGCGTGAAGAAATTGAGCGAGTCGCTGGACGTGGTTTCCTGGTTGATGGTCCTTTGACGTCTATGGAGTCGTCAGGTGCAAGGTTAAAGTCTCCGCCTAAAATTGTTTGGCCTTGTTGGAGGCCTTGAATTTTTTTCCCCCGGACCTTGCGTAGATGTTTACTAGCATATAGGTGATGTTGTTTAGTTCTCCTATCAGTATGATATATCTCCCTTAAGGGTCAGGTGTAATTGAGATTAGTTTGAACGTAATGGTGTCTTTAATGGCGAAGAGAACTCCTTTCGATTTGGTTGGGGCGTTAGCAAAGAAGATATGGGGGAAGTTTTTATGAGACATGGTGGGAGGTTTTTCCTGGCAGAAGTGTGTCTCATGTAAGCAGATCGCTATGGAGTTCACACGCTTCAGTCCATAGTGAGCATCTTTTCCCTGGGTGGTTTCCCTTATCGTTTGAGGTAATTTTGATTGGCATTGTGGATTCGATATTGCGCGTAGTGTTACAAAGTAGGCATCAGTACCTTGAGGTGATCCTGCGTCAGCAGTGTATCATGTCCGGTGGGGCCCTAGGGGACAATATTAAGGTAGTCACTAGATGTGGTGGTCAACTTACTTGAGAGAATTAGCTTATCGGCTTCTGCTGGAATTCAGTTGTTTCAATGTTTTTCGGTGTCGGTCTTTGCTGAAAAGAAGTGCAAGTGGTTGTAGACTGTAAAGAAGTCAGAAAGAGCAATAAAGAAGTCAGTATTTCAACAAATGTGCTGTACGCATAAACAGGCATTAGGGTAACTTGGGAATGAGCGGTAACTACCGCGACTGAAGTTGGGGTTGTTAGAGCTGTCCAGAGGAAGAAGAGGGCTCCGACAGGCAATCCAGGGCTTGCATGTTACCTGTAATTGTGGAGATATTTCAGGTGGTCATTTCATCAGAAGGGTCAAAATCATCCCAATCGCCAGTATTGCTGCTGCTTGTGGCACGGTGTGGGTGACGTTGCTCCAACGGTTCTAAGATGTGCCACTGGCGCAGCAGGGAGAAGCCTTCACCGAGGTTGCAGACAGAGAAAAATTTGTTATCTTTGGTGATAAGTTTGACCGGGTGATCCCACTTGTATGGAATTTGGTGGTTGCCAAATTTCTGCGTTGCACCATGTATTTGTATGTATTTGGATAAATCCGCAAAAAAGGGCAGGGCTGCATATGGCTGAGGGAAGTCAGCAGGATTCCTCGTAGCGTGCGGGAGTTTTTCCTTAATATGGAAAAAATGAATGCAGGACAATGGTGTCTCTGGGTATGGTGTCCGCTAGATGTGGCGGCTTGGGTAAATGATGTATGCGGTCGATTACCACTTCCCCTGGAGGGGTGTCAGGGAGAAATGTGGATAATAGCTGCATAAAGTAAAGTAATCTTTTAGTGCATATTGTAGGACAGATTCTGGCATTCCTCTTATTTTTAAGTTGCTCCTTCTGGAATGGTCTTGCAAATCTGCTATTTTGGCTTTCATCCATTCAATATCTTCTGCCTCTTCCCCTTGTGCATCCACTAAACTGTTAAAAGAAGATGTCACTTCTCCCAGCTTTGATTCTATGGTAGTAACCCCGCCACCAAGATAGGACACTTCAGAAGCAAACTCGTGCATCATTTTTCTTATATCAGAATGAATGGCATTTTGTAGCACGAGAAGCACTTCTTTTAGAGTAGTGTCAAGGACAGGTTGGTTTAGCGTTGGATATCCAGCAATGGAGCTGGAGTCAGTCTGATTAATAGGAGGCATTACATTAAAATGGCTTACCTCAGCTGCATGTGTGTCCTGCGTCAGCTTTGTCTTAGCTGGGCTGGTGGAAGGGGAAGAAGCTGCAGAGATGCTGCCCGTGGTGTGTGGCACCATAGGGGCTCCTGTTAATGAATCACCACAGGTGGTGTGTGTGAGGCCACCATGGCATGCGCCTGTATGGCCGCTGGCGCTATCTTGGGATCCTGATATGTGAGGCGGCGGAGTGAATTCTGTTAATTTCCATGGCGTTGGGCATACTTTATTTCATTTATACATCTCGGCCGTGGTCCTGGGGGTTCCTTGTCCCTTCCAGAGATGCTGCGTATACTGTATGGAGAGCTGTGTTCGTCGTTTGTGCCCTGAATAGCCGCCGTTCCCTCAGAGCTCTCTCTAAGCAGCCATCGTGGTTGGTTCCCGGCCAAGCCCCCCCCATATTTGTATGTATTTTGCATAGATTTCCTTCCAAGGACTTTTTTTATTTAAAATAGAAATTGTTTGTTGATTCTAAATTCATACTTTTTTTTTATACTAAAATGTATGCGAGTCCTTACTAGACCATGAAAGTCCACAGTTGCCTTAGATTTTCTGCCTAACTGTTTTTGTAAATTTATAGGACAACGGTACTTTAATGAATTTTCTAATATATATAGCAGCTAATTCTCAAGCAATCGGGGGGGGGGGTGTGGGGAAATCAAGAAATATAGATCCCTCTCCGATCCAAGAACACAACAGATGAGATATCTCAGAATTCTGTTAAAGCCGACCTTCAGTCATTTTTTTCATCTTTCCATCTATTAAAATCTTCTGCCCTTGTTTTAAAGCGGGGGTTCACACAAAAATTGAACCTCCCCTTTTCGGAACCCTCCCCCTGTTCGTCACAGCACCTTCCGGGGGGGGGGGGGGGGGGGGCATACACTCCCACTTGGGTCTATGCCTCTTCCTTTCCCACCACACTGTCTGCTGGGACACACACGGGTCCCAGAGACAGCGTGGACCATTCTCATTGTGCTGCGCGACTCATGCATTCGCAGTAGGGAGTAAGCTGCAAGGCTTCATTTCCTGAGTCCCATACTGAAAATGGCGGCGGCAGCATCCCAGGACCGAAGGACGGTTCGGGCTCCAACATCGCTGGACCCTGGGACAGTGTCCTTATTTTAAAAGGCAGCAGCTGCAGTATTTGTAGCTGCTGACTTTTAAAGGAAAAAATTATCATTTTTGCAGGACTCCCTCTAACTTTGGATAACACTTTTGTTTTTCTGCCAGTAAATACCTTATACAGCCCACTTCCTGTTTCTTGTCTGGCCATTAGTCTAGGCTTATGACATACACAGCTCTCACTCTGCTGAAATTTTGCCACAAGGGGGTCATAAGAGGGCCAATGAAAGCTGGAGGTGTGCCTCTGTAAATCCAGGAAGTGAACAGGCAGCAGCTTCAGCTGCCCACAGTTAAAATGGATGTGGCTAGACTTAGTGGAGGGAGATTTCTGCAGCATATTTGGCAAGTACAGTATATATAAAATATGCAAAGTGGTTGAAGGGAAGCTTCAGAATGGCAAAGATGTTTTTATTACAAATTGTGAGCAGAGTGCAGTTTCTCTTTATTTAATCCAAGGATCCCATGTTTTTTCAAATAGTTTGGTTTGTTCATGCTTACTAGAAAAGATCACTCAGAGTTGGGGATGTACTGATTATTCATAACAGTGGCAGAAAACTCAGATTAGGAGACTGGCTCTTCCAGATCCACTGGGCCCCCAAAACACAGACCGTACGAGTTAAGGGACTGACCCCCCACATGGATGTCAAATTGCAGCTGTGTCCTAAATGACATGGCATGGGACTTCCTGCATGGAACACCCGCACAGGCAAAATACAGCCCTCGCTCTCCCACTTTGAATGACAATTGCGCAGTCATGCTACACTGTACCCAAATGTTTTAATCATTCCTCACACATACGATGCTTGATGTGACAAATAAAGCTTTCTTTTGGTAGTATTTAAACACTGCTGTTTTTTTGTAAAAAATAAAGACCAAAAATGTTGAAAAAAAATCTAAAAATCGGGCCCTTTTCACACTGGAGTGGTTTTCAGGCGCTACAGCACTAAAAATAGCACCTGTGTAGCGCCTGAGAAAAAAAAAAAAAAAAAAAAAAAACGCCCCTTTCACTCCAGTGTGAAAGCCGGAGGGCTTTCGCACTGGAGCGGTGCGATAGCAGAACAGTAAAAAAAGTCCTGCTAGCCGCAATCTTTGGAGAGGTGAAAAGAGCGGTGTATTCACTGATCCTACCCATTGAAATCAATGGGACAGCGTGGCTATACCGCTGGCAAAGCAGACCGCTGCTATAAATAGCGGCACTTTACCGCAGACGCCCGCACCGCCCCATTGTGAAAGGGGCCTAAATGTTTTTTAATTTTTTTTCTGTCAGTGAATTTTGTAACCAAGTCATTTTTCACCTTCACTGATGTGCGCTGATGAGGCGGCACCGATAGGCTGACCTGGTGGGCACTGATGCCACACTGATGGAGAGCAGTGATGGGCAGCACTGATTGCCAGCACTGACTGGCATGGCTAATGGGCACTGAATGGTGGCACTTGTGTGCAGTGGTGGGCACTGATTGCTGGCACCGTTTTACACTTTATTGTAATCAGGGCTCTGATGAGTGCCCCGATTACATTCCTACACGTCCCCCTGTGAGGAGATCCCGCTGATCGGCTCTCCTCGCCACACATTATGTCAGTGAGAGGCAAGGAGAGCCGATTACTGGCACTTCCTTGTTTACATGTGACCGGCTTTGACTGGACACAGCCGATCACATGTTTAAAGAGCTGCGGACATGGCTCTTTACACAGATCAGGGTCGCGCAGTGTCCTAGCAACACAGCGCAGACACGCAAGAGTGGCTGTTCTGGGACGCCATCATAGAACAAGAGCTGCACCGTCCTGCTGTCATTTGACAGTGGGCGGGCAGCAACCAGTCAAAGAGCAACTCCACTTCTGTTGGAGGATGGAAAAAAAAAAAAAAAAAAAAAACACAACACACACAGACACACACACTTCCCCCTTTGGGTAATCTAAGTACATTGCAAGGATTTTACCAAACTTTGTTGCAGATGCCTAACCTTTTGTTATTCTGAAGAAATCTGTATGGGTATGCTGCACTTACAGGGCTCAAATAAGGAAAGCGGCAAGGTCTGCATTCCTTTAGATGTGATTTTCCATTGGGAGTATCTGACCAAAAATGTAATTTTTGTTGCAGGGGATGCTCAAATTCAAATTTTCATCTTAGAGCAGACTTCTGGGATCATCAGCGAACCAATCACACAAGCAGGAAAACCGGAGTTAGACTTACTGGTAACTCTTTCTAGGAGTCTTCCAGGACAGCCTCTGAGATATAGGGCTCCTCCCTCTGGGACAGGAAACACATCAACCCAATAAGATAAAAAGGGTGGTCCTCCAGGCCCTCCTCAGTTTTACTCAAAGAACCGCCGGAAGGCTCTGAAAGACATAACACACTAACAACCACGTTAGTACACATCCTCACCACTAGTCAATCTAAACAACTTTGGGTGGGAAACCAGGCTGTCCTGGAAGACTCCTAGAAATAGGGTTACCGGTAAGTCTAACTCCGGTTTTCTCATATAGTCTTCCAGGACAGCCTCTGAGATAAGCAAGGAACTCACCTTGTCAGGGCGGGACTACTGCCTGGAGGACCTTGCGTCCAAAAGGCTGTTCCTTATCAGACAATAAATTCAGACGGTAATGTCTTGTAAAAGTAGAGTAGCTGGACCAAGTTGCTGCATTGCAGATTTCCTCCGGAGAGGATCCAGCCCTTGAAACCGAAACAGCCCTGGTAGTGGGCCTTAACTAAGGGAGCCCGCTTCCCCTCTATCTCGCAGGCCTTAACTATCGCCATTCTTTATCCACCTGGCGATAGACGATTTGGACGCCTTGCGGGCGCCCGAATAATTAACAAAAAGTGAATCTGACTTCCTGAAGTCCCTAGTGGCTTCCAGAAAAACTAAAAGGCTTCTTCTGACATCAAAGATCCCACCTCATCCCTGTCTGAGGTTGAAAAAAAAATGTTGGCAAAATAATGTCCTGTGTCCTATGAAAAGTAGACACAACCTTAGGGAGAAAACTAGGGTCAGTCCTAAGCACTACCCTATCCTCTAAAATTAACAAAAACTGCTCCCTGATCAAGAGAGCTTGCAGATCACTCACCCTTCTGGCTGAGGTGATCGCTATCAAAAAAAAAACAAAACACTGTCTTCAGTACTATACATTAAAGTGATGCCTTCTCTAAGGGATCTTGGGTCAAGGACCCAAGGACAAATCCCAGGTAGGGCAGGGCTTAATTTTCACAGGCCTGGACCCAGCCAGAGCTTTGAAAAAGTTCTTGACAAAAGGATTCTGCTGGAGAGAGGACTGAAGGAAAACATTTAAGGACGCCACCTGTACCTTTAGGGTGCTGATAGAAAAGACCCAGCTCTACCCCCGCTTGAAGAAAATCTAAAACTGCCAGGACGACTAACTCCCTGTTCTCGCAACCAGGAGTTAAACCTTTTCCCTATCTTGGCGTAAATCGCCCTTGTTACCGGCTTACGGCATTCCAACAAGGTTTTGACCACTCTGAGAAACCCTGCGATCTGAAGAGCTGTTCCTCAGATACGAGGCCGCCCGCTTGAGTCTCTCTATCTGAGGGTGTAGAACGGGCCCCTGGGAAACCAAATAAAAAAAAAAAAAAAAAAAATGGGCCAGCGAATTCTGAGCGCCCTTCAGATGAATCGCTGATAGAGGACAAGTTCCTCTCGGGCCAACAAAAAATTCTGTCTGCAATAGCCTGCAGCGCGGGGCTTCTGGTTCCCCCCTGCTTGTTCAGATAAGCTACTGCTGCCACATTGTCTGACTGAACCTGCAGATCCCAGCCCTGTATCTGGGACTGGAAAGCTTCTATCGCTCTCAAAAATCGCCAGAAGCTCCTTCTGGTTTAAGGAACAACCTCCCTCTACTTTCGACCAGGTCCCCTGGGCTAAGACGCCCTCTAGGTGGGCACCCCAACCAAACGCACTGGTATCGGTCGTGACCACCACCGCGGCCTGTCGGGAACCAGGGAAGACCCTTGTCCAGGTTGACCTGGGCCCGCCGCCACCACCGAGACCTCCTGACGGCGGAGGATAAGGGCATAAACTTGATCCAGGCTCTGCTCCTTGCCATCCCAATAACGGAGCATAAGGCTCTGCAACAGGTGCCGATGATGCCTTGCCCAAGCCACCGCTGGAAAACATGATGTCATCAGCCCCAAGACTCTCATAACCTCTAATATCTGTGCTTTCCGACCTGATTGAAGCTGGGCTTCCGCCTTCTCTAACTTCCTGATCTTCTCTGCCGGAAGAAACACCCTCATCTCCACCAAAGAGATCCTGTACCCTAGATACAGGACCTCCTGTGAGGGGGGTCAACTGGGATTTTTCCTGGTTGATCAGCCACCCCAGCGAACACTTTCTCCAGCTGTTCGGCCGACTGGGCTATAAACAGTAGATCGTCCAAATATGGAATTGCTGTTATAGCCCTGAGCCTTAACGGGCCAGAGCCTCTGCCAGTACCTTCGTAAAGATCCTTTGTGAGCCCGAAAGGAAGAGCTCAAAACTGGAGGTGTACCACTCCTGTGCTTGTCTAGACTGCTAACCTGAGAAACCGCTGGGACTCCGGATGAATTGGGATGTGTAAATATGCATCCCTGAGGTCCGCCGTGGCCATGTGACAACCCCGAAACAGAAACTTTGTTACCGAAAAGATTGACTCCATCCGGAACAGTTTGTATTTTATGAACCTGTTCAAGGGGCGGAGATTCAGGATCAACCTGAATTTCCCCGAAGGCTTCTTTACCTTGAAGACGTGGGAGTAAACACCCAAGCTTCGTTCCCCCTGGGGAACCTGTACCAATACCTCTTGGTCTAGCAGGTCTCCTAACAGAAGACCCAGAGCCTGAGCCTTCTCTTGGTCCCTTGGTAACCTGGTTACCTGAAAATTCGGGAAGGGAACAGAACCAAACTCCAACCTGTAGCCGTTCCTTATTATGGCTCGTATGAACGGACTTTCGGTTGAAGCGACCCCTTGTGGGAGGAACTTCCCCAGCCTTTCCCCCCACCGGGACACAGGAGTCACCGGGTTTTAGAGGAGGGTTGAGGAGGAATGAATAAGATTGCTCCCCTGCCCCTCCCCTTGCGACCCGACCAAAGTTTTTTGGGGCGAACCTCCCTTTCCTGCAGGTTCTGCTGCCTAGAGCCTCGAAAAAAAAACCTTTCCTTCAGACTTCCTTTTCTTCTCTGGGAAAGCTTTCTTCTTATCCTGCGTGTGCTCCAACGCCTCTTGCAGGCCAGGCCCGAACAAGTGGTCCCCTGAAAAAGGTAATCCGCACAGCCTTAATTTCGAAGCTGCGTCCCCCGTCCAGGTCTTAAGCCATACAGCCCTTCTGGCTGCATTCACTAACGCAGCAGACCTAGCGGCTAATTTGACTGACTCCGCGGAGGCTTCGGCCAAAAACCCCACTGCCTTGAACAGTAACGGGAAGGACTTCAACAGTTGTTGCCTGGAAGTGCCCGCTGAAATATGCGACTGCAACTGCGTAAGCCAACACTCTAAATTCCTGGCCACATAGGCGGCTGCTAGGGGTGGTTTAAGCCCAATCGAAGAGGCATCCCAAGCCCTCTTAACCATGGGGTCCTTGAGTGAACCCATATCATCAAAAGCCAAATCCGTCTTTTTAGAGACTTTAGCCAAGGGGGCATCAAGCTTGGGGACCTTGTTCCAGGGATGCGCCGCTGCCTGAAAAAAAAGGCCTCTTTTTTCCGGCTGCTCCCACTCCAGCAGAATAGCCTCAATCAGCGATTTATGAACAGGGAATACCCTGTCTTTCAGTGCACTTGACCCCTGATACATCAAGTCGTGTTTTGAAAGATGGACCTGTTCTTCCCTGATTTCCAGCGTGTCATATCCCTTTAAGGTCACCCACGTCGTCCAAAGATAACTTGTATCTGGACAACCTAGAGGACTCTTCCTCCCCCTCTGACTCAGAAGTAGACTCTGTCCGAGAGGAGGCTAGCGACCTTGGTATCCTCTCCTTATCCACCTCTTCCTCCTGACTTGGCTCAAACAAGGAAGGCATGCTCACGGTCCTGGGTAAGGAGACAGAAGGACCATGCATCCTATCCATCATACTCTTAAAACGACTGGAAAGTGGATGCAATCTCATCCTTTAGGGATGTCAAGACTTTGTGACAAGCTGCCACCAAGTCCTCCTTAACAAGGCTACTGACAGTCCGGGCAAAGCGGCTTCTCCCAACCGGTGCCTAACTTAGCCCCACACACGGCACATTTCCTTCTGGGCAAAGGTATCTGGGCTCTGTCCTGTTTGACCTAAAAGAGAAGAAAAACAGGGTCCCATTAGAATACCACCCCTGACTCACACCACTGTGCTTCTAGGGCCTGTCTAGGAAGTGCCCCCCTCACCAGCAGGTTCCCCACCCCAGGAGGGTACTACAGTCAAAGTGACCCCTAAACCCCCGAGTGTAAGTCCTGGTCTGCCCTCACCAAGCTTACCTGGGAGGTGCTGGAGCCTGATGAACCAGAGTCCACCTGCACCACTGTGCCCTCCATGGTTCCCGTGTTCACTCAGTCTCCCTGAGCCTTTACACCGCTCCAGATGGCCCTGTAGCCACACCGCCGCGCCCAGAGGACTGGACAGGTCCCGCGGCGCCCCGAGGAAGCAATTCCAGCGGAAGTGTGTTTCTCGCACTTCCGAACGCTGGAAGGCAAAAACTCCGCCCACTCACGCTGTTCGTTCCTTGCGACCACACCACTTCATGCAGTACCCGAACGTCTCTCGCCCGCCATCCGACCAGCCAGGTACGAGCAGTTAGCGAGATAGTGGGGGGATTGCCGCACATCGGGGTCCCGTTCTCTCCAAACGTTTCATGGCAGCAGGGACTAATAGCTACCCTCTCCTCCCTCCGATCGGATCGAGGGGTGCTATGGGCAAGGTCCACCAGGTGCTCCCCCAGGACACTCCCTGAGAAAAGGAGCTGCCCTACTAGTTCCAACCTGCTCCTTCCGAACCGGCAAGAAACACAAAAAAACTGAGGAGGGCCTGGAGGACCACCCTTTTTATCTGATTGGGTTGACGCGTTTCCTGTCTCGGAGGGGGAGGAGCCCTATATCTCAGAGGCTGTCCTAGAAAACGTTATGAGAAAGTCATTTTTAATAACATTCAGTTACAAATATATATATCATTTTTTTATTAGTAGCCAATTTATTTAAATTAAATTATTTTATTTATATAAAAGTGGAGTTACCCTTTAACCACTTGCCGACCGCCGCACGACGATGTACTTCCTATTTTTGAAGAGGGATATCTCGGTAACAGCAGCAGCTGCTGCCACAACCGAGATATCCATCTCTTCAGGCGGCGGTCGGCTGTACGATAACGGTGGTCTCCGCGAGATCACCGCTATCGGCGGGGGGAGAGGTGCCACCCCCCCTCCCGCCGCTTACCGGAGCCGTCGGTAGCGGCGGAGGCGATCGGGTCCTTTCATCTGCTGGGTATGGAGACAAGTGAGGCTAAGATGGCCCCCACTCGTCTCTATACCATAGGAGGGCGGAAGCGACGTCAAAACGTCACTTCCACCCATACCTTTTAAAAGGTATATTTTTTTTAAATGTCAGATTTTTTTTTTTTGATTTTTTTTTGCATTTTAGCCCAAATATGAGATCTGAGGACTTTTTGACCCCAGATCTCATATTTAAGAGGACCTGTCACGCTTTTTTCTATTACAAGGGATGTTTACATTCCTTGAAATAGGAATAAAAGTGATCCATTTTTTTTTTTTTTTTAAAACAGTAAAAATAAATAAAATCAATTAAAATAAATAAGAAAAAAATAAATAAAAAATTTAAAAACACCCCGTCACGACGAGCTTGCGCACAGAAGCGAGCGCATACGTGAGTAGCGCCCGCATATGAAAACGGTGGTCAAACCACACATGTGAGGTATCGCCGCGATCGGTAGAGCGAGAGCAATAATTCTAGCCCTAGACCTCCTCTGTAACGCAAAAAATGCAACCTGTAGAATTTTTTAAATGTCGCTTATGGAGATTTTTGAGGCTAAAAGTTTGACGCCATTCCACGAGCGGGCGCAATTTTGAAGCGTGACATGTTGGGTATCAATTTACTCGGCGTACCATTATCTTTCACAATATAAAAAAAAATTGGGCTAATTTTACTGTTGTCTTATTTTTTTATTAAAAAAAGTGAATTTTTTCCCCAAAAAGTGCGCTTGTAAGACCGCTGCGCAAATACGGTGCGAAAAAAAGTATTTAAATGACCGCCATTTTATTCTCTAGGGTGTTAGAAAAAAAACAATATAAAATGTTTGGGGGTTCTAAGTAATTTTCTAGCAAAAAAAAATGTTTTAAACATGTAAACACCAAGTCTGAAAAAGTACTCCCCTGTACTCAGGATCTTGGCTGGCTCTGCAATGCCTGTACATTGAGCGCCTCTACACTTCATCTCAATGCACTCTGCACTGCTTGTCCGCCCCCCACTTTATCTTCTTCCACTCCACCACCTCCTGTACAGATCCCTCTCCAGAACATGAGCTTTCCCCACCATGTAAACAGTAACGTGTCATATTTGCATTGCTTTAGCTGCCAATCAGATCTGATGGACCCATACCAATGACAACCAACACACATCACTACATTTGTGCTTTTCCCTACCCCCCCACTCCACCTAAAACAAGTCAATTTCTAACCAATCAAGGAGCCTCATACACCACTGGTGAAATCGTACAATCAGAATCAGTCCGAGGACCCCCTCCTCCCCCCCGTAAAGCATGTACCCCCATAGTACGAGGGTCCCCCGCCAAACATCTCATACCCCCATAGTACGAGGACCCCCCGCCATACATCGCGTACCCCCATAGTATGAGGACCCCCTGTACAGTGTATACCACCATGGGATGACAGCCCCCCATACAGTGTACCCCCATAGTATGACCACCTAATACAATGAACCCCCACCGTACAGCATGTACCCCCATAGTATGACCACCTAATACAATGAACCCCCACCGTACAGCATGTACCCCCATAGTACGAGGGGTCCCCCTTGTACAAGGGATCCCCGTCGTACAGTGTGTACCCCATAGTATGAGGGGGCCCCTCCCCCCGTACAGTGCGTACCCCTGTGGGATGAGGGGCCACTCCCCCCGTACAGTGCGCACCCCAGTGGGATGAGGACCCCATACAGTGTGTACCCCCGTGGGATGAGGACCCCATACAGTGTGTACCCCCGTGGGATGAGGAGCCTCTCCCCCCCCCCGTACAGTGTGTACCCCCGTAGTACGAGGAGCCTCTCCCCCCCCCGTACAGTGTGTACCCCCGTAGTACGAGGAGCCTCTCGCCCCCCGTACGTGTGTACCCCCGTAGTACGAGGAGCCTCTCCCCCCCCCGTACAGTGTGTACCCCCGTAGTACGAGGAGCCTCTCCCCCCCCGTACAGTGTGTACCCCCGTAGTACGAGGAGCCTCTCCCCCCCCCGTACAGTGTGTACCCCCGTAGTACGAGGAGCCTCTCCCCCCCCCGTACAGTGTGTACCCCGTAGTACGAGGAGCCTCTCCCCCCCCCCCGTACAGTGTGTACCCCGTAGTACGAGGAGCCTCTCCCCCCCCCGTACAGTGTGTACCCCCGTAGTACGAGGAGCCTCTCCCCCCCCCCGTACAGTGTGTACCCCCGTAGTACGAGGAGCCTCTCCCCCCCCCGTACAGTGTGTACCCCCGTAGTACGAGGAGCCTCTCCCCCCCCCGTACAGTGTGTACCCCCGTAGTACGAGGAGCCTCTCCCCCCCCCGTACAGTGTGTACCCCCGTAGTACGAGGAGCCTCTCCCCCCCCCGTACAGTGTGTACCCCCGTAGTACGAGGAGCCTCTCCCCCCCCCGTACAGTGTGTACCCCCATAGTACGAGGAGCCTCTCCCCCCCCCGTACAGTGTGTACCCCCATAGTACGAGGAGCCTCTCCCCCCCCCGTACAGTGTGTACCCCCATAGTACGAGGAGCCTCTCCCCCCCCCGTACAGTGTGTACCCCCATAGTACGAGGAGCCTCTCCCCCCCCCGTACAGTGTGTACCCCCATAGTACGAGGAGCCTCTCCCCCCCCGTACAGTGTGTACCCCCATAGTACGAGGAGCCTCTCCCCCCCCCGTACAGTGTGTACCCCCATAGTACGAGGAGCCTCTCCCCCCCCCGTACAGTGTGTACCCCCATAGTACGAGGAGCCTCTCCCCCCCCCGTACAGTGTGTACCCCCATAGTACGAGGAGCCTCTCCCCCCCCCGTACAGTGTGTACCCCCATAGTACGAGGAGCCTCTCCCCCCCCCGTACAGTGTGTACCCCCATAGTACGAGGAGCCTCTCCCCCCCCGTACAGTGTGTACCCCCATAGTACGAGGAGCCTCTCCCCCCCCCGTACAGTGTGTACCCCCATAGTACGAGGAGCCTCTCCCCCCCCCGTACAGTGTGTACCCCCATAGTACGAGGAGCCTCTCCCCCCCCGTACAGTGTGTACCCCCATAGTACGAGGAGCCTCTCCCCCCCGTACAGTGTGTACCCCCATAGTACGAGGAGCCTCTCCCCCCCGTACAGTGTGTACCCCCATAGTACGAGGAGCCTCTCCCCCCCGTACAGTGTGTACCCCCATAGTACGAGGAGCCTCTCCCCCCCGTACAGTGTGTACCCCCATAGTACGAGGAGCCTCTCCCCCCCGTACAGTGTGTACCCCCATAGTACGAGGAGCCTCTCCCCCCCGTACAGTGTGTACCCCCATAGTACGAGGAGCCTCTCCCCCCCGTACAGTGTGTACCCCCATAGTACGAGGAGCCTCTCCCCCCCGTACAGTGTGTACCCCCATAGTACGAGGAGCCTCTCCCCCCCGTACAGTGTGTACCCCCATAGTACGAGGAGCCTCTCCCCCCGTACAGTGTGTACCCCCATAGTACGAGGAGCCTCTCCCCCCCGTACAGTGTGTACCCCCATAGTACGAGGAGCCTCTCCCCCCCGTACAGTGTGTACCCCCATAGTACGAGGAGCCTCTCCCCCCCGTACAGTGTGTACCCCCATAGTACGAGGAGCCTCTCCCCCCGTACAGTGTGTACCCCCATAGTACGAGGAGCCTCTCCCCCCGTACAGTGTGTACCCCCATAGTACGAGGAGCCTCTCCCCCCGTACAGTGTGTACCCCCATAGTACGAGGAGCCTCTCCCCCCGTACAGTGTGTACCCCCATAGTACGAGGAGCCTCTCCCCCCGTACAGTGTGTACCCCCATAGTACGAGGAGCCTCTCCCCCCGTACAGTGTGTACCCCCATAGTACGAGGAGCCTCTCCCCCCGTACAGTGTGTACCCCCATAGTACGAGGAGCCTCTCCCCCCGTACAGTGTGTACCCCCATAGTACGAGGAGCCTCTCCCCCCGTACAGTGTGTACCCCCATAGTACGAGGAGCCTCTCCCCCCGTACAGTGTGTACCCCCATAGTACGAGGAGCCTCTCCCCCGTACAGTGTGTACCCCCATAGTACGAGGAGCCCCTCCCCCGTACAGTGTGTACCCCCATAGTACGAGGAGCCCCTCCCCCCGTACAGTGTGTACCCCCATAGTACGAGGAGCCCCTCCCCCCGTACAGTGTGTACCCCCATAGTACGAGGAGCCCCTCCCCCCGTACAGTGTGTACCCCCATAGTACGAGGAGCCCCTCCCCCCGTACAGTGTGTACCCCCATAGTAAGAGGGGCCCCCTCTCCTCCTCTGACCTCCAGGCTGTAGGTGCTCCATGTCCGGGTGAAGTTGCTCAGCGTCCGGACCGCCGTCTCCTCCTCCAGGTTGAGTTCCCCGCACAGACTCTCCAGCTCCTCCCGGGCTCTCTCCCCGGCTCCCCCGTCCGAGGAGTTGGAGGACTCGTCCCTCTCCATCGTTATTATGAATAATTATATTCCCTTCGCCAGCTCTCCCCGCACTTCTCCTTCCCACAATCCTCCACGACACCGAAAAGGCGCGAAAACTGGACAGGCTCACACCCCGCCGTATCCCTCCGCCGGCCGTAATTATCCCCGTCAACCCCTCAGACCGGGGCTACCCTCCCCAACCGAACCCCACATTTTACACCGGGGTCGCCGGAGAAGCTGGGAAGGGGGAAGAGAGACTTTTCTAGCCCATAGTCCCGGAGCGGCGGAGGGATACCAGCGAGAGGCCGCACTGCATTGTGGGAGTTGTAGTCTGTGAGGAGAGTTAAAGCCCCAGAGTGTGTTCAATGTTCCTCCTCAGACACTGATCAGCACTAATCACCACAGAGCTCCGTGTATTCACCGCCTCTGTGCTGCTCGCTGAACATGCTTTTTTTTAAATTTTTATAGTTGAGTATGGAAGGAGTTCATTTCTTGCTGTCTCTACCATTGGGGAAATATTCCTTCTCTTCCTGTTCCAGAGAAGCAGGAAGAAGTTGGTTGAAATCTCTCCAAGTGGAGCGAATTCCTCTCATGGACAGGTGTCCCCATTGGTAGATTCGCACAAGGCCATAGCTGTGTACCCCACCTCAGCATCCCATTAATGTCTGTTGGCACACACAGCAGCATGACACAAATCCACCCTGTTCCAATATGACGTGCAGGTCCTCCAACTCACCCTGCATGCGGTCCAGAACCCACAAACAACCCCATGGCCTATTGGGATGCAATGGTTTTGTCTGCGCAGCCTGTGCCCCAATAGCCGCAGCAGATGAAGGACGAGAGGTGGTCAGACACATGATACAGGAAAGAGGCGGTCAGAGGCTGCGGACATGATACAGGACAGAGGCGGTCAGAGGATGCGGACATGATACAGGACAGAGGCGGTCAGAGGATGCGGACATGATATAGGACAGAGATGGGCAGGACAGAAATTACCATAGGATAGAGACATGATATAGGACAGAGATGGGCAGAGGACGCAGATATGGAACACTACAGAGATGGGCAGAGGATGCTGATATGGTACAGGAGGTGGTCAGAGGCTGCTGACATGGTACAGGAGGTGGTCAGAGGATGCTGAAGTAGTACAGGACAGAGGAGCTCAAGCAGATAGGCCACCTTTTGGATTAATGAGAGCGGAGATTGCCAGCCAGGGCTTCTCATCCAACATCAGTGCCTGACCTCACACCTGCGCTTCTAGAAGAATGGTCAGGCATTCCCATAGACACACTCTTAAACCTTGTGAACAGCCTTCCCAGAAGTTGAAGCCGTTAGAGCTGCAAAGGGTGGACTAACTCAATATTGAACCCTATGGCCTAAGCTTGAGATGCCATTAAAGTTTATTAAAGCGGAGTGTAACCCAAAAGTGAAACTTACGCTTATTTGCCTGCTCCCCCCCCCCCCCCTCCACCTTTGGTGCCACATTTGGCACCTTTTGAGGGGGAGCGGATATCTGTCTTTCACGGGTATCCTGATACCACTTCTGGAGGTCTGAGCCACAGCCTTTACCGTCATCGATGGGGCTCCCTCCTCCTTCCCGGCCGCCAGGCCCGGGGGAGAGAGGAGAGGAGTCTAACGCATGCACAGTAGGGTTACCAGCGCAAAGCCATAAGGCTACACGGCCGGGTTCCCTTATCCGCAATGATGGCGGCAGCACCTGTCAGCTGACAGAAACCTCAGCTGTGGCGCCGATGTCGCTGGATTCAAGGACAGGTAAGTGTCCTAGTAATAAAAGCCAGCAGCTGCAGTAGGTGTAGCTGCTGGCTTTTAATTTTTGCAACAGAGCGCGGACATCTACTTTAGGCTTCAAGTGTAGGTGTCCCAATCCTTTTTGGTAATATAGTGCATTTTGCACACTGGGTGCAGGCTGACAATGAAACAGCCCATGCGCTGTTCTGAAGCCTGCCAGGCTTGGGAAAGCTCATACACACTGCCACTTTTGCCCAGGTGGGCGCATACGCAGTGAGTGACGGCACTTGTACTCAGTAGTACATCAGCGGGGTTGGCACAAGACTGGACACCTTCCTACCGATCCATTGGCATGGAGTAGCCTGTGGGGACTCCCACCACCATTTATTCTTGGCTGCTGGACTGCGGAGACTCCCACCAACGGACCCCTGGCCTGCAACATCCATTCATCCATGGCTTGCCTGGCTGCTATCTGTGTGATGTCCATGCTTGAGGACTGAGGAGGCACAGGCAGCAGTTACCAGACAACAATGGGAGTGGTGAGATTGTACAGAATTCCCCCTACAGTACAAGGGAGAACTCTGTGGACCCTGATGCAAGGAGGAACTCTAATGTAAAGGGCAGTGCTGCAGACCCCAATGGAAGTGGGGACACTGATGTAAAGGAGAACGTATCTGGTCACCAGAGGCCCTTACAATAGAGTTCCTTCTTAGATCATGATCTGAAGCATGTATGTTGAAAAAAATAAATAAACAAGAACAAACTTTTTTTTTTAATAGTTTGTTAGAAAAAAAATTAGCAAACAGATTTTTCTCCATCGCTGACATGCGCTGATGAGGCTGCAGTGACAGGTGGCACTGATTGGCAGCACTTGTGGGCACGGTTGGGACTGCACCGATAATCAGTGCCCTGCTCATCAGGGTAGATGTCCCTTTAACACAAGCTGGTTATCGGCTGTCCTCTTCCCACGCTGTCAGCATGAGGAAAGGAATCCTGATAACCAGCTTGTGTGTTTACACCGTGATCAGCTGTCATTGGACACAGCTGATCATGTGGTAAAGGGCTGCTGCGATTGGCCCTTTACCCCAATCTGTGATCAGCTGTGTCCTAAAGACGCAGCTATCACAGAGTGCGCCGGCCCCTGTGGTGCACAGGCAGCGTGATCATGGGAAGACATCCACGGACGCCCTCCCGGCAAAGTAAGTCTACGCAGTAGCCATCTTTTGTTCTATAATGGATATGGGCTGAAAGTGCACACGCTCATGTTTCATGTGAGGGTATGAACATCCAAATCGGAGGAAGGGTTTAGGAATTACCACTCTTAAGAATAGCCATCACGCCCTTTTTTTTTTTTTTTCAAGGGCCCAAAAATAATTGGACAATTTAAACAAAAGCTGTTTCATGGCCAGGTGTGGGCTACTCCTTTGTTATTTCTTCATCAATTAAGCAGGTAAAAGGTCTGGAGTTAATTCTAAGTTTGGTATTTGCATTTGGAACCCATTGGTGTGAACCTACATCATGCATTCACAGGAGCTGTCCATGCGAGTGAAACAGGCAGGCTTCAAAAATGAAACAAATCCATCAGAGAGATAGTAGCAACATTAGGAGTGGCCAAATCAACAGTTTGGTACATTGTGAGGAAAGAAGAACGTACTGGCGAGCTCAGCTAAATAAAAAGGCCTGGACAACAACAGTGGTGGATGATCCCAGGATCCTCTCTATGGTAAAGAAAAAGCCATTCACAACATCCAGACAAGTGAAGGACACTCTTCAGGAGGTGGGCGTATCATTGTCAAAGTCTACAATCAAGAGAAGACTTCATGAATGCAAATACAGGAGGGTTCACAACAAGGTGCAAACTGTTCATAAGCCTGAAGAATAGAAAAGCCAAATTAGAACATCAAGAAAGTCAAGCCAGTTCAGGAAAAGCATTCTTTGGATGGATGAAACTAAGATTAATCCACACCAGAATGAAGAAAAAAATGTGTGGCGAAGGTTTGGATCAGCTCTTGATCCAAAGCACACAATGTCATCTGCAAAACATGGTGGAGGCAGTGTGATGGCATGGGCATGCATGGCTTCCAGTGGCACTGGGTCATTGGTGTTTATTGATGATGTGACAGAAGCAGCCGCATGAATTCTGCACTGTTTAGAGATATAATGTATGCCCAGATTCAGCCAAATGCAGCAAAGTTGATTGGACAGCGCTTCACAGTACAGATGGACAATGATCCAAAACACACTGCAAAAGCAACCCAGGAGCTTTTGAAGGAAAAAAGTGGAATACTCCGCAATGGCCAAGTCAATCACCTGATCTTAACCCAATTGAGCATGCATTTCACTTGCTGCAGGAAAAACCAAAAGGCAGAAAGACCCACAAAGAACAACTAAAGACAGTTAGAGCCTGGCAGAGCATCAGAAAGGAGAAAACCCAGTCTTTGTCCATGAGTTCCAGAGTTCAGGCATTTGATAGAGCAACACAAAGTGGTACATAATTGTGAAGTGGAAGGGAAATGATAAAAGTTTTTCAAATTTTTTTTTTACTAATAAATATGTGCAAAGTGTGACACGCATTTGTATTCAGCCCCCCTGAGTCAGTACTTTGTAGAACCAGCTTTGGGGATGTCTTTACCAGCTTTGCACATCCAGGGAGTGACATTTTTGCCCACTGTTCTTTGAAAAATAGCTCAAGCTCTGGCAGATTGGATGGAGAATGTCTGTGAACAGCAATTTAAGTATTTCCACAGATTCTCAGTTGGATTTAAGCCTGGACTTTGACTGGACCATTCTAAAACATGAAAATGCATTGATCTAAACCATTCTATTGTATCTTTGGCTTTATATTTAGGGTCATTGCCATGTTGGAAGGTGAACCTCTGTCCCATCCCAAATCTTTTGCAGACTCTAAAAGATTTTCATCCAAGATTGCCATGTATTTGGCTCCATCCATCTTCCCACCAACTCTGACCAGCTTCTCTGTCTGAAGAAAAGCACCCCCACAACATGATGCTGCCACCGCCATGTTTCACAATGGGGATGGTGGATTCAGGGTGATGTGCAGTGTTAGTTTTTAACCACACATAGCGTTTTGCTTTAAGGCCAAAAAGTAAAATTTTGGTCTCATCTGACCAAAGCATATTCTTCCACATTTGCGGTTTCCCTCACATGGATTTTCGCAAACAGGACTTCCTATGGTTCTCTTTCAACAATGGCTTTTTTCTTGCCACTCTTCCATAAAGGCGAGATTTGGAGCGCACGATGAATAGTTGTCCTGTGAACAGATTCTCCTCCTGAGCTGTGGATCTCTGCAGCTCTTCCAGAGTTACTATGGGCCACTTGGCTGCTTCTCTGACTAATGCTTTCCTTGCCCGGCCTCTGTTTAGGTGGACAGCCATGTCTTGGTAGGTTAGCAGTTGTGCCATACTCTTTCAATTTTCAGATGATGGATTGAACAGTGCTCTGTGAGATGTTCAAAGCTTAGGATATTTTTTTAGAACTTAATCCTGCTTTAAAGTTCTCCTCAATGTTATCCCTGAACTGCCTGGTGCATTCCTTGGCCTTCATGATGCTGCTTCTTCACTAAGGTTCTCTAACAAACTTCTGAGGGCTTCACAGAACAGCTGTATTTATACTGTGATTCAATTAGACACAGGTGGACTCTATTTACTAATTAGGGAACTTATGAAGGCAACTGGCTCTACTAGATTTTAGTTAGGGGTATCAAAGTAAAGGGGGCTAAATACAAATGCATGCCACACTTTCCAGATATTTGTAAAAAAAAAAAAAAAAAACATTTAAAACCATTTCTAATTTTCCTTCCACTTCACAATTATGTGCCACTTTGTGTTGGTCTATCATATAAAATACATTTACATTCTTGGTTGTAACATGGGGCATGAATACTTTTTCAAGGCACGGTATATGGACCTAACTGTATTGTTTTGAGTGCCACATTATCACATTTTGCATAATCTATGGCTTGCCTAAAGCCTAGTACACATGATGAGATTATTGGACGAATGATTGTCCCTTTTTTTTGGGATACTAATCTCCATATCGAAAACAAATAGGGTGCTAAAGTACGAAAATTCTCGTTAGGTAGAATAAAAAGGTGGAAGTGATGCAATGTATTTGTATTGTATTTTTGGACAAAAATTGTACTGATTTAAAAAAAAAAAAAAAATCATAAGATCTGGTATCATACGAGAAAACTTTTCATGTTTGGCCCTTCGGAATATTTTGGACAGCTGTGTATTAACGATCAGATTATCGTACAAACGCAGCTGCAATGGTGCAAAAACAATGATGCTGCTCTCCAAGCCCTACAGGTTTCTTCCAGAGAATGGCTTATTTGCAGGGAAAAGAAACAAAGCGATCGTTCCCTCTGTCCAAGAGCACTGTGTTGACTGTGAACACAGGGCTCTGATTTGACACAGCTGATTAGTAGGTCCCGGCCATGAATCATGGGTTGGGATCTGCTGACAAACTCCCACTGTGTCAAATCACAGGAGAGTAGGTTGGCTGAAACAGGCAGCGGTATACGGGTACGGCGCCGTATATGTACAGCTCCGGCTCGGCAAGTGGTTTATGTAGTATGCTAGATTTTACGTGTTTCAGGGCAAAATAAAACTGGATATGTACAGCAGCATTTTTTTTTTCTTTTAAGCACTGAAACTGAACCAAACAGTGCTGTGAACTAAGGATTGAAAAACATTGAATTTACTATGCATGCATTCAGGTTGCATTTAACAAACATCTGGTGTGAACAAACAAGCCCTTCAAATGAGATGTGCTTTTATTTTGTCTTTATTACTCTGGATTTTGGCTCTAACAACTTGTCCAACCTTTATATTTATATTTTTTTTGTCATATCTATTGTTTTATTGCTTCCTTTAAAGAGGCATTCCCCCCGTAAACCTAACTTATTTTCAGCCTGCTCTGGTCCAATCACTAGATCTCATTCCTTGGGTCAGTCAGCGGCATAAGAAGAGGGGATGAGGCAACGGTCACAACAAATGGGCCATGGGAGACTATTGGTGACGTCCCCGCTCCAAGTATTAACATTAACATCCCTTGTCAAGTTTGCTGCAGCTCCTTTCCCTTGCAGCTGACGATTGCTAACACGGAATCACGTGACCTGACGAAAATGGGCTGAAAAATAGGATTTTTTTGTACTCACCGTAAAATCCTTTTCTCTGTAATTCACCGACCAACACAGCTCCTCTCATAATCATTGGGTTGTTCCACCCTATTACTAGGAGGTACTAGGCATTGGTTGTAATACAACACTCAGAACTCTTAGTTCCACCCAGGGTCAGTCCCCCGGACAACAACCCTCCACCCTGCCAGGCAGACCTCAACAAGCAGTATACCGTCAACAAGCAGTATAACGTAAAGATAAAAAGGAGGGGCGGGTGCCGTGTCAGTCGGTGAATTACAGAGAAAAGGATTTTACGGTGAGTACAAAAAAATCCTATTTTCTCTTATATTCACCGACTGACACAGCTCCTCTCTTAGCCATTGGGACGTCCCCAAGCAGTGCCAAACGAGGGGTGGGAGAAACGGCATAAAAACTTCATCCACCATGGCAAGTGGGAACTAGTGAAACTTTACCCACAAAAAACAACAGTGCGTGGAAAAAAACACCACAAAAACCAGGGTACCCTCAACAGGAGTGACTACCCATAACCGCACCAAAAACTGCAGAATATACTGCAACAGCACATTAACTTAACAGTACCTTTTATCGAAAAACAAGGAAAAAAGGAAAAATATTGCATATTCAATTGCACCTATACGGCCGCCTGCAAAACTTTGCGGCCAAAACAAGCATCAGGCGATGCACTGATGTCTACCTTGTAGAACTTGGTAAACGTGTGGACAGATGACCAGGTCGCCGCCTTACACACCTGAGCAACCGACGCTTCGTGTCGGAAGGCCCAATACATTCCGATTGCCCTTGTGGAGTGGGCCGTGACCGGAAAGGGGGGCACCTGCCCTTTTAAAGGCGTAGGCTTGTACTACAATCTGTCCGATCCACTTGGAAATGGTGGCCGACGAGCCCGCCATGCCTTTCTTGGGACCAGCCACTGAAACAAACAGTGAGTCTGACTTCCGAAAGGGAGCAGTGGTAGACAAATACACCTTCAGAGCCCGAACCACGTCCAGAGCGTGAAGGGCCACCCCCTTAGGGTGCTTTGGCTTAGGACACAGATATGGTAATACAATGTCCTCATTGATATGAAAAGATGGTTGCGGACACAACACCACCTTATCCTTGTGGATAACCAGATAGGGCGACTTGCAAGACAAGGCCGCCAGTTCCCAAACCCTCCTGGCCGATGTGATGGCCACTAGAAAGACCACTTTCTGAGAAAGAGTCAACAGGGGAATCTCCCTAATATCTTCAACCGCGGTTTTTGAAGTGCCGACAACACCAGGTTCAAATCCCATGGGGGTAACGGTGGAAGCACCAGAGGGACTACATGTCGCACCCCCTGAATGAAGGTACTAATGAGTGAGACGCCAGGGGTCGCTGAAAAAAGACAGTCAAGGCTGAAATTTGCCCCTTAATGGTGCTTAACGCTAATTTCTGGTCTACTCCTTGCTGAAGAAACAGCAGGATCCTGGATGTAGAAAAGGAGCGCAGATGCCATCCTTTTTCCTTACACATGGAGATGTAGGCTTTCCCGGTACGATGGTATATCTTCCGGGAAGAAGATTTTCATGCTCTTAACATAGTTGGGATCACAGAGTCCGACAGACCCTAGTTCCTTAACACCTGGCTCTCAATAGCCATGCCGTTAAAGCCAGCAATGGTAAAGCAGGATGGCGAATCGGGCCTTGAGACAGAAGGTCCTCTCACAACGGCAATCGCCAGAGAGCGTCTGCCACCAGACGCACCAGGTCTGCATACCAAGGCCGCTGGGGCAACCAGTATCACTGGAATCCTCTCGGCTTCCACTCTGTGAAGCAGGCATGGTAACAGTTTCAGTGGAGGAAAGGCGTAGATCAGCTGGTACTGATCCCATGGAGCCACCAAGCGTCTGACACGTCGGCCCACGGATCTCTTGTCCTGGACATGAATCTTGGCACCTTCCGATTGAGATGGGAGGCCAGAAGATCCACATCTGGTGTGCCCAACTTCAGGCACAGTAACCTGAATACCTCCGGATGCAATGCCCATTCTCCTGGGTCCAGCATCTGTCGAGTCAGATAGTCCGCCTCCCAGTTATCCACTCCCAGGATGTAAATGGCCGACAGGGCCGGTACGTGTCGCTCTGCCCGCCGAAGTATGCGAGCGACCTTCCGTGCAGCGGCTGAGCTTCTTGTTCCCCCTTGGTGATTGACGTATGCCACCGCCATGGCGTTGTCTGACTGGATCCTGATTGGACGCCCCTGAAGTCTCATCGACCATGTGGAGAGGTATAGCCTGATTGCCAAATTGGCTTCTTCCATCGACCAGAGGCCCTGAGCCGACTGAACCCCCATAACTCCACCCCAGCCGGATGTGATCACTGTCCACTTCAGAGGTAGGAACGATTTCCCGGACTGAATCAACGGGGACCTCAGCCACCAGTTCAGTGAGTCTCTGACCGACTGGCTCACCTGGATCTGCCGATCCAGGGACAACGGAGATTTGTCCCATTTTGTCAAAATCTCCTTCCGCAGGACTCTGGTGTGGAACTGGGCATAAGGTACTGCATCGAAGGAGGCTACCATGAGATCCAGGATGACGGAGCGACGACCACTTGGTAGGCTTGCGGTTCCAGGGACATTTTTGACCGGCCGTGGTCGTCTTGTCAGGCTGGGGACGTTTTGTCGAAGCTCCAGGTGGATGAAAAAGCCGTTTGTGAGCGGAAGAAGAGGGCCCTTGCCTACGGCGTGGCTCCATAGCCTTCCTGGCCTGTGGGAGTAGGGTACTCTTACCTCCGGTGGCATTTTTAATAATGTCATCCAAGGAGGCTCCAAAGAGTCGGTCCCCAAGGAAGGGAAGATCCGTCAGGGCTTTTTTGGATGCCTGGTCAGAAGACCAGCATTTTAGCCAAATCAGGCGCCTCAGCACCGCAGCTGACACTGAAGCCCTGGATAAAAGAGGGAGAGTATCCAGAGCCACGTCACATATGTACTTAAGGCCTTGCACTAGTTGGTCTGCTAGTTCCATGTAGACAGGAGATGCCTGTTGCTCTCCCAATTCGTGGTGCAAAAGGTTTGCCCATTCAGTCAGTGTCTGCGACACAAGTGCGGATGCCAGTACTGGTCGCACGGCTGACCCCACAACTGTAAACAAGGAACGAGCCACTGCCTCAGCCTTCCTGTCCGTGGGATCCTTGAATGCAGGAGTCCCCTCAACCGGGATCGTGGTTACTTTATTAAACCTGGATACTGGGGGTCCACGACCAGAGTAGCCAACCATTTTTTGAGAAGGCTCTCCTCAAAAGGGTAAGGCACCGCCATGTATTTGGGGACCAAAGTCAGATACGGGAACACCTTGGGTGAACGTGCTGGCTTGCGGAACCCAAAAGGGACCGGTACATCAGCAGAGGAATCTGCTGGCTCCTGAATCTTCAGGGTATCATGCACAGCTGTGATAAGTGCTCCAACAAGCGCAATGAAACTCCATCTTGGCAATGAACAAATTGAGGACCGCCGTCAGGGTGTCCAAGGGCACTGCACAGTCTGCAGGTGACCCGATTGCAATTGCCTGGATTTTGGGGGAAGAAACACCAGTTTCTGAAGCCATGTTGACCCTACCCTGTCTGCCACCTGAAGGGGACTTAGGACAGTGACAGTCCCACTTTCCTTGCTGCCGATGGCTGAGGGGCTCTTTCCCGCTGGACTCACCACCCTGAGGAGTTCTGCGCTATCCAACAAGCAGTGTCTGTAGTCCCTGTAGGCTACCAAGGGGCAGAGGAAACAAAAGCTCATGGCAGCGGCTGCAAATAGCACCAAACCGCTCTGAAGTGTGTTCAGGCTTCAATAAAATGGCCACCAAGCGTCCAGCAAAGACATAAAACACGGGTAAAATGGCTAGAACACATGAGCACATTCTGCTGCTAGAGAACACTGAAAAAAGGCTTCCAGAAACTGGCCGCCAGTGTCCTGTATAGGAGATCACTAGGAAAATGGCCACTGAATTCCAGGAAAGCATGCTGCCCTTGCCCACACCTAAAATGGCCGCCAAAGCAGCTCCATAAGGTACAGGGAGAAAACGATGGCAGTGAACACAGCACTGTACAAGACATCAGCAAAACCTCACAGACACCTTCCAGGAGCATGAAGAACAGGACCCAGGACACTGCTAGCCAGCGCAGCCCCCCAACCCAGGTGAGAGCCCACCGGAGAGTCCCTGTATAGGCGCACACACCACTCAGCAGCCACATGCATCTCCCCAGAGAGGGGGGGGGAGATAGGGACAGGGGAGAGAAGAGAGGGAGGTGAGGGACCCCCGAATCGACCTCCCAGGGAATACCCAGCTGCTCTGCCCCGCCGAGGCAGGGAGAGCTGTACTTACCAGTCCTGAAGAGCTGGGAGACATTCCATCACAGACCCACTCACTGATCAGTACAGGGTGGCTGCTGGCCCGGCATACTGTGACGCAGACATCACTAGCCCGGCCATATGTATGCCCCAGAGCATAAAAGCTCACCAACCACCTCTGGAGCAGAGGTTTCGTCGTGGCCTGCCGAGCGCGTAGCTGCGGTCTGCACGCGCTTGATGGCCGGACTGGGGAGACTACAAGAATAAGGGTATCCAGCCTGTCACCCAGCCGGCTGTTGATAGTAGATCACAGGATCATAAATCTTCTGCATAAAAAAAAGTATGGATCAATGGGCCCGCAGGGTTCCTAAGTCCTTCTCCTTCACTAGGCAAAATAAACCTGAGGTCTGCCTGGCAGGCTGGAGGGTTGTTGCCCAAGGGAGCTAAGAGTTCTGAGTGTTGTGTTACAACTAATGCCTAGTGTCTCCTAGTAATAGGGCAAACAACCCAATGGCTAAGAGAGGAGCTGTGTCGGTCGGTGATTATAAGAGGAGAAAAAAAAATGGGGTGCTTCATTGTGCAAATTTATCTGAATTGGCATTGCCTCAACACTTTCTGCTCCTCAACCATACAATAAGGCACTGAAACCTGGAGGGAGCAGATCAAGCGCCAACTTCTAACCTGAATTTGGCATTTGCATCATAGTGTTCAAAGTTCAGGGTTGCGGGTGCTTGCTGACCAAACTCAAGGGTACATTATTGATCTGACTGGTTAAAGTGACTCTAAAGCCTCTAGGTTTTTTTTTTTTGTTTACCTTAATGCATTCTAAGCATTAGGATAAAAACCTTGTGTCACAGACCCCCCCCCCCTTCTCTTATACTTACCTGAACCCCATTACAATCCTGCGCTGTGCAGGAGAGCTGTGGCTCCCCTGGCTTTGTCCTTCCACCCTGGGCAGATTGATAGCAGCGGGAGCCATCGGCTTCCACTTCTGTCAGTCAACTCCGGGGCCAAGTCCTGCTGTCTGTGTCAATGGACGCAGCAGCTGGGTACAGAGGCAAGCCTGCATTAGTGCCCCCATGGGAATCGGTTTCCTATTGGCAAGAGCCAGGAGGGCCAGCGGGGGACCAGAGGAGGATCGGGCCACTCTGTGCAATTCTATTCCGCAAAGCAGGTAAGTATTTAAAAAAAAAAATCCCTTACACCCACTTTAACTTTAAAGAACAAATCCACCTAAAATTATTCAGAAGATGTTCAAGGATCATTGATGGAGCCCAGGGCATGTAATAATATATAGTTATCTAGCCTTGTATGATAATACGATCTTGTGCATGACCACTGCTATATATTCTCTATAAACCCTGTGCTTCAGATTTGACAGGACTAAGATCAACCCTCCCAAAACAGCAACAGCTGTTGCCAGTATTTGGGTATCTTTACAGGATTTTATCCTCATCTTTCTTTCTTTGACCCTTTGAAAAAGTCACGAGGTCGTGACGCAACGCGTCAGGGAGGGAGCTTTTGGTGTTACACTCATCACTTCCGTTCGCGGCCGAGACCGGAAGTTCCGTTCGTATTTGCCAAGTTTGTTGTCATTTGCTCCGTTCGTATTTGCGAAGTTTGCTGTCATTTGCTTCAATGTAAGTGATTTATTTTATCTATTAAAACGCTGCTGTTGATTACTACCCATGAGAGCCTCCCCTTATCTTTCCTATGTACCACGAACGATAATTTCACCTGTTTGAAGATACTGGGGAAATACTATTCCTATATGTACAGTGGTATCCTGCTGAAGCTGGACTGCTAAGGACGAGGGAATATCGGTTTTGTTGCAGTGCTTATATATTTGATTTCTGAGGTGAGAGGCTGGGGGAAACAGTGGGTGCACGGAGTTGTGGCACTGAAATCGGGCACTGAAGTTTTGGATAGTCACGGATTTGGAGAACACTATACTAATTTTGCATGAACTGTGATACATGCTCACCGTTTAATTGCATGGACTTCATTAGAGAAGCACTTTTTACGTATTATTGTTTTTATAGGAGTATTTATTCAGCAATTTTCACATTTAATTATTTGTTTTACGCATGATGTTTTGAAGATTCATACACTTTATCTTACCAGATATTATAATATTCACGGTTGAATATTGCACATTTATTACTTTTAGTGAGGTGGATTCACTGTTGCACTTTATATGTTTTACTATATTATTTTATTTTTTGAGTGTTTTAGGTAGCGCCGCATATTTCTGTATTTTTATATCCTCATCTTTCTGCTCCCTTTCTGCACATGCCGCCTTTATAGAGCTGGGAGTGAGAGAGTGCTATGAGTTAAGCACCTGTAATCACGTTGTGAAACGCGTCAGTTTCTTTTTTATTCTTTGTATGGACTGATGCCAAATATATTTAGTTGAAGTGCAGCCGCTTGCATTTTTTCATTCGGTCGCATGTGGTTTGTAAACAGAGGTGGCACCCACACCTGTAGAGGGGGGGAAATATTCAGTCCCAGACACCTGGAGCGAGTTGTCTTTTGTTGCCTTTATAGAGGACCTGTACTATGCAAGCTTTGTCCAAAAGGTGGCAAGCAGAAGGCAAATGATTAGTCTGTTATATTGCTTTTGGTGCTGCTCAAAATAGAGGTGAAAGCATATCCCAGAACACGGGGTGCAGGCTTATCCTGATACCAGTCCAGAGGGCTAGTAATTGCATAGAGGAAAAGATTGTTGCTACTCCCGACCAGTCCAGATGAATAAACAAAAATGATCAGTCTACATGTCTCCACCACACTCCCTCATGCAACACTATGACAAAAGCCCCATACACACTGTCAGTTCTTCTGATTTCCTTCAGATTTACCAAAACCATATAATATGAGATCAAACCTTAGGAATTTCAATTTGTATGCAATCAGGCAGGCCCTTGTACTACACGGTTTTGGAAAATCTGAAGGAAAAAGTCAGCAGAAAATCTGATAGTGTGTATGGGGCTTAAGTCCTTGTGTGTGGGCTGAAGTGCATTAGGGTGTGTGGAGACATGTAGCCTGCTCCTCATCATTTATTAACCCTCTGCTCCATTATGGTTTTACTATGCGATGGAGGCAATCATCTTGGTTGAGGCAGGGTTTGGCTTCCTAATGACTTGTAATCTGGAGGAGAAAAAGTTTCTAGGGGAATTGGAGGGAAAATATTCACAGAATGAATGATGCTTGTACTTCAGGTACAGCCTTTTCTCCAGCAAGCCCTTTGAAAAACAATGAGCCGCACTAGATGCATCACCAAATCTCATGAAACTAGCACTACTACTAGCATTATAAACTAGCAGAAGCACCTGTGCCATAGTTAATCTCATACAAATATATGGGTATTAGGATAGAGAACAGAGTGCCTAGGTGCAATTGTATCTTAAAAGGGATTTTAAGGGCTACTAAACCCAAGACCCTGATTCGATCTCCCACAGTACACAGAACATGGAAAGGCAATTTTAGTAAATATAAACTGCTTAATACCGTTTCTCATCAGCAGTATATAGCAGTCGTATGACTTTTATCTGTGTCTGGTAAGAGTTTGGAGGACTTTTCATTTTTCTTTGACTGTCCTATGAGGCTGCATGACCCCTCACCCCCTGTCTGGACAGTGCCGATTAGCCCTGTGCTGATCACATGCACCGTTACAAGAAAATAAAAAAACTCTATAGCAATAAACACCAAACTGAGCATGTGCAGATTGACTCCAAAGGCTCTGTACTATCAGGAGACGGATGTCGATTTGGCCCTACTAATCATTCCAAAATTTTTTGGACTAAAGATCATACTAAACAATATAAAAAAAAATTATCTAAAGTCTACCCCTGTATGATCAGTTTTAGGCACAAACAACATTTAATTTTAGATCAGGGGTGTCGAACCTGCGGCTCAACAAAATTGCAAACTTACTTAAAAACCTTGAGAAAAGTTCGACTGTCTTTTTACTGGACTTTTATCTTCCTAAAGAAAAATATTCCACCCTTAACAATCGCGCCTTAATCACATCATCAGTTTTTAGCAGCACCCATAGTTGTGACCAACTATTTCCCTTTCGTTCATTGACAGACACATCGTTCCATTACTCAGAACCATAGGGTTATACCGCCCCCCTACTGGAGTAGGACACTAGGCAGAAAAAAAAAGACTTGGCTATGCCTATAGGCAGTACTAGGTGGTATACACCCCCCTCTCTGCTATAGGCCTTCAGATTTTTTCTGCATAGTCAGCAGTAATGACCTAGTTCTCTGCTGGGATCTTTAGTCCTGGAAATTTTTTTGTTTATTTTCTTCTTTCCTGGATTTTTCTCCTGTGAGATCTACAATCAACTGCAAAGCTGGGTGATGGGCTGGAAACTAAGATCCAGTGGTCTCCCCAGTCTGGCCAGTGAGCACGTGCAGACCGCAGCTACACGCTAGGTCAGCTGCAACATAGCCCCACTGGATGGGGGCTGGTCCTGTGAGTTAAATGTCTCACAGGGTCTCAGCCTGAGTCACAGTGTTCCTCATGGCCGACAGCCCCTACTTCGGTGGTGAGGGGATCTGTCTGGGAGCGTTACTCGCATGCTTTGCTTTATCGGGCCCCCTCCCCTCCTTCCCTGGACATGGTGTACAGGTATGCCCTGGGGTGGTCAGTCCCTCCGGGGTTCTCCTCCATCCTCCTCCCTCCCTGGGTGAGGCCCAGGCTTCTAGCCTAGGTGCTTTTGAGACACACTGTCCCCCCCTTCCACCCTCGGGGGTTGCTACTGGGGGGGGGGGTATCCCTTGGGCCCACCTGCTGCAGTGGTTGGGCCTGGGAGGCGGGTGACCGCTTCGTGGCCTACCGACTGGGCGCTGGGTGTCCGCCCTTCGTTCAGCGGCTCAGACCAGTTCAACGGCCGAAAATTTAGGCCGCGGCTTTACAGCCTACCAACTGGGCACTGGGTGGGCAGCGGATTTCCGTTTTTGGGTGTCTGCCCTCTGTTCAGCGGCTCGGTCCTGTCCCCCCGTGGGCTGCGCACTTGCGGCAGGTGGCTGAAAATGTAGGCTACTGCTTTTGCAGCCTGCTAGGCCTTGTGGCCGCCCCTCTACAAGAGGGGCGGCACTGTGGGGGCTCTTAGGGTGATCTCGTTTTGGGGGTCCTTTAGGGGGGCCCGGCGTGGGTGCTCTCTGAGTGTCCATGTAGGGGGCATCCATTAGCGCCCCCTGTGCAGGGCCTCTGTCGGCACCCCCTGTGAGGGGTCTCAGTCTGTGCCTCTGTGCAGGGCCTCAGGCGGTGGGGGTCTCAGTTGGTGTCCCCCTCCTGAGTTTTTTGTGATGGCACTTAGGCATATAGCCTAATAAATTGCACTCCCCGCCCTCCCCTACCTACTCTGTGCCAAATGATCCTATAGCTGGCTCTGCCGCCACGGACGTGGCCCCCCTTGCAGGGTTGGTGGTCATACTCCCTGTCCTGTCAGAGAGTGAGGCCGATTGCTCCACAACTGCAGTGGTGCATGAAAAGGCACTGTCGTCGCACTTATTACATCTGTGTGGGAACCTTTCAAGATGGAGGATGCAGTGGTGGCTGCAGTGGTGGGCTGGTTCCCCTTTGGCACCCATTAGCTGTCTTGCGCGACTAAAGAGTTCCCTTCTCCCTCTTATTTTGCCAAATTTGTCCATGAAGAGTGGGAGTGTCCAAAGTGTCCCTTGTGCTTCCAAAAACGCTTGCTGTGAGGAACCCCTTTGAGGAGTCCCTCCTTCAGATTTGGACTGTTCCACCAGTAGTGGACCCCCGTCTCTGGGCTGCTCAAGGCAAACATGATTCCAATAGAGGAGTCTCTGGCGTCTAAAGATCCATCTGACATATCTAGAGGGGGGGCAGAATGCCCTACCTTTGCTGCATTGGCAGACCTGTTGGTCTAGGTGCTACAGTTTGACTGCAGGGCCGGTGCTACCACTAGGCAACCGCCTAGGGCGCACTGCTGCCTAGGGGTGCCTGCCCACTGGTTTCCCTCCGCGTCTGCTTGCTCTGCAGGCTGCAGCATGTAACTAACTCTCAGGCAGCTGCTCTATCCAACCAGTAGTGTAATTAGAGGCGCAGTGCAGCACTGGAGCCAGCGCTAGAGGAAGCAGAGCCAATGCTTCTTGTAAAGCGCCACTTCCTGTCACATGGGCAGGGCAAAGGGGGTGGGGTCAGGGTGGAGCCAAAATTAAGTTTTGCCTAGGGTGTCAAAAATACTTGCACCAGTCCTGTTTGTCTGTTATGCCTCATGGCCACAATTCCCCTGGTTGCTGAGCTCTCTGTTTCCGCAGTGGTGCTTAGACATGTATTGTGGGGGGCTACCCTGGATTACATCATTACGCATCTTTAATTTTGTCTGGTTACAAGATGGTTTTCCGGCCTTGTTACCCAAAAAGTTTTTTTGCTTCCAATGTGTGTCTGTCGCTGGACCGTTTGCTGTTCTCATGGGGCTGTGCAAGCCTTGTTGCTTCAGAGCGCGATTGTCCCAGTTACCGTGTCGGGAAGTTTCAGGGGTTTTATTCAAGCCTGTTTGGTCCAAAAGATGGAGGGCATGGTGCGTTCAGTTCTGGACCTCAAGGACCTGACCTGTATGGGTGCAGAATTTCAGGATGGAGTCCGTCCGCATGGCGGTGGCACCCCTTCACCATGGGAACTTTCTGCCTTCTATCGCTATCACAAATGCTTATTTACGCATTCCAACATGTACCCGATTCCAGCACCTCCTCCATTTTGCTGTGGGTGCTGAGCAATATCAGCACGTGGTGTTGCCCTCGAGGGGCAACGTATCTCCTATACAGACTTTGACAGATTCAGTTGGCTTCTATACTATCTGAAGTCTGCTTGGGACCCTTCCAGAACATTGGATTATCTGAGCCCGACCCAGGATTCGGCTCTGGCCAGAGGGTTTCTTCCGGTGGACAAACTCCAAAAGTTGGATGCTGAGTTTCATTTACTGTTATCTGGCAGGTGGGCCTCCCTGCGGACCTGCATGTGGGTGTTGGGTCGGATGATATCTACCTTTTGGAGGGGTGATTCTATGTGCACATTTCCTTACAAGCTCCCTTCAGAGAGATCCTGACATAATGGGACAAGTGCCTGAGGTCTCTGGAAGTCAGATTCAGCTGAGCCAGGAAACCAGAGGTTCCTTGGTCTTTCTCCCCTTGTATTGAACAGGATGACCACCAATGCCAGTCTGTCCTGGGACTGAGCTTTGCGAGTCGTGGCATGCTGGTGGATTCCGGTCTACCGAGCAATATCCTTGAACTACGAGCGATCAGACCATGTCTGGATCATGGACAGATTGACTTAGGGGGCTCCCAGTATGGATCCAGTTGGACAATGCAATGGCGGTGGCTTATGTCAATCACCAGGGCGGGTCAAATAGAGTGTTGGCAGCCAGTTGCCAGTGTCCGCCGGTGGGCAGAACGTCTCGTTGTGGCCCCCTCCAACGTAAGCTTTCCAGAAGTGGAATACTGACAGTAGGATAGGACCACGGGGTGGGCCCTTCACCACGCTGTGTTTCACCAGATACATCTCTGATGGAGCACTCCTGAGGTAGATCTGTTTGTGTCCCGGCTCAACAGGATGGTACCAAGGTTTTTAGCAGGGTCACAGAATCCTCTGGTGGGCACCTCAATCGCTCTGGTGGCCCATGGGGCCAGTAACGTTTGCTATACTCCTTTTCTCCTCTCCGGATTTTGCAGAGGATCAAGGCCACGGGGATTCCGGTAATTTTATTGGCTCCGGATGGGTCCCGTTGGTTTGGGTATACCGTCTGGGTATACCGTCTGGGTGCACCTGGTCATGACATTCCTTGGCGACTGCCTCTCAGGGAGGATCTACTGTCCCAGGGGCCGTTCTTCCATCCTGCTTTAGAGTCGTTGGTTTTAACAACCTGGCTGTGATGCAGTTCCGATGCTGCTGATGGCTAGGGAGTCTACCTCCTAGGAGGTTCTACCTCTGGATGTGGAAAATGCATATATCCTGGTGTGAGTCACTGGGCATTCATCCTCATTCTGTCTCGGCGGCTCCGATTCCGACCTCCGGGGGGTTGAGCAGGAATGGGACTTGAGTACCATCAAGGGCCAGGCATCAGCCTAGGTGGTCTTCAGCATCTCTTAGTCTCACACTCCCTGGTGTTTGACGTCTGTTTCCACTGTGTCTCTTCTACTGCCGTGGGATCTGAACTTGGTGATTTTAGTTCTCCAGAAGCCTCTCTCTCAAAATATTCTGGAGATTCTACTGCTTACTCTGTCTCGGAAGGTGGCCTCTTGGTGGCATTATCTTGTCATACACCTTACCCAGGGTTATACTAGGTTAAGGTGTTTCTTCGCCCTTTTCCATCGTTCCTCGGATTTCCTTTTGAATAAGGACATGTGTTGCCTTCCTTGTGTCCCTGGTCAACACATCCTAAGGAATTTGCCTCATCTGCACTGGATGTGGTTTGGGGGATTCGGGTGTATTTGGCAGCCACCGGGTCTTTTTGAAGGTCAGACTCGGTGATCAGATGGGCTAAGAGGCTGTCTGCTTCTTTTGCAACCATTTCTGGATGGTTTAGACAGATGATGACTCTGGCCTATTCTAGTGGGGGGATCGGGTTTCTCCTTTCCCTGTTACGGTGCATTCTTCTTGGGCGCTTAGTGCTCCATGGGCCTTCTGTCATAAGGTGACCGTTGCACAAGTTTGGAAGGCGGCCACTGGCCGGTGTACACTTTCACAACAGCCCATAGGCATAGCCGAGTCTGTTTTGCTGCCTAGTGTCCTACTCCTGTAGGGGGTGGTATAACCCTATGGTTCTGAATATTGGAGCACTATGTCAATGAACTCAGAGAAGTCAAAAATCCAATTTTTCAAGGATGAAGAACAGGAAGGGCAAAATTAGAACCAAAATATCTTGAGAATTTATTGAGTATTGCTACTCCATCCATCCAACCAGATATTGATGTGTTAGTTTATCAAAACAGTGCCAAATATTGCACTAGTTTTGTGTTACCCTCTTTTTCTTTTATAATAATGAAAATAAAACCATGAAGCTTTGTTACTCAGATAGGTACATTATCTATATCAGTGATTATTAACTTGTGATGGGCCTGACTTTTTCTGCTCACCAGCTATCCTTATTGTTAGTGTATTTTATTTGTGCCCCAAGACAATTAGTCTTCTTCCAATGTGGCCCAGGAAGGTCAAAATGTTGGACACCTGTTTTAGATGTTCTTCTAAAGATAGCAATTCTTAAAGTGGAAGTAAACCCTTCTAGCATTTTTAGCCAAGGAAGCTGCCATATTGGCCTCTGTTTAATCTTCAAATGTTATGATGCTGGACATGTGATCAGTTATGACACTAGCCATTGGATGGTTTGACGGCACAACCAATGTGACAGCATTCCCGCCATGCCGGGAATGTAACTGTTCTTTGACACTGAGATCGATGAGTTTATTTCCGCTTTAAATTTGAGCCGAGGTCCCTTTTGCAAGTTCAAAATCTGTGTTTAAGCCCTACTGACTACATTGATAAATCCTCCAGCAAACTATGGTAAAACAGGTGCAACTAAGAGAAAACCATTATGAAAACCGCATAGTGCCAAAAAGTCAAAGTAGGACCTTCATAGAGTAGTGGAGCAATCAATGAGGACCTCAGTACCTTCTACTTTGGTTTCATCTGTGTAAACATTTCTTTAGCAATATGGTGAAATTAAAAGAATACAGTGGACTCATCATATTTACCATTTTTTTAAAGACAAAAGGATGAATTGCATTGACATTTATCAGGTCAGGAAAATATAATCATCTGTTGTATATGTACTTCTGTATTGCCTTCTTTTGAACCAATGCTACTAAAGTTTGGGAATGGTCGATTTGATTACCCTAACTGGTGTTTTTCCTCACTTTCACAAATAACTGGCTTATGATGCAGTAACCACAGGATGATCCACATTCAAAATTCAACAGGCTCACAAATAAACCCACACGTACACCCCAGGCATTTCAAAGTGTCACAGAACACAAATATTATTAACATATTTTTTTTATGTAGTAAAGTCCCAGATGTCAGCATCAGGATGAAGAAAACAGATCAGTTACTTGCACAGTTAACATAGTCTTTCAAGGTCTTAATTTCAACATATACATCATTAATAGTCCCACGTGTATAAAAGACAAGTGACCATAAAGGAAAAAAAAAAAAAACACAAAAAAGAAAAAAAGAAAAAAAAGCATCAAATAAATAACTCAGCGGCTGAAATGTTAGGTCTGTTGACACAATCCGGACTGTTCTGATAAATTAGTAACACTACAACAAGAAAAAAAAAAATGAACAGAACAAAAGCATAACAAAAAGTGTGAAAGTCGGATATGAGAGCAGAAGAACAAAACAGGGTTTTAACACTTGTATGCATTCAAGGCAATTCATTTGTGTTTGAAGAGTTTGCAGTGTACAAAACCAAAAGTGTCCATTTTAAAGTCACCAAATGGAGTTTTTCAAACCATGTTTTTTTTTTTGTACATCATGGTATATATGCGTGTGCATGAATGTATATACATATATCTTTTCAAAGATCTATTGTGCGTTTTTGTTTTTTTTTTATTAAGAGCAAGATAAAAGTAGAGAGAGAAAAAGAGTAATCACAAGAATGTGATTGAAGCTTGTGAACATTGGGGTGGTTTAACTGATGCGCAGTCCTGCTTTACTGTTGCAGATCATTCCCCAAAAATAATACCTGACAGCTTTACTGACCCCTTGTTACACAGCAATCAGACTCCATGAAATGAAGCAGCAATTCTGTTATAGTTCCGTACTCCAAACGTCTTGGATTTACAAAACACTGTTTTTAATGTAGTCAATATGCCTGTTTATACTGGTTATTTTCTCAGAGATGTATGCTGGGCAGCTTTTGTGGTTTATAAGTGCTGATAGAAATCCATCTTTATCCCAGTAATAAGGTTACAGTGTCTCCTATGGCAAAATAAGACAAGACACAAAAAGTTGGGGAACCCACCATCAACTGAATGCTGGGAATTACAAAGTGTTACCAGTCTGTTACAACCAATTTAACACTTTTTTACCATCACTGTACAAGTTTTCTTTAATTAAAATGACAATGGTTTGCACAACTTGATTCTATGCATTCTTTGGAAAACAATTATGTTCTATGGATCAAGGACAACTGTATTTAAAGAATATTCACAACAGATAATGGCTTTAGGGCACCTCTGTAATAAAAAAATGTTTTACTTAAATATCAGATCAAGCAATTATTTGCACACGATAGCTCTTTACCTGGACACACATGGCTGCCATTAAAAATTGTTTTTAAACCTCATGGAATTTGAGCAAAAGCACATATACTAGATCGCCTGCCTTTTCACACACGTGAACTTTAATGGCACATCCCAGTCTTAGTCCATAGGGTTCAATATTGAGTTGGTCCACCCTTTGCAGCTAGAACAGCTTCAACTCTTCTGAGAAGACTGTCCACAAGGTTTAGGAGCGTGTCTATGGGAATGTTTGGCCATTCTTCCAGAAGTGCATTTGTGAGGTCAGGCGCTGATGTTGGACGAGAAGGCTTGGCTCGCAGTCTCCACTCTCATTCATCCCAAAGGTGTTCTTTCGGGTTGAGGTCAGGACTCTGTGCAGGCCAGACAAGTTCCTCCACCCCAAACTCACTTATCCAGGTCTTTATGGATCTTGCTTTGTGCACTGGTGTGCAGTCATGTTGGAACAAGAAGGGGTCATCCCCAAACTGTTCCCACAGTTGGGAGCATGAAATTGTCCAAAATGTCTTGATGTGCTGACCCCTTAAGAGTTCCCTTCACTGGAACTGAGAGGCCAAGCCTAACCACAGAAAAACAACCCCACACCATAATTCCCCCTCCACCAAATGATTTGGAGGAGGGGTGGCCAAGTACTTTTGGCAATATAGCGTGGATGAGCGAGTTTGGGGTGGAGGAACTTGACTTGCCTAAACAGAGTCCTGACCTCAACCCGATAGATCACCTTTGGGATGAATTAGAACGGAGACTGCAAGCCAGGCCTTCTCGTTCAACATCGGTGCCTGACCTCACAAATGCGCTTCTGGAAGAATCGTTCCCATAGACACACTTCTAAACCTTGTGGACAGCTTTCCCAGAAGAGTTGAAGCTGTTATATCTGCAAAAGGTGGGCCAACTCAATATTGAACCGTACAGACTAAGACTGGGATGCCATTAAAGTTTATCAGCATGTAAAGGCAGGCTTCCCAATACTTTTATAAATATATTGTATATCTGTAGTGTTTACTTATCTCTCTCCAAAGCTCTAAGTGCCATTTCTCTCTGGTGCAGACACAGGAGATAAAATTGTGTTGAGATGGAGGGGGAGGGAGAGCTCAGCAGACAACTTGTCTATTCAGAAAATAGTTCTGCTGTGTGCCTTTCCTCCAATCGGCTCTCACACACTGTAAAAGCAGCATCTCCACCCCCTCCTCTGTGCTGCTGACAGATGAAGAAAGATTTTTAACACAATAGGGGTTATTTACTAAAGGAAAATCCACTTTGCACTGCAAGTGCACTTGGAAGTAAAATCACTGTAGATCCGAGAGGGGACATGCAAGGAAAAAAAAAAAAAAAACAGCATTTTAGCTTGCACATGATTGGATGATAAAATCAGCAGAGCTTCCCCTCATTTCAGATCTACCCCTTAGATTTAGAGCGACTGCACTTCCAAGTGCACTTTCAGTGCAAAGTGGATTTGCCTTTCATAAATAACACCCAATCTGTCTATTTGAAGGGGTGTAGGAAAGAGAAGACTGCAGATATACATGTAAAACGTCTGTAGGGAGATTTGTTTCATCTCTTTGTATCATCTGAGGCTGTTCACTTCACTGGGTATATGCAAGGGTTTACATCCACTTTAAGAAATTTGAGCAGGGCCTGGCCGAATTTCGATTTATACATGGGCAGGCTGGCTGTACACAAGTCAATTAATTGATCGACTTACAAATCGGCCTATTGGGTTTTCCTCCCAAAGATCAGTGCTGCTGGCTAAAGCTGTCAGCACTGATCATTGTACTCTGACAGCAGGGAAGTCTCCCCAACCTTGAATGTGTGGATGGGGGAAATTGAATCATTTTTTTTTCGTTCAACCTGCTAGGTGAACGAAAAAAAAAAAATGAATAAATGTATGGCCAGCCTCAGGCCACAGCTAAGAGATAATCTGGGTTGTGCTGCTTATTATTTAAGAGCAGCGAAGAGCACAATTAACAGGGTAAGACATCACTGTGGGGTTGATTTACAAAACCTGGAGAGTGCAACAACAGGTACAGTTCTGCATAGAAACCAATCGGCTTCCAATTTTTTTTTTTGGCAAAGCTTAATTGAACAAGCTGAAGTGAGAAGCTGATGGCCTTACCCATGCACAGCTGCACCAGATTTTTCACTCTCCAGTTATAGTAAATCAACTCATGTGCAAGGCTCGGTTCACATTAATTAGTGCAGGCTGCACAGCCCATGTTTGCTCGGGCAAGGCAGCCCATTCACTTGAAATGGGCTGCTGTGCTGCAGAAAAAAAAGGCGCATGCACCTTTTTAAAAACAAGAGCGCAGAAAAACTATACAATATCCCTGCGGGCAGAGATGTGTGGGGTGCCATTTAGAGATGCGTGCGGGCTAGTCTGAACCGAGCCTAAAACACAGGACCAAGACTTATACAGGCTGGATGGTTCTTACAAAAAAAAAAAGGCTGAAAAAAAAAAAATTTTTTAATTTAATTATCAAGTTTTTCACAATACCTTATTTCAAGGCTTGGTTTGACAAAATACATTAGCCTATTTGTCTCAAAATTTTTTTTTTTTTTATGTCCCTGATATTTTATCAAGGTGCAGCTCATCTGTTTTGGGCTGTCTTATAATCAGCTCAAACCCTGAAATTAGTTCTCATTAACACAGTCTAAAAATCTATGTATTCAAATTATGTGTGCAAAAGCTTTGTGGACTTTTGTCCTCATCCAATAAAGAATGCTAATTTAAGAGGCATAAGCCAAAGCAACCAGTCAGGAACCATGGTATGTTGATCGGGCTTCAATAAAAAGAGTTGCGATTGGTTGCACTTGAGAATTAGCACTCGTTTTGTTGAATAAGGTTTACAATACTGGCATAAATGTTGTAGGCAATACTATAGTTCACAGTTACATGACTAAGTTTACCTGTTTTCTTTACCATTACTTCTAGAAGGGCACTGCTTTGGAGCTTGCACAGAATTATATTTTACTCCTCAGCAACTTCAGGACAAAATAAAAAAGATATATTAAAATTATAATATACCAACATGGGCATTAAACCCCTAATATTACACAGCAACCCCCAAGTGTCTTCTGCAAATCTTTGCTTTTTTTTATTTTGTGTGTTTAGCTGATGTTTTGAAGGTCCCCCCAAAATGACCCTGGTAGGGCTTTCCTACAACTCCTCTCTCCCAATGTGCAAAATTTGCTAAACACACAAATACAATGTGGAGAAGTATGGCAAGGGACTCTGAGTCTAAATCCACACCTCTCTGCATTTTGACAAACAACCACCCTGAAATAATCACCAAGTATTTATTCCAAATCTTGTTCAATTAACTCTTTATAGATTTAAAAAAAAAAGGGGGAACTATAATCCTTTTAAAGGGTTTAGACTTAAAATAATTTGGATACAATTAATATCAACCGTTTTAAAACATTAATTTAATATGGGGTGTACCCATCACACAGAATTTACAACATTAGGGGTTTTCTAAACAGAGCACAAGAGAAGCTGTTTGCCTTTAGGCTTCCTTTCTCTGATCGAAACCTTAAAAGGTAGATTAACCTTCAAGAAGGCCGGGGTCACATATATGCGGCAGCAGGCTTGTGCCTGGGGTCCAATGCCTTTCTGTTTTGCCTGACCTCGCACCTGAATCGAACTGAAAGACCCACAGGACCCTTTTTGAATGTGGACCGCGACCACCCCGGGGACATGTGTAAACCGGCTCCATTGAGAGCCGGTCACACTCGCCTGTCATGTGAATTGGATGCAGGGAAATAAACTACAAGTCTCATTTGCCACCGGGGCAGACAGACTTGTAATTCTCAATGGATTACAAGTTTGCTGATCAGCGCCCTCGTAGTCCACTGACACTTCCTGCAGCTTAGCAATGGTCTGCCCGTACAGAGGTATGGACAGAAATCTGTAGGCATGCTGTTGCATGAATATTTTTTACTTTTTGTTTACTGCAATGTAGGTTTATAAATTTTGAAAACTGCTAATGAAAAGAAATTACGCAAAAAATAAAGATCCACTTCTCCTGGGTGCAACGCTTCGCAGGCTCAAGTGTAAGAAATAAAATAAATGCACAATTTTTACCTGCAAAATCATATGCATTATTATTTATTTTTTTAACGAAAAAGGTGAAGTTAGCTTTTATGCCCTCTGAACAGAAGTGGGAAGGGATGAGTTACTGCTGGGATTCATTTTGTTCTGTGTATGCAAATTGTATATATTATATATATATATATATGCGCAATACTACTAGACATTCCCCTTATTTGTACACTAGTACAGGTCACACTCAACTGGACTTGTTCTGTAATTCTAAAGACATTTTACCACTCATCCAGTTGGCTATCTCTGTTTCTACTGTTGAACTTGGCTTCTTTCACATTGGTGGCAATGCTTACCACCCCCTGAAAAGTGATCCATGGTGGATCAATTTTCAGAAGCATTGACAGGCATTCAGGAGGTGAATCATGCCATCTGCTGAATGTTTGCTTTTTCTTTTTTTCAATCCTTAGCCCTTGTACACACGGTCGAAGATTCCGACAGAATGTGCCCGATTGGACCGTTTTGTCCGATATTCCGACTGTGTGTGGTCTGCATCGGAATGTTTCAGTCGGAGTATCCGACGGACCAACTTTTCCAACTTGCCGGTAAAATTTTCAGACAAAATGCTCCGATCGGACATACTCCGATCATGTGTAGAGAATTCCGATCGGACAAAGTGCCACGCATGCTCAGATCAAATTCCTACACCAAAGCTTTTGGCTACTAGCGTGAACGTAGTCCCGTCGTAACATAGTTACATAGTTAGTCAGGTTGAAAAAAGACACAAGTCCATCCAGTTCAACCTTAAAAACAAATAAATCAAATAAAAAATAATCGTACAATCCAAATACCCAATTTTATGCCCACAATTGATCCAGAGGAAGGCGAAAAAAAAACCCAACAGAGCATGATCCAATTTGCTACAGCAGGGGAAAACAATTCCTTCCTGATCCCCCAAGAGGCAATAGGATTTTCCCTGGATCAACTTTACCTATGTTAGTACCCAGTTATATTATGTACATTCAGGAAAGTATCCAGGCCTTTCTTAAAGCAATCTACTGAGCTGGCCAGAACCACCTCTGTCGGGAGTCTATTCCACATTTTCACAGCTCTAACTGTGAAGAAACCTTTCCGTACTTGAAGATGAAATCTCTTTTCCTCTAGACGTAAAGAGTGCCCCCTTGTCCTCTGGGTTGACCATACAGAGAACAACTCAACACCAAGTTCACTATATGGACCCCTAAATATATTTGAACATGTTGGTCATATCCCCCCTTATTCTCCTCTTCTCAAGAGTGAATAAATTCAGTTCCTCTAATCTGTCCTCATAGCTGAGTTCCTTCATGCCTCTTATCAGTTTGGTTGCCCTTCTCTGCACTTTCTCCAGTTCCCCGATATCCTTTTTGAGAACTGGTGCCCAAAACTGAACTGCATATTCTAGGTGAGGTCTTACTAATGATTTGAACAGGGGCAAAATGATATCTCTCTCTGGAGTCCATACCTCTCTTAATACAAGACAGGACTTTGCTCGCTTTGGAAACAGCAGCTTGGCATTGCATGCTATTATTGAGCTTATGATCTACCAAAACCCCCAGATCCTTCTCCACTATGGATCCCCCCAGTTGTACTCCCCCTAGCATGTATGATGCATGCATATTCTTAGCCCCCAAGTGCATAACTTTACATTTATCAACATTAAACCTCATCTGCCACATAGTCGCCCAATTAGACAGTGTATTGAGGTCGGCTTGTAAATTGGAGACATCCTGTAAGGATGTTATTCCACTGCATATCTTGGTGTCATCTGCAAAGACAGAAATGTTACTTTTGATCCCAGACCCAATATCATTTATAAAGATGTTAAAAAGTAAGGGTCCCAGCACTGAACCTTGGGGTACACCACTGATAACCTTAGACCATTCAGAGTAAGAATCATTAACCACGACTCTCTGAATTCTGTCTTTTAGCCAATTTTCTATCCATTTACAAACTGATATTTCCAAACTTGTAGACTTTACCTTACACGTAATCACGTCGGATTTTCCGACAACTTTGTCTGACCGTGTGTATGCAACAGTTTGGTTGTCAGAATCTCTGACCGTGTGTACAAGGGCTTAGAAGGAAAAAAAAAATAATTGCACCAAAACCGCAAGCTTAGTGTTTGGCTCGTGGTAGCGGTGCGCTACCATTAAACTCAATTGGAGTGTTTGACAGGAGATGGTGCCTAGCAAACTCTGCAGCCCAAATTAAAAATGCTATGGCCACGATGCAAAGCATCACAGCCACAGCATGTGCACAGCCCTGTAATACTTCGGCTAAGCTGCCCGTTGTTGTTGCCCTCCCCAGCCACCAGTGTGAAAGAGCCCTAAGAAAGCCACTTGAACAGGTGGTGAAACATATTCAACATTAAAGAACAAGTCCAGTTAAATGTGCTATTACTACAACTAGCCATAACCTAGGTAAATGAGAACCTTTTCAAACATGCATAAGATGGGATATACCATAGTGTAGATGGCACAAACATGGGGTAATCACTGAGTCTATGAGTCAAATCAAATACAATTGGACCAGCAATTAAATCATGGAGGTAAAAGCAGCACTTGGAAGGCAGCTCCTAGGAGATGTAATCTCTGGAATATTAAAACAAAGAGCACTACTCTAAGTGCAGCATTTCACATCAACAAGTTTGGATCTGCTGCTCCACTCGGGTATGGGACCGCAAAGGATCGCTGCATTTCTGGGAGCCAGGCGGCCTCCCGGAGCAGTGGAAAACTGGGCACCGGCAGCCAGAAGAGACACCAGTGCCTGGGAAAGGAGGGGGGGGGGTATGGTCAACGTGTTTCGGAGCTGCCCAGCTCCTTTCTCAAAGCCTGATTGGGCATCAGAGACCAACCTTTATTTGTAATTGACAATCAGAGCGCGTAGAAGCACAAAAGGGCCACCCCAACCCTTGTGCGGGTCACGTTTCCATTTCCTTAACGTGAGTTGCCATTTGCCTAAAACTTTTTCTTAATGTGACATGGTGCACTTAGAGCGGCGTTCTTTGTTTGTTTTGTAACATGGATATATGCAACCATTTGTCATGGGAATAGAACGGTGTCTATTTGAACATTCACGCACTTTACAGCTAACGCTATAGCCATATTTTTTGGCCATTGCCATACAAAAATGATATTGATTATATACACACACACTATATATATATATATATATATATATATATATATATATATATATATATATATATTTATACACATATCCATACACACACACACACACACACACACATATCCATACCTTGTTGACTATTGTGAATTTGTAAAAATGGAGAACAGGTGACATTTTTGGAGAAGATGCTGCTTGACAGAAATGCCCCTTGTATTTCATCCAAACATCTGGTGATATTAATGGTTACTGGAGTTTATTTTACAGTCAGTTGAACATAAAAAATGAATGCTTGAATTACAAGGGCACGCACATATATGCTATGGTGCATGAAAGGAAAGCACAACTAGATACCTCTGGTGTCTGCCCTCCTCAAGGGAAAAACCACTACATTCCCCACCAAACCCCGGGGCATTTGGCAGGGGGTGTCTATTGCCTCTGCTGCAGAATGCTGACCTGGCCAGATCAAATGCCACCTCTGAAGCACCTTCTGAATAATTCAGATCCAGCAACGGGTATGACTGCTGTGTGTTATATCTGAAATCTGTTCTGGAAATTGTACACACGGTTGGTTTTAAAATATTGAAAAAACAAATTAGTTATCAAAAGAATACTTTTTTTTTTTTGGTTAACATTTCTATTTTTATCTACAAAAACCTTGGCTCACTACTCTTCTACAAATTCCAAATACTTCGTCAAATATACAATATATTAAACGACGCAAACTTTCTCATTCTAAATCTACTTTGTACACTATGCATTATACATTTGAATTGATACACACACTTATATTAAAATATTGCATTGAAGAGTTTAAATATTTTATATATAAAATATACATATATACACACACACATATATACACAATGGGAGTGGCCAATATTCTACTGGAGTCCACAAAAATGAACAGAAAGGATGTTGGACTCCCTAGCTTCCTATAGCTCTCAGGAACACTGGAGATCTCTCACAGGTTCTTGGCTCCTGCCATGTGCAACAGCCATCAAAGGTAGTCCAATTCTCTTTAGATTACAACTGGAAGTAGGGCTGTGTACCTGCCGTGCAGCATTAGACACCTCCTGCGGGGCCGAGACAAAAACTGCATGCAGAGGTCAGCCTGTGGATGAATTCAACTCTCTACTGTCTACACATAACTGAAATATCAGCTTTGCATGGACTTGGCCTTAAAAAAGTAACCGGCTAGACAGCAAGGCACAGCTTCAAATTCTGGTTGGCAGTACTTACTGAAGTATTCCACCTAAAGGACACTTCAAAAAATGAATGTGTTTATTACATAAAAAAATAAAATAAAAAAAAAGTATGTCCAAAAATGTATTATTTGGGATACAATCCGCATTATTTCAAGTCACGGCAACATAGGCATACATCCCTTGCAAACCATAATTAAGATATAGGAGTGAATCGATCTTTAGCCTAAACCAGGTAACATAACACAGGAATAAGGAGTCTACTTCACAATCTGATGAAGTTCAAAGATTTCATGGGATGAAATGCGAATATCTAGGGCCACGTCAGAGGGTTCTTTAACTGATGAGAGATGAGGCTTCAGTATTTGCGTTTTGGTCATTTTTTTTTAATATAAAGTATCTAAACAATAGTGTTCCGAAAAAAGAAAAAAAAAAAGAAAAAAGAAAAACCTTACCTCTAAAATTAGGACCATAGCCAAATTACACACTTTCCCAAGCTGTAGAGGAGTGTTCAAATACCGTTCATGGGTGAACATGAACTAGTTTTAGTGGATTAAAAAAAAAAAAACCCCAGGGCAGACTCAAATATACTCAGTCTTTTTCCGCCGTCACTTTTCTATATTTCGAAGACATCAGCGGATATTTAAATAAGGGGGCATTATAATGGGAACAAACATTTCTTATATGCAGTTGGGCTTTCAGTTTGGCACTCTGAAAGAACAAATACCAAACCTAACAGAGCACATGGTGTAAACTGAAATCAACATCAAAAGGCGCCCATTTCTGTATGGGTAGGAATACCCTACAACAAAGCCATGAATGTGGTCAGTAGCTCTTTTACATAATTGCTGCTTTTGCACTTGAATAGTGGTTTGTTTTACCATCAGGAGAAAACTTAAGGTGCAGAACTCTTTTTTTTTTTTCTGTTTTTGTTTTGTTTTTTAACCCCAAAGTGCTAAATGTCACCATAGATCTCACCAAACACCTAAAAGGCCACTCTAAAGATGCCATGCCTATCCTATACAGAGTCGCCTTTTTCATTGAAGTGAATATTTTTGCATGTAAACATCTCCAATGATGCAGTGCTGTGCCCTGTAAGCTCAAACACTTGGTATTTTGTAGGGACAGCAGTGGTGGAACACTGTAAAGGCAAGTATAACTAACTTGAGGGGGAGTCTTTAAAAAGGAGTCGGGTCTTTAATTATTGTTGGGCTTTAAAGCGGAGTTCCGCCAAATTCTTTTTTTTTTTTTTTTTAACATCAGAAGCTCCAAATACTGCAGCTGCTTACTTTTAAAATAGGGCACCCTCGATGTCCTCACCTAAAGCCGATCTGTCACTCAGCTATCGGGTGGAGGCACTGCCATCTTCAGTAAGGGAATCAGCCAGGTTCCCTACTGCTCATGTGCGAGTCGCTCTGCGCCGTCCCACTGGTCCCTGCTGTCTTCTAGGACCTGTGTGTCTCCCAGAAGACAGCGGGGGGAGGGGGAGGGGGGGGGGGTTGAGGATGGGCCGGACCTGCTATAGATCACTGCGGAGCCTGAGGCGATCTATGCCCAGAAGTGGGAGCAAATACCTGGATTATACAGGTATCTGCTCCCCCCGAAAGGTGCCAAAGGTGACACCGGTGGGGGATCCGAAAAGCTGAAGTTCCATTTTTGAGTGGAACGCTTTAAATTAGTTTCCAGTATCTAAAACAGCAATTTTGTTCTCCATCAAACCATTCCGTATCAACACTGTGTTTAGAGTGGTTGTAAACTCTCCCCCACAACTTCGTCCCATGTAAATCAGCATAAAAAACACTAATGAACACTGCTTGTAGATATCTCCTTACTTGCTTTGTATTGTTGTAATCCTTTTTGTTCTTAAAAATGATGTCACTGAGCATGCCCAGATCTCCCCTGATTTACGGCACACTCTGTGTACTTTATCTACTATCAGGACTTCCTACGGCACAACACTGAAATCCCAGGAGACTGCAGAATCATTCAGAGCTTCCTACTACACCCCATGTGACCATGTGACATCACATTCAGTGTAAACCAGGGCATCGGACAGCATTACTGCAGTTTTATCAGCTGAAGCTGATAAGACGGACAAAGGCAAACACTAGATAATCGGCACAAGTAAATACTAGGAAATAAAACAAGTCAGCTATGAACAGTGAAGCAGGGTTGCCATAGAAACGTTGGATTGAGAAGGAGGCTTGGTTAACAATACAGGAAGTACTCAATGTAAGGGTGGAAATACACTCCACATACTTAAGATGGTGCTGCCTAACCCCTGGAAACTATTTTTTTTTTTTAGTTTCTTTAAACAGTAAGTAATATGCGATTTGGGCTGGATTACAGTGGCTATACTTTGATAATTACTTATTATAATGGACTAAATGAAAAGAAGCATCAGAGTGGGAGAGTTTACTTCTTTTTAAAGCGGCATTAAACCCAAAACCAAAAATGTGTTATGTTGCAAGTTTATCAATCATTAGATGTCTTTGCCTTTTTTTCACCTGCTGATCTGGCCAGTAACACACCTCCTGTATTAGAGAGAAAACTCTGGAGGAATGAGCACAGGAGGTACAGCACCATTGTCAGTCTGGGAGGAGGGGAGTGTTAAACTGGTTGTAAAGTCAGAAGGTTTTTTTATCCTAATGCATTCTATGCATTAAGATAAAAAGCCTTCTGTGTGCAGCATCTGCCCCAGCACCCCAAACACTTATCTGAGGTTCCTCTCTGTCCAGCAATGTCCACGAATGTCTCAGCTGTCCGAGATTCTCCTTCCTGATTGGCAGAGACACAGCAGGGGTGCCATTGGCTCCCACTGCTGTCAAAGTCACCTAGCCAATCAGGGGAGAAAGGGGGCTGGGCCAGGGCTCCATGTCCGAGTGGACACACGGAGCTCTGAAGAGGCACCCGAGAAGAGGCGGATCCGGGCTGCTCTGTGCAAAACCACTACACAGTGCAGCTAAATATAACATGTTTGTTATTTTTATATGAAAAAAAACAAGCCTTTATAAATCATGGTAAATATCTTAGCAGATTCAGAAAGCCAAACTTCAGCTCACACGTTAGAATCAGTTACGGAAAACAGTTTTTTTCCCTCTTTTGGGATAAAAGATCTGCATGAATAAAAGCTGATCATTTTAAATCACCCCTGGCAGCGTTAGATGGTTTGTCTGATCCATGTAGACTAATACATTTTGCGGGAGAGCTTGAACTTATGAAAAACAACAGACGTACTGGCCGGAGCACCGGATGAAAATAGAAGTCAAAAAGGAAACAAATACAGCCATTGCATCTAAGAATTGGTAAGCTGCAATATAATAAATGTTTGCTTTTGATTTAATACGGTTTTAGGCCCGGTTCACACCTATGAGTTTTTTGTTGCTTTTTTTGCAGAAACGCACTACAGTTCATTTAACATGGTTTCATATGGGATGCGTTCACATCTATGCTTTTTCAGCTTCTGTTTTTGGAAAGGGACAGTCACTTTTATAAAACGCCAAAACATTTTTTTTGGTGCAACAGACTTTAATGGAGAAGCTGCAGAAAAGCATGTAGTGTGTTTTTGCTGCAAATTTTTTTTCAAATCTGCCCAACAAATTGGCCAAAAAACAAACCCATAAAAAATGCAAAAACGCAAATCGCGGCAAAATCACATGTGAAAAAGGCCCTGCGGAAACTATCAAAAGCAAAGTGCATAGGTGTGAACTGAGCCTTAAAGAGGAACTGCAGTCTGATCACATAATTTGTAATAAAAACATCTTTGTTATTCTGTAGCTTCCTTCCAAGCACTTTGTATATTATTTTATATATACTGTGATTCTGTACTTGCCAAGCATGCTGCAGAAATCTCCCTCCACTAAGGAGAGAGAGAGAGAGAGAGAGAGAGAGAGAGAGAGAGAGAGAGAGAGAGAGAGAGAGATGCATGATGTCATAAGCCTAGGCCAGTGATGGCAAACCTTGGCACCCCATATGTTTTGGAACTACATTTCCAATAATGCTCAAGCATCATGGGAAATGTAGTTCCAAAACATCTGGGGTGCCAAGGTTCGCCACTGTCACGTCACATTTGGCTATTACATTTTGCTATGGAAACGACGGTCCACTGAGAAATTATGCACTGCGCATGTATAACTTACCCGTATGCTTTCCAAACGTTTTTACAACAATACGGAGCAGTGAAACCGTCAGATAATATCTCAGAAGTGACGTTACAGAAAAGCTCTTCTAATTGATTGTAAGACACCACTTTGCAACAGGGCCCCACGCCATAATTATATTCTATGTCCACTTGGATGTTGGGGCTTGAACCTGGACCTAGGGGTGGAGCCACATACTGTTTTGTCGTAAAAGTGTTGGAACGCACATGGGGGCGTCGCTCAAGCACACACCAGCGGGTAGCCAAATGTGGTGTGTCGCCATATGTGAAGATACACCATTACTGGCCTGGGCTAATGACCAGACAAGTAACAGGAAGTGGGCTGTATGATGTACTTACTGGCAGAAAAAGAAAAAATGGTTTTACTATCCAAAGTGAAAACAAGGGCAGAGGATTTAATAGATGGAAAGTTGAAAAATGACTGACGGTCCACTTTAAATAGCAAGGTGCATACAGCAGCTGGAGATTTATTTTGACCAATCCAGTGCAAGATTCACACCCACGATAATGTGTGCGCGCTAAAACCCTCGGAGACAAGTGCAGAGAAAACCCAAACAGCAACTATGTGCAAAAAGAAACAATATAAAACATCTCCAAACAGAAAGTTTACAAAGCAGCCTGCATGAAAGGGAGATAAAGACACAAAACAGCAAAAAGTTACACATCAACTGCAACAGCTTAAAAAAATAGAAGACAGCACTTCTGCCGCTCTGTCATTAAACTACTAGAGGACAAAATCATTCTATTATACTTTTTTTTTCTCTTTAGAAAAAATGAATATATGCTTTTTTTTCAGTCATTATTTAATATATATTTATATATTTGCATCTATGCTACCAGACTAGTAACCATAATAAAATAGGGGATACTTCTAAATAAAACAAAAAACACTTGATTCTGCAGCGATATAGCTTCAGAACAAGGAGATGGCGAAACAAACCGGTTCAAAACCAGCGTAGAAAATCTAACTGGAACTAAACCCACTGATTTATCAGTCACATCTGAAAAGCGTGCCTCTTTTAAGGCTTGGTTCACATATATGCGAATCGGATGCATTTTTTTAAAACTACATCCGATTTGCATAACATTTAAATCAGGTCGGCTTTCAATGGAGCAGGTTTCCACACATCTGGGGCAGCCGTGGTCTGTTTCTGATAAGGGTTCTGTGCGATTTTGGGTCCGGTTTAGGTGGAAATTCAAGTAAACATTTGCCCCTGAACTGGTGAACAAAACCGCACCAGACTGCAAAACGCAGCCGGATATGTGTGATCCTAGCCTTATAGCTTTCATAGTTGCCAGGGTGCTTATGTCAGCTCTCAGCAGAACTTACAAGTCCTCAAATGGCTGGTGTCATAGCTGGTCACATGTGCAGCACCATGCCAACTGAAGTTCTAAAAAGAAGCCAAGATGACGTCTTCAGATGTAAACGGATTGGAAGGATTTAGTTCCGCTTTAAGCTCAATCATTTTCTCGTCTGGATTAGCCACTTCCGTTTTTCTTTTGGGCTCATGGTTGCCCTAAACTGCTTATGATGACCCAGAAAAAGTATGCCTATAAGGAAGTCGGCCTTTTCCTCCAACTTTCCAAATCCACATATTTGTTCTGTGCCATTGACTCACAGTAATGAAATATTGGAACCAGGAGATGCAATAACAGCCAGGCAACTAGCATTTTCAAAAAGGTGATGTAACCGAAGCTCCTTTCCTGAGGTCTCCTTTAAGTGCTTCTGGGTCACAGCATGTGAAAGCACCCATCTTTTTCTCTGAGCAGAACTAATGCATAATAAACATGTCTGAAGGAGAAGTTCTTGCTGTCCACAACTATAATTCACCACTTTGCTTTCCCACAATGCACCACAAACAAAATTGAAAACATTGGGAGCAGGTCTAAACGCAAAAGGATTTGTATTTCTGTCCATTAAGTTTTGCGATTAAAAAAAATGTTGGCCAGACAGCATAGACAGGTTGGTGACCTGACTTCTCTACTGTGGTTAATACAATAACATTTGGTTATTTCTTTGCCCCCAAACTGTGAATGGGCAGTGAAGCCGCAGTGGTGGTTTACCCTGTGCTCTTTCCTCCTGCCAGCATGTTCCTTGTCAGCCCAAACCAATATGGCTCCTAGTGCAGCCACTCCCTCTCCCAGTCTGAGTGCTGCTATGCAGCGGATTACAGCAGGCCGATACCATCCAGGTACATTGGTTGCATTTAAAACAAGATTTGATTCATTTTAGAAAACACATAACTGTGTTAATTGAGCGTTTTCCTTAATATCTGCTTGGGCTAGAGCTTCAACAGACCGACCACTTTGTCAAGTCTACATATACAGTGCCTTAAAAAAGTGTTCATACCCCTTGAAATTTTCCACATTTTGTCATGTTACAACCAAATAAGTAAATTTTATTGGGATTTTATATGATAGATCAACACAAAGTGGCACATAATTGTGAAGTAGAAGGAAAACGATAAAATGGTTTTCAAAATGTTTTGCAAATAAATATGTGAAGTGTGGCGTGCATTTGTATTCAGTCAATACTTTGTAGAACCACCTTTCACTGCAATTACAGCTGCAAGTCTATTTGGGGATGTCTGTACCAGTTTTGCACATCTAAAGAGTTTTGCCTATTGTTCTTTGCAAAATAGCTCAAACTCTGTCAGATTGGATGCCGAGCATTTGAACAGCAATTTTCAAGTCTTGCTACACATTCTCAATTGGATTTAGGTCTAAACTTTGGGGTGTTTTAACACATGAATATGCTTTGATCTAAACCATTCCATTGTAGTGTTGGCTGTATGTTTTGTGTCGTTGTCCTGCTGGAAGGTGAACCTCCACTCCAGTCTCAAGTCTTTTGCAGACTCTATATTTGGCTCCATCCGTGTTCCCATCAACTCTAACCAATTTCCCTGTCCCTGCTGAAGAAAAGCATCCCCACAACATGATGCTGCCACCACCATGTTTCACATGGTGTGTTCAGGGTGATCTGTAATGTTAGGTTTCCACCATACATAGCGTTTTGCTTTTAGGCCAAAAAATAACATTTTGGACTCATTGGACCAGACCATTTTCTACCACGTTTTCTGTGTCCTCCCCATTGCTTTTCAAAAACTGTAAATGTGACTTCTTATGGCTTTCATTCAATGATGGCTTTCTTCTTGCCACTCGTCCATAAAGGCCAGATTTGTGGAGTTCACGACTAATAGATGTCCTGTGGACAGATTCTTCCACCTGAGCTGTGGATCTCTGCAGCTCCTCCAGAGTTATCATGGTCCTCTTGGCTGCATCTTTGATTATTGCTCTCCTTGCACGGCCTGTTTTTTTAGGTGGACAGCGATGTCTTGGTAGGTTTGCAGTTGTGCCATACTCTTTCCATTTTCAGATGATGGATTGAACAGAGCTCCGTGAGATGTTCAAAGCTTGGCATATTTTTTTTTAGAACCCAAACCTACTTTAAACTTCTCCACAACTTTATCCCTGACCTGTCTGGTGTGTTCCTTGGCCTTCGTGATGTCGTTTGTTCACCAAGGTTCTCTAATAAACCTCTGAGGGCTTCACAGAACATCTGCATTTATACCGAGATTAAATTACACAGGTGGACTTTATTTACTAATTAGGTAAGTTATGAAGGCAATTGGTTCCAATAGATTTTAGTTAGGGGTATCAGAGTAAAAGGGGGCTGAATACAAATACACGCCACACTTTTCAGATATTTATTTGTAAAAAAAATTGAAAACCATTTATCATTTTCCTTCCATTTCACAATTATGTGCCACTTTGTGTTGGTCTATCACATAAAATCCCAATAAAATATATTTAAGTTTTTGGTTGTAACATGACAAAATTTGGAAAAACTCAAGGGATATGAATACTTTTTCAAGGCACAGTATATGGATGATTCACAGCAACATATCCCCATAATCACTTTCCATGGTCAACAGAAACTGTGAGCAATAGGTTTCCTTCTTTTGTTTTTGCAAAGGCTGGTTGAATGAACCATTATTTTTTTTCTCTAGTTTCTAAGCCCCACTGTTACTCATATGCTGTGTTGCATTCCCCAACAACATATAAAAGATGTTTGAATACAGGCTCCAAGCCTGAGAGGCCACTTCTTTGCTAGATTTGCCCTAGCTTCTGACTTATCACACGTAAAGGATAAGCTCACTAAAAGAAAAATAAATGCACATTTTTTTGCAGGTAAAAAAAGTGCATTTGTTTTTTTTTTTCCTTTGGAAGCCTGTAAAACATTGCACTAACGATCAGCAAATCATTGGTGTCATGCAGGTCTCCGACAGAGCTCTCAGTGTATCTGTGTGCCCATACATCCTGTACAGGCAAACAGACACGCTCACAGGAAGATCAATGAAGGACCAAGTTCGCTAAGAACTGCAAGCCGAAATCCGCAAAAGATGTCAGGACCTGAAGTTCATTCATACACATACTTCTTTATATGAATGATGCAGCCTATTGTATGGAGCCCTGCATGGTTTAGGAAAAAAAAAAAAAAAAAAGACAGCTAGTACGGGGAACTTCTCCCTGTAATGCTGTCACAGGGAGTGGGCAGTGGCTGCAGCATTGGGAACCTGTTACATGTTTCACCCTAAAAACGGGTGGAACATGCAACATGTTCCCAAAGGTGAACTTATCCGCACTGCTAGGAAGTGGATTTGTATCTTGAGTCTACAGTGTTCCCGCTATACCAGGTCAGCCATATATACAGCAGGAATTTAGCTCCACCAGAATAGCTGGCATCTGGAGCAAGGATCTTGGGTCCAGAAGCACTAAAAGACAGAAGACCCCCTTTGTCAAATGCTAAAAAGTATAGGCCCTTCAATTTATAATCCCACCACTGCATCACTGAATAACTCAGCAAAGCAACAAAAGGGTTACAAGAGCGAGCCCTGACCAACTCCTGTCCCAATGGGGAGTTTTTTTTTTTGTTAAAATAAAGCAGCAGCCTTTCTTAAAACTTGCATGAATGTGGCCATCCTACAACAAAAAGCATGTATGCTACTCTACAGTGTCTTTCTACCTTTAAAATGTATATATAAATCTATACATAATAATTGAGCAAAAAGGCCTTAAAAAAAGATTTAAAAAAAAGGCGACATTTAAAATCAAGTGCTCCTTTCCTTAAATTTAAGGAGAACAGGTAATTGGGAGGGAGGGTAAATGGGACAGGTAAAAAGTGCCTCATGTGTATAAGGGTGCTTAATATTAAGGCTTTTTTAAATTGCTCTGACATGAATCAGAAAAGGTTAAAACTACAGATATTGCTAAGCTAAGATCACCATTCTACCCAATTATTTGCTGTACTTGCATTTCTATTAAAAAAGCAAAATCACTGTTGTGATTGGGGTTTCTGTTCAGTGCGTGCTAAAGATGTTTTATGTAGGCTGTTGGTGTACTCCATATGAACAATGCTTAAGCCGGCCATAGACGGTTCGAATCTCAGCTGGTGCAGCAGGAACCAGCCGAGATTCAAAGTGTGTGTGAGAAGGCTGAATGTACCAAGTTGATCGATCGGGCAACTTGGGTACAACCAGTCTGCCTACTTGCAACTATCTTTAGCGGCTGCTATAGCCACTAGCAATAATCACTGTATTCTCTCCTGTCGTAGGGAGAAAACATTGTCCCGGCAGGAGGGATTCCCCTGTCAGCGCTGTCAAAGTTGATGGGGAAATCATGCAAATTTCTTTCCTGCGACCAAATTTGCACCGCCATTGGCTTGCCTAAGTCCAAAACAAATTGTAGCGCAAGTTAGGTAAATCGGCCTGCTTTCAAACAACAAATCTGTAGCCTAAGCAGAAAAAAAAATGCACCCAAAACAACATTTTCAATAAGGACAATGTGCAGTAATCAGTCAGCAGTCTTCTTATCCAATTAGCTGCTGTGATCATGCTTTATGCGGCCAAAGGAGTGTATAAACGCTTCTCTTGAAGCCAAGACAGTTTTATGCCAATCTCTTTCCCTTGCTGCTCTGCCCAGTCGTGCTAGACATTAGCCCTATCGGCAATGTTCTAATTCACTCTTTTACAACAAATGCTTAGGAGAAAAGTACACGATTGTAGATCTAGCAGCCTAATTGCTTCTATTTAAAATGTTCCGTTTTTTAAAGGAACCCTTTTTTAATCGGAGTTTAGACGGTTATGTTAATGCAAATAAAAATTGGAACCCAACGTTCATGCTCAGTTTTGCAGAGAACATCATTTGATGGATGCTTGGGTTTAACCAGAGCAGAACCAAAAATGTCTTGGGATCCTTGCTTAAACAGGCTGCCCTCCACCGGAGAACATTCGCCTTAGGGCTTGTGTACACGAGTTTGTTAGCTTTTCATCCCATACAAGTCACTAGGAATGCAAAAGCAACTTGAAGCAGCTTAGGAGGTGATTAACTGCAAGTCAGTAAAAAAGGTTAAAAGGAAACCTTATAAAAAGGAGGTTCAGAGGGACCTCAAACTGACCCCAAATACAAGCTGAATGCACCTCAAAGTGTGCTGCACTTGCCTGTCTACACAAGCTCTAAAAGCAGCTTAAAGCCTGGAAATTATCTTTGCCCACTCAGCAAACTTTTTCATAAACCAGACAGCAATCGCATGTTTATGGCAGCAGCAGACAGCCCGAGTAACCATTCTTTGGGAGAGAATTGTGGCGCATTTAAAAACCAAGCACATCTGAAATTATAGTTGTCCAGGTAAGCCAGCACTGGGAGACACCCCCAACCTCCACAACTCCACTCACACAATCAACGGGTGAGTGGAGTTGTGGAGGTTGGGGGTGCGTGTGCATATGATAGAAAGCCAACCTATGCAGTTAATCTCCAGCTGCCCTCTATAGCAAACACCTGCACCACTGTGCCTAAATGTTGAGGCATGGCCAACCTGCAGCAGTCCATGCCATTCTTTCACAGTGAACGGGGTGTCTGCAAATCTTGGAAATTAAATGTGGTTAAGGGGTACATGGAAATCAAAGAAATGTAAATTGCCTCTAAGCTACTATATTCTTTTTTTGGCTGAAATGTCCTTAACCCTTCTAAAGCTGAAGGAACAACACTACTGATTCCTAAGCAAAAAGGGATACACCTTTTTTTTTTTTTGCTCAACTTTTTGTCAGGAGATGACTATGAAAAAATGTCGACCACAGAACACACTTCAAGAGTTTAGTAAATATAACGCATTTCTCCTCTGTTTTAAGCCGATTGTAGACAGCACCAATCCTATTGCTTTAGCAAATTGCCTGTCTTTGGATGAAGGGCTTGCTGCTTTAAGGCATTGTGCTACACTGTGCCTTGAAACCAAGAGTCTGGTGTGGAAAAGATTCAAATTAATAAAAAAACAACCCAAAACAAAAAAGTGGAATGAGGGAAAAAAATCAAAAAATCAAAATCAAAATAGTATTCGGCTTTCCCACGACACCCGCGTGCTGTGGTTTTGTCTACCTTAAATTAGAGAGCTGTTACAGGCATACCAGGGGAAAAAAAATGTGGAGCAGTTTAGGTAGAGTTGACTGATGGACACGCCAGAAAGCTAGAAATAGTCATGAGAGAATGAACTCACAAGTCACAATTTTCTGGGGAGAGGGGAGATTTGAGAGGACCAAATTTCTAAACGGTATTGTCCGGAGTCTCTCTTAAACCAGAATCGTCCTCTTCTCTCTCAGATGCTGGGGTCTCGCTTATATCTACAAAGTTCTGACCACTGGGAGAGGGCTGCTCCTGGTCTGTGGCTTCAGTTAAGGACACCGACTCAGGTTCAGAAGTCGGGGGGTCTCCCTTAACCTTTTTCTTCCTCCTCCGTTGTGGGTCATGGACACCTGCCTCTGATGTGCGGTTAGACTGAACTCCTGGTATTGCCATGCCGATGCCCGGCGACAGAAACATGGAAGGGTAAAGCAGACTTGGGGACATGCCAGGGATAAGGAATGGGTTAAAAGCTACAGGGCTACTGGTAGTCACTGTGGGTTCTGTCTGCTCTTGAAAAGCAGCACCTGCTGTTTTCTCCACGGACGTGGCATCGTTTGGATTCTCCTGGGATGTGTCCTTGTCCTCAGCAGGATTCTCTGTCGAGGTGCCGCCACCTTTTATTGTGCTTCCTAAAGACGTTGGCACAGAAGAAGAGATGGGAGAGTTGATAATTCCACCAACGCCAAACATCTGAGGCATGGCAGTCATACCTGGGAGCATCATTGGCAACATGCTCAATGTGTTCTTTACATCCTCATTGGCAGACACAGCTGTGAATCCTGTAGGAAAGCCTAAGAGTCCTGTTAAAGGAATACCCTGCATATTCCTCATGTTCTGCAATCCTACTATATCCATTCCAGCTATTAGGCCGTTCATGAAAAGAGGATTCAAGCCTGATGAAGAAGAGTCGGTTCCAGGGGGTTTTATTAGATCTGTTCGAGGCCTCCTTCCTCTTCTCCTGGGGCCGGGGTCATGAAGTAGGGGTTCAGACAAGACTCTACCAAACTTTGCTTCTGGGAGAAATCCCTGAATTCAGAAAAAAGACAGAAAGAAAAAAAAACGTATTTTATTGTGTTTAAAAAAAAAAAAATATTTGATTATTGCACAGTAAATAATCTCAAATATTAAAGCCCAGAATTTTTTTTTATCCCTGTTTATGAGGTTTCCTGTAACGAAAACTAGCCCACCCCCTCGCCTCCCCCCTACCCCCTCATTCCTCCCTGCATTTCTCGTATGACTGTCACAGGGATAAACACTCTAGGAAAACTAATTTTAGCTAGAGTTAGGCTTTAGAAAGGAACTGCAGGTTTCCAGCATTTAGGATTCCTGGCCCCCACTGCGAGCAGTGGCTCCTCCCAGGACCTCTGTCATTACTGGGTCCCCTAGCAATGTAGTGGTTGACAGGAGGAACCACTGAGTGCAGCGGGGGACCAGACATGCAATATTCTTGGAAGTGTCAATTTCTTAAGAGACTTCAGCAGAGAATTCTCTTTACTACTGCAACAGCCATCAGCACAAGCCGGTGGAGTTTGACCAGTTTTAGCAGTTCAGTACCTGTTTTTAACTACCTGGCTAGAGCTGACCTTTATGCACAGTTGACCTCCAATGAAAAATTGCTAGTTACCTGCTTGGACTGGCTGGAAGCACTTTTACTTCAGGTAAGTAAATGAGAAGTCGAGAGACCAGCATTACAACCAAGCAACTGACATTTGTGACTAAGCAGCTAGCATTTTCACAAATGGCAGCCTACCTACTTTTTGTTATGACAGGTTTGCTTTAAAAATGTAGTGCATATTCATATAAATATATTCAACAGAAACCCTACCCGTCGTCCTGCATCTTTATTTACAGCTGAGGTCCTCTCTTCACCAGCTAGCATGCTGAAATCCAGTTTCACCGGTTCCTTGTACCGTTGACGTCTTGGCTTAGGTTTGTCTGATAAACTCTGAAAAAATGTTGCAGAAAATTAATTGGCATACATGAAAGGGTTAAGGTCTTTCTGTTAATTGGGGAGTGTGTCCAGCTATTTAAATAAAGAGATTGGTGGAAAACCTTTACAATAGTCAAAGTGGCATGTCCCCATATGCAAATGCTTAATAAAGTAAGAATAAACCTCCAATCTCTGTATCACAGAAATGGAAACGAAGGGGATCAATAATATGCCTTGCAAAAACAAACATGAATAAATGATAGTGTACAACTACAATTTTATTAGTACAATTAAACATGTAAGAATATTTAAAACATTGTATATCTTTCCCAATGTTTTTTTATGTCTTCATACGGTAGCATAGTACATCTATATAGGAGAAACTTGGTGGGGCAACACGTCTCTCACATAAGATTGCTTCATCAGGACCCAGTTGCCATTACGTCAGAAAGATATGATGTACAGTACAATATCTAGGAGAAAATATTTTTTATATAACAGATGACAGATCCATCATATGTATTTATATACCCCAAAACATTTACATATATCAAAAATCAATGTAATAGATCACAGAATGGACTGTATGCAAAACAAAATTAAATTGAGATATATATATGTTTTTTTCCCCCATTCCTTTCCATGCAGTCCCTTCTGTGATATTACATTTTTAGAGTTACTAATAATAATAATAATAATAATGTTTTTGGGTATATAGATATGATATACGATGGATCTGTCATCTGTTGTATAAAAAAAAAATCTAGATACTGTACATCATTATCTTTCTGACATTATGGCAAGTGGAGATCGTGATGAAGCAATTTTTTTAAAATTTTTATAATTGACAATTTTTATTTGGTCACGTTTTAGATTTCTCCAATACAAAAAAAGTTTAACACTGGAAATCATGCAAGATTCCAATAGAAATCCAACAAAGTGTGCACATTAATTCACTGAAGTAGCGAATGAAGCTTATAAATCTTCTTATAAAAGTTCAGCTACCATATATTGCATATACTACAGGAGGATCAAGCAAACTAGTTGCATAAAAAACATTGTGGTAGGCACCTGGAGGGGCATTTCCAGTAACTTCTAACCCAAGTAGGTAAAGCAGATGCCTACTGGTTTCATATGGAAGAAATAGAAATAAATATAAATGGGTGTGAGAGAGAAGAAAGAGGAAACAAAAGAAAGAAAGGTGGAGAGGGTGGAAAGGCAGAGCTCATCACTCCTGGGCTTAGACAGTCAAAATCGCAAAAAGTCTTTAGAGCCTCATGGAGGGTCTTCTCGGTGACTATCTACTTCATCAGCCAGGCTTGACGTTAGGGATTCCATGATCTCCACATCTTTGATCCTAACATAGAGCTCTGTCGGTATCAGCGGTGTTCATCTCTTTCACTGGAGAGCTATCAAACATCTGGTCGACATTAATATATGACTGGCCAGTTTATGGGGGGGGGGGGGTCAGTCCCAAAAGATAGATGCCTGCAAAGATGGGCATTGGCAACAGATATAGATAGATCCGAGGACGATGGATATATGGTGGGTAGGGGTGATGTACCAAAAAATAGCACTTTGTAGGCATTTTACTTATAGAAAGTACAAACAGAGCTTTTGGCTGCCCGGGACCATATGGTTTCTGATGAAGCAATCTTATGTGTGAAACACGTTGCTTCACCAAGTTCTCCTGTATAGATGCTACTGTATGAAAACATAAAACATTCGGAAAGATATGAAATGTTTTTAATGTTCTTACACTTTTAACTGTACTAATACAATTACATTTTTACAGAATCATTAATTTAGGTCTGTTTTTGTAAGGCATATTATTGACCCCCCTACTCCATGTGTGCAGAGATTGGAGGTTTATTCTTACTTTATTAAGTGGCTGTCCAGTTATTTACAGTCCTCAGCACATTAATTACCACAAAAAAGCTGTGGGCTCTGGCAAGTCCACTCTTGCTTGGAAACAGTTGTTCTGAGATAGGCTGATTTTTGTGTCCTGTGATGTACGATTAAAAAAATTTTTTGGTTACATATACGCTGTTCATATAAAAATCCTATTTTTATATTTTACTCCACCCCTCCCTTGTTTTCAAAATGCTTTGGCATGCTCTTTTACTTGCAACCTCATGTCATCATTTACAAACCATTAGTCACTGGTAATGCATGCTGGGAAGCACAGTAAGGCCTCTATCACACAGTTTTTACCGCCCTATGAGAAGTGCTGGACTTGCTTTTTAGAGGGCGACAGAGAAGGAGGCAGTCTTTCCACCATTGACTTCAATGGACAAATTCGACGGGGAGCGCAGTCAGTCAAACTCAGCATGCCAAGTTAAATTTGCCACGGCATGTGTAAAATCCCATTTGTTTGCCATGTCTGCTTGTATGTCGACAATCAGAAGGGTTGTAAATGTGAATTAACCACCTGTTCTATTTCAATTTTCAGATGATTCAAGAAGCAACACAACGGAAAGCATGCACTTACACCTCCATAGGTTGGTATGTCTATTGTGCAGTCTGACTGTTGGCGCAGCCATTCCAGGAGGCTCTTGTTGGGCATCACTTTCTCGGAGTGCATTTTAGAAGCTGTAGTGACAGACTGTATGGGAGATGGACCTTCTGTGTGCGTAGAGCCCTGCTGGCTGGAATCTTCCCTCATCCCCTGTGGGGTAGCAAACCAGGTTTAAGAACAAACAGAAACATTAGAATTGGCACAGCATATAGAACACAAATGCCCTAGAGCATGGGTCTCCAAACTATGGTACTCCAGTTGTTCAGGAGCTACAATTCCCATCATGCCTAGTCATGTCTGTTAATGTCAGAGGTTTACAATGCCTCATGGGACATGAAGTTCCACAACAGCTGGAGGGCCATAGTTTGGAGATCCCTGCTCTAGAGCAAGTATTTCACCTCAATTTATTTTTCTTACTTATCCGAATATTCTTCTGACAAACATGAAATATTTCCAAAATATTTTGTCAATGTTTTTTTTACCAGCAGTGGAACCCTCTGCTATTTTTTACGTTTAAAGGCTTTCATTAGCCCTGTTGCTAAAAAAAAGCTTGTATAACCCCCTTCTCTGCTGGACAAATGTTTGTTTTTAACACATGTTAAAAAGTGTGCATTTTTGGCTTGAAAACTTACTTACAACCCCCATAACAGAATTTTTGTACTTTTCTTGGCGTTGCACAGAAGTCCTAAAACTTCAGGTTATACTGTCACCTACAGGAGGGTTGCACACTGGTATACAAACGGTAGGTTTTGTAAAAAATAAGCAGCGAGAGCATGATCATAAACACAGAGGTGACGACCTGTGTCTCTTAATGGATTCCAAGAAAAGGCGATACTGCAATAATACTATATTCTTACTTGTTTATTGGGGAACATAGGAGTCTTTAGCCTTAGGGATGTCCAAAAGCAAGCCTGAGGGGCAGGGAAACACAGCAAACAATCACTAACATTTCCAACATAAACAGGAAATCTGACGTTCTCCTGGAGCTGAAAGAGCTACCTATAGGACCTTGTGGAAGGAGCTGGCATTCGATAATGCAGAAATGTCAAGAATCTAGATGGGACTTCGAGAATATGTGACCTGAAAGCAGGCGGCAGCCGTACAAATCTGGAAACCTGATTGCCTTATGCCGAAAAGCCCAAGAGGCACTCACAGATCTAGAAGTGGGGGAGGAGGTCCTTTTGAAGTCATTCCAGAATGGCAATAGAGAGAAATCAGTCTTCCTGAAAGAAGCCCTGTCAGAGTTAAACCTGCATAGCTTGAACCATATCCAAACAATGGAGAAGAATTTCCTTTTAATGAACCACAGCCAGGCAAAAGGCACAGAAGAACAATGTCCTGGTTAAGGTGAAGCTGAGACTACCTTGAGTAAGAAGGAAGCCCTGGGCCTCAGCAATACCTTGTCCCAATGCAATGCCAAAAAAGGATTTGCTAGATAAGGCTGCCAGTTCAGAAACTCACCTTGCAGAGGTGATAGATACAAGGAACAGAGCCCTGTAGGCAAGAATATAGAAAGGAAGGTCTATAACGGGTTCAAGCAGCAGCTCCTGAAGCACAGAGAGAAACAGGTTGAGATCCCACAAGAGGGCCACAGGGGGAACAGACAGGGAACAAACAGGAGGAGCTACATGGGGGACCCTCTACAATGGTCCTAATAATAGGGGGAGAAGCCAATGGTCTTTGAAACATAATAGAAAATGCAGATATTTGCTGTTTGATGGTACTGAGAGACAAATTTTGATGGTGGGTGACCCACCAATAGGTTGGTCCAATGCGTCCCAGGACTTCTCCACAGCCCAACCAATAGTGTCTGCCATGGGAATCATTTAGGTACAGCATTGCATGACCGTGCAATTGTCAAAGTGCGACAGCACTGAAAATTGGCCTGGGGGGGGGGGGTGAAAATGCCCTGTATTGAAGTGGCTAATATTATAAATTTCCTATTTGTACTTGATCTTCAATGTGACTGTTTAGCTCTGCCCCTGTGTAGGCAAATTGTGAGCTTGTTATGTTTATTCTGAAAATTCAATAAATATACTGAAACAGAAATATTACATCCTTTTAAAGATAATTATTCATTCGATGTAGACCTGCTTCCTTGTAAAAAGAATCTGACCCAGTTTCTACCACAGATCTTTTATACTCCAAACTGACAATCACAGGCAAACTATTCTCAGCCTGCTGGATGTGTTAATGCCGACTTGTCGTCTTACCACAATTCCTGCGTGCAATCCCCTGTCCTTTAGGAACACAAGGTCCATCCCTTCAACATTTTTTCTTCTTCCTCTTCTCCTCCGGAGGGCAGATTCCTCTCTGCGCAGGCTTCCATTTACAATCTGCCCCGTCACTGGGTGGATCAGACCAGCCTGCAGGATTCCTGACAGGTCCATTCCTAGGGAGCTCTGCAGACCGCCTATTCCTGCCACCTTGGGCGTACTGCTGTTGATGGAGTAGGCCGAGCTGCTGGCTGTAGATTGTTCTCTGCAAAGCTCCATGGCAGTCTCTCTCCAGCCATTAATAGCTGCTGAGCTCCTCCCATGCAGTGGAGCGAGATGCTGGGAAACCCGGGGCTTAATGTCTGACCGCTCACCGTCAAACTCAAACGGTTTTCGAGGCTTGCGTTCATCGTTGCAAAATGCTGGCGCAGTCATTGCATCCTGCAAAAGTAGATAATTAAGGTAAAGAATATTTTAATACTTTTTTCTTTTTTTTGCAAAATCTTTATAAAATTTTTCATTAGCATACAAAATTAGCCCAATATTTTAATACTTTAATAATAAGACCTGCTCAACACTCCTGTGCTGCTTTGATTCCAGTACATCTATTATGCGGTCTGCTTGCAGTCTGGGTTAAAGTATAACTAAAAGGCAAAACTTTTTGATAGTTTTGGAGAGTGGAGATGAATTAGAACACCTGTCATTTTTTATTGCTCTCTGTGCCCCCATTAGGGAGATTCCCCCCCCCCTTTCTATTTGTCCCATTTACCATGATCATTGAAAGTACAAGAAAATCCCAAATTATGGTTGTCCTCAGAAAAGTAATTTTTTTAAAAAAGGAGGGGAAATCTTCCAATGGCAAGTTCTGGTGACCTGCAAATTCCATTTGTTTGCAGGGATTTCCTCACTTCCTCTTTTGGCTATGGGACAGGAAGTGAAGGTAAATCTCCCCAATGGGACAAAGATGGCAAAAAATAAACCATACAGGGGTTATAACCTTCACTTACTCTATCCAAAATGAATAAAAAAGTTTTGCCTATTCTACTTGAAAGCGGAACTTTACAATAAGGAAGGCGTGGGGGGGATTTATAAGCAGAACTTCCAATTTTAGGTAAACACTTTTTCTTTTTTTTTACAACTGCACTTAAAGTGGTTGTAAACCCTTACAAACCACTTTGACCTACAGGTAAGCCTAGATTAAGGCTTACCTGTAGGTGCAAGAAATATCTCCTAAACCTATACGGTTTAGGAGATATTTACCCAAAGACAGCCACCTCTGTCTACGGCGCATGCGCCGTAGACAGCGGTGCACAGGCGCACTGGGCAGGCTGCAGATCGCAGCGATATGCCGCGAGTGTCGGCTCCCATGCGCAGGAGTGACGTCATGTGCGCTGTGATTCGCCGGAGCCGCGAGCCCCCGAAGTTGCTCCGGGATCCATGGCAGCGGTGAAGAGGAAGACGGAGGACCGCTTCGGGGGCTTCGTTCTCAGGTAAGTTATTCATAATGAGCTAGTATGCTATGCATACTAGCTCATTATGCCTTTGCCTTGCAGGGTGTGTTTTTTTTATTTTTTTTCCCTTTACTTCCTCTTTAAAACAAGGTTGGTTGACTGGGACAAGAAGACGCAAACAGATAATTATTACCGACAGAGTTTCTAACCCTTCTGCTTTTTACTGGGAAAAAAGCATTTTGTTGCAGTCTTTGTCCCCACTGTCGAGACTTCCCATCCATTCATATACCAAAAAAGGAAGTGATGGAAAACCTAATCAATGGTAAAATAGATAATATATAAAATTCTGATAGAATTTCTACCCATTTCCCCAACTCTATCTAAAATCAAATAAAAAATTTGACTGTAGCGGACTTTTACATAATGTAAAAATGTGAGTTTGCTGCTAAATATATTATACTGTAATGATCCAGATAATTATTCAAAGTTCTAGTAAAAGAAGGTCACTGGCGCCCTGTGAAAAATCCAGATTTGCTGCTATCAGAATTTTTTTTTTATAACCACCTCACCCCCCTCATTTTACAGTGCTGTGTCTGGTGACTATATGATCCATACAGATGAATCAATAATAGATATTCATAAAAAGGAAACTATACCATAAATCACTGTGTCCTCCAGCTAAATGAAAGAGGGTTTACCCTTCACAGGCCACTTGTAAGCAACATGACTTTTTGCTCACTGTGGTTTAAAACATTGGGTTGATAAAATATGGTGTTTCAGATATAATAGCAAATGAACAGAGCAGAAATGATAGGTGCCGCTGGGTGTCTTAGACAAAAAATCCATATAATAAACAAACAGTCTTAATAAATCAAGTGTCCATGAAACATAACATTCAGTAAGTCTCTAGGAGTGTCCAAGCACTAGGGCAACTTTTAATAGGAGCAGAAGCAGGAGCTATAAAAACAGGCAAGGAGGAGAAGAAAAAGAACCTCTAAATGCAGACAGTAATGCTACTTTATTAGCAGATAAAAGAAAAGGGGCAACACACAGGATTTAAAAAGGCTCATCGTGTGTGAAGAAAACCAGGATGTCAGCCCTGGATGTTTATCCTGGGGACTGCCAGGGTCCACTGCCACATTGGGAAGACCGCGTGGAAGTCACCCACGAAGAACCAAGATGGCGCTGGAGTGCGGTGTGGTACTCAGCACGTACGTGATGACGTCACCGGAGGGAGGGCTCATGGCAAGTCCAGGGCAAGCACACTCTTTCATCAGGCTGGTATAAAATGCATAACCATCCCTCTGGTAACGTCATCACGTACGCGTTGCGAACTACACTGTGCTCCCGCTCCATCTTGGCTTTATTGTGGATGACTTCTACATGGTCCTCCCAATGTGGCAGTGGACCCTGGCGGTCCCAAGGATAAACATCCAGCACTGACATCCCGGTTTTCTTCTCACAATGAGCCTCTTTGAACCCTACTCTATGTGAGCTGCCCCTTGTCTTTTATCTGCTAATAAAGTAGCATTACTGTCTGCACTTAGAGGCACTTTTTCTTTTCCTCCAGATATAATAGCACCCACAGAGCAGCAAACCATCCAAACTGCCACAACCAGATTTCATCAACTGCATAACACTTCAAACTGCATCCAGCTATTAAATGCCACCCCTATTAGTTGTGTTTAACTTTTTTTTTAATTTTTTTACAGTAAACTTGCCTTGTGTCCATGTGAGCTGGGGGAGCCATTGCTGTAGCTTTGTGCTTCTGAAGTGCTGTAGTTGCTCCTTATTGGTGGATTGCTGTGTAACACTGAAGGTACCATGCACTGTGCTTCAAACTGCTGGCTCGAGGATGGCCACTTCCCCTTCAGAACCGAGTGGCAAATGTTGTCTATTCGGTTAATAATCACTCGATCCTACAAAGCGAGAGCGCATGGCAAATTATAATTACGTTATTTTATATTGAGCTTTAACACAAGTTGGACGACTTGTAAAAAACATACTCTAAAATTACTGTAAAATACTAAAACAGAATAAATTGCATAAAATTTTGCGTTTAAAATGACCAAATTCAAATAGTTTACAATTTAACAACCAGTTGAGACTTCTACTTTTAAAACTTGAATAAATAAATAATAAACTCAAATGTCAGCAATGATACAAAAAGGATAATGTCTCATAAGTAATATCACTAGAATATGAATTAGCTAAAGGATAAACAGAAAACTAAAGTAAACTTTGGCTTAAACACCTTTGGCCACTCGGAGAAGGAATATAGTGTTTTTTCCTGCAGAAGCTGAGCAATGGTAGGTGCTCGGCCATCGTGGAAGTCCTGTGTCACTTCCCTCGCAGTGGAGATCGAGCAGCTTTTTACCTCTTCCTCAGGATATTTATCAAGAAGCTCTACAAAAGACAGGATGGAAAAATTTTAAAAAGAAAACTCAAGAGTGGAGGGAGTAAGGAGAAACAGGGATGTGACATTATTCAATGACCCCAAGTAGTTGAACATCCTAACTTGACGTAAAATTTGACAAAGTACCATAAACAATCCCCATTTTGTTTTGGTTAGTTTTCACAATTTTTCACGCTTTGCTGCATCTTAGCTCTGCCGATTTCCTGCAGCCTGCTTCAGCCACTTCCTGTTTAAATAAACTTGCACTAGAAGCGGCTGCTCCTTATGCCTAATGCACACGATCAGAAAATCAGATGAAAAATTTCAGAGCGATCGTCCGATAATCTGAGTGTTAGTGCACAGCTTTCACAGGCCGATAATGACAGTTCATGCTGTATTATCGGACGGGACAAACACTGGAAATTTTTCTTGTACGATAACAGAAAAAACTATTTTAGTTTAATCAGTACAGTATTCGTCTGGGGAAAAAAAAAAAAAAAAATGAGTGACCGCCCATGCTCAGAAATGAAAGGATATATTACAATATATATCAAGGAAAGTTGTATTCTGCCTTACAAGAATTTTTGTAACCTATTCATTTTTAATATGAGACTAATATGCATAAAAAAAATTAAAAAATAAAAGATCATTCGTCTGATATGCTCATCATGTGTAGTAGGCACTACTCTGGACCAGTTTCCTTATAGTGAGATCACAGTGACCAACTACTCTGGACCAGTTTCCTTATAGTGATCACAGTGACCATGCCTACACAATGTGTGCTTTTAAGGCTACTTGTAATCTCCACCACTGGTGGGCAGGGTAACAGTGAAGGAGCACAACTGGGATTCGGGCACAGAGTGTTGACACCCTAAAACAGAAAGTGGCTTTAACCACTTAAATCCCGGGAAGATTCTACCCCCTTCCTGACCAGAGCACTTTTTGGGATTCAGCACTGCGTCGCTTTAACCGACAATTGCGTGGTAGTGCGACGTTGCATTTAAACAAAATTGACGTCCTTTTTTGTTCCATAAATAGAGATTTCTTTTGGTAATATTTGATTTGGTACAACAAAAAAAAAAGATTCTGGAAAAAAAAAAAAAAATCTTTTTAACTTTTTACTAGAATAAATATCCCCAAAAATATATAAAAAAAATAAATACAAATTTCCTCAGTTTAGACCGATATGTATTAGTCTACGGTACATATTTTTGGTAAAAAGCAAAAAAAAAAAAAAAAAACGCAATAAGCGTAAGTTGATTGGTTTGTGCAAAAGTTAAAGCGTCTACAAAACAGGGGATAGATTTATAGCATTTTTATAGTAATTTTTTTTTCTAATAGTAATGGCGGCGATCTGCTACTTTTATCAGGACTGCGACATTATGGTGGACACGCCGGACAATTTTGACACATTTTTGGAACCACTGATTAATACATCAATCAGTGCGATTAAAAATGCATTGATTACTGTAAAAGTTTCACTGGCAGTGAAGGGGTTAAGTGTGTACTAGTTTGTGTTCTAACTAAAGGGGGATGGGGACTGTGCAGGGAAGATAACAGATCGTTGTTCATACTCTATTGAACAGATGATCTGACACTTCTCCCCTCAGAGAACCGCAAACTGTGTGTTTACACACACAGTTCTGGGTTCAACGTGTCTCAGCGGTGATCGCGGGAAGCCCGGTGGCGATCGAGGCCGCCAGGCACTCACATCGGCTTGGGGGCACGCCCCCTAGTGGCCACAGGGCGAAGGGACATTACATAACGTCTGTTCGCCCAGCCGTGCCATTCTACCGCAGTGCAACTGCGGTGGCTGGTCGGCATGTGGTTAAGGACCGAGCCTCTTTTTGTTTACAAGCCAAGACACCATAGAAAATAAAATGGCGGTCGTTGCAATACTTTATGTCACACCGTATTTGCGCAGCGGTCTTACAAGCGCAATTTTTTTTGAAAAAACACACTGACATAAAAAATAAAACAGTAAAGTTAGCTAAATTTTTTTAAATATATGTGAAATATAATATTACGCCGAGTAAATTAATACCAACATGTCATGCTTCAAAATTGCATCCGCTCTTGGAATAGTGACAAACTTTTACCCTTAAAAAAATCTCCATAAGTGACATTTAAAGATTTCTACAGGTTACACGTTTAGAGTTACAGAGCAGATCGAGTGCTAGAATTATTGCTCTCTCTCTCCAACGATTACGGCAATGCCTCTCATGTGTGGTTTGAACACCGTTTTCAAATGTGGGCGAGACTTACATATGTGTTCGCTTATGTGCACGAGCTCCGCGGGACTGGGTGCTTTAAATGTTTTTTTCTTATTATTTATTTTATGTTTTTTGGGTCACTTTTATTCCTATTACAAGGAATGTAAACATCTCTTGTAACAGAAAAAAAGCATGACAGGATCTCTTAAATATGAGACGTGGGGTCAAAAAGACCTCAGATCTCATATTTACACTAAAATGCAATAAAAATAAAATAAAAATGAATGTTTTTTTGCGTGCACAAAAATAAAAATAAATTTCTCCTTTAAGACCACTGGGCTAAAATTACATTTGACATTGCTTCCACCATTCAATGTTATAGAGCCGAGCGGGGGCCATCTTTCCCTCACTCTGCTCTATGCCTGTCAGGGGGAAGGACGCGATTCGTCTCCGCCATAATGATGGCTCTGGTAAGTGGCAGAGATGATTGGAACGCGGTGGGAGGAGGCCCCCTCTCCCACCCCCGATAAAAGTTATCTCGTGGCGAATACACCATGGAGACCTCTTTTATCTGAAATCCAGCTGTTGTTGAAAATGCCAGAGTTATGGCAGCTATCTGCTGCCATAACAACGGTATTTAGCGTCAAAGTACCGATGTACAATGACGGCAATTTGCGCTAAGTGGTTAAAAAGGACCTTGATGACAGGATCACCAACAATTTAGGAAAGCTGCAGATTTTAAAATGACATAAACAGGTTAAAACCTATACCTCAAATTATGGGGTTTTAGAATATCTAGTTTCAGCTCAGTATTCACGTTCCATTTTTTTAACATGAGTTAAATGTAAAAAAAAATATAGAAAAAAAAAAAAAACTTTTTTGCAATGATAAAATTATGCCTTTTGATCTAAAATAACCATAGCGCGAGCATGGAAATCGCCTGTTATTGATGCCACATCGGTGAAACATAAAATATCCTGGATTAGGATTAATGAAAAATTGAGTGTGTGGAGCCCCTGGATTACACATCTCCAAGCTCCCTAGACACGGCCACCTTGCGAGGAGAGGCCCGGGCTAAGGGGACCTACTCTATTCTGATGTCCAAGCTCCCTAGACACTGGACCACCCTGCAAGGAGAGGCCCGGGCTAAGGGGACCTACTCTATCCTGATGTCCAAGCTCCCTAGACACTGGACCACCCTGCGAGGAGAGGCCCGGGCTAAGGGGACCTACTCTATTCTGATCTCCAAGCTCCCTAGACCCTGGGCCACCCTGCGAGGAGAGGCCCGGGCTAAGGGGATCTACTCTATTCTGATCTTCAAGCTTTCTAGACACTGGGCCACCCTGCGAGGAGAGGCGCGGGTTAAGGGGACCTACTCTATTCTGATGTTCTACTTTTTTTTTTTTCCCCCTTTTCTCTTTATTTCATTTCTCACTTCCTTGTTTTTGGTTCAGTTATACCATATTGATAAAAATTTTGGAAGGATGCTGAGGGGGATGGTACAGCTTCCCCAATTGTACTATATTCTCGAGATCAGGACCCCTGGGTTGAGGCATCAGGACCCATTTTAGATGCGAATGTTATATTTCACAATGTTCTGGGAATATTTATGACCGACAACTTGCTGTAATGTCACATGATAATAATTCTTATTTGTTGAAAATTTGGGGCGCCTAGTGGTTCATACCCACAGGCTTATAGCCTTAGGAAAATGGCCATGCTAACAAGTAGACCTGGATTGCTAGGCCTGAAACATTTTGTAGCAGTTCTTCTGTACAGCCTGTCAGGGTCTCTGATCACTTTGGTCAATACATCCTTGTTTTGACAATTACCTGATAATGTTCAAGTATACGTTTTTTGTATTGTGCTTAAAATTGTAATAAAAATTATTGAAACTAAAATGATGCCTTTTGTTATATTTATGTAGTTGGTTATACTATATATGCTCACTGTACTAGTAAAGTCCCGAATTAAAAAAAAATGTACAGTGCTGTGAAAGGGTATTCACCCCATTCCTGACAGATTCTGCGGATATCTATGCCAGAAGTGGGTGCAAATACCTGTACTGTACAGGTATCTGCACCCCCCTCCCCCTGAAAAGGTGCCAATTGTGGCGCCGAAGGGGGGAGGGTTCCAATGAGCGGAAGTTCCACTTTAGGATGGAGCTCCGCTTTAAGGGAAAAAAGCCTAGCTCTGAGGAAGTGGGTGTGCCCCCAAAATGTGTTAGCTGTACCCTGTGTTCTGTGCATGTCCAAGCACTGTGTTTATGACCTTTTGTCAGTTGCATTTTGGGAGTACCCACTTTTATACAAAAATTTCTCATTATTAAATTATCTCTGGTAATGCACTAGGTGTGCGCACCTTCCATTTCTGTTTTTCTTGAAGGGAAAAAAGCTGTTCAAACCTGCCTGCACCTATGTGAAAAAGTAATTGCCCCCTAAACCTAAAAACTGATTGTGCCACCCCTGGCAGCAACAACTGCGATCAACCATCTGTAATAACTGGCAATGAGTCTTTCACATCACTTGTGAAGGAAATTATGGCCAACTCTCCTTTTGCAGAATTGTTCTAATTCAGCCACACTGAAGTGTTTTCCAGCATGAAAGACCTGTTTAGGTCATGCCACAGCATCTCAATCATATTTAAGTCTGGACTTTAACTAGGCTACTCCAAAAAAATTTAATATTTTTTGTTGTTTTTTTGAGCTATTCATAAGTGTATTTGCTGTTGCGTTTCGGATCATTGTTCTGCTGCATAACTCAAGTACACTTGAGCTCAAGTTCACAAACTGATGGCTGTACATTCTCTTTCAGGACTGTCAGAGTGCAGAATTCATTGTTCCATCAATTATCGCAAGTCATCCAGGTTCTGAAGCTGCAAAGTAGCCCCAAACCATCATACTCCCACCACCATGTTTGACTGTTGGTGTGATATTCTTTTTATGGAATGCGATGTTAGTTTTACACCAGATGTAACAGGATGCACACCTTCCAAAGTTCAACTTTTGTCTCATCAGTCCACAGAATATTTGCCCAAAAAGTCTTGGGGATAATCAAGATTTTTTTTGGCAAATGTGAGACAAGCCTTTGTGGTCATTTAGTCAACAGTGGCTTTCGCCTTGGAACGCTCCCACGGATGCCATTTTTGCCCAGTCTGTTTCTTATTGTAGACTCATTAACACTGATGTTACCCGAGGTAAGTGAGGCCTGCAGTTCTTTAGATGTTTTTCTGGGTTCTTTTATGACCTCCAGGATGAGTCGTTGTCATGCTCTTGGAGTAATTTTGGTGGGCTGGCCATTCCTGGGAATATTCACCACTGTAGCAAGTTTTCTCCATTTGTGGATAATGGCTCTCACCATGGTTCACTGGAGCCACAAAGCCTCGGAAACGGCTTTGTAACCCTTTCCAGACAGATACATGTCAATTGGTTTGTTTCTCATCTGTTCTTGAACTTCTTTAGATCGCAGCATGACGTGTTGTTTTTTGGAGATCCTTTAGCGTGCTTTACATTGTCAGACAGCTTCTATTTAAGTTATTTCTTCATTTAGCAGCTCTGGCAGTAATCAGGCCTGGGTGTGGCAAATTAAATTTAACTCCAAAAAATGCTACTAATCACAGTTCATTCACAATTTAGCAAGGGGAGCAATTCTTTTTTCACATAGGCAGGTTTGGACAGCTTTTTGCCCTTAATAAATTAAATTGTCATTTAAAAAGTGCATTTTGGATTTATCGGGTCATATTTGTAGAATATAAAAATGTGTTTGTTTGATAATCTGAATTTAAGAGTTACAAATATGCAAAAAATAAAAAAAATCAGGAAGGAGACAAATACTTTTTCATAGCACTGTATATATATTTTAAGAATTGGATTAACATAATATTTTAATCCCCTGGTCTAATAGCCCATTTTAATAGTTGTGTCAGGCAAAAGCTTACTTAATATTGATCTATTGGAAATTTTCTGAAATATTGGCAGAACACTGGGAGGATTAGAGCCTATATATAACAAAACTTCCCTCGGTCTCTAATTTTTGCCCTCTGTTATTCTTTAGCTCCATAATAGTACGACTTAGAAGGTACAAGATTTCACTACATATTTGGAGCAGCCTGGTGGTACAGTGTTTGGCAATGTTGAATTAGAATACCGTGGCTCAAGATTCAACTCTTATGCGTTAACATATTTCCTATGTCCACCCAGAGCAAGGCAGCAGGTTTGCTTTAAACCAGCAATGAAAGGTCCAGTCTGCCTAAATGACAAACTACAATTTTATCAAAAAAGATAACTGTAAGAATACCAGTTGCTCAAAACCTCCCTTTTAATGTCACAGTAAAGTAGCAATGAGATTGGTGGGGTAGTTGAGAAGGCCAAGCACCACCGATGTATTAATCCACATGAACAAACCAAGTGCTCAACTTTCTCAGCTGCTATATTCCTGTTAGACCTGTAGCCATCTACGGCCAACCTTAGGGACAATAGATTACATTTTATCAGGAGATTGCTGCGGAGATGGATCAGTAGTATACATTTCCCAACCTTTTTACAGTTGCAGCACTCTTTAAAAGTTTGAAAAATCCCAATACATTCCAGTCTAAAATGTAAAATTTTTATTTATTTCCATCCCAAAGTCCTTGCATATCATCAGAGTCCCCTGATATCAAAGCTCCCAATCACAGAGCCCCTTCACATCAAAGCCCTACCTCTTGGCTCCAGAGCGGAAAGTAGAGTTGGTCTGGAGGAGGTGGGCATCCATCCTCTCCCGAATTCCGAGGATGGCCCTGATTACTGTCTGCATTGGATCAGCATCATATGCTGTCATTGTTGGGGTGAGCTGGCCGCTAACACCTTAGCAAAGAACGATGCAGTGCGTCCTGCTCTAAAGCATCATTGGTGGTTATGGTACTACCGGCCCCACCTGCACCATAGCAACTCATGAAGTTGATCTAGGGCAAACTAGGTCTGATGCTTGTGACACCCTAAGGCAGGGCTCGACAAAACCCGGGCGCCTGGTCGCATTTGCGCCTAGAATTCGTGTCCTGGCGACTGGGGCAATGCTGCTGGGGTATCCCGTCTCCATTTGGACCCCGAACTCCGCCGCGCAATTGCATCGGGCCGCGACAGCCAGTAATTGAGGCCGTGGCTTTGCGGCCTTCTAAAAGCTTTCGGTAGTCTGGCGCCATCTTGTGGTGGATGTAGAACTTACACCCTATTCCAATAATGCTAATTCCTAATGGAGTGAAGCTCCCCTGCCCGTTTTTCACTGCCCGCCCATTTCCTTCCCAAAGTGAAGAGAAAGAAGTGATTGTGGGCGTCATCTGGCGCCTTTTGCCCAACGGTGAGTGTGGTGGCTGGTAAATGGCTTCTCATTGTATTATATATATATATATATATATATAATTTTTTTTTTTTTTTTTAAGGAAAAAAAAAGGGGGGGGGGCTGCGGCGCTATCTTCCCCTCACTCGTCTCCATGTCAGGCCAGGGACAGGTCCGGATCGCCGTTACCGACCTGGCTCCTAACTTTTTAAGCTGGCTCCTAGATTCCAAGCAAATTTGTCAAGCCCTGCCCTAAGGAAACCCAAATGGCAACCCATTCAAGAAATACTGTTATATAAAACCAAAAAGAAATGTTTAACCACACAGACAAGACAGAGCTGGTTTTTCTTACTTTGTGTATATTCTCACATGGTAAGAAAAACAAGCCAGGTGTATAGCAAGTAGACCAAGCCTCAGATACCATCAGCTGTTTTTCTCCCCAGAAGGATGGAGACACCTTTGCCCAGGCTCATTTGGGATCAGCATCTACTTCCTTTAATGAGATGTTGATTCAGAAATTACACAATTATCTAAATCTTGATGCCTTTGCAGTTCTTGGCTGTGTCCATGGTGTCTGACGAAGGACCTCTCCTTCCTGTCCCATGGTGTCCCCTCTTGGACAGTTGTCATTGAAAAAACTATTTCCCCATTGGAAGATTTCCAGTGACAGCTGTAATATTTTGGATTTCCCATCACTTTTTAACCCAATGAAAATGGCCACTGGGGCAAACCGAGGGCGGATCTCCCCCAGAAGGGATACAGACAGCAACACAAACCCGACAGGTTCCCACACTATCCAAAGCAAAAAAATATGTTTTGATGTTGGATACAACTCAAACTTTAGCCTATGCCCAAGCAGAATGGATTCTAACCTGCATGTTCTGCCTTCCATATCCAAGCTCTGCCATAATTCTTGGTGTCTTCTGGTGCGTACACACAAAAGAGAAGAAAAAAAAAAATTCCCAGGGTCAAAGCGCATTGCAGAGCAAGTGCGCAATGTGAATTCATGCACATGCTACAAACCACTTCCTCAAGATGAGTTTCCATGCCATTCAACAGTACAATCATGATGATGTAAATAGAACAGGCAATGATGGGACACAAGCGGTACATTTACTGTACGTCGTCTTTATCACAGGTCACTAATGTGTTGATGGCAGAAATGTTATAAAACAGGCGTGCCAAAGCAAATATGTGCTATGCCCATGCACGGGAAGGAAAACAGGTTCACTTTAACTTAATGCCATGTTTACAGCCCCCTCCTGAATGAACACATTGAGCAATCGGTACTGATCGCTCCTATGTTCATTGATCACAGAAAATGTAATAAACAAAATTAAAAACCCAAAAAACCCAAAACATTATAGGGCCTCGTTCAAATGAGGAATATTAAACTATATGCCCATGCAAGTTCATGCTTACCAACACGACGATCCACATGCAGACAGTCCCATTAATGTCAACTGGGATACAGTGGTTAGAGGGACACAGCCGCTGTTCCCAATTTGACATGCTTGTGTGCATGACCCTGAACTGACACTGTCTGCTTTCAGGGCCATGCACCCACACGTGCACTGATGTCAGATTGGGAGAGGTGTCTGTGATCCTGCAGCTGCTGCATCCATATTGACTGGAATGGGACTGCCTGCACAAGGATGCATGGAACACCTGTGCATCCCTGTGCAGGTAAACATGGACCTCACACTGGCATACACTTTAGTACACCCCATGTGAACAAGGCCTTAGTAGGAATTTAGCAGTATTTTTTTTACATTGTGTGTGCTAATATAAATTTTAGTGTATGTTTAGTGAAAATTCTAAGTTGATAAACATTTCGACAAACTTTGTGGGGTTTAAAAAAAATCAGTAGCCCATTTTATTTAATCTACAGGACATGTGCTTTCAGAAAATGTATAGTTTTTTGTTGTTGTTGTTTAACCAGTTGCCGACCGCCGCACGACGATGTACGTCGACAGAATGGCACGGGCAGGCATATGGGCGTACCTGTACGTCCCTGCCTTCCCGCGGGTGGGGGGCCCGATCGGTGCCAGCGGCGGTCGGAATCCGTTCAGGAGCGATCCGGGATGGGGGGGCGGCCATTCATTCATGGCCACCCCCTTGCGATCGCTCCTGACGAATGGAAGTGCAGCGTGACATCACTTCCTCTCCTGTAATGTAAACACAGGCAGAGGAAGTGATGTAATCTCTCCTCTGTGTCGGTATTTTTCGTTCCGGCACCGAGGAGAGAGGATTGGTGAGTTGCACCAACACTACACTACACAGTAGAACATGCCAGGCACACTCTCACCCCCCTTCACCCCCCGATCACCCCTGCACCCCCAGTCACAGTGACACCAATGGCATTTTTTTTTTATTGCATTGGTGTCATTTGTGACTGTAATAACTGTTAGGGCAGTTAGGGTTAGCCCCCTTTAGTTCTAGGGTACCCCCCTAACCCCCCCAATAAAGGTTTAACCCCGTGATCACCCCCCGTCGCCAGTGTCACTAAGGCTGGGTTCACATTGCAGCGGTTTATGAGAACGGATGTGATTCGCACTGCAGTGCAAATCACATCCGATCTCTGTGCGATGCGAGTTCAGCCATACAGATAGTATGGCTGAATTCGCATCGCACCCGCCGCAAACTCGCACGGGACCCTTTTTTTGGTCCGCAGCAGAATCGGATCGCATGGGTGTTCACACCATGCGATCCGATTCCTGTCCGAGTTTGCAGATCGCACTGCGATATGTGAACTGATCTGGGGGTGTCATTAACATTTCACTGACACTCCCAGCAGTTCGCATAGGGCAGTGTGATGCGGGAACCCGCCGCGGATTCGCGGCGTTCCCGCATCGCACCAGTGTGAACCCAGCCTAATAAGCGATCGTTTTTCTGATCGCTGTATTAGTGTCACAGGTGACGCTAGTTAGGCAGGTAGGTATTTGGGTTCGCCGCAGCTTTTTATAGCGCCAGGGACCCCCATATACTACCGCATAAAGCCCCCTGATTGCCCCCTAGTTAACCCTTTCACCAGTGATCACCATATAACTGTTACAGGTGACGCTGGTTGGTTAGTTATTTTTTTATAGTTTCAGAGCACCCGCCATTTATTACCTAATAAAGGTTTAACCCCCTGATCACCCGGCGGGTGATATAAGTTTGAGGGTCAGATAGGGTCTGCGTCGCCCCAGGCAGCGTCAGGTTAGTGCCAGTACCGCTAACGCCCACGCGCAAAGCATACACCTCCCTTAGTAATATAGTATCTGATCAGATCTATATTAGCGTCGCCAGCAGTTTAGGTTTCCCAAAACGCATTGTTAGCGGGATCAGCCCAGATACCTGCTAGCACCTGCGTTTAGCCCCTCCGCCAAGCCCAGCCCAGCCCACCCAAGTGCAGTATCGATCGATCAATGTCACTTACAAAACACAACGCACATAACTGCAGCGTTCGCAGAGGCAGGCCTGATCCCTGCGATCGCTAACAGTTTTTTTTGTAGTGTTTTGATACAGTCGCTGACAGCCTAGGTGCTTTTTTACCTGTGAGTCTCACTAGTGTACCCCTAAATTTAGGGGTGTCTACTTTCCAAAATGGGGTCATTTGGGGGGGGGGGTTTGTGCCATCTTGGCATTTTATGGCCTTCAAAACTGCGATAGGTAGTGAGGAGTGAAATCAAAAATTTACACCCTTAGAAATCCTGAAGGCGGTGCTTGGTTTTCGGGGCCCCGTACGCGGCTAGGCTCCCAAAAAGTCCCACACATGTGGTATCCCTGTACTCAGGAGAAGCAGCAGAATTTATTTTGGGGTGTCATTTCACATATGCCCATGTGTGAGCAATATATCATTTAGTGACAACTTTGTGAAAAAAAATGTAATATTCCCGCAACTTGTGGCAAAATATAAAATATTCCATGGACTCAACATGCCTCTCAGCAAATAGCTTGGGGTGTCTACTTTCTAAAATGGGGTCATTTGTGGGTGTTTTGTGCCATCTTGGCATTTTATGGCCTTCTAAACTGTGATAGGTAGTGAGGAGTGAAATTACAAATGTATGCCCTTAGAAATCCTGAAGGCGGTGCTTGGTTTCGGGGCCCCGTACGCGGCTAGGCTTCCAAAAAGTCGACCACATGTGGTATCCCTGTACTCAGGAGAAGCAGCAGAATGTATTTTGGGGTACAATTCCACATATAACCATGGCATGTGTGAGCAATATATCATTTAGTGACAACTTTGTGTAAAAAAAATAAAAATATTTTTTTTTTTGTCATTATTCAATCGCTTGAGGCAAAAAAATAAAATATTCAATGGGCTCAACATGCCTCTTATCAATTTTCTTAGGCTGTCTACTTTCCAAAATGGGGTCATTTGGGGGGGTTTTGTACTGCCCTGCCATTTTAGCACCTCAAGAAATGAGATAGGCAGTCATAAACTAAAAGCTGCGTAAATTCCAGAAAACGTACCTTAGTTTGTAGATGTGACAACTTTTGCGCAAACCAATAAATATACAGTTATTGACTTTTTTTTTACCAAAGACATGTGGCTGAATACATTTTGGCCTAAATGTATGACTAAAATTGAGTTTATTGGATTTTTCTAATAACAAAAAGTAGAAAATATCATTTTTTTTCAAAATTTGCGGTCTTTTTACGTTTATATCGCAAAAAATAAAAAATCGCAGAGTCAGTCAAATACCTTTAAAAGAAAGCTCTATTTGTGGGGAAAAAAGGACGCAAATTTTGTTTGGGTACAACATTGCATGACCGCGCAATTACCAGTTAAAGCAGCGCAGTGCCAAATTGTAAAAAGACCTCTGGTCATTGACCAGCAAAATGGTCCGGTCTGAAAGTGGTTAACCACTTTAGCCCCGAAAGATTTGACTGCTCAATGACCAGGCCATTTTTTGCGATACGGCACCGCGCCGATTTGACAATTGCGCGGTTGAGCAAAACTGTACCCAAAAAAAAAATTGACGTCCTTTTTTTCCCCACAAATAGAGCTTTCTTTTGGTGGTATTCGATAGCCTCTGCGGTTTTTATTTTTTACGCTATAAACAAAAAAGAGCAACAATTTTTGAAAAAAAAAAAACTTTTTACTATAATAAACATCCCACATTTTTTATCAAACACATTTTTTTTCTCAGTTTAGGACGATATGTATCGCAATAAGCGTATAGTGATTGGTTTGCACAAAAGTTATAGCGTCTACAAAATAGGGGATAGATTTATGGCATTTTTATTATTTTTTTTTTTTATACTAGATATGGCGGCAATCTGCGATTTTTATCAGGACTGCAATATTACTGCGGACAAATTGGACATTTTTGACACATTTTTGGGACCACTGGCAATTATACAGTGATCAGTGCTATAAAAATGCACTGATTACTTTATAAATGTCACTGGCAGGGAAGGGGTTAACACTAGGTGGTTATCAATGGGTTAACTGTGTTCCCTAGGTGTGTTCTAACTTTGGAGGGATGGGACTATCTAGGAGGCGAGAGAGATTGATGTTCATACTTCGTATGAACTTCTCTCTCTACTCCCCTGAAAGAACCAGAATTTGTGTGTTTACTCTGTCATGAGTGATCGCGGGTGCCTGGCATTCATCGCGCCCGCCTGGCACTTGCATCAGCTCCAGGCACGCGCTGCGAGCACCTCCGCCGGCGTGCGTGCCCCTGGTGGCCAAAAGTCAAAGCGTGGCAAGGTAACGTCGTTTTGCCAAGCTGTGCCATTCTGCTGCAGTAAAACTGCGGCGGATTGTCGGCAAGCAGTTAAAAACCTAAAAGCTGTAAGTGAAAAATGATAACCTTTTGATTTTCAGAGTAAGTTGATTTACAATTTTGCATACCTTCGATTTTCAACAATTTGCTAAATAAATACAAATACTTGTTATTTATTAACTCAATACAGTTTTAGCCTTTATATTTTGTAGGATTTTAACAGCAATTTTGTACATTTATATGTATTTTGTAAATCGTGCAGTTTTGTGTCCACTAATAATCAAGGGGCCTAGTAGTCACTAGGCGCCTTCTTTTTTTATACTACTGGTCCTTTGCTTTCAGAAAATGTATGGTATGGGGGTTAATAAACTTTAAAAGCTGCAAGTAAAAAATAAAAATAGCAATGTAAAAATTATCAGACTAAAAATGGAGCGCAGAGCTTGGCAGTGAAAGGGTTAAAGTATGACATGAGCAAGTATTTGGAATTTTGCAAAGTAGAGCAGGGAATGCCCAGAGAAGGATAAATGACACATCTGGCCAGAGTATAACCATAAATGACAAACCAGATGATCTTATTTACTGTATCTGAAAGAGGAACTGTCTGTGCAACTCAAGGCACCCAATAAATCTTGAATAATTATTTGTGCCCAACTACTTTTTCAGTAATATTTCTTCCACATTTGTACAATATTTAAAACATTTGATGTACCGAATTACATTTTTATTTTTACTGCATGGGACCAAACATAATCGTACACTTCAAAAACATTTAAAGTGGTTGTAAACCCTTACAAACCACTTTGACCTACAAGTAAGCCTAGATTAAGGCTTACCTGTAGGTCCAAGAAATATCTCCTAAACCTATACGGTTTAGGAGATATTTGCCCGTAGACAGCGGCGCGCAGGCGCACTGAGCGCTGCATTTCCAACAACGGTGCTGCTGCACGTGTCGGCTCCCATGCGCATGCGCGGGAGTGACGTCATCGCGGCTCCGCCGAATGACAGCGGCGGAGCTGCGAGACCCCACCGAAAAGATGGATGCGCCGGACTACAGGGGACAGCGGTGACTTCGCTGGCTCCTGTGTCAGGTAAGTGACACATAATGGACTACTATGCGATGCATAGTAGTCCATTATGCTTTGCAGGGAACAAAAGAGGAAGTAAACCCATCAGGGTTTACTTCCTCTTTAAACTGAACTCCAGACAAACCGCTAAATAGATGAAGTAGGGAGCGGTTTTACCTGCCAAACGATTTGTATAACTGTCCAGAGATTTACACAGCTCTGCCACACTGCAAATCCTTGCTGTGCAGGGCAAAAGATCAGATTTTTCTCTGCTGCAGTGCAGTAACACCCACAGGTCTTGTTCCTCCTCCAGCCTGTGACTAGACAGTGAAAGGAGAAGCAGCAGACTGATCAGCTCATCTCTCTGCTCTGTCCTATCACCATGACTACTTGTACCCCCCTTTCCTAGTTTTAGCTTTGGTGCACATTAGATGGCAAGAGGTCATTTAATGGTATATTAATAGATACAGAGCTGTACGAGTCTATGCCCCATTTCTGCATTGAGTGCCATGCTATGTTCATATTTTCATACATGTTCATATTTTTTAATACTACAGAGCAGTCATGACTAGGCCCAAAACATAAAACACATAACACTTACACAATACAAATGTGTTATGTGACTAAAGCATGTCGCCATTCATAACACACAATATTGTAAAAGAAGTTAAGCCTTTGCTGATTACTTACCTTTACAAGTGCATTCCTCCTCCACATTCTCCTTCTTAACTTCACAGTCTTCCATTTTTAATTTTCCATCAGAAGTAGATGGGGATCCCTCGGCCAGTTTTTCATCTGAGACTTTAGCTCTCAACTCCTCAGTGCTTTGCTTTAGGAGGCCAGAAAGCATTTGACCAGTTTTGTGTCCCAACTCCAAGGAGTCTTTGCCGTCCAAAGGATGAACAACACAATCATGGTCTAGCTCTGAGATCTCACTATGAACACTCAAGTCCTTTACTTTGTGCTCTTCAGAAGTTTCTTCCAAAGGAAGATCCTTCATGTCATCTAGTTCCTTCTGCCATTTTACAATGGGGTCATCTTTAATTTCTTGCAGCTCGGCGCCCCATTCCTCTTTTTCTTCAACTGGAAGATGGCTGCAGTTTGGACTGTCTGGACTATCTCTCAATATGCTACAATCTTTGTCCTCATTGAGACTGGGGCTCAGAGTTGAATGTGCAAATGTTTTATCCAAAAACTCTAGATCCAGGCCTAGGGACTGCTCAGCAGTTTGGCCAAGATCAGTACAAAAATGATTATCATTTAAAGTCTTTGTGCCCCTCTGCCCAATACTTTGCTGTTCATCCTCCTCTACCGACAAGCTGATATGGTTTTCACTGCTGTTAAATGGTTTGCCCAGGTTGTTCTCTTGGACTTCTAAAGGATCCTCCTGTTCACTGGTTCCCAAGAAACAGTCTCTAGAAACAGGCTCCTCACTTTGTGATAGGTTGTCCACCTTGGTCTTATTGAGAGAGTAGTCGTTTGGCTCAGACTTTTCCTCTAAGCCTAGAAAACTTTCCTGAGCAAGGGAGCCCTGTTCACTAGTGCTGGCTTGAAGAAGAGAACTGTTGCAAGATTTCTTGTCATACATCATGCAGATAAGCGCATCAGGTAAAGAGCACACATCATGATTGTTGGTCATCATCTCGCCAACTCGGGAGGAGAAATTGCCACCATTTTTAGGACTGCAGTCAGGCCTTGCGATGGGCTCTTCCACAGCTTCAATTTTAATCTCATTTTCAGTCTCCACCTTTGTAGAATCAAATGTCCTCTCCAAGTGGCAAGTAGCAGGTTCATACATCTTGGAACCCATCTGGTAATGACAACACATATTTTCGCTGCTGCTTCTCTTATGCTGAGAGTAATTCCTATAGGCATCCAAAAAAGAAAGCTGAGTATCATTCATGATGTAGTAATCTGTACGGCTTAGCCCATGCTTGGCCGTGCCTATTAGAAGGTCTCTATCGTGTTTACCACATTCCCACCACACAGGAAGGTAAAGGCTAGGCCTACATAGTTTAAGCCGCTCATTAAGCTGTGGGTGCCTCAGAACCTGTTCTCGAACTTTGCGAAGAAGTTCTATTCGATACAAAGTTCTTGCTGCACGTTCTTCCGTTATTGGGTCTAAGTAAATGGAGGGATCAGCAGAGCCTGCAGAAATGAATGCACAGCATTATTTATTAATATTTAATAGAAGCACTTTGAAGAAAGCACCTAAAAAATCACAACATAAATTTTTTTAAGGCCGAGTACATGTCACACAATCCAAAGTTTTTTTTCTGGGTCTCACATAATTGGGGGGCACTTGATCTACAGAATCTCAGGGTTATTTTATTTTACAGCCTGAAGGAGACTCCCACTGTTTGCGTTTCACCTACACAATTGTGTGCATGCTCAATAATATCCGAGAAGCATAGATAATGCCTATTTATTTCTGAAAGCCAAGTAAAGGCCATACAGTTCATATGTTTTCTTGGCCTTTCGTATTTGGGGGCGCTTCATCTTCAGAACTACATGGTTATTTTATTATATGCCCTGAAGGAGACCCATTGTTTGTACTTCACTTACATTTTGTGTGCAAACTCACTAAAATCAGGGCGGCATAGATAATGCCCATTTGTTCATGGTTTTTGTTCAATTCAGGTCTGTAAACATGCGGACCTTTCTCACAAGTGACAGTATAGTGCTTGGTGAATGGCTCAACACTGTCATATAGGGGTGGGGAGAAAATCTTCAACCCTGTGTAAGTTTCAACTGAAATGACTCAAAACATACAATGTTTTTATGCATAGCTACTGTCAGCTGCATGGGCAAAGCAAAAGTTTTGCTTTAATATGCAGCATTAAAGGTTAAATCAACTCACTTTTGATAATTTGGTTATAAATTGAATGGGTTAAGCCACCTGCTGACTTCTCGTATCTTTCTGGGGCTCCAAAGATCAGAATTACCCAATTTACTGACAGTATCAGCAAGAAGAAAAACTCTTGTCCCATAACTAAAATCTAACATTAGAACAAAATATGGGACAGGGAAATCTCACATTTAATGGCCATAGCAGGCAGTAGTAACCTCAAGTACAGATAACAATCCAGAGTAGGCTGGCCATACATTATACAAATTTAGATTTACTTTCAACTATGTATGTAGTGCAATTTTCTAAAGGAAAATTGTACAAGAAAATTGTGTAATGCATGGCCAGCCTAAAGATATACGACGTTTGTGCACCACTCAACCACCCACATCCATCTGAAATTAATCCTTACCACGCTATAGCTGAAAGACGGCTACAGCACGGCTCTGTTGTTCCGGGAGGGTGTCCATAAACATCCTCCTGGAACCACACCCCCCACGTGCCCCCTGAGGCGCACATCCAGAGAGCACCATAATTGCGGTAAAGGGCCAGTCACAGTGGCCCTTTACCATGTGATCAGCTGTGTCCAAGCACAGTACTTAGCAGTACTTTCGTCACGCACTGTCACAGGGGGAGGAAAGGAGAGCTGGTAACTGCCAATCTGACAGGTGGACATGTACACAGATAGCCAGGGCACTCGTTATCACTGCAGCCCCGTCAGAGTTGCAAGTCAGTGCTGCAGGTCAGTGCTGCATATCATATTACTTATTTGCAATATCTTATAACAGAAACTTAAAAAAACGTTTTTTTTTCAAACTTTTCTGTCTTGTTTAGCAAAAATTTAAAAAAACCCAGTGGTGACTAAATACCACAAAAAGAAAGCTCTATCTGTCTCAAAAAAATGATAAAAATGTACTATGAGTGCCTGCACAACTGTCATTGAAAGTGCAATAGCCTGGTCAGAAAGGGGGGTAACGGTGTCCAGTAAACAAGTGGTTAAAGTCAGTATGGGATTGGACAGTGTTATTTTACTAGTTACATGTTAATTACCCTTACTCATTATGCTTCATATTGGCCAGAGCTGAATTACATCAAAAGTAATATTGACCAATTTCTCTTACCATCATCTTTTCTGAGGGGGAGTCGGCACACATTTCGGCACATGGCCACAAAGCTGTGGAAGTATTTTTCTAAGCTCTCATCTGTCTTTTTATCAAGACGGGACAGTGCACGGAACTGCGTCCAATCAAAATACTTCTTATCTGCATCATAGATGACTCCAAAAGAGGACACTGTTCGATAGAAGTCAGCCTGTTCCCTTCTGGTCCACCTGGGAAATTAAACAGATGTGTAACTTTTAATCTGGGAAAGGCACATTGACATTATACAGGATATTTAATATCAATCGGCTTTCAAGAGCATTTTCCAAAATGTGGTATATGCCAAATCCTAACATCTATATCAATAAACTAAAGCCAAGAGAAAAATGCAATTGCTTCTTGGAAAATATTACGGCTTCCTCTTTAAAGCTTTGAACGTGCCACTACAATGAAAAGAGCATATGCTAGTGACAAGGAATAGCACTAAAGGAAAACAGAATTGTCCACTCTTTTCAGTAATGGTTGGAAATTTAAATAAAGGTGTCAATGTGTAAAAAAAAGTGTAAATTAGATGATGGCTTCTTGAAGGGCAGACAGGCATTGAAAAAAATGTGGGGGGGGGGGGGGGGTCAGTCTCAGATTATAAGAAGATGCTTACATTAATGTGATACCCTTACAAGGATCAGCTGAAGGACTTAAATACAAGAAGTAGCATTGGGAAGAAATACCTAGTAATGGCAAAGGTCATGGAAAGACATGGCCACACAAAGATGAGAAAACAGCAGAGAATTGCTGCATTTAATTTATAACCTGGATTATTTTTTTTACAGAATATACATTATATCAAGATAAATACTACATAAATCAATATGTAATCTAAAAAGGTAATGTATATCTCTGTATCTCAAGTTGCCACGGCCAGGAGAACTAGATACCCTTATCATTTATATAACAAGTAACATTAAAATATATATCTAGTTTACACATTTAATCAAAATTATTTATTGTAAGTGTATTCTATCCAAAAGTGTTTTTTTAAAGTGTTTGGTAGATAGATGCTGGATAGTTACCACCTGATCTTCTTATAGTCTCGGGGAGGAACACCCAAAACTCCCAGGCGGACAGACCACAAATGATAGCGGGGGATCTCACAGTTGGAGCAATCATGACCGAACATGTAAGAAACTTAAATCAGCCCAGCAGGCTTCATCTTTCACTGAGGCTTGGGTTCACATATATGCAATCTGAATGTGCTTTAAACCACATCCATGACATATGAATGTGACCGGTTCTCAATGGAGCTGGTCCACACATGTCTGGGGCAGCCATGGTGCGGTTTCAAAAAGGGTCCTCTGAGTTTTTTGGTCCGGTTTAGGTGGGAATTCATGCAAAAATTTGCCCCTAAATCACACCTGAACTGATGAACAGAAATGCACCAGATCTCGGACTGCAAACCGCAGCCGCACATATGTGAACCTGGCCCGAAAGTTCATGTTTGGGTGGACACTTCCTTTAGCATTCAAAATGTATTTATCCTTGCTGTCCAAATGTGTTTTTCTTCATAAAAAAAGCTATATGCAAAAATAAAATATGCCCTCTCTGCAGCATTCAGATCTAACCTGGTGTTTTCCAACCTTTTTTAAGTCAAGGCGCCCTTTTTAAAGTTCTGAACACAATGCACCCCACTCTAAAATGTAAAAAAAGTAAACTTATAGATTTACACACACACACACACACACACACACACACACATGTAGGACACCCAACATAAGAGGGGATTTTTGCAAAGCAAACTATTTTTTGCACACTGGTACTGACCAGTATTGCAGCATTTATTTTCTCTCAATTTCTCTCCTTCATTCAGCTAAATGTGACCTCAGTGCTGTCAGAGAGGGGCAAACAGGGACATCCTCAGGTGCCCTATGTCCTCCATATCAATGGAGACATTGGTTGTTAGGAAGCCAGCGGTCCACACGATGCCATAGTTGTATTGTTGCACAATAAAAACCAGTGGCTTTGTGCAAAAAAAAAAAAAAAAAAAAGCAGGGCTGATCCACCCACTGGCTTGTTGACAATTTTATGGCATTTTGCCATGGCACCCCTGAAAAACTCAAAAGGCCCCCTGGTTGAAAAGGGCTGACCTAACTAATGGCACCAATAGCGATAAACAACTTTTAGGAGTCATGGATGAACATGAACATTGCAGGTCGAAAGCTGCCAAGAACATTGGATCCACATTTATGCAAATAAATGTGTCGTATACTATTTTAGTTTTGCATTACATTTGTTTGCTCTTAAAGCGGTAGTAAATCCCGATTTGTTATTTTTACATACAGGTAAGCCTATAATAAGGCTTACTTGTTGACAAAATGAATATCTCCTAAATGTGCACCATTTAGGAAACATTCACCCTGCATGCAGCCAGTGACACCACTGACGCATGTAGTCTGATGGTTATGTATACCTTGCTGAAACTTCAGAGTTTTGTGTCGGGAATCGAGGGCTCCCACGCCCATGCGTGGGAGTGAGGTCATTGCGGCTCCGGTCAATGACACAGCGGAGCGTGTGAACCCAGAAGAAAGACCGGGGGAAGATGTCAGCCATCTCAGCAGTGACAGCACACTGCGAAACAGCTTTGTTCTAAGCCAAGTATTCCATAATGCGATAGTATGTGATGCATACTAGCACATTAGGGAATTGCCTTACAGGTGTTTTTTTTTCACCAGCAGTGGTTTACAACCGCTTTAAGATTTATCAGAGCTCAAGTGAAGGAAAACTTGTTGCCCATCAGGCTTTATCTTTAATTTTACAATCTACTTTTATTCTACAGTAAACAGTAGAAAACGACAGCTTCAATATGCGCTAGTCTCTGACAAGTAGAAGAAAACAAACCCATACCTCTTCTGCATTTCTTTCATGATAGGGTCCATCTCTACCCTCCTGACCATCTCATCTTGCAGCCAATAGTTGTGGTTGGTAGGAGCCAAAATCTCTGGCCGAGATAACTCCTTGCGGTTGCAGCGCTGGTATACAGTTATTAGTCTTCGCAGTCTTGCAGTCAAGGCTGAGGCAACGGGCCACAAGAGTTTGTCTGATTCAGGGCTATCCTGGGCTTCAGACATCATAGGAAACACGAGCAACAGGAGCATGGCAACAAAAAAAAAAGCAACAAACAAAATGATATGCATCACGTGATAGAACTAGTGACCACTCAACTAGCCAAAAACAATGGCAATAACAGATGTGGTCACTGCTAATATTCTCACCTGTACTGCTCTCTTCATCCACCTGCTCCTCTGTGTTCTCCTTGACTTTTGTGTTTTCCTGCAAAACGTACATAACAGTTAAGATATAACATAATCCATGACTGGAAAATATACTCCATCAAGAAATAAGCTACTGTCTGTTTAAACTGGAGTCATCAAGTGTGAACATAAAGCTATGTTAAACAGTCTTGCTGGGGATGGATAAAGACTATCAGGACAGTCTAGTATGCCTGTAGAATGTGCTGCTCATCTGGTCACGGGATTTCTCCAATATTTAGGCCTCTGAAATTGCTCCAGTTTTACCCTGGGGTTTTTAGACTGCCAAACGAAAAATTTATTTTATAACGTGGAACACTTTCAAATGAATAACTGGCTGGGAGTTATGATGAATATACAATAATTGGGGCATAAGGATCATCTTTATTAGATTAGATTGGTTCGTCCTACTAAAGACATTAAGTCTAGATCATACCTTAACCTTATCACGAAATCTAGTAAGAAGAGGTGTTAGGTTAAGGCAGAGATAATCCAGAGGGTTGGGGGTTATCTGAATGCCCAGATACTTGAAATTAGAGATAGGTATATTGGTTGCCATTACAGAGGAGGCACCTGAGGCTTTAGCCACAGGCATAAGGGAAGACTTGGACCAATTGATGGCCGGTCCCGAGTAGAATACAAATTCAGTTATTACTGTCATGGCTTCTATAAGGGAGTGGGTGGTGTATTCCAACAAAAGCATAGTGTCGTCTGCCATAGGCTCGATTGCAATGGTGAAAAGGAGTGGGGACAGGGGGCCTCCCTGCCTAGTGCCCCTATACAGGTAAAAACTGGGGGACATTTTTCCCGCCAAATAACCGCCTTAAGAGCGTGGTAAAGGAGTTAGACCCAGGAGATGACCCGCTGCCAAAATCCAGACTTGAGCATTACAGCCCACAAATATGCCCACTCAATGCTGCCAAAGGCTTTATGGGCGTCACTTAAACAGTGCAATATCACCCCTAATATCAGACCTAGATTGTAGATTGAGAAATAATCTCCGTAGATTGATGGAGGTAGTTTTTTTGGGCATAAAACCTGACTGATCAGAATGTAGAATGGAAGCAATGAATTTACTTAGCCTGAGGACCAAAACTTTTGCCAGGATTTTAATATCGCTCTGCAGGAGCGAAATGGGCCTATAGGAGCCCGGGTCTAAGGGATCCTTTCCAGGTTTTAACAGTAGCACAATATTTGCCCTAGTCATGGATAAAGGTATTCTCTGCATATCTCTCACCTCATTAAACACTTGAAGTAGATGGGATAATGTCTCATCAGCATACAACTGATTGAGTTAGGGAACAGGTTGGTCGCTGCCTGCAATTCCTCCACCGTTAAGGGAGCATCCGGGAGCATATGCGAGGAGGCAGATAGGGATGGCAATGGAATGTCTTGTATATAGTTAAGTAGTCTGATAGAGAGTTGATCAACCAGTTCAGCCAAAATCTGCTCTGGTGAGTTGACTATTAGGCCGTCCTGCTTCCTTAATGCACTAACTGAAGGGGATGCCTGACGTAAATGTGTCAATTTAGCCAAGAGGCCATCCGTCTATTCCCCTTCCTCATAGAATACCAGCCTGTTGAAGGAGTGTTTCCTCTCAGCCACCGAGGTGGTAATGCGAGAGAGAGCTTCCTGGGCAGCTAGCCAACCCTCCCTAGCTGCATCTGAAGGGTCAAGTATAAACTGGGCCTCCAAGCGACTAACCAGTTGTGCCACCTGTTCACCCTGGGCAGCCTTTGCCCTTTTGATGGCTTGAATTTCAGAAATGAAAAGCCCTCGCAGGAATGCTTTAGAAGTCTCCCAAGCGGAGCCTAATACTTGGGTGCCCCACTTGAACTTGCCAAAGTTTTGACATTCTGGCCCTGATCCTATTGGTAGATGGAAGGAGGTATAGCCAAATGGCATTCAGTTTCCATGGGGCTTTTTGAAAATTAGCATGAAGTCGAACCTCCAGACAAACTATTAAGGGAGAGTGATCCAAAATTCCCCAGAAGGCATATGAAACTTCAGACACGCATTGGGTAGCTCGTGGGGAACACATGCAAAGGTCTACCCTTGATAGGGATAAATGGGTTTTAGAAAAAAACATGAGAAAAGTTTCTTACCCAGATGCATGTTACGCTATGGAGCAACATGTGTGTTAATAAAACACAGGCAAAAGCGGCTGTTCAACACACTGAACCTGCCCTGCAACACACACAAAACACAACCCGCAAAAACGAGGCAGGATGTGACAAGAATGCTCTCCCTGCACGGTTTGCATATTGTCAGATACTGCCTCGGACATGGTGCACATGCGCTGTGTTGACGTCACACCAGCTGATCAACATATCAGCTGAAGTGACGTTTGGTACTGCGCATAGGAAGACCCATTGGAGGCATTTTTCGGAGGGGGGCAGTATTCGACAAAACAGCAGCAGATATTTACGCAGGGCAGTGGAGTCCATTGTTCTCTTCAAGGGATCACAGAGTCCGCAAACATTCTACATGATAACATGGACAGTAGTGGTGCTGAAAAAACGCACAGAATCCAGCATGGCAGACAAGCACAGTAATTGCTGCAGTCATGCTGAGAAGAAGCTTTTTGTAATCCAAAAGGTATTCAATCCACTGTTTAAGTTGTTGTGGTATAATTTTGTCAGGGATTTCCCTGAAAGCGACATTTATGATGCACAATGCTCCGGAATGGCCCTTGTACTACGTGGTTTTGGTAAACCTGAACGAAAAAATCAGCAGACAATCTGATAGTGTGTATGGGGCTTAACAAGATAAACAACTAGAAAAACATTTGTGGAGGACAACTGGTTTCTCCCACCGCTGAAAACACGGTGTGCTGCGATAGTAATAGTACTTATAGATGATTGAACTAATTGCTCTGCGGAATGGACAGATTCTTTATTGCTCTTAGTAACAACATAAATGGACATTCCTGAATATACCCGAACCCAACTCACCAGAGTGATATCATGCGGTGAGGGTGCCTCAATCATCTCCCTCCGAAGGTGGGCAGTGGGGACGAAGGGCATGTTCATGGATGTCCAGCCATGCAGAGGCCTCTGCTGCATTTTCGAAGCGTGTCTGTCCTTCAGCAGAGATGCGGAGCTTCGCAGGGTACAAGATGGGGCAACACACAGCGCTCGTGGATCCCTCTACAGAGACTTCCCGGCGGTCCTCCTGTGCTCCGACACTGCGCGTGGAAGCTTCCACCAGCTCTAGCACTCTGCAAGTGCTCCAACATTTTTCAAGCAAGTTTTTAGTGTTGTTTTATACCTATCTACTGAATAAATTCCTAAGCTGTTTAAAGGATTGGCTTTGAGCTTTTCTCTCCTCCTTTTGCTTTCCTTTTGTTTACAGCATGGGGTATGAGACCTGCAGTTTCTGTAGTCGTTGTTTGACTGCTGTGAATTTGGCTCTGCTTTTCTGGACCTCTGCAGAGAAGTTAGGGTAAAATAATACCTGGCCTTCATTAAATTTAATATTCTGGTGTTCCCTTGCAAGAAGCAGAATGACTTCCTTGTGTCTAAGACCCCTTTGACACCGAGCCGCCCCAGGCATCAGTGGTAAAAATAGCGCCATTTTACCATCGTTTTAGTGGCGCTATTCAGCCGCTAGCGGGGTAGTTTTAACCCCCCCCCCCCCCATTGATTTCAAAGGGGAGCAGCGGTGGAAGAGCGCCGAGTTCTCCTCTCCTTCACCGCTCCAAAGAAGCTGCTGGCAGGACTTTTTCTGACGCCCTGCCAGCAGTTCTCAATATCTTCTGCCCTTAAATCCATTGTCTTGGCCAGCCTAGCAGTGATGTGAGCCTCTCTCACAAGGGGGGAGAGTTGGTCTTCAATCCTGCATTCTGCAGTTGCTGTTCTTTCCCTGACCTTCTGCAAGTCCTGTCTGACCAGGGTGACCCTCTCCTTCAGCCCTCCAAATTGTTCTTTTAAGTGATCTACAGAGGCAGTGTATTTTACTGCACATAGTATGTCAGCGAGAGTGAGTTGCTCACTCTCCTCTTCAGTGCCTTCTGGCTGCATGCCCTCCTGCACTGTAATAGTGTCTTGGCTCAGCTCAGCCCCCTCCAGCTCCGCTTCTGGTGACACGCCAGACCCTTCTCTGTTTTCGCAGCTGAACTGGGTGTCTTTTGGGCAAACAAGTGCATATCACGCTGCTGCTATTCTTTAGGTGAGGACTTGGAGGACTCACGGTGGCGGGCGCTTCTCAGTTCCCTTAGGATTCCTCTGTGGGAGGTCTGCCGCGGTGCCATTTTGGATCCTGGGGATTGTGGGATCTACTTTGTTCTTCCAGCACTGCATCATGTCTGGGCAAAGGAGAGACAGCACCGCTGCTTGAGGAAGGTATTAGTGTGTGGGTCAACAGGTGCTGGGTCTAGGAGACCGGGAATAAGATCAATGGCCAGTTAATAGTGGGAGCTCCGTGAGATGTGTCCTCTCACATGTCGCTCTTGGTCAGGGATTTCTATCAACAGAACACTCGCTGGTTATGTATCTCACCATCTTAAGAAAACTTTAGGAGACTGTTGTGCATTAAAACCCAGGGAGGTCAAAAGCTGCAGAAACATTGAAACCATCCCGACTGGCATTAATAATCATGGTCAAAAATCACATCCTTTCCCCTTTTTATGGTGTGTGATGAGGACATGATCTGAAGTTCCATATCCGTTTCTGCATTATTTAAGCATTGTGCAGCTAGTGAATGCTTGGCCGATTAGATAATTGCATGAATACACAGGTATACAAGTGTTCCTAATATGCGTATGTATGTATATGCACACGCGCACACACACACACACGCGCGCGCACACACACACACACACACACACACAGAAAAGTCTTCTCAAAGACGAGTTCTTTGTATTTAACCCTTAACGAATGTTTGAAAGAATTGAGCTTCAAATTTTAATCTCAACCCAGGGAATTTGACATCGTTTAGGTTTCCAGCTTGTATTGGGGGACATAAGCCTAAACACTTGATGCACACTTCTCACCTCCTGCTGTACTTCCTGTTTGTCCTCATTATTATCTTCTTTCTCTGTGCCAGATCTGTACAAAGAAACAAATTGCACGATTTGACTATATGGATGCATCATTTTACTTTTATATATACAAAGATGCAGCATTTACAAGTCATAACACAACACCTACTAAATCAATTTGTTCTGACCCAAACTTGTCACCTGTACATACTTGGTCACCTACCTTTCTACCAGGTCATGACTGACATCGTGAACTCCATCAGCAGACAAGGAGCTCTCATCTGGCTTTCCCACCTTCTCCAGGAAGCAGAGGGATGGATCTGCTCTCATGGCGCAGTAACGCTCATATCCTATAGAGGGCAATCATTTTAATATCAAATACGAAAAAAAAAAAAACATTCTTTGTGTATTCTTTCACAAATAATTAAAGGTATTTTAAATTACCATTGATAAACCTGCTTGATATTATATCTATTCATAATCCTCTGAAAAATCGAAATCAAACTAAGAGTAAGCTATTATGAAGCGACAAAATTATCTGGCTCTATTTTAACACACAAAACTGCCAACATGTTTCACACTCTGCAAGGTGAAATGTTAAGGTAGCTCACAAGAGCAGAACACATGGAAGACACTAGTGTTGTGTTGATGTGGTGGGGTAATGTTCTTTAACACTCCAAGCAGCAGGCAGGTGAAAATGGAGCTTGCAGCAGTAGCTGTGAACTGTGGCCTAGTGTGCGACTCAAAAGACTGACTGAACAGAATTGCAAATCTCTTAGCAGTTTACCTATATATCCACTTACATTTATTCAACTGTGCATTTTAGCCACATGCCTAAACATCCACTCTTAAAATGGTTGCAGAAGGTTTAACTTAATGCATTCTGTGCATCAAGATAAAAAGCCTTCTGTGTGCAGCAGCCCCCCTAATACTTACCTGAGGTCCATCTAGATCCAGCAATGTTGCACGAGACACTCGGCTGTCCGGGGCTCCCCTCCTTATTGGCTGAGACAGCAGCGTGGTGCCATTGATAACCGCTGCTGTCAAAGTTAGTAAACCAATAAGGAAAGAAAGGGGGAAGGGCCGGGCCATGGCTCTGTGTCTGAATGGACAAAGGGAGCTGTGACTTGGCTCAGGTGCCCCCATAGCAATCTACTTGCTGTGGGGGCACTCAACAGGAGGGGGGGGGGGGGCAAGGCAGGCGCACTGAAGAGGGACCTGAGAAGAGGAGGATCGGGGCAGCTCTGTGCAAAACCATCTGTCCCCCGATGCCTCTGCATTAAGACTCGAGCGATCGAACACGGATCTCAGTTTTCAGAGCTCCCCGAGCAGTGAGCTGCAGACTAAGTCACAGCTCTCTGCTCTGCCCCCACCTCGCTCACTGGAGCACTGGGCTGTGGAGGGGGCAGCCGGCTAAGGCTCAGGGCAGCTTGCCGAGAGGCTGAGCTGGGTGTCAATCCAGGCACCTGATGGATCCAGACTTTTTCGTGATGACGTGGTGCCTTAACGGACACCCGGGACGTCAGCAGAGAGCAGACTTCAGCTCGCTCTCTGCTGAAAACAGGTCGCAGGAGGGCAAAGCGGACTGCACTCCTGTGCCCCTCAGCAAAAGTACAGCCAATCGAGCTTTGGCTATACTAAGGATAAGTTAATCAATAATTGTTATACAACAAAGCATCTCAGTTAAAAAGCAGTATACAATACGCAGCTCTTACTGTATGTTCTCAGTGGTATTTTTCAGATACATCTGTGTATCTGCCACCATAAGGACACAATGCTGTTTAACAATACAACTAGTGTACAAGCAGGGCTAGTCCAGGAGTTAGGAATCTATGTGGGACATACATACCATGCTTAAAAACACCAAGCAGTAGTGATTTGTCAGCTTCAGCATCCCACCAGTCCACAGGTATTTCTACGTAGTCTATATCAGGTAACATTACATCCAGTTCCCTGCAATAAAAAGCAGCTGAATATAAATATTTTCCATTATTACCACAAGAAACAAAATGATTGGAAATAAGACTCTGCTGGGATTATATCCATCAATAACTGCCCTCATCCCTGACCATTGCATTGCAAATACAAGCGTGCTCATTTCACAAAATTGGAAGGCAACCCTGCGCCAAGATTGGGGATTAAATTACTTCATCCATGTGCTAAAAACAAGGAATGAATGGCAGGCCATACACGGTGCAAATCCATGGTTGCAGGAAAGAAATTTGCACGATTCCCCCATCAACACAGACAGTGCTTGCAGGGGAATCCCTCCTGCCGAGTCATTGTCTACTCCCAGCAAGGGGAGCAGGGGCAGTCAGGGAAAGCCTTCCTTGCTGGGAAAAGACAGTGATGATGCTAATCGTAAGAGAAACCGGCAGGCTAGTTGACCAAAATTGATCGATCAACTTGGTACACTCAGCCTGCCCATTAACAGTTCAAATCTCGGCTGGTTCAACAGGAACCATGTATGGCTGGCCTAAAGCTCTTTGCACCAATCCCAACCAATTATGCCTTATCACAGCATGTTGTGCACAATGTTTATTTAATTAACCAGTAAATCAGCAAAAATGTATGCAGTCGATTTAATAAATTATTATACCAATGGGTTATGCTCTGACTCCAAATGATTGGACACTTGCAAAACGTCTGACCCTGCATAACCCATTCACTGCATTGCCTCAGTTTTGTCAGCAGGCAATATGTGTCCTATGATGTACTCCACAAAAGGGATTTTGAAAGCAAATCAACTCCACCAAAAGTGGAGTTTTATTAACCTTTCATCACATGACAAAGGTGAGTTAAATTCTCAAACCATTGGGATGTCCTAAAGCAATCCCACGAGGGACGGCAACAGCAAAAAAAAAAAAAAAAACTGCTAACAGGCTCACCAAAACAACCTCATGCTAACAGGAAACAAGAAGTAAACAGAGAAGGCCCTACAGAGCCACCATCTGTTGAGGCCTGAACAAATATTCAATAAAATTTACAATCGTGTTTGTGTGAAAAAGGTGGCAGCTATAAAGACTTGGGAAGCTAAGGCCTAATGCTAAAAAGCCAACAATGAACCAACACTTTTGATGAAGCCTTCACAGGCAAGAGAGGGGGGACCTTCCCCACTAGGTCATGTGCCTGAATAATGACCTGTCTAATCCTCCTGGCATTTGTAGATTGAAAGGCAGCCTGTCCATTTTGGGAGCCCCTCTGGTAACACAAACAGAGCATCAGATTGTAAAATCGAGGCTGTGGCCATGAGACAGACTTGTACAGCCCTCACTACATTCAGGAGAGTGGTCAGTAATCAGGATATTTGGGAGCTGGTCACTTTAAATGATGGCAGGTGTGTACTGACTCCTATTTAACACGAATTTGAATGTGATTGCTTAATTCTGAACACAGCTACATTCCCAGTTATAAGAGGGTGTGCACACTTATGCAACCACATTATTTTAGTTTTTTATTTTTACTCCCCCCCCCCCCCCCTTAAAGATTTGTTCTTCAATTCAGTTGTACAGTTTATAGGGCACATTAGAGGTGGAAAAGTTATGAAATGATTGATCTTTGTTTCATTTTTTTCACAGAAACCTGTCATTTTAACACGAGTGTATAGACTTTTTATATCCACTGCATATAAGCCCTTGTACACACGGTCGGAGATTCCGACGGAATGTTTCCTTTAGGACCGTTTTGTCGGATATTCCGACTGTGTGTGGTCTGCATCGGACTGATTCCGTCGGAATATCCGACGGACCAAGTTTTCCAACTTGCCGGTAAAATTTTCCGACAAAATGCTCCTATCGGACATACTCCGATCATGTGTAGCCTACTCCGACGGACAAAGTGCCACGCATGCTCAGATCAAATTCCTAGACCAAAGCTATTGGCTACTAGCCTGAACGTAGTCCCGTCGTAGCGAAATAACGTCATCACGTTATGTACAATCGGAATTTCCGTCAACTTTGTCCAACCGTGTGTATGCAACATCACTTCCGGACCTCTTCCGGAATTAATCAGTCGGAATTACTCCGACGGATTTGGTTGTCGGAATCTCCGACCGTGTGTACAAGGGCTAAGAGGAGCATTTTCATCCTAGGACAGGTTTACACACACTCTTCTAAATAGCATAAGGGGATAAGAGGGGGGGTGGGGGGTTTGTAGCCCTCCAAGATAGCTGGGAACAATGTAACTGAATAGGTGTGGAGCACAGGAAGTTATATGCTTAGGCGATTTCTGGAAGTATCAACAGTTATATTATGTAATGGTAACATCAATATTCTAATACTGGTTACTTGAGGCTGTGAGAGACTGTCTTACCTTGCATTTACACCTTCCAGAGCTTTAACAGCTGCATCCCCAAGCACTTCTGCCTTCAGGTAGTACAGCATTCGTACCCGAAGAAGGACCCTGATTTAAAGTACAGTGATAATTTAACTGTGACAATTATCTTTTGCTGGACAAGAATTTATATACACAGTCAAGCATTACTATAGCGGAAGACATCTTAAAAATTAAAATTCAACATTGCAACAAAAAATATATTAATCCGAATGCACTTGTCTGCTATATCTGTTTAGGTCTACTCACTTGTTACAGTGTTGTTTGAGGTGCTTTTTGTAGCTCTCGTCATGCAGGACAATCTCAGGGTTACAGCTTGCCAGCCAATCAGCATTCTTGATCTCTGGCAATAGCATCTGATTCTTCATTTTCTTCCCTTTCCTTCCACGTGGGACAGGGGCTGACAAACCTTCAAATAGCCAACATTATTCATTAAACAGTGCTATGAGCACTAGGCTTAATTCAGTATCCTGCTAAAACTGCATTTCAAGGTCTACCTGATCACCCAGGGCCGAGTCTGTTCTTCTGTCATCATGACTGTGCCAGGCTACATTTGTCATGCCACTTTTGTCACTTGACCACTCTGGAACCTAGTAAGTAAATGGGTAGTAGGGGAACTGATGTCAAGCACTAGCAATCTGACTGCCAAGTGAAAAGGTGGCTGTTAAAGTGATATTGGTCGCAACGTTTGTTTTCTATATTGGATGCTCAGAATATGGCTTTCATATTTTATACTCTCCCTCACCACTGGCGCCAATTTTCATTGTAAGGTTCCTTAGCTTTCAGAGTCCTATTAACCCCTGCCGGAGCCACCCTTACATGCATGTTGATAAACTTGCGTCATGATGCTGCCTGTGCCAACAGGTACAGACAGTCCAAGAACAATATACACACACCTCTTGCAGTTTTTTGAAAGCAGCTTGGAATGGCTGTGAATTCAATGGGTTTGGGGAAATTTGTGGAAACAGGGAGAAGAGTAATGTAGATGCTATGCATGTAATAGCACTAAAAGGTAACTGGTTCTGGACATTTATTGAAATAAAATTTTAACATGTTGTACTGAATGTGTAGAAACACAAGTATTTGTGACACTCCCACAGCCCAAGCACATGGAGCATGGCGAAAAGGCTTAGAGAGTGATATCTGGCTGCTTTGCAGTTTATCAACAAAACTACATCTCCCACAATGGTTAGTGTTAGGTCTATTGGGTAGGAATGGGTTTAGCTAGGATTGTGTAACTACGGGCTTGCTAGCAATGAAAGAACAGCCCACTGTGACTTCACTACGTCAAGCTGCAGTTCAGAGAACACAGCCAGCACAAAGGGGGACAATACTGCATTTCAGTGACCGAGCTTCTACGGTGACACCGGACTACAGGAAGAGGAAATAGCCTTGTCAAATGGACAAAAAAATTTACCTTTTTGACAATTCTAATGGAAGCTAGTCGAAACAATCAAAACTACAATACCATAGTACTACGTATCTATATGTTAGACCAGGATTAAGAATTATATTACTATTAAAAGGGGTCCCCTACCTACAAGCTAACATGATTTATTTCAATTCAGGGTCTCAGGGCTTGTACTGAGGGACAACTATAGATCTAGGATAAGGAAAATAAGAAAAGGAAATGGGTAAAAGGTACAGTCTAGATAGTAGATATGACTGTCTAAATAGGATAGTGTAACCGATTGTATGGAGTCTCTCCTATAAACATTCTGATGAGAAGTCTCTTGTTTATAGCTTCATCATGTTAGATAAGATAGGACCGGCTGAAATCGAAAAGTATGTCCATCAAATAAATGGTCTGGAAGTTTCCCTACACACATTTTGCGGTTAAGCTCTGGGGCCCACTGTCTCTGATAGAACAAAGGCATTTCTCCCATGTCTGGGTATCAGGGTTCTGGCAGCAGAACCAAAAATAAACCCGAGGATCACTTTATATACCGCCTGCCTTGATCCTGGTAGGATTGAGAGAAGAGATATTTCTGGGGTCATCTGCAAAGTCACTCCTGGGTAAACATATTTAAAAGGTTTCCAACCAATAGCAGAAGGTTACAGCATGGTCCCCTGCCTCTGTAGACCAAAAACCTTAAAAACTTATGAAAATTGTGGCTAAAGACCTTGACAGTCAGTTCATATTCACAGATCCCTCTCAAGATAAATAGTGGAAGTGCTGCTGAAGTTCACATTGTCATAAGGGTTATGCAATGCCAATTTTAGCATTGTCAGTGGAGAACCTCTTGAAAGCATAAAGTCACATTTTAAGTCAATTTGCCTATATTCCTATATTCTCTGGGAGGAATGCACACAGCGTGTATAGTTGCAGGCTAAGTGAAAGCTCAAAGTACCTGAGTGGTTCTGCAGAGCCTGGTTGCTTCCACCATCTTTTATGGGAGTGATAAGGTCCCAAATGAAGCTTTTGATCTTGTCATCTCCTTTGTAATGTTTCACGCAATAAACCAGCAAAGCCCTGCAGATCATCTCCATGTCTTTCTCATTTAAATGCCATTTGAAACGTCCCAGAGTCAGGATGTCCTTCCAGCGTCCCCAGCTGCAGAAATAGAATTGTTGTCATAGGAGGGAACCCGCTTATGCAAAGCAAACAAATGAACCTTCTGTGCATCCAACGCTTATATTAAACTGGTCTAGTTCATTAGAAGAGACACCCAATACCTGTACTTGTACTTCTATGTTCTTACACAGCTACTATGCATTAAAAAGCCAGTAAACAAGTGCAATCAGAGAGGGCTGCCTTGTTAGTATATGGCCTATTGTAGAGGGTCTTTACATTTCCAACTTGTCCAAATCCTCATCCTCAATCCCATTCGGTACCAGTAAGACTTTAAAATATGTCAACAGCTTGATTTTACTTTATATATAGTTAACCTATTAATGCCAGCAGCTCTCGGCCCTTAAGAGGTTTCTGATATTGGGAGGTGGGGCAGGGTTTCTGATCAGCCGACTGCCGTGATTGGCTGCCACAGTGGTCACATGATCGGGAGATTTCTGTAAGCCACCTGTAACGGTGCAAGGAGCACGCTCTCGGCGCAGCTTTGTTTACATTCCGGTATGCATATATGTGGATGCTTGGCGTTAAGACCCACCCGGTGAGAGGTTGCATATATGCATACTGCTGGCCTGAAGGGGTTAATAACAGAACAGCTGAAAGATGATTATTATAAAGATTTTATCAGATTTATTTATATAAAAAACAGAAAACTACAAATACACGAAGCTATCTAAAACTAGTGAGAGTTTTTGCTGTTTTTATGCAATCAAAACATTGAATATAGATCCAGATACTGACGATGTTACTCACATGACATTTGGCAAATCAAATCTATTCCTCCACTTTGATTTCAATTTTAAAAAAGCAGAGAATCCGAACTGAATTAGGCTCATGCCCTCATTTAGTTGCAATACTCCCAAGGACTATGGATAGCCCCAGTTAAGAATCCCTGCCCTAGTCAAAACAACTGCTAAACCAAAAGGTTAAGCATTTCATTCTTGATAAAGAAGACCACTTACCCAAATATGAGCAGGTTCTTTTCCACCCTGAAGCATTCTGCCCGTAGATAACGGCGTGTTTTCTCATTCAGTCGCCGTGACCTTGTTGGTCGCTCCTCTGTGTCACTCTCAAGCTCTGAGAATTCCATCAGCTCGTCGTCCTCAAAGGAGTTGTAATGTTTGGTTTGCTTCCTCACACGAGGGCGGTCAATGACTAAACTATCCTAAATGAGCAAAACTGAAGGGGTCAGTTATATTTGATAAGGGGTAAAGTGCTGGTATGCTTTGTAAAAAAAAAAAATTTGCTTACCTTTTCATTCTTGGCATCTGTGTCCAGCTCAGCAATCTTGGCCCATTTCTGCCAGAAGTTAGGGTCATCCAGAGAGATGTCTGTTCTGTTACCAGATGACACAAAACTGGCCTGTAGAAGGAGATTTTCAGTTTAGAGTTCTGTACTTTATCTTTGGGATCTAACAGTATCTGCAGACACCCACCACCGCACAATTGCTTTCCTGTGGCTTTGGTTGCAAGATGAATGAACTAGTAATTTATATTAAAAGGAGAAATTCACGTTTACAAAAAAAAATAAGAAAATTATAAATGCACTTTTTTTGCAGGTAAAAACACAATACATTTAAATATTTTTTTTTGGCAAGGACCTGTAATGCCACTGTGCTGCAGACTGTGCAGCTGTCTGCCCGTACCTCCAATACAGGCAGGCAGTTACACTCTGACAGGAAGCTCAAAGAACTATCTAGCGCATTTAACATTGCACAGGTAGTTCATTGAAAACTACAAGCTGACGGTCGCAAAGGCTGTCAAGATTTGTAGTTCTCCCATTCACAGAACACTGTGAAAGGATTACACAGCTGGAGCCAGTGCATTTGTAAAATCTTACACCCACGTTACAAAAGATAAATGTATCCTTTAAATGGTTTACAACACTGGCAAAAAAAGAAAAAAAAAAAAAAAGGAGGAACTACCAACAACGTAGCAGATTATGTATTCAATTGCTATACTGTAGAAATAAGAATGGCTCAACATAAACTGAGCACTAATATGTTTGTTATCAATGGGGTGTTCCTCAGGTCGTAGCCAAAAGACACATTTTGGGAATTTTGGGAATGCTCATTTTTTTTTTTAATCTATAGCCAACATTTTTTCTAGTTTTTGACAGAGCAAGGAGTCAAACTGTCAGGTTTTTACTGCAGTTGGTATACCTGCTGTGGAGATTCACCCTCTTTGTCCAGGTGATCATTATAACAAGGAAATAAAGCCTTGAAATAATTTCACTGCTGCCATAAGACTAGGGGATGAGGTGAAATCATTCAATTGGACCATTGTTCCACTGAATTATTTCACTATTTGATTTCCTCCCCAGACATGCATGGGAATGTGAACAGCTTAATTTAAAATATGCTTTAATATCCATCAGTATTTTAAAATTTTAGTTTCTCTGTATAGCCATAAGGGCCCTTTAACACTGATCAGTTTTTGATGCGCCTTTGTTCAGCATAAGGGCCCCCAATGCGCTTTAGATGCATTCCCACTGACTTAAAATGTAATGTACTTTTGAAAAACTAAAGATGCAGCACACGTGACTTCTCAAAGCGCAGAGTAGTAAAGAGATATATTTGTTTGTGCATTTTTGTTGCGCTTTTTAAACACCAAAAGCACATCAAAACCTGATCAGTGTGAAAGGACCCTTACTGTTTTTGTAAAGTGAAGCAGCTAAGTTAGCTCACTATGGAGACTCTGCTTCGTAATAATAAAGGACAACTTACTATCTTGTTCTGATGGAAACACGAGTATGGTTCCTGGCTTATATGCTTTACTTTGCCATCCACGTATGGTAGATTATGTGTAACTCATGCCTGAGATCTGTTATTGTACCTGTTATTGGCAAGTGTGAACTCTCTGCAACTGTATTATTAGCTTGTATGATCTAATGTTATTTCAATAAAGACCTGTTCCGATTTAAAAAAATAAAATAAATGCACAGCTTATGAATCTTACTGTTACCATCTAACAATACAAGTTCTCTTCCACTCAAGAAATAAAAGTTATTAAGAACACTTAAATGACTGTATTTAATGACACCACCCAACACTTTTCAACTACATACTATAATAGAACTATAATTGAAATGATCTGCTCCAGCACGACCAAGCCTTTTTGCAGCCAGTTTTATTGAATTGTACAAAATTTGGAGCATCTCAAAAGCTTCAACATTCATAAATCCTTTTCTGTTGACTTCATTATATCCTCAAGCAGGAATCCCCCAGCCTAGGCATAACCAGCCCAGCTAAGCACCGTTTTTTTTTAGGAAACAATGATGAACAGGCAAGAGGGGAAGAGATATCCATGTACTTTGATGTCCTCCACGAAAAAGATTTTACATGTAAACTAAAAATTCTAGTTACTAAAATCATAGTTAATAAAATAATGCAGGGCACAGAGGACTTGATATACGTGACTACTTTATTTATCCCAAAGCACTGAATATGAGAGATGGATAAAACTGCAGCAAGGCAAAACACGTCTATAATTCACGGGGGGGGGACGCCACTGCAAAACCACCTGCAAGACCTTCTGCCCAAAACTGACGTCAGCAGTGGACTGAAATTCACCTGGCAGAACTTAGTAAACGTGAAGAGAAAACCAGTTGCAGCCTTACAAATCTGAACAGAAGAAGCTTACTTCTGAATAGCCCAGGAAGCACTGACACTCCTGCTGGAATGGGCCTTTGAAGAGCACATTCTCCAGGATTCAGCTGCTGAAGGCGAAGAAAGTCCGCCTGCCAATTTTCCATGCAAGGAATGTGCATAGCAAAGAGGGTCAGAACTTAATGCCCAAGACAAATTCAGGTCCACTTCCTCCTGAGAAGCTCAGATTTATGTCCCTCCTTAATGTACAAGCAGTGGCAGTGTCCCACTGCACCCTGATGGGGAGATGAGACAGACGAGTGTAAGAGAGCCAGCTGAATTGCCCAAAGTTCTAGGATGCTGTTCATCAACTTTCACTCCTCTGACAACCATTCTCTTAACCAATAGGTTCTCCAGAACACCTGCATCTCAGCCCGATAGGCTGGCATCAGTGGTCAAGATCTTCAAATTCATCAAAATAAAGGATTTCCTGGTATCCAGCATCCACATGGATATCCATTCCACAGCCAATCTGGTCTGGGGAGTCAGATACCAGGAAGTTACCCTGATGAAGTGAAGCAATCATCGACCGGGTGGACTCCATCCCAGATTATTTTTTATCTTCAGGAACTTGGGACTCTTGAGCTCCAGAATAGGCCACACTTCTCCATTTGGTGAACAAAACCTCTCTCTGCCAGCACAGGCGCAATGACCCCTCCAGACAGCCGTCTTTCCAGGGTTGCAAAGAAAACCATTCTTTGCGTGGATTTGCAAATACCCTTGAGCATATAAAGCGCAGAGGGAGAAAGCAGCAAAACTACAGCTCTTAGACTTCATACACCACACTGCAGACCCAGTCACAAGTCCAGGTGGCCACGAAGGCCAATAGACGTCCCTCCACCAATGCAAGTTGGGCCACCCCTTCACTGTAAGGGGGATTTGCCTCAAGAACTATGATTTGGGGTCTAGCTCTTCTTACAAAACTGGGATATAGTCTTTTACTTAAAACCCCAGGCTGGTTGCTCATGTTAGAAATGTTTATTGGATTTAGAAGGCGTCAATTTTTGACATGCCACCTTCAAGATGAAGGCATCAACAGATGGTTTCAAACAAGCATTTACTCCTAAAGGGCAGTCTTTCAGTTTGTTTTTCAGAGATGTTCCCACCAACCAAAACTTGAGCCGTAAGATCCTTCTCCTAACCTGTCTTGACTTCTTATTCCTAATATCTCTAAAGACCTGGACCTCATCCACCTGGAATGACAGGATCCTATTAAAGTAGGTAATAGCCAGGTCAACAGCCATTTATTGTAGAATTTCTTCACCGTGGGGTATGGAGAAAAACACTTTAATGGAGAAAACCTCTTTTTTCGTTAGCCCGATCAGGGTACATCAACAACCACAGTGCTAACTTCACATTAGCGCTCACCACATCTGCCAGCAAACCCACCATTTTCTGTGTCTGAAATTGTAGAACTCAGCCTTTACCAGTGAAAATTACCAGATAAGTGCAGGGATAAAGAGCTAATCTGATCCTTTGGGAAGCCATGGCAGGGTGAACTTTGAAGGGGGTCCTACCTGATGAGGAATTTTGCAGCCTTTTCCATCTTCCTCACTTCCCACCTCACTGTCTGCATGAAGACATGGCTTGTGACTCTCAAGGAGAAGCAGCCACCCAGCTGAAAGAAGTGTTGGCCTACACCAAAACGCCTATGTGGCAAGTCACCCGCAGGAGACAAGTGTCTGAATACTTGCTGTGCCTGGCATTAAATTAGTGACAACTGCAGCTTTGCAATACTGAAGGTAGAATGGTGCTGAATCAGCGTTAATTCCAGTGTGGTGCAACCAGTGCAGGACCAGGAGCTCAAAATGCAAGTGTACTGCACCTGGAAACTCACAAAAAAAAAAGGTGCACATGCATATGCAGGGTGCAACACCATCACTTGGGGGGTGGGGGGATGCTTCACTATTACGTCAGAGGCACTCACCAGTCCATAGCTACAGAGCCAGCAGGCCCAATCTTTACACATAACAGCAGGTGCTCCCCGCAGGTTCATCAGGGACTTGAATGCCCTCCAGTGGGAACACTGCCCTGTGCTTATATAGCACCCTGCCGGCGAGGTCACCAGATATACTGTACCTTGGAGACTGCGGCTCACAGGATAAAGCACCAACTTGAAATCCTCATCCCCATAAAGGTGTGTTTGGACTAGACCAGGTAATTAGGACTAAGCCCTGAGAAGGAAAATCTTCACAGAGATCTCTGTAGGCACAATCCCCTAAGAATCTATCACCTAAGGGCACTAGCTAAAAACGAACTCAGCTGAGCTGGAGATGGTTATGTTTGGGCGCTTATTCCTACTTTTTTTTTTCTGGCCAATGTCCAATTACCCAAGAGTGGCAGCATAACCAATGTAGTCATAAATTATCAAGTCCGATTATAAAAAATTATAAATGTTAATCTTGCTCCTGCATTACCTTGGCAAACGTTGAGCCTTTCCCTTCAGACTGGATAGTGATGGTTTGTGTTCTACGCTGCAGAATCTGATCAATGTCTTCTTCACAGAATTTGGAACCTTCATCCTCTTCATCCATCAGAGCACCATATGCTCCCTTCCGGAGGAGATCCTCAACCTCAATTTTGGACAACGGTTGCACCTAGAGAGGAGTAAAGTAATACATTTGAGAGAACTGCAAAATCTTAGAATTATAATACACAAATTTACACAATGTTACAAAAAGTAAAAAAACAAAACAAAAAAAAAAACCAACATATCCAAACTCATATGTTAAGAAGATTCGGTTATAAGAAGGAAGACATAACATTAATCATGGAACCATTTGTTATCTTTAGTTTGGAAAACGGTCCACTGGGCCACAGAGGTCGTGGTCAAGGACATAAGGACTGGCAGATTAAACTACTTGCAGGGAGTGAACAGGAAACTTAAATGCTAGTGTCTGGAAATTCAACTGCAGCGATCTGCTGCACTGGCTATAGGAGAGGTAAATATTCTTTGAACTGAACAATTTTAGTAATCGGTAATGCATGATACTTACCCCATTAGTGTTTCCTTTTCTGTTGATGTCCTGTAGAACTGCCTTGTCCAAGCCTAGTTTTAAGCTTGCCTTGTCAAACATCTCCCTCTCGTAAGAGTTCCTTGTTATCAGACGGTACACTTTCACCGCCTTGCTCTGACCAATACGATGACAGCGTGCTTGGGCCTGGAAACATCAGACACAAGGCAAAATAGTCAAAACAACAGAATATAAAACAAACAATTTAGGACTCAAATTCTTGTCTCCAAAGAGTCAGAAAGCAGGGCACTACAAACTCTGAAATATTGTAGGACCAGCAAGGAGGTTTTCAACCAAAGAAAAAAAAAAACAATTACAACCTCAGAGCCGTGATTATAAACTACAAAAACAAACAAAAAAACTTTTTCTTCCATCTAACAGGAAACAATCCTTCCTGATTTCCACCGGCAACTGGATACTCCCTGGATCAACAATGCACGATGGCATTTGTCACAAATGTTGGCAGCAGTTACAATGTGTGCATTATTATTTTTTTGTTCAGCTGGCAAACAATGAACAAAAAAGAAAAAAACTACTACTTACAGGTTCCTGCATCCAATGAAAATTTTCCAACATTGCCCTTTGGGAAAAGTCGATTAAACAGCTAGCTGTTTAATGGGGGGGAGCCCACATACTGATCGTAATTTAGTTGGTCCCTGCTGGACCGATCAGTATATAGGCAGCTTTAGAAACACATCCAGTTCCCCTCACTCCCCTACCCCTTTTTTATTGTCTCACTTCAAAGGGCAAATAGGTTCAGTTCAGCAAATCTTTCTTCTTAAGAGGTCTATGTTTCTATGCCCTTATAGATCAAATTTTGCTGCCTTTTGCTGAATTCTTTCTAGTTCAACATCCGAAAAAAAAAAATGCATTTTTCTGTTATAAGATTTTGCAAATAAATAACCGTTCTTCATACATTTAGGCCAAAATGTATATGGCTACATTTCATTGGTGAAAAGGATGCAAATCCGTATATATTTAATCTGTAGGAAAGTTATAAAGTTCACAAACTATAGTATATACCGTATCTGAAAATGTACATATGTATCTCATATCTTGAGGCCTGAAAATGCCAAGACAGTAAAAATATCCCCCAAATGGCCCATTTTTGGAAAGTAGACAGTCCAGGTTATTTAGTAGGAGGCATGGTGAGTTTTTTTTGAGGTTATAATTTTTTTGTGATTTTTTTTTTCACAATTTTTTTGAAAAATTAAGAAATTCAATCACTTCAGCCCTGGAAGGATTTGCCTCCTTCCTGACCAGGCCATTTTTTGTGATACAGCACTGCGTCCCTTTAACTGACAATTTGCAGGGTTGTGCAACATTTTACCCAAACAAAATTGATATCCTTTTTTCCCCACAAATAAAGCTTTCTTTTGGTGGTATTTGATCACCTCTACGGTTTTTAGAAGAGTGACAATTTTGCAAAAAACATAATATTCTGTAGTTTTTGCTATAATAAATATCCCAAATAAAAAAAAAAAAAAACGAAAAAAAACAAACAAACAAAATACAAAAGTTTAAGCAGATATGTATTCTTCTACATATTTTTGGTAAAAAAAACAAAAAGCAAAACAAAAAAACAAAACAAAAAAATCGCAATAAGCGTATATTGATTGCTTTGCACAAGTTAAAGCGTCTACAAAATAGGAGATAGATTTATGTCATTTTTATTATTTTTTAGTAGTAATGCGATTTTTATCAGGACTGCGACATTGTGGCGGACAGATTGGACACGTTCGACACTATTTTGGGACCATTGACATTTATACAGCAATCAGAGCTAAAAAATAGCCATTGATTACTGTATAAGTTGCACTGGCATAGATGGGGTTAACACTAAGTAGCGATCGAGGTGTTAACGGTGTTCCCTGGGTATGCTCTAACTGTAGGGGGGTGGGACTGACTAGGGGAGGAGAGAGATCGGTGTTCATACTTAGTATGAACACATGATCGTCTCTTCTCTGCCCTGAGAGAACTGGGATTTGTGTTTACACACACACAGATCCCAGTTCTTGCTCTGTCATGAGCGATTGCGGGTGCCTGGCGGTAATTGCGCATGCCTGACACGTGCATCGACTTCGGGGGACACCCGGTGACGTGTGTGCACCTGCTGCGTCTTCTTAAAAGGAGCGACATACAGCTACGGGCGATTTGCCCAGCCAAGCCAACCTGTCGCAGTATAACTGCAGCAGCTGGTCGGCTAGTGGTTAAAAAAATAATTTTTGCCATTTTTTTTATTTATTTTTTATGACACGGACGGTCAACCAGTGCAGTACAGCGTCATCAGATGACTGGTGTGGCGGTGATCTAGGTCACAGACTGGTTACAGTATGTAAAAAAAAAAAGTATGTTTTTTACATTTATTTTTTACATGCTATGACCAGAGCAACACTATACTACTCTGGGGAGGTGATCAGGTTTTTTTTTTTTTTTTTTTTTTGCACACTAGGATTATTTACAAGTTATTACTGTTATAAACCACCATTTTTACCGAGTGAAATTGATTCATTGTTTACTATTGTGATTAGCTGTGATTGGCCACAGCTAATCACATGGTACAGATGGGCCGTAATTAGCCCTGTCTGTACCCATGTGACCAATCACAGAGATAAACGCAATAGTACACAGTGAATGGCATGAATGGAAGCCATCCATTGTGAACAATTGTCGTGTGATCTGCTGTGAATAATCACAGCATTCACATGGTACGGTCAGTGGCCTGACACACTGATCTGTCATCTGCTGTTTCCGCTGGACACAACATGTGACAGGTCATCCGGCAGAGCCGTAGGGCACACGCGAGGTGTGTTCTGGCAGGACATCATATGGCGTCCAGCCAGCCGTCATTGTACTATAGGCTAGATGGGAACTCGTTAAATCCAATCTAGTCATGTGATCCTGCAGCTCCAGTGTCAGCGAGTGGCTGCTGCAGGGGAGAGGAGGGAGTGCCGACGCCTGGGCCCGTGTTGCCACGGCTCCAGGAATTCAGTGTCGCCGTTCAGCGCTCTTTTACACTGGTTATGTGATCCAGGAGCTACAGCTCCACTGACAAAAAAAATAAATAAAAGTACACAGATCCGTTTTACTCAGGATATGCAGGTTTGGGAGGAGGAGGAGGGGGAGAGGATGTTTTAGCATTAGGCTTTTGTTCCAGTTTATCATCCAATTTAGCCAACACCTAATTCAGATACTAACAAATTCATGGCGGGGGGGGGGGGCTGCATTCATGGCAATGGGGGGGGGGGGGGGGCGGCGGCTGCATTCATGGCAATGGGGGGGGGATGTTACATTCATGGCAATGGGGGGGATGTTACATTCATGGCAATGGGGGGGGGATGTTACATTCATGGCAATGGGGGGGGGGATGTTACATTCATGGCAATGGGGGGGGGGGGGAAGGTACATTCATGGCAATGGGGGGGGGGGGGGAAGGTACATTCATGGCAATGGGGGGGGGGGATGTTACATTCATGGCAATGGGGGGGGGGGATGTTACATTCATGGCAATGGGGGGGGGGATGTTACATTCATGGCAATGGGGGGGATGTTACATTCATGGCAATGGGGGGGGGGGAATGTTACATTCATGGCAATGGGGGGGGGGGGGGATGTTACATTCATGGCAATGGGGGGGGGGGATGTTACATTCATGGCAATGGGGGGGGGATGTTACATTCATGGCAATGGGGGGGGGGGGATGTTACATTCATGGCAATGGGGGGGGGGGATGTTACATTCATGGCAATGGGGGGGGGGATGTTACATTCATGGCAATGGGGGGGGGGGATGTTACATTCATGGCAATGGGGGGGGGGGATGTTACATTCATGGCAATGGGGGGGGGATGTTACATTCATGGCAATGGGGGGGGATGTTACATTCATGGAAATGGGGGGGGGGATGTTACATTCATGGCAATGGGGGGGGGGATGTTACATTCATGGCAATGGGGGGGATGTTACATTCATGGCAATGGGGGGGGGGAATGTTACATTCATGGCAATGGGGGGGGGGATGTTACATTCATGGCAATGGGGGGGGGGGGGGGGGGAATGTTACATTCATGGCAATGGGGGTGGGGGAATGTTACATTCATGGCAATGGGGGGGGGGGGAATGTTACATTCATGGCAATGGGGGGGGGGGGAATGTTACATTCATGGCAATGGGGGGGGGGATGTTACATTCATGGCAATGGGGGGGGGGATGTTACATTCATGGCAATGGGGGGGGGGGATGTTACATTCATGGCAATGGGGGGGGATGTTACATTCATGGCAATGGGGGGGGGGATGTTACATTCATGGCAATGGGGGGGGATGTTACATTCATGGCAATGGGGGGGGGGGATGTTACATTCATGGCAATGGGGGGGGATGTTACATTCATGGCAATGGGGGGGGATGTTACATTCATGGCAATGGGGGGGGGGGATGTTACATTCATGGCAATGGGGGGGGGGGGATGTTACATTCATGGCAATGGGGGGGGGGATGTTACATTCATGGCAATGGGGGGGGGGATGTTACATTCATGGCAATGGGGGGGGGGGATGTTACATTCATGGCAATGGGGGGGGGGGGATGTTGCATTCATGGCAATGGGGGGGGATGTTGCATTCATGGCAATGGGGGGGGATGTTGCATTCATGGCAATGGGGGGGGATGTTGCATTCATGGCAATGGGGGGGCTGCAGATGGGAACTGATTAGGCTGCATTGATGGGCACTGATTAGGCTGCATTGATGGGCACTGATTAGGCTGCATTGATGGGCACTGATTAGGCTGCATTGATGGGCACTGATTAGGCTGCATTGATGGGCACTGATTAGGCTGCATTGATGGGCACTGATTAGGCTGCATTGATGGGCACTGATTAGGCTATATTGATGGGCACTCTGACCCTTATTTTGCTTCACAGTGCTTTATTTAAAATGTAAGGATTTTTTCCCCCTAAAACTTCCTTCTTAAAGTGAAGGTACATGCTAAACGCCAATAAATATGGTATATCCAAATAACACACCCAAGCTAATTTCTTCACTACACAGCCACAAAGACAAGAGAATTCTTGTTGGGCAGTGTATTAGTGCTTGGACAAACACAGACCAAATTTTAATGGTTAAAAGAATGTCAGGCAAAATGGTCCTCTCGCATGTTCACTTCATCAAATCTGGCCCCTTCCCTACACGTTAATTTTTTTCCTGATACATGTCTAATAGTTGGGAACAAGGTAACCCCATGAACAATAAATTGTACTTCACAAAAAGCATTGGTAAACAGAAAAAAAAAAAAGGAATCTGGAAATGCAATGAGACATATAATTGGGAAGAGGGAAGCGTGCTGGCCATAGCAGTCTAATTCCACCTGTCATTCACACTGCAGGCCAGAAAGCTTGCACTGAACGCAAACACTTGACTGATTACTGTGGGAAATTATTTTCCCTATATATAGGATTCACAAATTACCTGCAGATCATTCTGAGGGTTCCAATCAGAATCAAAGATAATACAAGTGTCGGCAGCTGTCAAGTTGATTCCCAAACCTCCAGCCCGAGTGCAGAGCAGGAATACAAAACGATCAGAGTCTGGTTTACAGAATCTGTCAATGGCTGCCTGCCGGAGGTTACCTCGTACCCTTCCATCTATTCGCTCATAAGTATATCTGTAACAAACAAGAAGCTGTAATGGCAGTTATGAATACAGGCAATAGAATAATTAGACTCTACAATATGGGCCTTCCCATGCAGAAAGGAAACCAACTCTTGATCCAGCGTTTCCAATTACAAATGATTTCGAAACACCACTAAAAATTCTACTTCAAAGCAGAAGCAGACATCTAGAGCCTATTTCATATCAATGCTTATCCCTTTATTCCAAACAGATCACTAGATGTGCCCCACCTTCTCTGGATGAGGTAGTCCTCCAGGATATCCAAGCAGCGAACCATTTGGGAAAAGATAAGAACTTTGTGCCCTCCAGCAATGAGTTTTGGCAATAGCTTATCAATCAGCACAAGTTTTCCTGCTGCCTGTATCATTGCTTGGAGCTGGAAATCTGAGGCATCAGGATTGTGCGTCTTGCGGAAGTCCTCTAAAATCTTTTCTTCAGCACCTAGGAAAACGTTAGAATTTTTAGAACAAAAATTTCAACATATTTAATAGAGACATGAAAAGTGACAGCATCTGCAAGTCGCTCAACCCCCCCAGAAATATATAATTATGCAATCACACTTCCCTCCACCTGTCTGCTGCAGTCTAATGCCAGCCATATATGGATCAGAATTCGTCTGATCTCTGCTGAACTGCTGACGAATTTCAATACATGTATGGGCAAACTGATTGTACCAAAGTAGATTCACCCCCCCGGCAGAATACAATAGTGCTGCGGGAGGCACTCTCCCATCAGCACTGTGTTGTCTGTGTTCATCCGCGGTGGGAGGAAAGAAAATCAATGAATCTATGGCTTGCCTAAGCTCGGCTCTTGGAGTTGGGGCATAATGCCAAGGCACCCTCCATGTGGCATTGTTCGAGCCTGATGATTGACTATTTAGGTTCTGGCCATGCAAGGAGACAAGGGCGCGTGGCTGTATCAGAATGAATGCCTAGGAGGTGGGCTATGTGCAGTCATCACCAACATCGATAGGATCTCTTTAGATACATACTGAAACTATTATAACTATTGGCAAAAAATGATAATACACTAATAGTATATTTTATCAATTAACTCAATGAGTAAAGAAAAAAAATTAGTAAATGAACAGAGGCGACATCCAAATCAAATCAATATTTGGTGTGATCCCCCTTTGCCTTCTAGGTACACTTACACACAGTTTTTGAAGCAACCTTACAGGCAGATTGCCCCACACATCCTGGAGAATCAACCACAAATTCCCTGCAGATTCAGGCTGCTCCAAATCCCTCCGCCCCTCCACACAACCCCAGACAGACTCAACAATGCCAAAACCAGGGCTCCGCAGGGACCAAACCACCACCCCCAGGACTCGCCACCCCCTCATACTGAAGACAGCCCTTCTGGGATCACCATCCCACCACAGAACAAATCCGGGGCCAACCACACACCTCCCCAACGGCAGGGCACAGCACAATGGACAAGCACCCGTCCACACCGAGGACACCAACGATCCTGACCAAATGTCCATCTGCATTTGCAGAAATGCAGCACCAAACTTGCAAGGAACCTCCACCATGCTTTACTGTTGTCTGCCTACACTCATTATTGATGATACACATTTCAACCACACAGATCTAGTGTTAGTTTCACTAGAGAGGTCAGAAGACACTTAGCTGGTTACTAACACATTCACGTTAAAAAGATGATTAGATGTCTGTTAGAAATGATATCAGTGAGGCGTCTGCTCATCCTCAAATTTGCTAGTGATGTGATTAGCATAACAGAATTACACAAAGGGTGTAATCAAGGCAGGACATGTCTTCCTGGAGCTCCGGCTTTTCTCCTGAAAATCAATTTTCGGTGCTAATCTAACCAAACTCTGTCTCCACATGCACATGCCTGCAGAGAAGTCCTTGACCCGTGTAATGCAGTCATCAGTGTCTAAAAAGCACAAGGAGTCAGCTCGGTAGGAAAAGCGGCAGCTCCGCTCTCAACAAGGCAAGGACAGAGGATCCACCTCCACCATCTTGTGTCGTCCTCACAGAGCACCAAGCTGCAGGGCACGAGGATGGCACAGGCCACAGACGTTATGCTCCTGAACCCAGGGATGTCCCTGCCGCAATCCCCTGAGCTGTACGTGGATACGCCGGCCATCACTAAACCGATCCTGGAAGCTAGGGCAGAGCTGATGGGCCGCATCAACTACCTGGCATCTGAATGCAGTCTCATTAGACATGATCTAGATAAGATCCAGTGTAGACTTACTACTGTTGAAGATCGCATTTTTGACGTGGAGGATGCCTCACACTCTCAGATCTCCCAGCTGTCTGAGCTCAGAGACATGGTATGATCACTGCAACAGAGCTGATGATGCAGAGGATAGACAAAGGAGGAATAATGTATGGGTGGTGGGGTTGCCAGAGGGTGCTGAGGGGGCCAAACTGTTCTTATTTGTAGAACAATTCTTCAAAAGCCTGCCTGGGGGGCCTCCCTCCCACATATGTTGTTGAAAGAGCCCACCGTGTCCCCATGGGTGCAAGACCCCCAGGCTCCCCACCATGGCCTTTCCTGGTCAGGTTTCTGAATTATAGAGACGGACATGCTCCTGGCTGAAGCAAGAACGCATCAGGATCTAAAGTTTGAAAATGCTTGTATCATGCTATTTCCCAATTTTTCTGCTTATCATAGAGAAAGGACAGTTTTTTGTTTTTTTAAGTTTACAAGTTTCTGGTATAACGGCAGGGGGGGTTCTAACAATTCAGCTCAAGGGTTTATATTTATGTGCTGCACCACATATTGCTCTAATAACAATGTCATGTTTCAGATTCTTGTCCATCTTTAAGCTACCAGAATGCATTTATGTTTTTTTTCTTTTTCTTTAAGGTATATTAATGGATAGCAAACTTAACGTTGTGTCTTGGAATGTGAGGGGGATGAATAACAAGTTTATGGACGGTGGTTAACAAGGGCGGTGGTGTTTCAGTATCTCAAACAACTTCTGCAAGAGACTCTAGATGGAGGGAAGATTCTGTCCCTACACAAACCCTGGATACAAAGGGCATTTCATTCTACCTACTCCACCTATGTCAGAGGAGTTTCTAATTTAATAGCGATAAGGCTGTCCCCTGTACCATACAACCAGGTGTTCTCTGATCCAGGGGGTCTAAATGTGGCAGTGGTACTGGACATCTACGATCATAAAATGGTGCTTGTGAACATTTACTTACTTCCTCCCTTTCATATGCAATTACTGTATGATCTCCTGGTTAAATTGGCACCATATGAAAATCTTCCTACAATGTTAATGGGGGATTTTAATACTATTTTAGACCCTGCCTTGGATTCTTCTAACCCTAATAGGCCAGCCCCCATGGAACTGCACTCCTGGGCCTTTATAGCTGGTCTTTCTGAATTATGGGAGGTGGAAACACCCAGATCTTAAATCATATTCTCATTTATCTGCCACACATAGGTCCTCAGCCAGAATCGATTTGGCATTTGGTAATGCTCCTCTGTTAAAGTACATTCAGGAGTCAGATTATTTATCTGGGGGGGGGGGGCACATCTGATCACAACCCATTATCTGTTACCCTGACTTCCCGGCGGACTTCTACAAAGTTTATGTGACACAATTAGCCCCTATACTTCGTGTGCTTTTGACTCATTGTTTAGATAAAGGGGCCCTCCTGACTTCGAAGTTAGATGAGCAAACAAGCAGGACAAAACTCTGGATAGCCGCACACTGGAAAAAGACTTGAAATCTCACCTTTAATTGAAAAAACGTGGGTCACATCAAAACAAGATCAAAAAATTCATAGCAAAAGGAATAACAGGGTACAGGAAAATGTTGACGCGTTTCGCACCGTAATCAGTGCTTATTCATAGTTAGATGCCTATATGGTGCTCTTATTGCAACTGAGTAAGGATTCACAGAAGTGTTCATCCCATTGTCCTATTGCATTGTTGAATATGGATCTGAAGATCCTTACTAAAGTGCTGGCGACTCGCCTGGCCAAGGTCATACCTTCCTTGGTTGACATTGATCAGATGGGATTTATGCCCGGGAAGTCCCCTGACACCAATCTAAGGGGATTGTTTACGCATTTACTATTAGATACTCCCGAGTCCCCTGCAAAAGTCATAGTGTCTATGATATGGAAAAGGCTTTTAAACCTGTAGACTGGCGATACATGCATAGAGTGTTGGAGGGTATGGGATTTGGTCCCAATTTCCGTAACCAAGGGATGGCTTGGGATCTCAATTTCAAGTTTCTTCAATATTGGTAGGGGCACTAGGCAGGGATGTCCGCTCTCCCCTTTCCCTCTTTGCCTTAATGATGGAACCTATAGCGTGGGCGCTTCGTCAGTCTAGGGAGGTAGGAGCAGTTCAGGTGGGATTAATCCAGGAATGCCTTGCATTATACACCGATGACTTGCTTCTTTCCTCAGAAGGCGGCTTTAACAATACTCCACAATTTTGGGTCTTAGGGTGAACTGGGGCAAGCCATCGATATTACCACTGAGTGCAGAAGCCAGGGGGTATCAGATATGAATCTTCCATTGCAATGGTTTTCCTCTATTATTTACCTGGGTGTTAAAATACAGCCAATATCCAGGACTATATGTCTCTGAACCTACTCCCGTTCGTGTCCCAGCTTACCAAAAAAGCACAAATATGGAAGTGGCCAAATTACCACACACCATATCGACTTCACCCCTGTCCAAATGCTCCTTCATCACTCGATACTTCCATTAAAAACATATCACCGCTCTCTCACATTGCATTTACTTAACGCCGCTAAAATGTGTATCCCTGTTTTGTGGAAATCTACTACACCGCCCTCCATTGCTAATTGGATTAACAGAGTCTCTAATGTAGCTGAAATGGAAGATTTAATCAGTCAAGCTATGGATGCCCCCTCTAAATACTGGGCGACTTGAGCTTGTTGGCATCACTTTCATAATTCAGCAGAATGTCACCAATTGTTAACCGGAGTCTCACCACCATGAGTTTCCATATCCATTCAGATGTCCATTGTATTTCCCCTCCTGGTTTTTCTTGATCCTTTTAGTTTCCTTAACCTAGCTACATGTCGCACGTGCGGGCCTCTTACATATACGCACCGTGCCAGAGTGGTCACTGACTTCCCTATCCGCTTGATCCTTCCGTAGACCCCTTCTTATGTAGACCCCTTCTACAGTTGTTTTTCTAGACACTCCCTCAGTGAAGTCAAGTCCTTCATGGATGCTTTTGAATCTGCTTGGCATTCATTGTTTAATCTAGGTTTTACAGCTGAACTATTGATGGATTACTCACAATGGCGTTTCTTACAGCCAGATACCAGCTACATGTTGTTGTATAAGTTGTTTCTGTCCGCTAATTTTAGTTGTTAGCATTGTTCTTAAACCAATTTATGTTTCCCAGCTGTTTGTCAGTTTTTACACTCTCTGTACCATGTGTATGCTTCAATAAAAGATTTTGAAACAAATATGGAAGTGGCTAACCCTGTCCTTGATTGGGCGTATTAACCTCACCAAAATTAGGATTTTGCCAGTATTATACTTTTTGCGGCATTCTCGATTGTGGATCCCAAAAGCATATTTCCAAAAACTGGACAGCATCATTGGTTCGTTTCTGTGGTTTCCCCAGTCACCCCGCATAGGGATTAAGGTGCTTTAAGAGCCTTGGGGACAGGGAGGGCTGGCATTGCCAGAAATACTACCTGGCTGGTTAGAGGTCTTTTGCTAGACGGTGGCTGCTGGCGGATGATGGGGACTCTGCCACAGTCCAGGAGGCAGCACAATTGGGGTCTTACGAAAGTCTGCAGTTAGCATTGTATAGGGGCTCAAAATTCAATTTACCATTAACTAGGTCAATGAAAGCAACTATTAAAGCCTGGGAGGTGACTATTAGAATGGCATCTCCTAGTTATATCAGAGTTATGCCTTCTGCCTCCCTATGGATGAATCCTAATCTTTCTCATTTTTATTTCCTGCCAGATCCCACGATTTGGGCCGGAAAGGGCATAAAGGTTTTGGGAGACATTACCAGGGAGGAAGAAATCATAACATTCGATCAATTGAAGGTAAGGCATGACTTGCCCAACTCATATTTCTTTTGCTATCTTGAACTGTGCCATGCGTTTCAGGCGCAACTCTGTAGTGGGTGGGTGGGGGTTGTCAAGGTTCTCCCCTCAGCCCTGGAAGATCTTTTATCGGATAAAGATCTGGCTAAGCTTTTTTCTGTCATATACAAAGCATTATTCAAAAAACACTGTCAGCAGTTGCTAGATGTTGGGAAACGGTGGGCAGCTGAAATTCCAGATGTTCAGGGTGAGGCTTGGGATGACATGTGGGAGCACCCTTTCAAACATTTAGTATGCACTAGGGACAGACAGATACAGTTTAAGTTCTTGCATAGGATTTACTATAAGCCTGCTAGGCTAGCACGGATTTATTCTTCCTCTACAGATGGGTGTATGAGATGTTCCTTCTTCCCGGCAAATAGTGATCATATTTTTTGGGAAGTGTCCACAGATTCAGATTTTCTGGACTAAGATCACTTTCTATATCTGAGGTTCTATGTGTTCCAATCCCTGTGTCGCCAAGGGTTTACCTCCTTGGGTTGGTGGAGGAGGTTGTTTCAGCTCACCGCACTTTACTCAACATAGGGTTGATCTATGGCAGGAAAGCTATCCTACTCCATTGGAAAAAACCAACTGCTCCCTCTGTTATTTTGGAAAGGACTGGTTAACTCTGCGATTCAGCTTTACAACATATATCCAGGGGATGCTCAAATTTTTTTTATAAAGTGTGGCAGGCCTGTGTGGATTCCTCCTCTACGGTGGGAAGAACTACTTATTTACTCATGGTAAGGCATGTCCCCTTGCTTTTAGTTAACTGAGTGGGTAATCACTGGATGCTAGTTTAGATTTAGTTGAGATTTATATCTACCTAATTGTTTTTGCACAATACATTTTATATTCTAACTGAAGCATGACATTGTGGTGTTTTGTTGCTTTTTCCTTGGTGCAATTTTTTCTCATCTCAAGGTCTCCTGCTAGATGTACAATGGACTCCAGCTGATGGTTGGCGTTGGAAGGGTGGGGGGAGGGAGGAGGAGTAAATGTTTTAGTAGATGAACTATGTTAGTTCTGAATTATTGTCGGCCCTGCGTGGCCAACAAGGCGAGAGCAAGTATGTTGCTTACACCGTCCTTCTGTTTTTGTTCTGTGACTTCCATAAAACTTGAATAAAAAGAATTAAAAAATAAATAATAATAATAACAGGATTACCCTTCCTTCTCTTTTCTTTGAAATAAATTGCAGATCGCCCTGTTGCAAAGATGCCAAGCGGTTTCTCACCGGATCATCACACTGGGCCACTGAATCAGGCTGCGTGTTCTCACCATAAGTGAAACATTAAAGGATTACTGTGCTTATAAACAAAGCAAATCTCATCTTGTCAATTCATGTGAAGCTGCCTATGAAGGTTTACTGTGATCCTAGCCAAGGATTATCTAGTGATAGTAAATCAAATGCAATTGTTCTACTTCTTGCCAAAGATTTTCAAAGAAATGTCATCATTGAAACATATCACCACCAAAAAACAGTTGGTCAATTATTCTTGAAAACACGTCAGCACTCTATCTTTGCAGTGCTGCACAGTGACCGAGTTTTACTGATCTGTCTCCCAATAAAAGTTTATATGGCAGCAGATCCAAGGCAATTTTCTGGGTGGCTAATTTCCTATCCGTTTACAGTTATTAGACAGGAAGGTAGGTAAAGTGAGGTTTGTGGCTAATCTACCCTGCCTCTAGTGGATAATTTACAGATCCCTACAGTCAATTCATACAAAAAATATGGAAGAGTAATGCCGCGTACACACGAGCGGACTGTATGGCGTACTTAGTCCGTCGAAACACATTTCAGCGGACAGTCCGCTCGTGTGTGGGCTTCAGCGGACTTTTTCAGCGTGCAGTCTGGCGTACTAAGTATTTCGGATTTTTCGAAATTCTGTCCGTCGTACTTTGGTTTCAGCGGACAATCCGCTCGTCAGTAGGCTAGTTTGACGGACTAAGAATGGCGCATGCCCAGAAAGGATTTACACGGCGGAAGGGTGCATTGCTGTGTATTGGACTTCCTATTTCTAGTCCCGTCGTACGTGCTGTACACGTCATCGTGCAAGCTTTCGATGGACTGTTTGGGTATCCGTGTGTGGTCAAGTCCGTTCAGTCGAAAGTATGACGGACTGTCCGTTGGATTGTATGACGAACTAAGTACGCCATACAGTCCGCCCGTGTGTACGCGGCATAAAATGTAAAGCTACCAACATAACACAAAAAACAAAAAGGGTTAACATTCCCTCCTATCCACAAACCCAGTAACCATTTAGATGCATGCTAAAACTTTTTAAAGAATAATCAAAGTCCAAGGGTTTTTGATTTATTGTTACAGAATATCATTGCCTAATTCTGAACCAAAAGCAAGCTGCTTGAAAAATCCTGTAGTTTGTTGGCGAGCTGCAGCTTCCATCACCTAACATTTCCAACAGAACTATACATGAGAGACTAAGCAGAAGGTGCCGAGCTAGCAGTTTTTAGTAATCAAGAAATTTTTGTGCAACCTGAGACATTGCTCGAAAGAGGGTTTCCATAATCAAGAATAGGGTTGTCATCAGTCTAATGCTGCAAGAACATTAACATTAAAACCATAGGATGGATCATGGTCTGAGTTAGCCACCTAAAAAAGGTGACATGAGAACCCAGCACACCCCTAAGGGATTGATTTGTAAGAAGGAAAAAAAAAAAAAAAAATCGGTCTTCCTAAAGAAGCAGTGGATGAGAGCAAGGTACTAATCTAGACCCAGCTGCAGGGAGAAGAGGATTTATCATTTAGAGAAACAGGTATGACACTCCAGGTAGAAAACATTGAGACAAATATGCTTTTCATATCTGATGCTAGACGTTGCGAGAGTAGATTTCCTATCTTTTAGCATTATAGGAATCATCCCCGATTATAAGAATCTGGAAGGAGGGCAGGAAGCAAAACTCGTTTGTAGCCCTGGGTTGCCCTCTCTTCCATCCTAGCATTTAAAATGCACCTAGTCCCCCCCTCCCCCCGAAAAACATAGGTGCACCTTCACACAGAAAACAACTTTGAGGTCTTGGCCAGACTCCTTTCACTTCACACTGGGGTGCCTTTCAGGTGTTTTAGTGCTAAAAATAGCACCTTTAAAGTGCCTCTCAAGCCACCCAGGGTGAAAGCCTGAGTGCTTTCACACTGGGGTGGTGCGCTTGCAGGACGGGGAAAAAAAAAAAAAAGTCCTACAAGCAGCATCTTTGGGGCAGTGGTGTATACAGTGCTCCTCCACCACTCCTGCCCATTAAAAATGAATGGGCGCCGCTTTCAAATCGTCGTTTTTTCTGGAAGAAGTCAAAGCTACAAAACTATTATTAGGTGGCTATGAAGGCTGAAAAATAAAAAGTGACACAAGTGGTCTGTAGGCTACACTCACCGTTGATGAGGTATGGATGATTGCAGCACTTTCGTAGCTCCATCATGGTGTTAATTAGATTGGGCATGTTATGCTGGTTGGCCCCTTTGGCCAGGAATGTGAAGTTCTTCTCCAGAATTGCTCGGTAATATTTCTTCTGAATATTGGTCAGTTCCACCTCAATGATGGTTTCTTGCTTAGGTGCCAGGTTCTTTTCCACATCATCCTTTAACCTTCTCAACATCATCGGCTTCAGAATTGACTGCAGCTTTTTTACCTGAGGAGATACCGTACAATTAGCCACTATAATAGTACAAGACCTTCTTAACAAAAGGTGTCTTTAAGTAGACCTGCAGTCTAATGATAGCAGGCTCAAAAGTTTAAAGCATAACCTAAATTTCTAGGTCCGAACACTTCAAAGTGTAAGCTCACCTTTACAGAAAATCTGTAGGTGAACTTACACTGGACCCCATTCCCATCCCCCCAGTCTCGCTGTACCTGAGGCCGGCGATCACCCACTAGGAGACATCAGGTCGCCATTTTAACCGGTCCAGGGATTTGAAATCCCCAGAGCTTTCTCTCTTCTTCTCTCTCCACTGACAGGAGGGAATGGGTGGGTTCTGATTGGTTGGTGCCGTCCACATGATGGTGCCGACCAATTAGAATGCCTCCTATAAGTACCTTTACGAGGTACTTTTAGGAGATTAAGCCTCAGGGATTTTAAATTGTCAGACCGGTGAAGCAACGACTCGATGTCTCCTAGCGGGTGATCGCTGACCAGAGGTGCAGCGGAACAAGGGGGGATGGGGAGGGGGTCTAGTGTAAGTTCACCTTACAGATTTTCTGTAAAGGTGAACTTGCACTTTGAGTGACATCACTGCTCCTACTAATCGTCAACACTTAACATCGGGTATCTTTGTGCTGGGTCCAACAGGAGGAATGAAATACACAAGAATGATTTAAGAATGATTTAAGAGAAGAGAATGAGTGAGTTAAGAGAAGAGAATGAGTGAGTTAAGAGGAAAGAAGACGGGGCTGGGGAATGATGTGTTTTGCAAAGCCATGGTCCTCTCTTCCTTAATGGGAAAAATGACAGTGTCTTCAGAGTACTTCCAGAACTGGTCTTGTCAACAAATGCCAAGGCATTAGGTGAGCAGTATAAGCTAAAGTGGACAAGGGAACTGATATACAGGCATAGCCAGCCAATCACCATCTCTTCCTAAACACCGATCCCCCTATTCAGCAGAGATCATATAACCAATATCTCAAGATTTGGTAGTGTAACCAGCACCAGAGGGATCCCAAAGAGGCAATTTTTTCAGAAGTGTTAAAGACTATATTACCATTAAAGCGGAGGTCCACCCTAAAGTGGACCTCCGCTCATCGGAACCCTCCCCCCCTCCGGCGCCACAATTGGCACCTTTCAGGGGGGAGGGGGGTGCAGATACCTGTACAGTACAGGTATTCTGCACCCACTTCCGGGATAGCTCTCTGCGGAAAGGGGTGTAGATTACGCCCCTTTCCGCAAGTGCCCGCCCCTTTCCGCAAGTGCCCCGCTGCCTGCTGGGAAACACACAGATCCCAGAGGCAGCGGGGACCGTCCTTATTGCGCAGCGCGATTCGCGCATGCGCAGTAGGGAACCGGGAAATGAAGCCGAAAGGCTCCATTTCCGGATTCCCATACCCAAGATGGCGGCGGCAGGACCTTACAGACGATCTAGAGATCGGCTTCGGGTGCCGACATCGCGGGCGCGCTGGACAGGTAAGTGTCACTATTTTAAAAGTCAGCAGCTGCAGTATTTGTAGCTGCTGGCTTTTTAAAAAAAAAAAAACGTGGAGTCCCGGTGGACTCCCGCTTTAAGGAGTAAACTGGGATAGGGAGTTTAGGTTGAGGGGTGTTATCAGACTACAAAAAAAAAAAAAAAGAAGAAGATGGAATATAGCGCAAATAGCACCCAAGATAATTCTAGCATTTGATAATCAACATGAGGGGTACAAAAGAAAAAAGTGTACCGAGAAGTAATACAGAGTTCGAATATGAAGTAGCAAAAGGCCCACCATAGAAAAACCATAGTGTGTTGCCAACATGCCGATTTTATAATGAAACAATACAATAACCCCAAGGTGAATGGGTTTTAAGGGCAATTACTATATCCAAGAAGGTTGTATAAAATCATATATTTATTAATACATATTAAAATTCCATTGCTGGTATTACAACACTAAAAGTTAGCAAAACTATACAGCTGAGGTTACATATTGGTTAGGTTTATAAAACAGAGTGTTTCATAAACCTAACCAATATGTAACGTTAGCCATATAGTTTTAACTTTTACTGTTGTAATACCAGCAATGGAATTTTAACATTTATATATGATTTTATACAATTTTATTTTTATTACAATTTTTATTTTTTATTACAATTTTATACATACCTTTTTGGCATATAGTAGTTGCCCTTAAAATCCCATTCACCATGGGGGTATTGTATTATTTCATAATATGAAATGGCAGAACACACAACCAATTCTGTACACTTATCTTCAGTTAAAATATAATAGCTGCTATTACCCAATTAGAACCTCAGTTACAGTAAAATCCCCAGTAAAAAAGATCTTTGTTTAATTTATAATGAAGGAAAAAAATTGTTCCGTAAGCTTAAGTGCTCTGAGAATTGTTCTTGGTCCTAATCAATGTTTAATCTAGAGCAATGGGCAATTTCCACTATTAAAAGTTTGAGAAAATGATGACTACAAAATATATTCATCCATTTTCTGGACCCCCAACTGTTTTAATTAACTTGTAAAATGTTCTGCTTATGAAGTAGTGATTAGTGTTAAAAGACTTCTCATCTTTGCAATAGAAAGGCTTTACTGTAATTGTAGAAGTGGGAGGAACTAGGGCACAATAAAACAAACAGCACATGGCAACTTAAGTCTTCTCAAATTAAACCAGAATGCCAATAAAGGGACTTGCAGCAAAATGCCCTTACACAGGATGATCACCTGTAAGAGATGTCTCAGTAATGCCCAAACATCTGTCTGTCAGCAACCCACATGATTCTGAAGATTTCCCACTAGTGTATGTAAATTGTAACAATAAACCTGTCCCATCGGCTCCCCTTTGGTTTGTTACATACATAGGTGGTGAGGTTGAAAAAAAAGACAAGTCCAAACTATGTGTGTGATTATATGTCCGTATTACATTGTATATCCCGGTATGTTGTGGTCATTCAGGTGCTTATCTAATAGTTTCTTGAAACTATCAATGCCCCCTGCTGAGCCCACCGCCTGTGGAAGGGAATTACACATCCTTGCCGCTCTTATAGTAAAGAACCCTCTATGTAGTTTAAGGTTAAAGTTTCCAATACTGCAGCTGCTGACTTTTAATAAATCGGACACTTACCTGTCCCAGGATCCAGCGATGCGGGGGAACGAAGCCCCCCCCCCTCATTCCCCGCTACGCTCGTGGTGCCGTAATTCTTGCTGTGGCTTCACAGCTGGGCACCCACTGCGCATGCGGAAGCGGCACCATAATACGCCGCACAGTCATCTGGGACACGCGACAGGTCCCAGATAACTGCGGCGCAAGGGGAAGTGATGTCACCAGCCCGGGCAATGAAGAAGGTAGACTACGAGGGACCACCTAGCAACAGGCATTTAGAGGCGAGTAAAAAAATTTTTTTTTCCAATTTTTTTTTTTGGTGGCAACACCACTTTAAAACCGCTTTTCTTCTAATTTTAATGAGTGGCCACAAGTCTTGTTAAACTCATTTTTGCGAAAAAGTCGTATCCCTATTGTGGGGTCACCAGTACAGTATTTGTATATTGAAATCATATCCCCTCTCAAGCGTCTCTTCTCCAGAGAGAATACGTTTAGTGTTCGTAACCTTTCCTTATAACATATATCCTCCAGACCCTTTATTAGCTTTGTTGCCCTTCTTTGTAGTCACACCATTTCCAGTACATCCTTCCTGAGGACTGGTGCCCAGAACTGGACAGCATACTCCAGGTGCGGCCAGACCAGAGTCTTGTAGAGCGGGAGAATTATTTTATCTCTGGAGTTGATCCCCTTTTTAATGCATGTTCTGTTTGCTTTGTTAGCAGCAGCTTGGCATTGCATGGCATTGCTGAGCCTATCCTCTACTAGGACTCCCAGGTCCTTTTCCATCCCGATTCCCCCAGAGGTTCTCCCCCCCAGTGTATAGATTGCATACATATTTTTGGCACCCAAATGCATTATTTTACATTTTTCTACATTAAACCTCATTTGCCATATAGTTGTCCACCAAATTAAATTTGTTCAGATCTTTTTGCAAGGTTTCCACATCCTGTGGAGAAGTTATTGCCCTGCTTAGCTTAGTATCGTCCGCAACTACAGAGATTGAGCAGTTTAACCCACCCTCCAGATCGTTTATGAACAAATTAAATAGGATTGGTCCCAGCACAGAACACTGGGGGACCCTGCTTTCTACACCGGACCATTCCGAGTACGACCCATTTATCACCACCCTCTGAACTCGCCCTTGTAGCCAGGTTTCAATCTATGTACTCACCCTATGGTTCATGCCAACGGACCTTATTTTGCACAGTAAACGTTTATGGGGAACTGTGTCGAATGCTTTTGCAAAATCCTGACCACACCATGTCTGCGGGCCTTCTTTATCTAGATGGCAACTCACTTCCTTATAGAAGGTTAACAGATTGGTTTGGCAAGAACAATTCTTCATGAATCCATGCTGATTACTGCTACCGTTCTCATTACTAAAATCTTGTATATAGTCCCTTATCATCCCCTCCAAGAGTTTACATACCATTGATGTTAGGCTAACTGGTCTGTAATTCCCAGGAATGTATTTTGGGCCCTTTTTAAATATTGGTGCTACATTGGCTTTTCTCCAATCAGCTGGTACCATTCCAGTCAGTAAACTGTCAGTAAAAATTTGGAACAATGGTCTGGCAATTACTTGACTGAGTTCCCCAAGTACCCTCGGGTGCAAGCCATCTGTTGAAAATAGAATTAAAAGTTTGTCGGTATAGTAACCATTTGATTTACCTCCTTCATGACCAGGCCATTTTTTGCTATATGACACTTTTACTTCAACTGACAATGTGCAGTTATACGAAGATTTACATGAATTAAATGTATGTCCTTTTTTTACCGTACAAATAGAGCTTTCTTTTGGTGGTATTTGATCACCACTGCGTTTTTTTTACTTTTTGCGCCATTAACAAAAAAATGCAGACAAAAAAAACAAAACACAACATTACACTTTCGGCTATAAAACATTTTTTTTGGATATCAAAATGTCTTCATAAATTTAGGCCAATATGTATTCTGCTACATATTTTTGGTAAAATCCCAATAAGCGCATATTGGTTGGTTTGCTCAAAAGTTATAACGTCTACAAACTATGGGATATATATTGGAATATTTTTATTTATTTATACTAGTAATGGCAGTGATCAGCGACATATAGCAGGACTGAGATATTGCGGTGGTCAATCGGATGCTCACACTTTGTTGGAAACCAGTGACACGACTACAGTGATCAGTTCTAAAAATATGTAGCCACTGTACTAATGACACTGGCTGGAAAGGGGTTAAACATCTAGGGTGATCAAAAGTTAAATGTGCGCCTAACCAGTGTTTAGGTGTACGGTGTGTTGCTTTCACAAAGGGAGGTGATGGATTTTATTCACTGCTTTGCAAGCAAAGAAAATCCATCACATCCCTGCTGATAGGACGGAGCTCTGTCCAGTCTCTCACTTCGACGATTGGCAGGCGCCAGCAAATGGATGTCCTGCTGAGACTAATCATGGCAGAAGCGACATGCCCTCTAAGCGCAAGTGTAGAATCACACACATATACAAACATATATGCACGATTAAACTCTTGGGGGGAAAAAAAACAAAAACTGTAAGACAAAGTCATAATGAGCTAGTATGCATCGCATACTAGCTCATTATGAAATACTTACCTTAGAACGAAGCCCTCCAGCGGTGCCCACACACTGCAGAGACGGCTGACATCTTCCTCTGAGTTTCTCCCTCCTTCGTGTGTGGCTGGAGCCACAATGACATCACTCCCGCGCAAGCGCGGGGGAACCGTCGGTCACGGCACAGGGTTTTGAAGAAACGGCACAGGTAGCTGTACCATCAGAGCACATGTGCCAGTGATTTAACTGACTGCATGTAAAGTTAATATCTACTAAATGGTGCATGTTTAGGAGATATTTAAACTATGGGTTACCCTCATTATAGGCTTACCTATAGGTAAAATTAAGTAGTAGAGTTTACTTCCTCTTTAAGCTATCTTTGCTTTCTATTGATAGGGCTAGCAAGCAGTATTAGCATTCACAAATTACCTTTTCCACAAACCATGTACAGTTCTCGATGAGAGCAGCTCTATATATGCCTAGGGCTGGGTTAATATGTACATTACGTTGATGGATTGCTGCTAAACTGATTCTTGGTGAATGTGGAAGGATATTTCTGTGCAGCTTATCAGTGGAGATTTATGTTCATGATATTTTATACGTCATTATTGACAGTCTAGACATTGAAATCTACAGTGGCTGAATGAGGGCCACACATTTATGTGGGTGAAGGTCTTATTCATTGTAGCTTGAATTTATATATTTATTTGATTTATTTTTTGATATATTTAGAAATAAAATAATTTGCTGTATTTACAGCTGAAGTTAAAGTGGTTGTAAACTCACGAAAAACACTGCTCTGCCCAGCGACATGTCCCCCGGAGTTATTTCCAGGTATCGTGGGCTCCGGCACTGTAATTTTCCAGAGACGCAATGACGTCACTCCCGCATACGCGCGCGGGGGGCGCCAGTAACGGCACATCAGCTGAAGCAATGGCACGAACGCGTTGCTTCAGCGTGCAAGTGCCTATGATGTCGGCACATGCTGATACAGGGGATATCCACGGCCTTATTATAGGCTTACCTGTAGTGAAAAGTGGTCTGTAAGGGTTTATAAGCCCAGTTGTTTGTATCCTTGTTTGTAATTATCTTTTTTATTCATGGTAATTTCCATGGTGAACATTTTTATGTAGGCTCTAAGGGAGGGTTTGGCATCTTACATACACGATATTGTGTATTGCACACTCCCACACTATATACACTATATTGTACATCACATACTCCTACACTATATAGTACATTACAAACATTGCATAATAGACGCTGGACGTCTCACCGTAGTGCTCATTTTCTCAACATTTTCTGGTTGCTAAGCCGTCCCTGATTATTTAAAGTTCTTCTTTGGGTAGGCTCAGACAAAATGTTTGTTTTCTGTTTATGTTCAGTATACACAAAATCATATGTACAGTACAGGAAGAGTTCCATTTTTTAAAATGATTGTGCTGAGGTTTATACATGTCAGACTCGTGGCAGTCCAAGCATTTTTATGTGTACAAAATAGATTTTGTTTTAACGTGCCCCTTTAAGCCCCTCCCACAGTTATTATTATTATTATAATACCGGATTTATATAGTGCCAACAGTTTGCGCAACATGAGGGCAGACAGTACAGTTACAATACAATTCAATACACGAGGAATCAGAGGGCCCTGCTTGTTAGAGTTTACACTCTAGAAATACAATTTAGCCACATCCACTTTTGCATGCAGTTGCAATGCATTAGTGTGGGGTGCAAGGGGTTAAAGCAGGCAGTGAGGAGGCAATACAAAACCTCCTCACTACCTGTCAATTGCTCTCTGAACAAAGATCACTCCTCAGAGAACAATATTAAGGCACTTTCGCTTTCAATGTGAGTGCTGCAAAAACAATTTTACCGCGTTTGCAATGTAGTTTTTTAAGGACATGCGACTCAAAAACCGCACCAAAAACACATTGCGTTTTTCTTAAACTGTTAAGGTGCTTTTTTCAATGCAAAAGCGCTTGAAAAACTCCTTAGTGTGAAAGGGTCCTTAGTGAACCTGCCCTTAAAATTGCATTATGTGACGTGAAATAGTACTTAGGTGAGGGTGTCCACTGTGGCAAAATCACCAATGTGACCACAACCAATATCCAACCAGTTTAGAACAATGTACCCCGAAAATGGTGTAAAGAGTCAGGATGATAAAATCAATACAGAACAAAACTTCCTTCTCTGATTGTTACACTACAGTCTTACAGAGAGAACTCCTTACTTGTTCTTCCGTTTTAAGGTCTCCAAACTCCTCTAGAAAAGTGCTTTCAGAAGGAAACTGATTTGGTTCTAAGAAGTTGAGCAGGCTGTACAACTCCTCCACTGAGTTCTGTAGAGGTGTTCCAGTAAGTAGTACCTTGTGTTCCTAAATTAAGGCAAAAGGAAGAAAACATGTGCACTTACTGCAACAATACAATTTTATGAAGAAATTCAAATCAACACACCACCAAACAAAACCATAATGACCAAAGTGACAGTGTCCCTTTAAACATTGCTTTCTAACAGAAAATGCTAGAATTGTGTTTGCCATAACCTTTCTTACAAAATGCTGAAAATAATAACAGAACCTGTGATTAGTCTGTGACCAGAAATCAAATTGCTAGTCAAATTACAGTGTGAGCAATTGTACTGTACCTGCCAGCACAGGTCTAAACCGCAGCTCAGATGCAGTGAATGTGACAGAGAACTGGTGTTCTGCCGAGAACTGGCCCCCCATCGGATAGTGTCCACCTCGTACTGCGCAGACACAGCGCAGTACGGAGGACAAGGAGACGCCGAAAGTCTCCGAAGATGAACGGCGCCTGCGCACTTAATAGTACCTTCTGCCCTGAGTCCAGGTTCAAGCCCCACCATGCAAGTGGACATACGGTATGCACTTAGTAACAGGGCCCCCTGCAGGCTCGCTTCACTCGCCACGCTTCGGGCATGGCCTCGCTTCGCTCTGCGTTTTTTTATTCTAACTCTATGTCCACTTGGATGGTGGGGCTTAAACTTGGACTCGCAGGTGCCGTTCAGCTTCGGAGACTTTCGACGTCTCCTTGTCCTCCGTACTGCGCAAGCGCAGTACAGGGCAGACACTATCCGACAGGGGACAGTATTTAGACAAAACACCGGCAACTGAATGAATCTTTTCAAGAGGTTTATACATGGGAAACCCCGTCTTGTCCTGCACACTTACCAACACCACAGTACCTGCATGATTTAAGTTATTTTCAAGCCACCCTTAAAATGTAAATCAGTGTTATGGCCTATGGCGTAGCCCACACCCATGCTGCTTTTACTCACCAGTGCCATAAGTTTCAGACCTTCAAGGAGCTTGCAGTTCCTGTTCTTCAGCCGATGGGCCTCATCAATGATAACACAACTCCACCTGATTTTTTTCAGCTCTGGACAGTCGGTCAGAATCATTTCAAAAGTTGTGATGACCACATGGAACTTGAAGAGTCCTGGAACTGGCACTCCCTATTAATGAATAAACTGTACAGTTATTTAAAATAAAAATTGATATGCACAACTACAAACCAAAAGTATGCTTGAACCGTCTCTATGTGCTATTACGTGCTCCGCAGGGAGCGAATACCTGTCAAAACAACTCCCACTTTTGGGTGATATAGCTGCAATTGTTGGTGGCGATATAGGTAATTTTCCCCTGCTGTCTTCTGGGAGACACACAGGTCCCAGAAGACAGCAGGACCATTCAGAAAGCGTAGTGCAACTCACACTTGTGCAGTAGGAGACAGGCTGTGAAGTCGAAAAGCTTCACTCCCTGTTTCCCTTAGTGAAGATGCCGGCACTCGCACCCAGAGCTGATGGACAAATCAGCTTCAGGTGCCAACATTGCGGGCTCCCTGGATAGGCAAGTGTCCTTATAAAAGTCAGCAGCTACAGTATTTGCAACTCTGCTTTAAATACTGTATATCCAAATTCACTGACTTGCTGCAACTTCTAGTTCTAAGGCTGGCCATAGATGACTCATTGATAGTTCAACCAGTAGGTTAAACAAAAAAATAAAAAATAAAATGAAAAAGGACTCGATTCCCCCATCCACACATACTAGGTTGATGGGGAAATCCTCCCGCTGAGCTATTGTATTCTGACAGCGGGGAGACTTCCTCAGAACACACTGATCAGGGCTGCTGGCTGTAGCTGGTAACACTGATCAAACAGCATAATTCCAACAGGGTGGTTGTACAGAAATTGATTCGTAGCCCCTTTTGAACCATCTGAATTTCAACCCATGTATGGCAAGTTTTAGCCACGAAACAGATAAGATTCCAGGACAGAGGTAAATTTTTGGAGTGCTGTCTTGCACTTTATGGAACGATAGCCCCATAAGAAGACCCAAAGTTTATCATGCTCTTAGATCCACTTAAAATAATTTTGGGACTCTGGCAGGGATGACCCTCTCAAAATCTTAGCCATGACAAACCAACAGGAAAAGTTCATGCTCGGTAAAAAGCCCAGCGTGCTATGGTAGGGTGTGGTAACTTATCAGGAAAGCTCCCTGAAAGGGTCCATTAGTGTGCAGGTGAATAAGCCAGAATCCAGAATATTTATTGATAAATTATCTAGAAGAGGCTAATAAGACAGAAGTCTGTTGTGTCCTACAATGAGCAAGAGAGAAGAAGAAAAAAAAATATTTCTTAACCAGTTCCCCACCGCCCAACGCATATATAATGCGGGAAGGACAGCAACTCTGCGCCGGATTACATACTACACTTCTGGGTCTGGGGCTCGCATGTGCGCCACCGGCGACCCTTTCCCGCTGTGATTAGACACTGCAAGAGCAGATTTGCGGGTACTGTGGACTCTGTCTGTCGGCATCCACTGATCATTAAGCAGAGAGACAACAAGGCAGATCGCCGTTCTGCTAGTAGGAAAAGCATTTATCCTGTGATCCTGCAAAGCAGTAACATGGATCAATGCCTCCCCCTAGTAAAAGCACCTTCCACACAGTGAGAAAACATGTTAGGCATACAGTTAACCCTCTGATCACCCCTGATGTTTAACCCCTTCCAAGCCAATGTCATTAGTACAGTGACAGTGTATATTTTTAGCAGTGATCACTGTATTAGTGTCAATGGTCCCCAAAAAGTATCAGTGTCCCGACTGTCCGCAGTCCCGCTATAAGACACTGATCACCAACGCTGATCGCCGCCATTACTAGTTAAAAAAAAAAAAAAAAAAAAAAAAAAGTATATATGTCCCATAGTTTGTATATGTTATAACTACTGCACAAACCAATGAATATACGCTTCTTGGGATTTTCTTTTACCAAAAAATGTGTAGCAGAATACATATTGGCCTAAATTGATGAAGAAATTCGATTTTTTTTTTCTTTTTTTATTGGGATAGGTTTTATAGCAAAAAGTAAAACATTTTGTTTTTTCTTCAAAATGGTCGGTCTTTTTTCTTTATAGAGCAAAAAAAAAAACCTTCAGTGATGATCAAATACCACCAAAAGAAAACTATTTGTGGGAAAAGGAGGAGATACATTTTGATTGGGTACAGCATCGCACCACCACGCAACTGTCAAATTAACGCAGTGCTGTATCGTAAAGAATGGCCTGGTCATGAAGGGGGGGGGGGGGGGGGTGTAAATCTTTCAGAGCTGAATTAAATATCCACCATGCTTTATCCATTATAATCAGCTGAATAGAACATGATCCGAATGAGCTGTATACAGAAAAAACAAAACAGTAAATATGGTCCGCTAGAGGATGTTAAAATAACTGCTGCAAATTAAAGCTATAACAAATCTTAATTTTTTAAAGGAAAAAGATAATTTAATTATTATAGGAGATGGTAACTGTTAGCCAGTAAGATCAGAGGGTGGAGTGGGAAGCAAAAAGTAAAAAAATAAATAAAAAAATGGAAAGTTTTGCATCAAAAAATCAAAGACGTGGAGGCCAATATACTCCAGAATTATGATGAGGATTGGAAAAAAAAAAAAATGTACTGGACATAACTATAGGTTCCTTTACTGTACATCTTTGACTTCATCAAAACAGTCCTACAGCAGGAAATAAACTCCATTACATGAGCGCAGCATCAGTAAATCAAATTAGAAATTAGACTCACTTGGGCATCCCTGTAGCACATCTCATACTGGTGGATCATCTGCCGACTGATCTGGCTTCCATGGTAAACCACAGTATTCATCTCTGTCCATGTTCGAAACTCCCGTTCCCAGTTGGTGATCGTGGACAGTGGAGCAATGATCAGAAAAGGCCCCCGGATTCCCATGAAGAAAATCTCAGAAAGAAAAGTGATCGACTGGATGGTTTTACCAAGGCCCATCTCGTCGGCCAGGATACAGTTTTTTCTACAAGGTGAAAAAGCAGTCATTACTATTCACACTTTAAAATGTCAAAATACCAAAGCAAACGTAACCTAATATGGAAAATTAAATCTCTTATTTTACAGGTTTTTTTTTTTTTTCCCAGCAGCCCAAGAGTGAGCTTCACATTTTTGAATAGCCAAGTTTGCCGCTGGTTTCCAAAACTTGAAGGTGCACTGGATACCTGGTCCTTCACTGGATGTGGTGGTTCCTTCTGATGGTTGTTATGTCTCTACTGTGTCCTGAAATTATGTAGCGGCTACTGGGGGAACCACTATGCCAATCTGGGACAAGGTATCGGATATGCCCAGAAGTGTCAGATACTAGCAGGGTCCGTAGTTCAAGAGAGCAAAGCTTTCAACTTGTGCTGGAAAGGTCAGCATTAAAAATCTTCTCTTCGGAGGTTACGTTATTTTTTTTTTACTGTAGCAACAGAAATGTTTTAAGTGTTATTTAAGTGTGTTTAAGAGTGTGACCCCTTTTCTTAAGCTTCAATTTCATTTAAGGGTTTCTGGTCTGCTTCATAATACCTGTGTGAACTTGACTAAATGCCTTTGTGAGAAAAAGCCACAAAACATTTAATGAGCCACCTTAGCACCTATTGATTTATAGAAACCTGAGATGGTCAGGTTCAGCTCAAAGCAGAGCCATGGTGGGAGATCTCTTTCCATTAGTATCAAGGACGGGGTAAAAGATCAATCCACTTTACCCAAAACTTATTATAAACAAAAAAAACTAAGAATTGTTGGCCACGCCCCATAGTGATGCAAGTAATTGCACACGCCGGAGCCAACACAAAAGCGGGAGCTAGCATCGGGAGAAGAACTGGAGGAAGAAGACAGCAGAGAGAGAAGAACCGGAGGAAAAAGACAAGTTGGAGCTACTTTAATAAAAGTACTTAGTCAAAAACCTGCGTACTGGTTTTATTTATTTTTGATACTTTTTTGTGTGAATGAGTAGCGGTACAATGTACCCATACTCATTCACATAGGGTGGTGGGCCGGGATCTGGGGGGGCCCCCAGATTACGAGAAGCTCCTCGCCCACAGACCCCCACAACCACCGCTCAGGGTGGTCAGGAAGAGGCAAAGCCCCCCTGCCCAATAGCCCCAACCCTCCATCCCCATGTTGAGTGCATGTAGCCAAGTATGGTCCAGGAGTAAGAGGGGGGCCTCGCTCGTCCCCCCTCCCCCCTTGTAGGGCAAAGTTGGATCGGAAGCCATCTGACTTCTATGCCGGAGCAGTGTGAACCCCGACCTTACTGTACAAAAGAATACCAGCTTATTTTAAAAAGTAGAATTTAAAACAAAGTTCAGCAATTGTTCGATATGCTTATTGTATACTTAACGCTACATACAAGCAAATACATTCAGCTTGAGATTAGCTGCATGCTCCATGTTAACAGTTTATATTCAAGCATAATATTTACACCATTTAAAAAAAAAAAAAATTTCACCTGTTGTACCAATTGAAGAGCAGCCAGTTCATGCCCTCTAACTGGTATTCCCTTAGCTGGTTGTTATTTTTATAAGTGCGAGAACACTCCAGCTTCTGCCACAAATCAGAAGGTGGCCGCTCCTGGAGAAACACAAAAAAAATTTAAGTTATTATTTTAATAATATAAAATAAATACAATTAACAAAGAGCAATAGTCCAGACCATCACATCTACCTATATTGTCAAAACGATGTCAAAACTTATTGGGTTCTGGTATTTCTATAGAAGAATACTGTTAATGGTACAGTATGCAAAGACATTTTAGCCAATAGTGGGCTTCCAACCTTGTGACACGAGATGGAGAAGAACCCATTTTTCTTTCAGCATTAGTGTCCCTGTACACAAAGCCAGCTCCATTAAGGCATGGTTTGACAAGTTTGGTGTGGAGAACTCATGTTACCTGCACAGAGATCAGACCTCAACTCTACACTTCTACTGAACACCTTTGGGATGACCTGAAATGGTGACTGTGAGCCAGGATTTCTCATCCAGCACCAGTAACAGGACCTCAAATTCTCTTTTGGCTGAAAGGACACACACTGCAGTGCCAACAGACACACTCCAAGATCTAGTGGACAGCATTTGAAGAAAAATGGAGGCTGCGTTAACCCCAAAGGTTGGGCAAACTCTAAATGAATGCCCATAGTTTTGGAAAGGGATGTGCATAAACTCTAAGCCTTTGTACACGCGGTCGGAGATTCCGTCAGAATGTTTCCTATCGGACCGTTTTGTCGGATATTCCGACTGTGTGTGGTCTGCATCGGACTGTTTCCGTCTGAATATCCGATGGACCAAGTTTTCTAACTTGCCGGTAAAATTTTCCGACAAAATGCTCCGATCGGACATACTCCGATCATGTGTAGCCTACTCCGACGGACAAAGTGCCACGCATGCTCAGATCAAATTCCTAGACCAAAGCTATTGGCTACTAGCCTGAACATAGTCCCGTCGTAACGAAATAACGTCATCACGTTATGTACAATCGGATTTTCCGACAACTTAGTCCGACCGTGTGTATGCAACATCACTTCTGGACCTCTTACGGAATTAATCCGACGGATTTGGTTGTCGGAATCTCCGACTGTGTGTACAAGGGCTTAGTTGTATTTGTTATGTGTCCACAATCTTTTGGCTGTATAATGCAGACAGAACCAGTTGCAATTGTCATGTATTGCCCAGCAACTATGTAGTACACTTGGAGCTTGAAAAGCGGCAAAGACATCCCTCTTTTAGTAGTATTGTCAGACGGAGCAGTACACAAAACCCTATGGTGTCAAGGGAGCAACAAATCTAAGTCTGCAGCCTGTCATATGTGCAAGCACATGATATGAGTGCACAAGTTAACGGTGAACCAGGATCTCATCCAGAGTAGTTGATAACCAACATCATGGCAGGTGCAGTTGCAAAAAAAGGTTTTTGTTTTTTTTTGCCTTTATGACCAAAAATATGCAATAGGCTTATATCACATTAGGCTCTAGGTCTTTGAAACCTGTAATCATTTTTGGCACATTTCATTACATGGCTTTGATCTGTTCTAACCAGGAAGCTGCAATCCACCTCTCAAGATATGCAAGTAAAAGGTATGCCCAAAAGCTATGAATGGGACAATTTTGAACAACATTATTTGGTGTCTTTTTATATGGAGAAGATAAAAGGATTTTTGTACGCCCATAAAATTCCTCTCAGGAAGTCTATTTAGGTACATAGGATTTCACAAACAGTCAGATTATACTGTCACTCACATGAGGATTGTACACAGTCAAAACATAATCTAAAAAGGTAGGCCAGCCCAGGATAAAACCCCCACTTCCCAGCATGTCTCAGTTTGTAGAAAGCACAAAGACCATGAACACAGAGAGGAGATACTGGTGTCCCTCAATTGACTCCAAGAGAATGATTTTAAGGTGAGCACACTAATCCTATTTTCTCCTGCCTTCGAGGGACAGAGGAATTGGGACATCCAAAACCAATTCAACTTAGGGGTGGGTAAGAGAACAACCAGTATCAGGGTACAGAGCACCTGCAACAGAAGAGCTGCCTAAAGAACCAATGCCCAAATCTGCAACCAGAGGAGCCTGACCCCCCTACCAGTTAGGAGAACATGTCAAAACCACCAGAAGGAGGACACAGAGAATCAATCTGCTGCCAAAGACCTAGAAGGAAAGATCACCAACAGATGAAAAAAGACTTCACAGCAGTGAAAAGATAATTTTTGAGGGATTTAAACACATTTGATGGCTTTAAATATTATGGTCACAAAAAAAATACAGGGGTGGAGGGTCGAACCTGACAGAGAAAACTTGGATTTAAAGAGGCATTCTAACTCCCCGACAGTAAAATCCTTCAAAGTATGCAGGCCTATATGTCTAGTAGTCTTCCTGTAAATGTGAGTCACTAGCAGCTCTACAAGGATTAGAACACCACAGTTTAACAAATTTCCTCTCAGAAGGGAACAATTCCTTCAGGGTGCTTCCAATCTGCATAGAAGAATACCTTAAATAGCTGGTTTAACTGAAAGGTCTTTGCACCTGTAGAAGCTCTAAAACACCACAGGCTAGTGACAGCAGGCTGATCCTCCAAATGCAGGGTAGTGCATACTGCATAAACAAGGACGGAAACAACCCCTTGTAATTCTGAGGTTACAGCTGGAGACTGCAGTGCCTCTATTCAGAGATCAAATGTTGGGAACTTGAATCAGTCAGAGTGTTATGCCGCGTACACACGATCAAACAAGCGGGTGGAAAAGTCCGGCAAACTGAAGTCCGCCAGACAATTCCCCCGTGTGTAGCCTCCGGCATACTTTTTTGACCCGAAAGTACGGCGGACTTAGAAAGTAGTTTTGCACTCCAATCTTCCCGCCGGACTCGCATTTCGGCGGACAATCCGGCCGTGTGTATGCCAGTCCGCCGTACTTTTGAAATGAGCGGACTTTTCCCGCCCGGAGAAAAGTCCGCTCATTTCGAGCGGGTCTCCAGGTAGGCGGGGCCCGCGAAGGAGACGTCGCTGGCCCCGCCACCTGGTATGGACTTAAAGGGGAACCCAAACGCCGAAAACGCCCCCCCCCCCCAAGTCCACAACAGACCCTTGTCCGAGCACGCTACCCGGCCGGCCAGGAAAGGAGGGGCGAGCAAGCGCCCCCCCCCCCCTCCTGAGCCGTACCAGGCCGCGTGCCCTCAACATGGGGGGTGCCTTGGGGAAGGGGGGGCCGCGCAGCCCCCCCACCCCAAAGCACCTTGTCCCCATGTTGATGAGGACAAGGGCCTCTTCCCGACAACCCTGGCCGTTGGTTGTCGGGGTCTGCGGGCGGGGGGCTTATCGGAATCCAGGAGCCCCCTTTAATAAGGGGGCCCCCGGATACCGGCCCCCACCCTATGTGAATGAGTATGGGGTACAATGTACCCCTACCCATTCACCTGTAAAATAAAGTACAAAAAAACACGACACACAAGATAAAATAATTTATTGCACAGCTCCGGGGGTCTTCTCGCCGGACTCCTCCGCTATCTTCTTGTAGCTCTTTTGCTAGCGGAGGAGCCCGGCATTCTTCTTCATCGCCGCGGCCTCTTCTTCCGACTTCGGGGGTCTTGTCCCCCTCTTCGGTTCTTCGGTCTGCTGTCGCCGCCGCCGCTGCCTTCCGTTCTTCTTCTTCTCCTGGAGATGTCGACTCGACGTTCTCTCCGGCCGCAATGCAGGGGACACGCTGCGCTGCCACTTATATAGGGACAAGGGGCGGTGTTACATGGGCGTTGGGGTTCCCCTTTAAGTCCATACCAGGTGGCGGGGCCAGCGGCGTCTCCTTCGCGGGCCCCGCCTACCTGGAGACCCGCTCGAAATGAGCGGACTTTTCTCCGGGCGGGAAAAGTCCGCTCATTTCAAAAGTATGGACTTAGTACGCCGTATTAGTCCGCTGAAAAAGTGCCGTGTGTGGGCAAGTAGCCCGTTCGGAAAGTCCGACGGACAGTCTAGCGGGAAGTCCGCCACACTAAGTCCGTCGGATAGATGGCTACGTGTGTACGTGGCATTACAGTGACTAGTGGCCAAGCCTGCTGGATATACATTAGTAAAATATTGTTCAAAATTATTGGTTGTAAGGACATTGTGTTAATTTGTTTTCTAATCATTAGTGGGGTCAAATTGATGGTCGTTTGAAAGTACTTTCAAGCGACATTTGAAGGTTTTCAAAAATTTCATTAAAATTTTGAAATTCCACTAGCGTACACCCAGTTTAAGGCCTTGGGACAGTCAGTGATAGACTTTGCAGGGGATGGCGAGCTAGAGCCTTGGCAGTCAGTATGTAATAGGAACTGCGCAAATTTTGCCGCAATGTCTTGAGTAACTGCAATAGAGGCCTCTGATGAAAGGGTAGATGACGCAGCCTCACTAAACAGAGCCGAGAGAGACTCATTATGTTGACCCTATAACTAGACCATTAATATATTCCAGATTGAAGGTGTCTGTGCCCTCAGAGGATACCAAGTGGATGTCTCTGGAATGGTTAGCAGATCAAGCTGTGACCATGTGGCATTGACACAAATAGGCCCAAAAGCGGGAGGCAAAGGCCTCAGGTACTTACAAAACCAGGCAGCTAATGGCTGTTGAGGACCAAATGGTCAAAAATAGCCAGGTCAGTAACAAAGGAACAAGGATCAGAGTTCTATGTGGAGCTTTGCTAAGCAAAAGCAGCATAATAATTACCCAGCAGATTATATCAGCAACCATAACCTCAGCATTACCCTTTCTGTGTTAAAACACACAACAGCTGGAAATTTGAAAGGCACCCAGAAGAGCAAATGGCAAGGTAGGTCCAGCTGCTCAGCCTGAGTTGCATACTCAACAGAAAGTCTTTGGGGCAAGCATAGAGCCAATGGCTCTGGACCTGGAAAGAACTCTGCAGTTAACTTTTACCAGCACAAAGTCTGAAAAGCGCCATATTCAGACCCAGTGCCCAAAAGGTACATTCCAGGCTAACTTTGTAGTCCTTGAGCCTTCTGGTGAATGTTGCAAAGTCAAGATTAGGAATGAGTTTCAGATAGCATAGCTCAAGCAGAAAATAGCTCAAGAAAAAAAGGCTAAAATACAAGACTTTTCTCAGGAGAGCTGCAGAAAAAAAAATGTACATTTTCCTAGGACACTAGCAAAAAAACAAAACAAACAAACAGAGGTATGTTCAGTGGGGGGCGTTATCCTGGGCTGGCCTGTGCTTTTTATCCTTTTTTGTTTGCCAGATTACAGTTAGAGAGAATTGTAGGCACATACATACGTCAGTCTGAAAGGACAAAACTATGAGGCACAATAGACAACTCCAACAACCTGTACAATCAAAATCAATAGTAAACATTTATAACTTACTTCTTTGATTTTAATATCCTATTAGAAGGTACACATGTTCATTCTACTATTAAAAGGTGAGGGACCCTTTAAAAATTCTGAGCTCCATAAATGGTCTTTTTTTGTTTAGGCCGTACACTTACTGTAACAATGTGCTCAGGCAGAACTTGAAGTACTTCAAATTCCTTGACTTTGCCAGGATCAACATCTTCCTCCAGCTCCCACGTGCTTTCTTCATAGGACAGCGAGCACCACTTCACCAGGTAATGTGTCACCTCCTGTGAGAAAACACATCAAAATATGCAAATGTATTCTTTCTCTACCAACGAATCTGTAGCAAGTTGTTAGATTTTCTGCTAAACAGTACATTAAATAATAAACACATACACAGGTTTGCAGATGTCCTTGTGGCTTATTTATATTTCAACTATTGTGGCTTTGCTTGTAGTTTACCAATGAAAAGTGTGTGAGCAAAAAAAAAAAAAACATGCAACCAATCCCTGCAATTCATCACATTTCCCTAGGTTTTCTCTTTAAAAATGCTCGATAGAAAAATACCTGCTGATTCTGCCAGAAATCTAGCAAGTACCTATATTCCCCCTGTGGGCTGACATTGCTTCCTTTGCTTCACTGAAATCTCAAGCAATGTGGTCAGCACTGATGAAATTCAAACATGCTTGGACTCTAACTCCACCTGTCTTCCACGGCTCTTCAGCCTTCTCCATAAGGATTCAAAAACAGTGCTGTTGCCTGGACTCCAACGAACTAGCCCACTTTTTTTTAGGCGCACATATCACAGGAACAGTGCACACCTAGCACACCGTCACTGTGCAGGGAGCAAAACAGCAAGCTACAGTAGCTCTCTGTGTTGCTTCTTCGTCATCAATGTGCCTGCTCCCTCTGGTGAGTGCCTGCTCCCTCTGGTGAGTGCCTGCTCCCTCTGGTGAGTGCCTGACTCAGTGGTTAAGAGGGTACCTGGCAGCTGCCCTCTCCCCTCTGCTCAGCTAGGCAGAGCGAGGGAGGAGGTATCTTCTCCCAGTTCAGTGACCCTCTGGTAAGCACCTGTACAGATGTTTTTCAGAGGGAGTCAGTTTGACCTGCACACCTGAGCCTGGTCAGATGAGGCAAAGATCCAGGGGCAATATATGCGCCACATTGTCTGCTGCCCCTTCAATAATTACACAAACCTGGTGTGACATCACCGGGTGTAAAAAAAAAAATAATTCCATGCTATGGGAACATAGTAAAAAGGGAAAAAATGAATGCAGTGACATGACGTAGAAGGAGAAAAGGAGGTTTAGGCCTAAATTTGGATTATGCCTATAATTTTCCAATCAAAGAAGAACTCTCATGAGCATTAAAAAAAATAAAGATAGGTCCATAGGTTAATGTACAAATACCTTGAATTTCAGCTGTCTTAGCAGTTTTTTGTGGTAGTCTAGCTGACAAACACCCTCCCTTTGTATGCTCAATGATTGCATTGGTTTAGGCAGGGCAAGCACCTAGTGCCAAAACAAACCCTGTCAAATTTCTAATTAAATAGACATATCTCAGACCACCTAGAGATATAGGACGAAGTGTACTTTGTTGCCTGGGGGACAGGACAAATTAAATACATTTAAAAGACTTCTTCAAAAGTCAACTAAAGTCTTTCCACTTTTTTTTTTTTTTTTTTAGCATATGTATGGTCTCTCCCCCCACAGCAAGCAGCTTGCTATTGGGGTACCCGAGCTGAACCGCTGCTCTGTGTGTCCATTCAGACATGGAGCAGCGTTTGGGCTCCGGCCCCTCTCTCTCCCCTCATTGGCTCACTAACTTTAATGGCGCTGCGGTCTCAGTCAATGGGGAGGGAGAGTCCCGGGCAGTTGAGACACTCCTGCAACATCGCTGGTTCGAGATGGGCTCAGGTAAGTGTTAGGGGGGCTGAGGGGGGGGGGGGTTGCTGCACACAGGTTTTTTGTTTTAACCAGTTCCCGACCGGCGCACGACTATGTACATCGGCAGAACGGCACAGGCAGGCAAACTGGCGTACAGGAACGTCCAGTTGAATTTGCCGTCCTGCCATCCGGCCGGCGGAGCGCACACGTGCCGATCGGGACCCCCGTGAGTCCGGTTGCGGGTCCCGCGGACTCGATAGCCGCGGGGATACCCGCGATCGTCTCACGGGGAGATGCCATTTTAAACAGCATCTCCCCGTTCTGCCTAGCAACAAGTGACACTGATCTCTGCTTCCAGTGATTGGAGCAGAGATCAGTGTTCACTAGCACACAGCCCCGTCCCCCAGTTAGTAACACGCCCCTAGGACACACTTAACCCCTACACTGCCACCCCCTGGTTAAGCCCTTCACTGCCAGTGTCATTTACACAGGCAACATTTTTTATATATATTTTTGGGGGATATTTGTTATGGCAAAAAGTAAAAAAAGAATGCGTTTTTTTCAAAATTGACGCTTTTTTTTGTTTATAGTGCAAAAAATAAAAACCGCTGGGGTTATCAAATACCACCAAAAGAAAGCTCTATTTATGGGGGGGGGGAAAAAAAGGGACGTTAATTTTGTTTGTGAGCCATGCTGCACAACCGCGCAATTGTCAGTTAAAGCGACGCAGTGGCGAATCGCAAAAAGTGGTCTGGTCATTGGCCTTCAAAATGGTCTGGTCTGAAAGTGATTAATGCATTAAGATAAAAAAAAAGTTTCTGCCGACACAACCACTTTAAAAAACATAAACATGTCTTGATAGGATTAAAGTAATTTTTTTCTGAATATAGTTTTTAAGCAAGGTAAATAGCATTTTCAGAATAAAAAGTCAGCGATGGCAGGCTCTGCGTTTCTCTTGTGACAGGTTTTCCTTGAGCAGTGAGCCATAGTGATAGCAGAGATATACAGGATTTTCTCTAGTAACAAAATAAAAAATCCCAATATTGAATTCAATAGTATCACAATATAAGAGTCATCCAGAAAAAAAAAATGAAATATACATATTACACATTAACTAATCACTTGCTTAAAATATTCTATACTTTCACGTTATTATTGTTTTCTGCACCATTAAAAACAAGTCAGCAGTCACAGCTTCCATATTTCCATTCTCATAAAATTCTAACTTGTGCCTTGCCCATTGGTCACCTTTCATTTTCTCCCATGCCACTCTGTTTGGCCACTGGGAGCAGCAATATTTAGCCCCATGCATCTGCTGCTGGTGGGGCCACTATTAAAGTGGTTGTAAACCCTTACAATCCACTTTTTACTACAGGTAAGCCTATAATAAAGGCTTACCTGTAGTTACCCCGGATATCTCCAAAACCTGCATGGCAACATTTCAGTATTTTCATTATGTTCTGTTCAAGATCTAGTGTACCACTTACCTCTCCTGTGTCAGAGTCCTTTGTATGAGCCACCTCTAGTACTCTGTCCACCTCTACATAGTCTGGATTAAACATATCTTCATCTGGCTAAGGGAGAAAAATTTACATATCAGCCATCACTGAATTTAGGTTAGGCAGAGGGGAAAAGCATGTTAAAAGCAAATCCAGCTGTTTTTATATTTTTTTTCTCTGTTCATTATGTTTAAGACTAAAACATTTATCTTTACTAGCAAATTATGAAACCGCATTTGAATGTATATTTAAAAAAAAAAAAAAAAAAAAAAAAAAGAAGGAAGGAGATGTCTACAGAAGTCACTAGTGGAAACTGAAAATGTACTCTCCTTCCTCCCAACCCCCCTCCGTGTTTAGCCACTTAAGGACGAAGCCTCTTTCTGAGATTTGGTGTTTACAACTTAAAAACATTTTTTTTGCTAGAAAATTACTTAGAACCCCCAAACATTATATATATATTTTCTAACACCTAGAGAATAAAATGGCGGTCGTTGCAATACTCTGTCACACCTTATTTGCCCAGCGGTCTTACAAGTGCACTTTTTTTGGGGAAAAAATACACTTTTTTTAATTAAAAAATAAGACAACAGTAAAGTTAGCACATTTTTTATTTTTTTATGTTTGTAAAAGATAATGTGACACTGAGTAAATTGATACTCAACATGTCACGCTTTAAAACTGCGCCCGCTACTGGAATGGTGACAAACTTTTACCCTTAAAAATCTCCATAGGTGATGTTTAAAAAAAAATAAAAAATACAGGTTGCATGTTTTGAGTTACAGAGGCGATCTAGGACTAAAATTATTGCTCTCGCTCCAACTATCGCGGCGATACCTCACATGTGTGGTTTGAACACCGTTATATGCTGGCTGTACTCACGTATGCGTTCGCTTCTGCTCACGGGCTTGGCAAGAATAGACGCGTTTAAAAAAAAAAAACTTTGTTATTTATTTCACCTTTTCTTTTTTTACACTGTTCTTTTAAAAAAAAAAAAAAAAAAAGGTGTCACTTTTATTCCTATTACAAGGAATGTAAACATTGCTTTTAATAGAAAAAAGGCATGACAGGACCTCTTAAATATGAGATCTGGGGTCAAAAAAAAACCTCAGATCTCATATTTACACTGAAATGCAATAATAAAAAAAAAAGTTGTCATTTGAAAAAAAAAAATGTCCCTTTAAGAGCTATGGGTGGAAGTGACGTTTTGACGTTGCTTCCACCCTGCAATGATATGGAGATGGGTGGGGGTCATATTCCGCTCACTCGTCTCCATGCCTAACAGGAGAAAGGACCCGCCTCCATCGCTGCCGCCAGCTCCGGTAAGCAGCGGAGTGCGGCGGTATGGATCCCCCTCTCCCACTGCAAAGATCACTTTTATCTGAAAGCGGACAGAAGAGGATACCGGGGTTATGACAGCTAGCTGCTGCCATAACAATGACATTCCTCTTCAAAGTAGCGATGTAAAACGACGGCGGGTGGTCCGTAAGTGGTTAAACATGTTCATATAAAATTCCAGAGAGAGAAAGTCTGAAGACAAACAGCTCATGACGTGCTCTATCTTTATCAACATATCGTGTCATGGGTGTACTCTGTATACAAAAGTTTAAATAAAACAATTTAAAAAGAGAAAAGTTTTAAAATGTACAAAAAAAAAACAGAATAGAACTGATAAACCATTATAGTGTTCCTTAAGAGCTAGGGAAAAAACACAAATAAAGTGAAAAAAAAAACACATTAAGCAGACCTCAGTGAATATGTGTTTCATCTGAGCTTGTTTGGTACGAAATCGCTTGATTTTCTGCTGGATCCTCGGATCTTTCTCAAGATCTTCAAGAGTCGCCCACTTACAGTGAAGATATGAGCTATGGGAAACAAAAACCTGTTAGAAAAACTACACAACAGCAAGAAAATTGTTTTCATGCTTTTCCCTGCTCAGGTCAGCCCAGTTTTCTTTTGCAGCTATAAAACATTACTATTATTTTTTTTTTTAATGAGCAGTCCTGATCCTCCTCTTCTAGGGTCCCCACCAGCACCCCGGGCTTCACCTCTTCCACTTCCTATGGGGTCACTTGTGCAGGCTCAATTACAAGCCGCAGCCCAGTCCTTGGAAGTTTGTCCCCCTCCTCTGGCAGTGGCTGCACACGGCTCGGCTGGGATGTTGACACCGTGGGCTCCCTGGACAGGTAAGTGTCCATATATTAATAGTCAGGAGCTGCAGTTTTTGTAGCTGCTGACTTTTAATTTTATGGGGGGGGCTCCTCTAAGTCTTTAGAACCCCTTTAAGGCCAGAATTACACTTGTTTTTCAATAGAAGTGCTTTCCACTGCAATCAATTGAAAACCATGAAAATGCGTATTGACACACAGGCAACATGCAAGTTTACTCAACTTCATTAGCAACGCCTGTTTTGTTAACAGACAAAATGCAATGCAGCCTGAGGCTCTATGCATATTTTTTAGTTCGGACGACAGTCTGCCCAGTAATTATTAACTGCATACATTCAAAATTCTACAAGTGAACTGAAGTGAGCATGAGTATACATTTCATTTCCGACTTACAAATTTCTATACTTCACATAAAATTCCTCCACTTCCATTGGCAATCCTGCAGAAGTGATCTGGAAGACAAAGAAAAGAGTGCAAGTTTAGTAATGAGGGCAGATTTGCTGTTCCTGTAAAGCCATAAATTGGATTTTTAGCTTGATGGCCTCCATGCATCAAGATTAAATCGTAATATTGCCAGGACCAGGACCCAACCCGGTCTATGACTGGACAACGAAAGGAAATTAACACCATGATGAAGTTAAATAAAGTATTCGCTCTGCTCTCCTCTCCTGTAAAGATGCTCCATGTGTTAGATTAAAAACACTTTTTATTTATCGTTTTGTATTTGTTTTTTAACTTCTATAGGAAGGAGTTATACCCAATTCATAGGTCTTGTGTGTCCACCAATGAACAATAAAAAAATACTTTTGAATAAATACAAACATTAAAGTGGAAGTAAATGGAAAACCTAACTAACTCTAAACCTACACTCAGTCAAATTCTAAGCCTAATATATCTAGCCATACAAAGAAAATAATAAAAATAAATCAATATACTTACCTATTCTGCAGCTGCTCCGGTCGAGTCCCAGGCTAAGCTGTAATCGGTGGCTTTGGGCAGCCGACAACGGAAGATCCATATTAACTCTATGGGTGACATCACTTCCCAGCCGTTGTGGGCTTTCTCCTGCACACAGGAGGCACCGCTGGAGACCGGACTGAAGTGGCTGCAGAACAGGTGAGTATAGCCACATTCTAAGCCCATCAAAAACAAAAAAAACAAGGAATTTCCAAGCTCAACTTACCACCAAGCCTGCGACCAACCAAACTGACCTGTCTAACAGTATGCATTAAAAACAGGGGTTAAGTTGCACATATTTGCAAATACATGCGTAAGCCAATATGTCAACAATACAAAAATTTGAACTGCGTTTACCCTTCCAGTGCTCCTTGCTGTGAAGACCAGTTATAGGTGGTTGCAGCGACTTCTTTTGTATTGTTGACATATTGGTCAGGCAATGCACACCTTTGCTGCCATAGTGCAATATGCTGGGTTTTCAGTGTGTTACTGTTCCTTTAAGGAGGGGTGGGCTCCCTCCAGTCACCTGCCCTTCATCTATCTACCAGAAGACATGTACTCCCACTCTTAAAATCAATTATATGTACGTAGGGCTGTCCTTAAGTGGTTAATTGTCTGATTTCCTATGCCCACAATACATACACACACACATATATATATATATATATATATATATATATATATATATATATATAAAATGCAGGGTACAGTCGACACATGGACGGGAAGACAAGAGCATGAAAAACCCTTTCAAGTAGTCCTAGCCTCTCTTTATTATACTGGAGATGTGTTTTTCTATGTGCAATGAACACCTGACAAAGGCTCTAACCCTCCCGACTCTATACAAAACTAAGAAAATTGTGGATGCTGCACCCATTCCCAGGTCGGCAGCCTTAAAAACACTTCCTTCATTTTCATTTCTCTGTAGTTCATTTTTCCACTGGCTGACCAATAGCAATACCGTTAAGTGCATTAAGGAAAGGAAAGGAAAGATTAGGTCATTGTATCTAGAATGACTGAGATGATCAATTTTACATTCAAAAGTCAAAATTTTTACCTGAATTTCACAATCTTATCTAGGGATTGCAAGAAAGTGGGAACAAATAAGAGCTTGCAACAGCCTCTACGCACATGTACTGTGGATAGCAAGAGCAATGGAACTGGCCACTTTACATGCCTAAATGTGGAGCCTAGTTATCACTTCATATAGCCGTTTGGTATATCAGCACCTCTGAAGCAAAAAAGACAAGACTACACAAGAACAAAAAAAAAAAAAAAAACAAGCGAGCAAATGAACACTGATGGAACTCACCTCTTTTTGAACAATCCTTGAAGATAAGATCTTTTCTATTATATTGGCATCGTCTTCAGGAGGCTCCTACAATAATGCAAAATGCCAGAGAAAAAAAAAAAAATAATTCTTAAAATGGATCTAAAAAGGCAAGAAATACTCATCTATGCTCCAACGGTCAGACGCCTGCAAGGTTCCTTGCAGGAATCTTCTCAGAGGGTTTTTTTTCCTGGTTTTGGCCATCCTGATTAGTCACTGCGGGATGATATCACTCCTGTGCTTGCATGGCAGTCATTCATCCCAGCAGAGATACATTTTGCAGAGAGAGGATTGCGGACAGACAGGTAGATTTATTTTATTGCAGAAGAGACATAGTATTTCTCTTCTGAAATAAAAAGCCTGCCTGTTCTCAATTCTTTGTTTGCCTGCATTCCCGCTTTGACATAATACCTCTGCTATTTTCTTTAATGGAAATTATTGTGCAACTCCCGTACACTTTGATTTTGATATAATACTGCAGAGTTTACCGAAAATAGTTCTGATTTCATTCTCCCAATTTTTATTTGAATACTCTACTTTTGCTAAAAACCTAATATATCAATTTCTACACAAACCACTGAAAAACAGTCTTTGAATTTCAATCGGCAGATGGTGTCATTTTCTCAACAGGTTATTAGATTCAGATGCTTCTTCCTTTTATTACAGTATCCTGAAGCAATTCTTTTCATTGTGTATAGAACTCCAGTAGAATATTGGACTATAGCACTAAACATGTGGAGACCTAACCATCACCACCTAGGCGAGCTTGTTGGACATTACATTCCATTGCACTATAAGGCTTAATGTACACAGAACGTTTTTACAACCTCTCCTGAACAATTTAACTTGACAGATAGTAACCCATGTTTAAAACGTTCGGTTTGCAGCTCTTAAATGCCGCGTTTGGGCTTAGAAGTGTTTAAAAAAACTATATATATATATATATATATATATATATATATATATATATATATATATATATATATATATATATATATATATATATATATATATATATATATATATATATATTTTTTTTTTTTTTTCCCCCAAAATAGCCAAAAATGAAAAAACGTCTGTAAACGAAACACGGCTAAATGCGAGTTACCGCGTTTAGCGCTTGAAATGCCTCTAAACTCAACGTCTGAACTCATTTTTTTGCTTTCCAAAAAAGGCCTCTAAACTCAACTAACTAAAAATGACATTAAACGAACCTCTGTACACGTACACATAAGATAACAGTGAATGACTTCAGGGGCAGCTGAAAAAAGCATCCAACTGCCTCTGAACGTCCGTTTACCTGCAGCAGTGTACATGAGGCCTAATATAGAATTGGCTTTCACTTTTCTGGGAAGTCTTTTTCACAACATTTTGGAGTCTGTAGGAAATATCACCAGTTTAGCCAAATGATCATTTGTGAATGAATGATTTGTATAGCGCTGCAATGCGAACTGAATCGCCTCAAGGCACTGGATTTGTCCTGTGTTGTCTAGCTTCTTAGAAGAGGTGGGTCTTGAGTTTTTTCCTGAAGGCCTGTTGGTTTTCTTCCATGCGGATGTAAGTCGGTAGAGTGTTCCATAGCCGTGGTCCTTGGACTGCGAATCTTCCTTTCTCCCTTTGATTTGGAGCAGGATTTGGGAATGAGGATGAGGTTTTGGTTAGATGATCGAAGACTGCGATTGGGTGTGTAATGTTTTATTCTCTCGCGTGGGTATTGAGGAGCGTTTCCTTTGCATTGTGTATGAATTTGTGGGCAGAGGGTCTTGAATGTTATCAGATTCTTTACGGTCAGGTGCTGATGTTGGAGGATCTGGCTCACAACTTGCATTCCAATTCATCCCAAAAAAGTGTCCAATAGGCAGAGGTAGGGGCTCTGTGCATGTCACCCCCCCCCCCCCCCCCCCCCGACGCTGCCTTCCCTTACTACAGATGCCAGTGTCTGCCCCCTGAAGCCGGCTGATGAATCGGCCAAGGGTGCTGACATCACGGGCTCCCTGGACAGGCAAGTGTCCTTATATTAAAAGTCAGCAGCTACAAGTACTTTTTTTTTGATTGGCTGCACGGATCACATTTCTGGCATTCCCTGAAAAAATAAGTTTAATTTTTGGGAAAATACTCAAAGGCTCAATGTCACCAAAACAGAGACAGAAACTGCAGACCCTTCCATAGTTCAGCAATCAGACTGAGAAAAGATACTTTAAAAGCGCAACTCCTCTTTTGCTGAAAAAAAAAAAAAAAACATTCCCTTCTGTGTGATCTATGTACATTGCAAGGATTGTAACAAACTTTGTTGCAGATTCCTAACTTTTGCTATTCTGAAGAAAACCCTGTTTGTCGAGTCTAATGAGAGTGGTTTTACTATTATCAACCAGCTACAGAGCACTAATTAGGAAAACTGGAGGGTCTGCATCCCTTTAGACGCGATTTCCTACTGGAAGAATCTCAACAAAAATGAAATTTTTGTTGCAGGGGTTGCCCCAAATCTGACTTGTATCTTAGTGTAGACTTTTTGAAAAATCAATGAGCCAATCACACAAGCAGGAAATTATGTTTCTGGGGGACGTTCTGTACACATTCTGTGTACAGAACACCTCCAAGTAGCCATATTGAATTGCATTTTCAGAAAATTACAGTTGCTGCAGATTGAAAAGGAAAGGTCATTTTTAATAACATTCAACTACAATATGACTTGTGTCGCAATTCTTTATGCTATATTATTTTTTCTTCATTTGCTATTTTTTTCTCCCTCATGAAAGTGGAGGTGCCATTTAAGTAATTTTGAGTTATGAACACATGCATGGATGAATTTTTTTTTTTTTTTACACTTTTTTAGTGCCAATTTAACTCATACTATAATGTATAGTGTACATTTGTGCCAATTTAGACTCCCAGTAATGAGTAAATATACAATCTAAAGTTCTCACCTCAGCCTGCCATGCCAGTGTGGATGCAGACAATGCAGAGGCTCTTCCAGCTCCCAACACAGCAATAGTTTCCCCATCATCATCTACCACTTTGAAATCAAGATCTTCATTGTATTTTCGTCTTTTCACCTGCCGCCCAGACCTCCGTTTCTGTAAAGGAAGAAGAATATGTTAGTACTAAAAACTGACATAATACACGGGAAAACTGCATTTTCATATCTTTTTTTTGTGTGCATGTGGGAAGCATACAATTCTGGATCCATTCTTCAGCCAATTGAGCACCAGCATGTTAAGCCCCCATTTTTGGACCAAGACATTTTTTTCAGCGTTGTGATAGTTTGAGAGACAATTACCTCACCATTCAACACTGTACTGCAAGCTTGACCTCATCACCCCTGAAAGTGGTTACCCCCATGTATTAGCTGGTTCAGGGCACTGTCCCTTCCCATGCTCCAATACCCTCATTGGAAGACCCATCTTTCACCAGGGCTGATATTTGTACCAGCAGTCATTTTTTGTATGTGATGTAAATTGAATGAATCTTAACTTTTTTTGATATGGAAAATAAAATGTTGACATTTTAACAGATACAAGGTTTGTCCTGCCATTAAAGTCCATTCTCTTTTTGCCAAATCAAATTACTGATTTTAGGTTGGGGCACAGTTTATAAGCTTGTGTCCACAATACCACCCTGTGTTGACATGTGAATGGATTCATTCAACATTGTACCCAAATTAAGTTCAAATAATTTGTGAAAAAGAATGCTGGCTAACCACAGACACTGCGTGACGCTGTGATTGGTCACAGCAATCAAGTGGTTCTGTGTCTTCTATTTGTGAACTGCACTGTCCAATGGACAGTTGCATTCTTAGTACAATATTCATGTGCACACACTAGGGGGTACAGAAGAATGCTTTGAAATTACCATATTTATCGGCGTAAAACACGCGCCCCAAGTTTAGGAGGGAATTTTAAGGAAAAAAACTTTTAGGAGTCAAGTTTAAGGGAAAAAAAAAAAAAAAAAAAAAAAAAAAAACTTACATTTATATGCCCATCAGTGTCATCTGCAGCCTTGTCCACCATTGCAGCCTTATCCACCAGTGCAGTCTTGTCCCCCATTGCAGCCTTATGCAGTCTTGTCCCCCATTGCAGCCTTATGCAGTCTTGTCCCCCATTGCAGCCGTGTCCCCCATTGCAGCAGTGTCCCCCATTGCAGCCGTGTCTATTTTATTTTTTAACCACTTGCAGACCGGACCATTTTGCTGGTCAAAGACCAGACCACTTTTTGCGATTCGGCACTGCGTCGCTTTAACTGACAATTGCGCGGTCGTGCGACGTGGCTCCCAAACAAAATTTACGTCCTTTTTTTCCCACAAATAGAGCGTTCTTTTGGTGGTATTTGATCACCCCTGCGGTTTTTATTTTTTGCGCTATAACCAAAAATAGAGCGACAATTTTGAGAAAAACTCATTATTTTTTACTTTTTGTTATAATAAATACCCCCCAAAAATATATAAAAAAACATTTTTTTCCCTGAGTTTAGGCCAATACGTATTCTTCTACATATTTTTGGTAAAAAAAAAAAAAAAAAAAAAATCGCAATAAGCGATTATTGATTGGTTTGCGCAAAAGTTATAGCGTTTATAAAATAGGGATAGTTTTATAGCATTTGTATTAATTATTATTTTTTTTTTTTTTACTAGTAATGGCGGCGATCAGCGATTTTTATTGTGACTGCGACATTGTGGGGGACCCATCGGACATTTTTGACACATTTTTGGGACCATTGTCATTTATACAGTAATCACTGCTATATAAATGCAGTGATTCCTGTGTAAATGACACTGGCAGTGAAAGGGTAAACTAGTGGGTGGCAGTGTAGGGGTTAAGTGTTCCTAGGGGCGTGTTACTAACTGTGGGGGGGTTGGGCTTTCATTTAGTGAACACTGATCTCTGCTCCAATCACATGGAGCAGAGATCAGCGTCACTAGTTGCTAGGCAGAATGGAGAAATGTTGTTTACACAGCATCTCCTCCATTCGGCCGCTCCGCGAGACGATCGCGGGGATACCCGCGGCGATCAAGTCCGCGGGTCCCGCGACCGGACTCACGGGGGTCCCGACCGGCGCGCTCCCGATGGCAGGGCGGCATTGAATATTGGATGTACCTGTACGCCAATATGCCTGCCCGTGCCATTCTGTCGACGTACATCGTCGTGCGCTGGTCGGGAAGTGGTTAAAAATGCCGCCGCCGAGATACAGAGCCAGATGTGTATCTCGGCGGCGTGCGGTAGTTCTCGGTGGGCCTTCGGCTCTTCTCGGCCGCCGTCGGCCGTTCTCGGAAGCTTTCGGCCGCATTCGGCTCTTCTCGGTGGCAGAAAGCTTCCGAGAACGGCCGAAAGCCGCCCAGAGGCTCAGAATTTCGGGGGATCGGCGTATAACACGCACCCACGATTTTCCCCTGCTTTTAAGGGGGAAAAAAGTGCGTGTTATACGCCGATAAATACGGTATGTTTTAAAACAACAACCTGGCCCAGTAGTGCACCATCCGTCCATTTTATGTATAATGGGTGGACAGAAAGTAGTTAGGCACTTCTTGATGAGATCGAACATAAAGCTCCCCATCCCAGCATCAGTAAGGTAGTTCCTGAATAACACAGTGTTGTGCCAAAGCCCAAACTTGGATCTCAAGTTAAAGAGTGCATAGCAAAAACTTGCCTAGATTCACGGTTCTCTAAATCGGCTTAAAGGTTTTTCTGGCAAATTAAGTTATGTACAGACATTTTGTGGCCAACCCTATGGAAACTGTCTCTTTCACATTGAAGAAAAAAATAAAAATACAAAAATTACCCTTTTTAGACTTTAATGTAAAGCCATTTAGCTGCCAAAAGCAAAGAAAATACCCAGTACTTTAACGTAAGGAGGTGAAGGCAACTCAATCAGTGTGACAGCACCAGTACTTGATTCACTGCCACATGTGGGTGGGCAGAGTCCTCGGCCCTGTGTAAGCTCCAAATACAATGACTATACAAGGCTGTTGATGCTTGATCCCAGTGACTGAGCAGAGTAGTGAGGAAGCAATGAAAAGGTGGCAGTGGTGAGCAAGGGCAAAGCGCTGGCAAATTTTTAGCAAATATTGTCCAGAATGGAGTTAAATTAATAAATCTGAACTGTGGTCGTCATCCCTTTTTGGGTAATAGATTACAGTTATTCAGCACTAAACATTCTGTACAATTTTCCTGGGGTATTACCTAAAGACTCAATATTTGTAAAACAGAAAATAAAACACTTTTATTGGCCAGCAATGAAGGGCACGCGTTTTCAAGACAGGCCAACAGGCCAGGTCTCTTAGTATCAAACATGCTAGGTGACAAGATTGAAGCTTTCTTGAGGACTTGCAAAAAGCACCAATTTAGCTTTATTCTCTACCCCACCTCTATATATAGGTTTCCACTGATCATCCTTGAGATGTTTCTAAAACTTGGAGTCCACATGTGGTAAATTCAGTTGATTCGATATGATATGGAGAGACACACACCTGTCTATATGAGGTCCCACAGTTAACAGCCCATGTCAGAACAGAAATCAAGCCATGAAGTCCAAAGAATTGTCTGTAGACCTCTGAGAAAGGATTGTACCAAGGCACAGATCGGGGGAAGGGTGCAGAAACATTTCTACAGCATTGAAGGTCCCAATGAGCACAGTGGCCTCCATCATCTGTAAATGGAATACGTTTGGAACTATCAGGACTCTCCCTAGAGCGTGCTGCCTGGTCAAACAGAGATTGGGAAAGAAGGGCCTTAGTCAGGGAGGTGACCAAGAACCCGATGGTCACCTTGACAGAGCTCCAGTATTTCTCTGTGGAGAGAGGAGAACCTTCCAGAAGAACAACCATCTCTGCAGCATGCCACCAATCAGACCTGTATGGTAGAGTGGCCAGAAGTAGAAAAGATGTAGCTCGATAGCCGCACTCCGAATTATTCAACTTTATTTCAAAAATGTAATTAAAATCATAGCATCTAAGCTGGTAAACAGACTAACTGCACAGCCGCTGACATGTTTCACACCGCACACGGTGCTTAGTCATAGCTCTCATGGTAGAGTGGCCAGACGGAATCCACTCCCCAGTAGAAGGCCCATGACAGCCCACCTGGAGTTTGGGCACCTGAAGGACTCTCAGACCATGAGAAACAAAAATTCTCTGGTCTGATGAAACAAAGTTTGAACTTTTTGGCCTGAATAGCAAGCTTCATGTCTGAAGGAAACCAGGCACCGTTCATCACCTGGCCAATACCATCCCTACAGTGAAGCATGGTGGTGGCAGCATCATGATGTTTTTCAGTGGGGATGTTTTTCAGTGGCAGGAACTGGAAGACTAGTCAGGATTGAGGGAAAATGAATGCTGCAATGTACAGAGACATTCTTGATGAAAACCTGCTCCAGAGCACTCTGGACCTCAGACTGGGGTGAAGGTTCATCTTCCAACAGGACAATTACCCTAAGCACACAGCCAAGACAACAAAGAAGTGGCTACAGGATAACTATGTGAATGTCCTTGAGTGGCCCAACCTTGGACCTAATTGGACAGATCTGAAAATGGCTGTGCACCGATGCTCACCATCCAACCTGATGGAGCTTGAGAGGTCCTGCAAAGAAGAATGGGAGAAACTGCCCAAAAATAAGGGTGCCAAGCTTGTAGCATCATACTCAAAAAGACTTGAGGCTGTAATTCGTGCCAAAGGTGCTTCAACAAAGTATTAAAGCGGAGGTCCACCCTAAAGTGGACCTTCCGCTCATCGGAACCCTCTCCCCCTCCAGCGCCACAATTGGCACCTTTCAGGGGGGAGGGGGTGCAGGTACCTGTACAGTACAGGTATCTGCACCCACTTCCGGGATAGCTCTCTGCGGAAAGGGCCTTTCCGAAAGTCCCCACGCTGCCTGCTGGGAAACACACAGATCCCAGAGGCAGCGGGTCCATCCTTATTGCGCAGCGCGACTCGCGCATGCGCAGTAGGGAACCGGGAAATGAAGCCGAAAGGCTCCACTTCCTGATTCCCATACCCAAGATGGCGGCGGCAGCACCTGAGAGACGATCGAGAGATCGGCTTCGGGTGCCGACACTGCGGGCGCGCTGGACAGGTAAGTGTCACTATTTTAAAAGTCAGCAGCTGCAGTATTTGTAGCTGCTGGCTTTTTTTTTTTTAAAGTCCCGGCGGACTCCCGCTTTAAGCAAAGGCTGTGAATACTTATGTACATGTGATTTTTTTGTTTATTTTTTTAAATATATTTGCAAAGACTTCAAATAAACTTCTTTCACGTTGTCATTATGGGGCATTGTTTGTAGAATTAATAATGAATTTAATCCATTTTGGAATGAGGTTGTAACATAACAAAATGTGTAAAAAGTGAAGTGCTGTGAATACTTTCTGGATGGACGGCGTGTGTGTGTGTATATATAGAAATAAATAAAAATTGATTTTTTTTACATGCAACATGTTTTTTTGCCTGGTCATGTGCCAAGGGGCCTCTTCCTCCAGTAGTGGGAGGCTACAAAATGTTGCAGAGGACACTGCCATGTAATGGCATGGTGCAGTGTTCTGCATTCTCAGATGAACCCAGGGTGGTCTGATGACACATACCTAGTAAAGTTATGGCAACTTAGATAAAGATACCTTGCCTAATGAATGAATGAATGAAATACTTATATAGCGCACAATGCGAACTGAATCGCCTCTAGGCGCTGTGGCGAGCTTTGATCATCTGCTAAAAGAGGAAGGTCTTGAGTTTTTTCCTAAAAGCCAGGTGATTTTCTTCCAGGCGGATGTTGATTGAGCCTAGGTCTCGATGCGGATATGAATCAAAGTGAGAGGTGGCTCCGGCTCAATGGAAAGGTTACAGTGTTCTTTTCCCCTTCAAGCACTATTACTCCTCACTCTCTCCCCTTCATTTCTCTCTAGCGCTTTCCCTACAATGATGTCAAGTGTAGATAATGCTTCCATTGATTACCCTAGCCATTTTAAGCCACTAAGACTAGACTACTATATACTATCATGATTGATGTAGTAGAAAATAGCCTATCAACAGAAGACAAATTGTGTTTTCAACAGGTAACGAACATTTCTTATAGATCTACAATGAACTGCTAAGTCAGTCTTTATTGATCTTTATATTTTTCCCAGAATGTGTCTTCATTCGAATCAAAATCCATTGCAAAATGTTGTAACCCAAGATTTACAGCTTGTATGCTTGACATATTCTATTGTTCTGGATCCTTGTTGAAAATCAATAAAAGTCAGTTATCACCAAAAAAAAAAAAAAAAAAAAAAAAAAGTTATTCATCTGTTTCACTTGTAGTCTGTGTAAGGACGTTTCCCACAGATGATGTTCTGTAATTTCTGCTTATGGAGTTGCTCATAAAAATCCCTTGGGTATACTTAACTCAAATGCACTCCAGGCAAACACTAAATACACAGCTTGAATACATGTATAGGGGGTTATTTCTGAAAACTGGAGAGTGCAAAATCTGGTGCAGCTCTGCATAGAAACCAGTTTGTTTCCAGGTTGTATTGCCGAAGCTTAATTGAACAAGCTGAGATTAGAAGCCAATTGGCTACCATGCACAGCTGCACCAGATTCTGAGTGCACCAGTTTTAGTAAATTTACCCCTTAAGCCTGGTATACACTAGCAGAGCCGGTCCTACCATGGGTCCCACTGATGCCCAAGAAGCAGTAGCGTATCATTCATGTGTGCGGTGCACATGGCCCCAAGGGCAGGGGGCCCACCAACTTCTCTAGTTGGCTCGGGTTGAAACAGGGAAACACTCACTGCATTTCACAACAGACTGCTCACACAGCCTCTCCCCGGGTCCAATTAATTTTTCACCTGCATTCAGACCCAGGACAGTAAAGGGGGACGTGGGATCCACTACTCCCTCATCAGGGAGCCACACCACGGGATATCATTATACCCTTTATTGGGAGATAAGCCCTGTGTACTGGCCATCTGGTAAGCCTATAACCTAGAAGGTGGTGGATGCACAGCATTGCACAGTGTATGAAGGACTGTCACTGGGTGTCTATTACTCACACACCGGATCTTTCTCAAGGAGTGGACTCTAATATTATTATTACCATTATTATCATTAATAGTTCTTTTATTACATTTGCTTGCTTTATTTTCTACACAGATTTTTTTTGGTTACTCCACTGCGGTGTGTGAGGTCTATGTTTATTCATCCTCATATCACAAGACTTGCTGTGCATAATTTAAAATATTTTTGTCAAAAAGTAAATAGAAAAATGTATTTCCAATGTATATCTAGCGGTTTGCCTGGCGTTTCACATTAATGTGTTGCAGTGCATTTCAAAATTAGATTGCATTTTTTTTATATGCGAAATGTTTTACTCTGTGTTGTACAAAAACCAACGTTTTTTTTACGAATGGTAATATTTGGCACCATCTGTTATACATAACCTGGATTTGTTATGGTACCTGGCTGTCAAGCGACTCTGTAGACTCCTCTGTGCTCGGACATGCAGAGTTCAGCATAGACAAGTCACTCTCCATGCCTTCTTCATAGGATTCTGCTTTCCTCTTCCCTTTCTTCTTCTTCTCTACTGGTGTTGGTCCCGGTTCTTTGCTGAAAAGCAACATGCAACGTAAGTGGCCTTTTAACATCAAAATCTAAGAATATAAAATGTTATACAGTAAGGCAGGGCCATTACATTTTAAAGTGAACTTTTCCATTCCCAAGCAAATAAACCAAAGTGGTACCTTCATGATCTGCTCAATCAGATGTTTCCAATGTAGCCCTCCTTTCCTCAAAATATGCAGTTTCAAGTGTACTTCCACCTTTACAGTACAATTTGAGAAACCCCACTATCTTTGTTATGTGTTCCTTTTCAAACGGCATAAGTGAAAATGATTTTAAAATATTTGACCTTTCTATACCATCGACTGCAAACTATTCTAAATTTCAGGCGAACAAAAGTGGAGAAAGAGTCCATTTCCCCTCATTAACATACAATGCGGAATCCAAACTTCAAGATTGTTAAGCCTTTTTACTAAGACAGTGTTGAAATTGGTTTACAACGGAGTTCTGGCAGTACAGCCAGGGTTATTTATGGTAAACATTAAAGCAGAGTTGCGGCTTCACTTAAGGGTTCCCTACTGCGCATGCACAACTCCCACTGCTCCCTGCTTTCTCCTGGGACCCGTGTGGCTCCAGGAAGTGGCGTACATACCCATGGGTGGCACAGGTATCTATGCCCAGAAGTGGGAGCAAGATACCTGTATTAGGGTATCTGCTCCCCCCTGAAAGGTGCCAAATCTGACAACGGAGGGGGGAGGATTCTCAAAAAGTGGAAGTTTAATTTTTGTGTGGAACTCCACTTTAACTCCATGACCCCCCCCAACGTTATATAGGAGAAAGCTAGTTTCAGCAATCAAACAGCACTTAAACAAATAATGCTGCTTACATATTTACTGTAAGTAGAACTACAGACAATACCTTTTTTTCCCCCATTTTGGATAGAGTAAAGGACGGGTCATAAACCCCGGTCAGGTCTTTTTGCCATCTGTGACCTATTCGGACCTTCACTTCCAATTCCATAACCCCAAATCGTAAGTGGGGGAAAAAAAATAAATAAAAAACAAACATTCTCCAAAGTTCAGGGCTTTCTTTTACTCTCAGTGATAACAGTAAACAGAACAAGAGGGTGAATCTCAATAAAAACTGACAGGTGTTCCAACCCCTCTCCAACCTATACAAGACTAAAACGATTTGCCTTTAGTTATACCAAATTATGCTATAGGAATGGCAACATGCAACCAATATAAGGTAGGTGATATCCCAATTTGGCTGCAAATATGGAAATACACTTTAACACCTTCCCACCCTTCCCAGCTTGGGGCAGTATATATAGGGGCCCTCCTGCTGAACACCACCCATTTCCTTACAGGACTCGCCTGTTGAAACCGATGTTTACATATAGGATTCAGATCGTTTTTTTAAAGCGGAGTTCCACCCAAAAGTGGAACGTCCGCTCATTTGTCTCCTCTCCCCCTCCGGTGTCACAATTGGCTCCTTTTGAGGGGAGGGGGGGAGCGGATATCTGTCTTTGACTTCAGGAGTCCGAGCCGCGGCCCATGACATCACCGCGGGGCTCCCTCCTCCTCCTCTCCCTGTCGCCGGGCCAATAGGAGAGAGTAGCGGGGCATGCGCAGTAAGGTACCCGGCGTGAAGCCGTAAGTAAGCACCCTTACCCGCAATAGCGCCGGCAGCACCCAACAGCTGATGGAAACTGCGGTGCCAACATCACTGGACTTCAGGACAGGCAAGTGACCTATTGTTAAAAGCCAGTAGCTGCAGTATGTGCAGCTGATGGCTTTTCATTTTTTTTTGGGCAGAACATTGCTTTGATGTTGTAATAAGCTCTCTCCTAGCAGGCACACCATTTTGATAAGTCATTTAGACAGAGGCAACCAACAAGCATGCAGCTAGCCTTGGGATTTCTTATTAGACTCCTTTCACACTGGGGCGCTTTGCAGGCACGATAACGCTAAAAATAGCGCCTGCAAAGCACCCTGAAAGAGCCGCTGCTGTATCTCCAATGTGAAAGCCCCGAAGGCTTTCACACTGGAGCGGTGCACTGGCAGGATGCTAAAAAAAAAGTCCTGCTAGCAGCATCTTTGAAATCAATGGGACAGTGCGGCTATACCGTTGGCATAGCACTGCCGCAGAAGCGCTTTGCGGTGGTTTTAACCCTTTCTCAGCCGCTAGGGGGGGTAAAAGCGCCCCGCTAGCGGCCGAATAGCGCCACAAAATTGACGGTAAATCGCCACTAAAAATAGTGGCGCATTACGACCAACGCACCCACAGTCCCAGTGTGAAAAGGGGCCTTAGTTACAGATGCATCCTGTACTAAAAGTTTAAGGGCCCATACACACCAGGTGCATTAAGTCCTTGTGTTGATCAAAGCAGTTCTGTGGGTCCGGTTCACATAATAGAGGTGCACTGCATACAAAATTCACCATGTCTGCTGTTTATGAAACACACAACAACGCGTGTAGTCACAATGCACTGTTGTGCACAGAGATGAATAAAGTTTTTTTGTGACATTTTAACCCCTTGCCGACCACCTCACATAGAAGTGTGGCAGCAAAACAGCTCTCCTGTGCAGGATCACGTACCCTATTGCATGATCCAGCTCTTCTGGGTAGGAGACGCATGCTCACCGACCCAGCTGTGCTCTGATTAGTCACAGCAAAAGTCAATCAGCGACCGATCATTGTCGGACGGGATCCGCCGATTTGAAAAGAGGATGACCAGATAGAGTGTTGTGAATGTAAACAATGCAGAGCTCTGTCCTGCCGCTTTTTTTTTTTTCCTGCAAAGCAGAGAATAAAAACCAGCACATAGCTTTGTAAAAACAGCACAAAGTAAATGCACCAAGCATTGTTAGGCACACAGTTAACCCTTTGATTGCTGCTGGATGTTAACCCCCATTCCCAGCCAGTGTCTTTAGTACAGTGTCAGTGTATATTAGCACTGATCACTGATGTATTAGTCTCACTGGTTCTCAAAAAAGTGTCAAATTGCCCGCCATACTATCACAGTCCCGCTATAAGTCGCTCCTAAAAGCCATTACTAGTATTACATTTTTATTTTTTTTATTCCAGTTTTTACCCTATAGTTTGTAGACGCTATATCTTTCATGCCAACCAATCGATATACGCTTATTGGATTTTTTTTTTACCAAAAATATGTAGCAAAATACATTTTGTCCTAAATTCATGAAATTAGATTTTTTTTTTATTATTGGAGATGATTAATAGCAGAAAGTAAATAATGATGGTTTTTTTTTTTTTTTTTTTACTTTTCAGTCTTTTTTCGCTTATATAATAAACAAAAAATAAATAAAAAATAGTGGTGATCAAATATCACCAAAACAAAGCTCTATTTGCGTGAAAAAAATTATCTAAATTTAATTTGGGTACAGTGTTGCATGACCGCGCAATCACCAGTTAACACAGCACAGTGGCGAATAGGAAAAAATGGCCTGGTCATGAAGGGGGTAAAATATTCTGTAGCTGAAGTGGTTAATAATAAACACACACACACTTCTAAAAAGAAAGTACTATGTATTGCAACACCACATCGCACTGCCTCTACACAATGCATCCAGTGCTTGTGCGTTATATAGACCATAACGAGTGCCTGCTGGTGTGAATGGGCCATAAACTGTAAAACCATTTGATACAAATGTTGAGACAAATATAAACGATCAATTTATCAGCTTGTAAATTTAAAAGTGTTTAAAATAACCGACTTAAAAGAGGAATTTCACGCTCTCATTTATCATTGACTATTTAACCACTTGACCACTGGGCATTTAAACCCCCTTAATAACCAGACCAATTTTCAGCTTTCGTGCTCTCACATTTTGAATGACAATTACTCAGTCATGCAACACTGTACCCATATGAAATTTTTATCCTTTTTTTTCACACAAATAGAGCTTTCTTTTGGTGGTATTTAATCACCGCTGGGTTTTTATTTTTTGTGCTATAAAAAGAAAAAAAGACAGAAAATTCTGTAAAAAAAAAAAATGAACGTTTCTTCGTTTGTTATAAAATTTAGCAGATTAGTCATTTTTATTCATGAATTTTGGCCAAAATTTATACTACTACATATCTTTGGTAAAAATAAGTAGAAATTGGTGGATATTATTTGGTCTTTGTGAAAGTTATAGAGTCCACAAGCTAAGGTGCCAATATCTGAAAATTGATCACACCTGAAGTACTGACGGCCTATTTCATTTCTTGAGACCCTAACATGCCAGAAAAGTACAAATATCCCTTTTTTGAAAAGAAGACATTCCAAGGTATTTAGCAAAAGGCAGGATGAGTTTTTTGAAGTTGTCATTTTTTTCCCACAATTCTTTTTTTCCTTCCCCCCCCCCCCCCACAAAATTGTCATATTATCAGGTTATTCCTCACACACAGCATATACATACCACAAATTACACCCCAAAACACATTCTGCTGTTACTCCCGAGTACGGCGATACCACATGTGTGAGACACTTGCACAGCATGGCCACATACAGAGGCCCAACATGCAGAGAGCTCCGTCAGGTGTTCTGAAGCACCCAGGACAATTCTGACATTTCTCTCCTACATGTAAAAATTAGGGCTGAAACAACTAATCTATTAATCGACAACTAATCGATTATGAAATTAATCGATTATTATTTTCATAATCGATTAATCGCCCACTAACATAATGGGGTTAAAAAAAACTAAAATTAGCCCTTTATAGTACAAAAAGAGCAAATCTCTACTGTAAATATTACTTTCACTGTCTCATATTAACCACTTGCCGACCGCCGCACGATGATATACGTCGGCAGAATGGCACGGGCAGGCATATGGGCGTATATATAAGTCCCTGCCTGCCCGCGGGTGGGGGGCCCGATCGGGCCCCCCCCCGGTGCCTGCGGCGGTCGGCATTTCTTCGAGAGCGATCCGGGATGAGGGGGCGGCCATTCATTCTTGGCACCCCCTCGCGATCGCTCCCGACGAATAGAAATCCCCCGTGACATCACTTCCTCTCCTGTAATGTAAACACAGGAGAGGAAGTGATGTATTCTCTCCTCCGTGTCGGTATTTTTCGTTCCGACACGGAGGAGAGCGGATCGGTGAGTTGCACCAACACTCTACACACACAGTAGAACATGCCAGGCACACTCACACCCCCCCTTTACCCCCCGATCACCCCCCCAATTACCCCTGCCCCCCAGTCACAGTGACACCAATGTCATTTTTTTTTTTTTTTTGCATTGGTGTCATTTGTGACTGTAATAACTGTTAGGGCAGTTAGAGTTAGCCCCCTTTAGTTCTAATGTACCCCCCTAACCCCCCCAATAAAGGTTTAACCCCGTGATCACCCCCCGTCGCCAGTGTCACTAAGGCTGGGTTCACATTGCAGCGGTTTATGAGAACGAATGTGATTCGCACCGCACTGCAGTGCAAATCACATCCGATCTCTGTGCGATTCGAGTTCAGCCATTCGCCGCACCCGCCACACCCGCCGCAAATTCGCACGGGACCCTTTTTTTGGCCCGCAGCAGAATCGGATCGCATGGGTGTTCACACCATGCGATCCGAGTTTGCAGATCGCACTGCGATATGCGAACTGATCTGGGGGTGTCAGTAACATTTCACTGACACTCCCAGCAGTTCACATAGGGCAGTGTGAACTGCCGCCGGGAGGCATGCGATGCGGGAACCCGCCGCGGATTCGCGGCGTTTCCGCATCGCTCCAGTGTGAACCCAGCCTAATAAGCGATCATTTTTCTGATCGCCGTATTAGTGTCACAGGTGACGCTAGTTAGGCAGGTAGGTATTTAGGTTCGCCGCAGCTTTTTATAGCGCCAGGGACCCCCATATACTACCGCATAAAGCCCCCTGATTGCCCCCTAGTTAACCCTTTCACCTGTGATCACCATATAACTGTTACAGGTGACGCTGGTTGGTTAGTTATTTTTTTATAGTTTCAGGGCACCCGCCATTTATTACCTAATAAAGGTTTAACCCCCTGATCACCCGGCGGGTGTCATTTGTGACTAATAACTGTTAGGGCAGTTAGGGTTAGCCCCCTTTAGTTCTAAGGTACCCCCCCTAACCCCCCCAATAAAGGTTTAACCCCGTGATCACCCCCCGTCGCCAGTGTCACTAAGGCTGGGTTCACATTGCAGCGGTTTATGAGAACGGATGTGATTCGCACCGCACTGCAGTGCAAATCACATCCGATCTCTGTGCGATTCGAGTTCAGCCATTCGCCGCACCCGCCACACCCGCCGCACCCGCCGCACGGGACCCTTTTTTTGGCCCGCAGCAGAATCGGATCGCATGGGTGTTCACACCATGCGGTCCGAGTTTGCAGATCGCACTGCGATATGCGAACTGATCTGGGGGTGTCAGTAACATTTCACTGACACTCCCAGCAGTTCGCATAGGGCAGTGTGAACTGCCGCCGGGAGGCATGCGATGCGGGAACCCGCCGCGCATTCGTGGCGTTCCCGCATCGCTCCAGTGTGAACCCAGCCTAATAAGCGATCGTTTTTCTGATCGCTGTATTAGTGTCACAGGTGACGCTAGTTTGGGCGGTAGGTATTTAGGTTCGCCGCAGCTTTTTATAGCGCCAGGGACCCCCATATACTACCGCATAAAGCCCCCTGATTGCCCCCTAGTTAACCCTTTCACCAGTGATCACCATATAACTGTTACAGGTGACGCTGGTTGGTTAGTTATTTTTTATAGTTTCAGGGCACCCGCCATTTATTACCTAGTCTCACTAGTGTACCCCTAAATTTAGGGGTGTCTACTTTCCAAAATGGGGTCATTTGGGGGGGGTTTGTGCCATCTTGGCATTTTATGGCCTTCAAAACTGTAACGCCCTTAGAAAGCCTGAAGGCGGTGCTTGGTTTTCGGGGCCCCGTACGCGGCTAGGCTCCCAAAAAGTCCCACATATGTGGTATCCCCGTACTCAGGAGAAGCAGCAGAATTTATTTTGGGGTGTCATTTCACATATGCCCATGGCATGCATGAGCAATATATCATTTAGTGACAACTTTGTGAAAAAAAAAAAAAAAAAAAGTTTGTAATTTTCCCGCAACTTGTGGCAAAATATAAAATATTCCATGAACTCAACATGCCTCTCAGCAAATAGCTTGGGGTGTCTACTTTGTAAAATGGGGTCATTTGTGGGGGTTTTGTGCCATCTTGGCATTTTATGGCCTTCAAAACTGTAATAGGTAGTGAGAAGTGAACTCAAAAATTTACGCCCTTAGAAAGCCTGAAGGCGGTGCTTGGTTTTCGGGGCCCCGTACGCGGCTAGGCTCCCAAAAAGTCCCACATATGTGGTATCCCCGTACTCAGGAGAAGCAGCAGAATTTATTTTGGGGTGTCATTTCACATACGCCCATAGCATGTGTGAGCAATATATCATTTAGTGACAACTTTGTGTAAAAAAAATAAAAATTATTTTTTTTTGTCATTATTCAATCGCTTGAGGCAAAAAAATAAAATATTCAATGGGCTCAACATGCCACTTATCAATTTCCTTAGGGGGTCTACTTTCCAAAATGGGGTCATTTGGGGGGGTTTTGTACTGCCCTGCCATTTTAGCACCTCAAGAAATGAGATAGGCAGTCGTAAACTAAAAGCTGCGTAAATTCCAGAAAACGTACCTTAGTTTGTAGATGTGACAACTTTTGCGCAAACCAATAAATATACAATTATTGACTTTTTTTTTACCAAAGACATGTGGCTGAATACATTTTGGCCTAAATGTATGACTAAAATTGAGTTTATTGGATTTTTCTAATAACAAAAAGTAGAAAATATCATTTTTTTTCAAAATTTGCGGTCTTTTTACGTTTATATCGCAAAAAATAAAAATCGCAGAGGCAATCAAATACCATCAAAAGAAAGCTCTATTTGTGGGAAGAAAAGGACGAAAATTTTGTTTGGGTACAACATTGCATGACCGCGCAATTACCAGTTAAAGCAGCGCAGTGCCAAAGTGTAAAAAGACCTCTGGTCATTTACCAGCAAAATGGTCCGGTCTGAAAGTGGTTAAAAAATGAACCCCTTAGAGTAGTATTTGCTCTTTTTGTACTAATTTTATTTTTTTTAACCCCATTATGTTACTAAACATCTCAGGCCTGGGTCACACCTCTGTGTTTTTGGTGCTATTTGCAGAAACACACTACAGTTCATTTACATTGTTTCCTATGGGACACGTTCATATCCATGATTTTTTTCAGCTGCTTGGAAAAGCAGCTGTATTTGGAAAAGACAAGTACTTCTTTTTTTTTTTTTTTTTTTAACACAAAACAGTGCTATTTTGTTTTTTTGGTTCAATATACTTCAATGGAGAAGCTGCAGAAAAGCATGTAATAATACGTTTTTCCGGCAATTTGTGTTTTTGAATCTGCTCAACAACAAAATGGCCAAAAAAAATGTAAAAATAAAAATCGCAGCAAAATTACCTTTTTTTAACCGATTAATCGAAACAATAAAATCGGCCAACTAATCGATTATGAAAATAATCGTTAGTTGCAGCCCTAGTAAAAATCATCATTTGTTTGCTATAAAATTACATAGAACCCCAAAACATTTATTTATATATATATATATATATATATATATATATATATATATATATATATATATATATATATATATTTTTTTTTTTTTTTTGTTTTTTTTAGCAAAGACCCTAGAGAATACAATGGTGGTCGTTGCAACTTTTTATCTCACAAGGTATTTGCAATTCTTCGCACGCTTTTTTTGTGCTTAAAAAAAATAAAACAAATAAAAACAGTAAAGTTAGCCCAATGTTTTTGCACAATGTGAAAGATGAAGTTACGCCGAGTAAATAGATACCCAACATGTCACCCTTCAAAATTGCCCACGCTCGTGGAATGGCACCAAACATCACTACTTAAAAATCCCCATAGGCGACACTTTCAATTTTTTTACTGGTTACATGTTTTCAGTTACAGAGGAGGTCTAGGGCTAGAATTATTGCTCTCACTCCAACGTTTGCAGCGATACCTCACGTGTGTGGTTTGAACACCGTTTTCATATGTGGGCGGGACTTACGTATGCGTTCGCTTCTGCATGCGAGCTCATGGGGCGCTTTAAAATTATATATATTTTTTTTTTTTTTGCTCATTTTACTTTTAGTTTGACACTTTTTTCCCCAAAAATACTTTTTTTGATCACTTTTATTCCTATTACAAGGAATGTAAACATCCCTTGTAATAGGAATATGGCATTATGGCATGACAGGTCCTCTTTACAGTGAGATATGGGGTCAATAAGACCCCACATCTCACCTCTAGACTGGGAAGACTGAAATAAAAAACAAAAAAAAACGATTCTGGCTTTGATCGTATTGGCGAGTCGGCAGAAGCACTGGAGGGCAGTGGGAGGGGGGGGGGGAGGGGTCGTCCCCTCTCGCCTCCCATAAGAACAAACAAGCAGTGGAACAGCTGCTATGATCATTCTCATGGTGTAGGGAATCGCCGGCTGAAAAATCCGATATCTGAATAATGCCTGTAGCTACAGGCATCATTCAGATATCCTCGCACAAAGGCAAGGACGTCATATGACGGCCGGCGGGCGGGAAGTGGTTAAAATGCTTTCTTTTTTTTCTTTTTTTTTTAAACACAAAGTTGTCCATTTCTACAATATTTCTAACACATAGCATGTACATACCAAAAATGACACCCCAAAATAGATTCTCCTACTCCTCTTGAGTACGGCGATACCACATGCGAGACTTCCACAGCCTGGCCACATACAGAGGCCGAGTACAGCCGAGCATGGCAGAGTATCACCAAGTATGGCAGGGTATTGCTCGGTATTGGCAGGGTATTGCAGGTTATTACAGAGTATTGGCAGGGCAATGCTAGGCATTGCAGAGTATTGGCAGGGCGTTGTACCGAGTGGTACAGAGAGGGGAGGGAGGAACTGGCATCATGACATGACGCCGGTTTGTTTACAAATGATCGCTCCGTCATCTGACAGAGCGATCACGTGTTAAATGGCTGCGATGAGTGGCCGTTTACCGTGATGCGCCGGGTCCAGTCACGGATGCTCTTGAGTGCACGCCCTAGGGGGCACGGAAGAGCGGAATTCTGGCAGGACGTCATAGTACGTCCTCCCAGAGTTAAGTAACCGCCCTGTAGCTGTCATTCGGCTATGGGCTGGTTGTTAAGTCGTTACAATCCTTATGATGCTAGCAATAGTAAATAGATAAGTTGTTTTTGTTTTTATGTTTTATATTCCTTTCATTCAGTTTCTTCCTGGTTTTCAGTCCTAGGCAAATTATGTCATAAACCCCTCAGTCTCCAGGAGAGGATGCAGGGTTTTCTCAGCCAAGCTCACCCTTCCTCCCTGCATGCCTTAGCTAAGTGTAGATGGATTCCAGGAAGTAATTGCTACATGAATCATCTGCCCTTACTCAAGATGACTATGGCCAGAAATGCTAGGGGTGTTTTTCAAAATGATTTCGCAGCAAAATAAAGCATGGAGACATCGATGGGTGAGGTTACTTTGAATGTTAAAAATGAATTAAAAAGCGTTTTTTGGTTTGTGGTGCTCAGATGCAGCGCAGTTCTGCTTTAACCACTTGCCTACTGGGAAATTTCACCCCCTTCCTGCCCAGGCCAATTTTCAGTTTTCAGTGCTGTCGCATTTTGAATGAGAATTGCCCAGTCATGCGTTGTTGTACCCCAACAAAATGTATATCTTTTTTTTGTAACAGACAGAGCTTTCTTTGGGTGGTAATTAATCACCACTGGGTTTTTTATATTTGCTAAACAAATGAAAATAAAAAACTTTTTTTTTTAGTTTCGGTTATAAAATTTTGTAAATAAGTAATTTTTCTACTTTACTGATGCGGCTGCGCTAACTGGCACTGATGAGGAGGCACCAATATGCAGCACAGATGGGCATTGATGGGCAGCACTGATGATCAGTGCCTTGATTGTTAGTGCAGATGTTCCCACTGAGGAATGCAGCTTACCGGTGTTCTGTTGAGAAATGCCCCCCATCAAAAAGTGCCGGGGCTAAAGGGCGCATGTGCCATACGTAACAGCACAACAGCTGATTTTAACATCAGCCGTTAGAGTGAGGGCACACAATAGCCGACAGAATCGTTACTTTCTGTCAGATTGTGGCTTGCGCTCCCGTGGCAAGTTCATGTCCATGATGGGCGGATTTCTACACATTGTGGGCAGAATTAGATGGGCAGTGCTGCAAAACATATAACTTTGTGTTGGGCGGATTTTTAAATTTCTTGTGGGCAGAAAATAAAACTTTGTGATGGGCACACTGGCCATCTAATTCCGCCCACAAAGTGTAGAAATCTGCCCATCATGGACATGAACTCGCCACAGGAGCGCGGGGCACAATCTGCCAGAAAATAAAGATTCTGTCGGCTATTGTGTGCCTGCGCCATCTCGCCATCAGTTGATGTTAAAATCAGCTGTTGTGCTTTTATGCACGCCACATGCTCCCTTCAGGCCGGGCACTATCTGATGGGGGGGGCACTTTGACAGAACACCAGCTCTCCTCTCCTTGTGCTGTCAGGGTGACAAGAGGAATGCCTATAACTGGCATTTCCTGTTTACACTGTGATTTGACACAGATGATCATATGGTAAAGAGCTTACATCATAGGGTCTTTACCATGATCGGTGATGCCCTGTGTCCCAAGGACATAGCACACCACCGATCGCCACGTTAAGTGCCCCCGTGAGAGCTCATGCATGGTAAGAATAGGAAGACTACATATGACATTCTTCCAGAAGGAAAGTGCTCCTGCCCGTCTGTCATTTTACCATATGGTGGGCGGGAAGCAGTTGATATAAAAAAAAAAAAAAAAAAAAAAAGAAGAAGACCCAAACAATGAAGAACTCATACCTTTGGAGGACATGCCTAACATCTAAAAGTAGATCACAAAGTCCATTACATACATGTAGGACAGTTTGAAGATATTTAATATTGCAGTTACTAATGCCAGGCTGGCTTGGCAGACTGCCAGCAACTATGTCATCCTGCACACAAGGACTGGGAGCCATGACACGTACAGCAAACTTGCAGGGACAATAAGACAGGAAATAGACATTTGTCTTGTCATGTGATTTCCATCTTAAATTTACACAGCACTGTCATATATAAACAGACTTGGAACCATCATAGAAACATTCACAGCAGTCTCTTTCCTGGAAAAGTTTGCCATCTGATATTCATACTACAGTCATACACCCACAGAGCCGAAAGCCTCACGTACACTAGCCTACACTGGCAGCGTTTGTTTTGCCAAAGCTCCTAAACTCAGCTCCATAAAAGCCTACGAGTCAATGTACAAATAGGCTTTTAGCAGAAATTAGGAGCTGCTGCGTTTAGGTGAGTTTCAACCTCCCTCTCCCGAACGCAGAAAAATCACGTCAGGATAGGAACGTTTTGACCACCGGAAACAGGAAAACGCAAAAATTGCCTGGACTGGTTTTTGGTGTCCTGGGATACATTGGCAGCCCCCATTCAAAAAGACATGATTCGTCTTAACGCAACATGCATGTGACAATTTACTGCAAAGCATAGCAAAGGTCAGTTATCCTTTTTCATCTCACCTTGACGACCTCGCCCAGCATGCGATCCAGGTGTCATACTTACCCGTCACGGATTCACCAAAATCTTTATCATGTGGCCCATATGATGTCGCACAGCCTCCTCTTCCAAATTGTCAAATGAGGGGTGCTGGGTGAGTGTGCCGAGAACTACTTTACTGTAGCGGTCATAACCCGTTGCAGGGCAGCCTTGACATATTGGGCTTACCAGTTACCTTCTCCTGGCCTGCTCTTCCACATCTAGGGGTTCCCAGGGTTGATACCCAACGACTTGAACACTGACACGAATAAAGTCCCTTCAAAAGGTTTTATTTTGCAGTACTAACATCCAATAACACAGTCTCTCATGGGAACAGAGGGTACGGGTGAAGAACTCAGGCACCTTGAACTGCAAGTCTAATAAAGTCTCTAATTCCACCCAGAGAGTAGCCACTCGCAGCTGGGTACTTCAAGGCTGAACAGATCTCTAGCTAGAGATCATGGCAGTCAGCACGTTGACTCAAAACTTGAAACAATCCTACAAACGTGTACAAGTTGTAACTAAGGGTGAAGAGGAACCTTTTTCCTCAGTACCTGGAACGTTTTCCATCTCCTCAATGGTACTGGAAAAGTGTGGATTCGTCAATGTCCTTCCCAACTCAGTAACCAGGCACTTCCCAGGATGCCAGTTGCCGGCCCTCCTCTGAAGAGTCCTCCCCTGGTCACTTCCGTGAGCTGTGGTGCCCTTCCAAGCCGAGAGCACACCCGGACACCTTGAATCCTCCCTCAATTACTGCGCCTCGGATCAGCCGGTTCCAAGACTTGGGAACAGACAGATCCCTACCCCAGACCAAGCCGGTCTATTAGGGGCCTCTGACAGGAACATGTGGCGGGATGTCGAACACCCCGTAACCGGGACCCCTCACGGGGCTACCCCGGTCCTGGAACCAGAACAGACCACACGGGCCTCATGAACTCTCCTAGCCAACACGTGACCCACACCTCATAAGTACCCCTTCCCAGACTCCTCAGCAGGCCCCAGCCCTCCCACTGATTGGCTCTGAGAAGGCCGATACCCAAACATCCAACCAGGCATTGTTCTGGCCTGTCATGTGCGCTTCACCGCTCACATGACTAGGCAGAACTTCCAAACACAACCTGGCCAGACTGATGTTAAGGCCAACCTATGTAATTAACTCTCAGAACCCCTACTGTTCTGAGGCAAAAACTAAATTTACATGCATATAACATTTTAAAAATGCTGATATCGGCCTGCAATAATCTGCCTTACCAATAATCGGTCGATCCCTAGTTATCACATCAAAATATTTGTTTGCAGGGGATGCCCAAAATCTGACTTGTATTTTAGTGCAGACTTCTGGCATAATCAATAAGCCAATCACAGGAAATTACATTTTCTGGGGGAGGGCGCGTTCTTTACACCAGTGGTTCTCAACCTTGGTCCTCAAGTACCCCCAACAGGCCTTAGATAAAATAGCTGTCCAAAATACCAAGCCATTGACTCTGATTTAAGCACCTGTGCAAGATAAAGGAAACCTCAAAACATGGCCTGTTGGGGGTACTTGAGGACTGAGGCTGAGAAAAAGTGCTTTACACCATCGGTATACAGAATGCCTGCAGGTTACCATATTGCATTTTACAGAAAATTGCAATGCTGCAGATTGAAAATGAAAGGTAATTTTTAACAAAATTTATTTACAATATGACTTGTGTTGCAATTGAACACAATATTTTTGTTATTTTTTTTCCCCATGAAAGAGAAGTTACCCAAAAAAATAAAAAAAAATAAAATAAAAAAAGTGTACACCAGCCTATGGAAACAGCCTGTGTACTAACTCACAGGAAAGAGCTCCTACTCTTACCCTAGCTAGACATCATGTTATCAGTGGTATACAAGCATGTTAGTGGTATGTTACCATCGCTGACAAGATACAATACAAGCTTGGGACTAAGAGCCGGTTCACAGAGGGCCAGCACGACTTGCAGCGCGACTGCCCCAGGCGATCTGCACACAACTTCAGAGGCAGCTTGCAAAATGATTTCTGTATAGAAGCCAATGCAAGTCGCCTAAAGTTGCCCCAAAAGAAGTACAGGAACCTTTTTCTAAGTTGGAGCAACTTGAGTTGCTCCTATTAGAACAGTTCCATAGTACAGAACGGGACGTGACTTGTCAGGCGGCTAAGTCGGTCATAGATGGTTCTTGGCTGGCTGAAAGGAGTTGTAAAGTCTCATGGTTTTTGCATGAAGGTGAAAAATCTTCTGTGCTGCAGCTGCCCCCCAAAGGCCACCTTTTTTTCTTACCTGAACCCGATTGTTCTAGTGACGTGCACAAGCCCAGCGACTCCAGCTGGTGTCTTGGGTCCTCATTGGATAGATTGATAGCAGCGGGAGCTACTGGCTCCCGCTGATGTCAATCAATTCCAGTGACATGGGAGCCAGGGGTGGGGCTGAATCCTGCTGCCTGTGTCAATGATCGCAGCAGCGGGACTCATGAGCGCGCCTGCACGGCTGCCCCTTCATGGAAAGCGGCTCTCCGTGGGAGTACCAGATGAGGTGGAGGAGCCAGGAGTACCGGAGGGGGTTGGGGCCATTCTGTGCAAAACCCTTGCACAGAGCAGGTAAGCACAACCTTTACAAATCACTTTTCTGGAAAAAAAATAAAGCAAGGTGGATGGAGGAATCTCCCTGGCCGGGACATGTATGATACAGTGCCACGGAGGAGGTAACCATCCAGGATTCGGCAACCACGTCCACCACTGCCCATCCCAGTAGGCACACAAGGTCCGGACACCTAAGGGTTTCCTACATCAAGTAGGAGGAACGTTCCAGACATATCCCCACTTTATGTGATTTATCCTGCAGGGGTATGAGGATCTGGTGAATGGGGAACTGAAGGGGAGCACAAACATCACTCCACGTTGTCTGCACAAGATTTGATCTAGGAATGAACTTTGCACAAGTCACTTTGGATATCTTTGCACTTTAAATAGCACTATAGACTGGACTTATACATGATTATTTTGCATGTGAAATTGTCTTTCCCCGTTGATGAATTTACATCATTATGTTTTTTGATTCTATATGTATTATAATCACTCAAGTATATTTAATCATACACTTTTGGATGCATATGTAGGGATTAGCACAGCCTACACATAGGTGTACACTTACCTACTTTTTTGGTCTAGTACACTTTTTTATTGTGCTTATGAGGTTTCATTTAATGTTTATATTATGGTCTATATTTTCACTCTTTTTGGATGCATACACAGGGACCTATTAACACCCACATACACAGTTACTGTATCATACATGTGGTATAATATAGCGAAATAGGGTATTAATTCTTCACGTGCCACCTTTAAACTAGCACTTGCATGTGGCTAGTCATCACTGGAGGTCACTCTCCAGGTTATAGGCAGAGCCACCAACCATATATATATATATATATATATATATATATATATATATATATATATATATATATATATATTTTTTTTTTTTTTTTTTTTTTTTATTAAAATGGGCCAGCAGAGGGAAGTCACAAGACTGCAGAGCGGAGCTGTGCAAGAAGGCATTTTAGATCATAGAAAGGGACAAATTACACTGCAACAGCACTGTGCAGTTATTCATTCTTTAACCACTTAAAGTGGTTGAAAACCCATAGGAAAAAAATAAAATAAAAAAAATAAAGCAACCTGCAAGGCAAAGGCATAATAAGCTAGTATGCATAGCATACTATCTCATTATGAATAACTTACCTGAGAACGAAGCCCCCAAAGAGCTCCTCTGTCTTCATGTCAGCCGCTGCCATGGATCCCGGAGTAACTTCCGGGTCTCGCGGCTCCGGCACAGTGAATCGCCGGAGCATCGATGACGTCACTCCCGCGCATGCACACAGGAGCCGACACTTGTAGCATATCGCTGCGATCTGCGGCCTGCCCAGTGCACCTGCGTCGTAGACAGCGGCAGCTGTCTTTTTGTAAATATCTCTCTCCTAAACCGTATAGGAGATATTTCTTGGACCTACAGGTAAGTCTTAATCTAGGCTTACCTGTAGGTCAAAGTGGTTTGTAAGGGTTTACAACCACTTTAAGGGCCACCCCATAGCAGTTTTGTATCTGTATATATACACACACACACGTGATTCGGCTCTTCCGGGTAAGGGGCGCGCTTGTGCTCCACCGGTGGCTTGCTCATGCTGTGATCGCATACAGCGGGGGCCCTGGACTCGAAATCTGCCAATCATCAGGTAGATAGGCAGAATGTCGGTCTATCTATGTAAAAAAAGGCAGATCACTGTTCTGGCAGGAGGGAAGGCATGGATCCCGTGTCTAGGATCTATGTCTTCCCCTAGTAAACGTAGCTTACACAGTTTAGAAAACACTGGTCAGGCACACCTTTGATCGCCCCTGATGTTAACACCTTCCCAGAGATAGATAAATATATATATATATATATATATATATATATATATATATATATATATATATATATATATATATATATATATATAATTTTCAAAATTGTCGTTTTTTTTGTCTATAGCGCAAAATATATATATAAAAAAAAGGGGGGGGGGGGTTCCAGAGGTCGAGTGGTTAAAGGAACAGGAGCATTTTTAATTTTTTATTTTTTTTTAGGGTTACAACCACTTTAAGTTAACCCTCAGCGCAACCAAGATCTTATATCAATGGGGAGTCACACAAGAATGACATGGTTCCATATATGCACAGTAGAAGTGAGGGACTTCGGGATCGGTAGGGACTGGCAGGGACAGTTTGCAGAGGCAGCAATACAGTTTTTCAATGGCTAAACAATGAGAACCTTGCACCTGCTACAATCAGGAAAAAAATGTATTAATTTCATAGCGGCAGTTTACATTAAGCATATGCTCACCTTGTTTTCTTAGATTTGGTTTTTACAACCGTTTCTGAATTTGTTTTCTTTTCTTTAGGAGGTTTTGGCTCCTTGGGTTTTCTTGGCTTCTTGGGTTCCTTAGGGCTCTTGGGTTGTTTAGGTTCCTTGGCCTCTTTGGGCTCTTTTGCTTTTTTAGGCTCTTTAACTTTCTTGGGCTCCTTCTTTTTCTTTGGTTTAGTCTCCTTTTCCTCCCCCTGTTCCTTTTTTTTCCGTTTTTTCTTTACGCCAGTCCCACCCCCTCCGCTGTCCTCCATCCCGTTAAGATTGTTTGGTGAGCCAAGTTCACAAGTTTCCTGCTCTGGGAAGAGCTCATCCTCAGCCAAGAGTCGGGAAGGAGTGTCCAAAAGTGTTACAGGGTGGAAATCTTCAAGACTTGATTCGGAGAACGGGGCAAGTACTTGGCGTTCGCAGGATATAGAGGCACTGGACATTGGTGAATAGCTAAGTGCTTTCAGGTTGGGCAGCTGGTAGAACAAAACAGAAAAAAAAAATTACTATAATCACTACAAATTCCACTATAGAGAATCAAAACAGTAAACACCTTTTCCCTGGCTCTATAACAGCCCTTTGCTTGCCTATATTCAGCTCTTGGGCACTATTCCACCTACTGACACTAACAATCCGGTCAACAGATAGACTTCAGTACAACCAGTGTGCCCATACACAGGGTGGATAAAAATCAATGATTAAAAAAATGAATGAAAATAAAAATATGATTTGTTTTATTTCAAATCGGGTTGATTTAAAATCAAGCCTTTCTACTAGGTATTAAAATCAAATCCACCCTGCCCAATACATGAATCGAAATTCAGATGGTTTCTTCTGTACCAGCCAAATTTTGTTTCACAGATTTTATTGGGTTTTTCAAATTTATAACAAAAAAGTGCAAAAAGGTAATACACAAAGGCCCCCTTTTACATGGAGTGGACTCCACCAGGCGTCCGCCTGCTCAGCTGGGAATCTGTCCGCTAAGCAGGCGGTTGGCTTGTCCATGCCCACTCTGCTCCGCCTATGAGGAGCGGACAACACCACAGCCCGCTCTCCTCTATGGGTGGTTGGATATAAACGGAATCGCCTGTCCGTTTACAACCAACAGCCATCCGATTTGATATACGGATAGGATCCCCATCCATCTGTTTTTAGTGGATAGGATAAGATTGGATGTTGGGTGTAAACAGACACTCCACAGAGGGCAGTGGATGGCCCAATTAGGTCCACCTAAAAAAAAAAAAAAAAAACTGACAGGCAGACCCAATCGGTCCACCTGAAAAGGGCCAAAGAAGTGCAATTAAAAAATAAATAATCATAGAAAAATAGGGTACATCATTTGGCACTGACTCATTACAATTAGTGATTCTTTACTAGCCCAGAGAGTATGCAAATTCAATACCATTCTGTCACATCATAATGCAGATCGGTAGGGAATGTATTACCTGTTAAGCCGGCCACAGATGGTTTGAATCTTGGCTGGTTCAGCAGGAAATGGCCGATATTCAAACCATGTATGGGCAGAATGTACCCAAGTTGATTGATCAATCAACTTGGGTACAACCAGCCTGCCGGATTTTACATGCAATAAGTAATAATCACACTGTTCTCCCCATGCCAGTAGAACAATGGTTCCACAGGGGGATTTTCCCATCAACAAAGACTGTTGCAGGAAAGAAAAATCGGTCGAGCCCAAGGATGTACACCCCGACGGAAGAAGAAAAAAAAAGGGGGGGGGGCAGAGAGGGGAAGGGCTTCAACTTCAAGGACGGGGGCAGAAAACAGAAAAGAAAGGGGAAAAAAAGGCATAACAGGGCAACTGGACGAATTTAGTTTCCTCTATGTTCAGCCTAAAGCACCCATCAGAAGATGAGATTCCGGACAGCATTCACTATTGCATTGTATATCCCTGTATGTTGCGGTCGTTCAGGTGCTTATCTAATAGTTTCTTGAAACTATTGATGCTCCCCGCTGAGACCACCGCCTGTGAAAGGAAATTCCACATCCTTGCCGCTCTTACAGTAAAGAACCCTCTACATAGTTTAAGGTTAAACCTCTTTTCTTCTCATTTTAATGAGTGGCCATAGGTCTTGTTAAACTCCCTTCCTTGTGAATGTAAAGCACGGTGTAAACTGTCAGCACTATATAAAATGCCTGTAATAAATTAACATCACTTCTTCCAATTAGAGAGGAAATGTAAACAACTCACCTGCTGTTCTTGTTTCTGTATTTTCATTATCATAAATTAAATGTTTTGCACCTACGATGACAAACAAAGAAAAACATTTTTACCATTAAATCTAATAACTGCAACAGAATCAAAAAGTTTCAGCAAACAAAAAACAAGAAAAACCTAATTATTTTCATTCTTCATAAATGAAACGTTGCAGGAGGACCCACATCATAAAACAAGCCTGGTAGAGTGCGACACCTCAGCAAAGCATTCTTATGGCGTGTACACACGGTCAGAGAATCCGTCGGAATGTGTCCTATTGGACCGTGTCGTCGGATAATCTGACTGTGTGTGGTATGCATCGGACTGATTCCGTCCGAATCTCCGTCGGTCCGAATTTTCCAACATGTTGGAAATATTTCCCGACCAACTGGGCCGGTCGGACGTAATCCGATCATGTGTAGCGAATTTTGATCGGACCAAGTGCCACGCATGCTCAGATCAAATTCCTACATCAAAGCTGTTGGCTACTAGCCTGAATGTAGTCCCATCGTAACGAAATTACGTCACCGCGTTCTTGGCAACTGCTAAATCAGACAACTTGGCCCGACCGTGTGTATGCAACAGTTTCGAACACAATCCATCGGACTAAATCCGACGGATTTGGTTGGCAAAATCTCCGACAGTGTGTACGTGGGCTTAGACCTTTTCATTGCATGGGCTGCCGGGGAATTTATGAGGAGAACCTGTTCAGAAAAGATTTTTTCAAGTTTCAAATATATAGAATAGGAAAATGCGCTATAAGGTTTGTTAGAACAAACGTGACAAAACAAATGTGGGCAAAACTTGGTCACCAGCATGCCTTTGGCAATCAAGCAAAGTGGGCTCCATCTGTTCAGGTGGTAGAATACAGGGCACACAGGACCAGCTGTGCAGGTAAAGGAACATTGTGGGGATGATTTACTAAAATTAGAGAGTGCAAAATCTGGTGCAGCTCTGCACTGAAACCAATCAGCTTCCAGTTTTTTTTTTTTTTTTGTCAAAGCTTAAAACAGAACAAGCTGAAATTAGAAGCCGATTGGTAGCCACAGGGCTTACCAAATTTGCTTTGACTCTAGGAGCCAGCTTAAAAAAAAAAAAAAAAAAAAAAAAGTTAGGAGCCAGTTTTCCCCAAATTTCCCCCTCCCAGTGTAAATCTCCCCACACTCAATTTCCCCCTCCTAATACAAATACTTTACCCAAAATCCCCCCTCCTAGTATAAATACTCTTCCACGATTCCCCCTCCCTAGTACAAAACCCCCCATGCCCCCTCCTAGTACAAGATCCCCCCTCCTAGTGGAAATCCTGCCCCCAAATCCCCCCCCCAGAACAAACCCCCCTCCTAGTACAACCCCCCACCACCCAATCCCTAATGCCAGAAAAATGTATCTCTTTCTCCAAAATCCCACCCCCCGAATCTCCCTACTATTACAAATCCCCCATCTACAAATCCACCCCCAGCCCCCTTGCCGATGTACAAATCCCCCCCAATTTCTCCGTCCTAGTACAAATCCTCCCCCAAATCCTCCCCCAAATCCTCCCTCCTAGCACATATGCTCTCCCCAAAATCCCCCCTCCTAGTGTAAATCTCCCCCTCTCCAATCCCCCTCCTAGCACAAACACTCTTCCAATTTCCCCCTCCTAGTACAAATCCTCCACCAAATGCCCCCTCCTAGTACAAATCCTCCACCAAATACCCCCTCCTAGTACAAATCCCCCCGCATCCCCCCTCCTAGTACAAATCCCCCCGCATCCCCCCTCCTAGTACAAATCCTCCCACCTCCCAAATCCCCCCCCCCCCCCCAATTCCCACGTCCTAGTACAAATCCTCCCCTCAAAACCCCCCTCCTAGTACAAATTCTCCCACCTCCCAAATCCCCCCCCCCCCAATTCCCACGTCCTAGTACAAATCCTCCCCTCAAAACCCCCCTCCTAGTACAAATCCTCCCCTCAAAACCCCCCTCCTAGTACAAATCCTCCCCTCAAAACCCCCCTCCTAGTACAAATCCTCCCCTCAAAACCCCCCTCCTAGTACAAATCCTCCCCTCAAAACCCCCCTCCTAGTACAAATCCTCCCCTCAAAACCACCCTCCTAGTACAAATCCTCCCCTCAAAACCCCCCTCCTAGTACAAATCCTCCCCTCAAAACCCCCCTCCTAGTACAAATCCTCCCCTCAAATCCCCCCTCCTAGTACAAATCCTCCTCTCAAAACCCCCCTCCTAGTACAAATCCTCCTCTCAAAACCCCCCTCAAACCCCCCTCCTAGTACAAATCCCTCCTCCCTAATTCTCCCTCCTAGTACAAATCCCCCCAATTCCCAACTAGTACAAATCCCCCCCCCATCCCAGCAAAATTCCTCTCACCCCAAACCCCCTACCCCCCACTATGACAAAAACCCCTCCCACCAAAACCCCCTTTCAAGTACAAATCCCCCCCAACCAAAATCCCCAATACCAAACAAAATTCTCTCCCCACAAATCCCCACTCCAGTTTTAGTAAATAAACCCCTATCCACTGTTGCTGCCAGCGGGGAAGTAACCGTGCCCCACTGTTGCTGCCAGCGGGGAAGTAACCGTGCCCCACTGTTGCTGCTAATGGAAACAATTACAGTGTTTGTGGTCAGGAGGAGGAGCAGGAGGAATAGTGCCCCAATGTCAGTGTAAGAAATAGTGTGCCACTGTGTTACGGGATGGAATCGCACCCCACTGTTGGTGTCAGTGAAAGGACACCACTGCTCTATATTATTCCCCTCATCTCCTCCCAATCCCCAGCAGCAACATAATAGATTAAGTGGAGAGGTGAAGGGAGGGGCTGAGAAGCTGGGCCAGCACAGAGAGTAAATTAGACACTCATAGATGAGGAGATAGCTATTAAAAGCAAGGAGGGAGAGCGCTGTGCCGGGAAGCGGATTTTTGTGAATTCGTCAAATTGGTTAGCAAGCACAAAAACGCAGCAAACATTTAAAATTCTTGCTTTTTGTGTTTGTAACCACAATTTCAATGAAAGGGCCTCTTTAACGTCTAGTAAAGAGATTGCAATTGTTTGTTTTGGCACCACAGACTGTCTTTCTTGTAGACACAAGGCCCAGTATGTTTAGTTACATACGACATTCTCAGGCCTCGCTTCTATTAGCGGATGTGTGGAGGTGACATGTCCACTTTAAGTACTGCAGGCCTCATGAGAAAAGCAGCGATGTGCAGAGACAGAGGGAGGGGGGATCTCTGTCCTTCACACAGCACATCCCTTACAGGTCTGAACATTAATCTCTTCTTGGCACGGCCACATCGCCAGACAGACTTCTCTGCTGCAATGTGCTGAGGAAGTGCTGCCAGCCATGTAAAGAGAGGCGATGCTGCTGTAGGAGAATCTCGCGGGAGCTTGGCATAGAGAAAAAAAAAATGAACACAGAGAACAGGGGACGTGTTGTTACTTGCTGTCGCTGTACATAAAGCGAGGGGCATCAAGCATCAAATTGAAACCTATCTGCAGAAAAGCACTCAGCACTAGACACCTGCTTCTCTCCTCAACGTCCAGAGCTTCATAATAAAGCCAACATCAGATATACAACATCACATCAGATATGATCATTTTCCTTTTCCCAATACTGACAGAGTTAAAAGAAACAGCTGGAAAACGCATCGAAACACGAACGATTAATACAAAACCGCGGCCAAATATCCATACGAGTTTACAGCCCCCTTTGCCGCAACCTCCTGGAAAAGGTGGTCCATAAATGAGGAGTTGGCGGCACAATACATTTTTTGGGGCTATTGAGAGAGGTGTTTGAAACATGAACAATCGTAGTGGAGGACACAGACAGAACGGCTTTGGGAGGGCAAGAAAAAAAAAAAAAAAAACAACACGACAGACTCGAAAGTTCCATCTGACTTTCAGTTCACCTCTACCAATAGTGCCGAGATAAATGTAGATTACCCAGCAGACAGAGCACTGACCAGTGGATGCACCCAAGAATTCAGGAATTAAAAATATAAATATAAATAAATATATATACAGTGGTGTGAAAAAGTGTTTGCCCCTTCCTCATTTCCTGTTCCTTTGCATGTTTGTCACACTTAAGTGTTTCGGAACATCAAACCAATTTAAACAATAGTCAAGGACAACACAAGTAAACACAAAATGCAATTTGTAAATGAAGGTGTTTATTATTGAAGGTGAAAAAAAATCCAAACCATCATGGCCCTGTGTGAAAAAGTGATTGCCCCCCTTGTTAAAACATACTATAACTGTGGTTGTCCACACCTGAGTTCAATTTCTCTAGCCACACCCAGGCCTGATTATTGCCACACCTGTTCACAATCAAGGCATCACTTAAATAGGAGCTGCTTGACACAGTAAGGTCCACCAGAAGATCCTTAAAAGCTACACATCATGCCGAGACCCAAAGAAATTCAGGAACAATTGAGAAAGAAAGTAATTGAGATCTATCAGTCTGGAAAGGGTTATAAAGCCATTTCCAAAGCTTTGGGAATCCAGCGAACCACAGTGAGAGCCATTATCCACAAATGGCGAAGACATGGAACAGTGGTGAACCTTCCCAGGAGTGGCCGGCCGCCCAAAATTACCCCAAGAGCGCAGCGACGACTCATCCAAGAGGTCACAAAAGACCCCACAACAACGTCCAAGGAACTGCAGGCCTCACTTGCCTCAGTTAAGGTCAGCGTTCATGCCTCCACCATCAGGAAAAAGACTGGGCAAAAATGGCCTGCATGGCAGAGTTCCAAGGAGAAAACCACTGCTGAGCAAAAAGAACATCAAAGCTCGTCTCAATTTCTCCACAACACATCTTGATGATCCCCAAGACTTTTGGGACAACATTCTGTGGACCGATGAGACAAAAGTGGAACTCTTTGGAAGGTGTGTGTCCAAGTATATCTGGCGTAGAAGGAACACTGCATTTCATAAAAAGAACATTATACCAACAGTAAAATATGGTGGTGGTAGTGTGATGGTCTGGGGCTGTTTTGCTGCTTCAGGACCTGGAAGACTTGCCGTGATAAAAGGAACTATGAATTCTGCTGTCTACCAAGAGATCCTGAAGGAGAATGTCCGACCATCTGTTCGTGTACTCAAGCTGAAACGAACTTGGGTTCTGCAGCAGGACAATGATCCTAAACACACCAGCAAGTCCACCACCGAATGGCTGAAGAAAAACAAAATGAAGACTTTGGAGTGGCCTAGCCAAAGTCCTGACCTGAATCCTATTGAGATGTTGTGGTATGACCTTAAAAAGGCCGTTCATGCTCGAAAACCCTCTAATGTAACTGAATTAGGACAATTCTGCAAAGATGAGTGGGCCAAAATTCCTCCAGGACGCTGTTAAAGCCTCATTGCACGTTATCGCAAACGCTTGGTTGCAGTTGTTGCTGCTAAGGGTGGCCCAACCAGTTATTAGGTTTAGGGGGCAATCACTTTTTCACACAGGGCCATGATGGTTTGGATTTTTTTTCACCTTTAATAATAAACACCTTCATTTACAAATTGCATTTTGTGTTTACTTGTGTTGTCCTTGACTATTGTTTAAATTGGTTTGATGTTCCGAAACACTTAAGTGTGACAAACATGCAAAGGAACAGGAAATGAGGCAAACACTTTTTCACACCACTGTGTATAATATATATATATATATATATATATATATATATATATATATATATATATATATATATATATATATATATATATATATATATATATATATATATATCTCTCTCTCTCTCTATCTCTTTGCAGTTGTCTCCCCCCCCCCTTGCATTGCAAGTGTTGAATGCCCATTAAGTCTAGGGGTAGAGGAATAAAGATGGCCCTACACCAGGGATCTTCAGACTACGGCCTTCCAGCTGTTGTGGAACTACACTTCCCATGAGGCATTGTAAAACTCTGACATTGACAGACATGACTAGGGATGATGGGAATTGTATTTCTTGAACAACTGAAGGGCTATAGTTTGAAGACCCCTGCCCTACACTAATTTTAAAAAGGCCAATTTCACCTTTTCCCAACCACACCATAGCAGATAGATATACTGCTACAGGGCAGCCGTTCTGTGCAGAATCACACACATTATATACACACATTATATACACACATATTGCTCAGCATAAATGAGTACACCCCAACAAATTTGTCATAAAACCTATACTTTCCTTTCAGAATCAACATTTCCTATGGGACACTATACAGACATCTCAAATCTCCCATGAATTGCGCAAGTCTCCCACATTTCAGCTGCAGCTCCCGGACTCCCACAAGTGCCCTGCGATATCCCGGCTGTCAGTTCAGACAAGAAGTCCTGCGGGAACGCATGGGAATGGCATTGGGTTGGGCATAGTGTTATCATGCAGGAGAGGGGCGCAAGCTTGCACAAGTCCCAGACAGTGTAAAGCAAAAAAATATAAAAATAAAAAAAACACACATATACACACACACACACACACACACACACACCCTGTCTCAGGCTTTTCTACAGCGTTCACATGATAGAGCATATTCCCCGAACTTTCGCCCATTCAGTGAAAGCCTCAGGTGGAGGGAGTGCGAGAAGAGAACTGTACACTTTGATTGGCTGAGGGTTCCAGCCATCAACTACACTGAGCCCGCCCCCTGCAGCCCGGCTTTCCATGTGGAGAAGAACGGCCGGCAGAAGTAAAGCAAATGATGGGAGACGGCATGTAGAGTCCTGAACTCTATCATTGCGTTATCCCAGGTACTCTTGTTCTATCAGCACAGAGTGACATACTACCAGATGGTGAGACACCACAATTGCTGCATGTTGTTACTTTCCCACTGCAAAGTAAATGTGTTTTGTGCAGACATGAGCAAGAGCACTATTGGAAAGATATTATAAAACAATTGTGGTGTCTAAACATTTTCCAGCAAATTTTAACGCATTCATCTCTTACGTACACAGCTTGGTAAATACAGTAATTTCTTATTACATTTAGGAAGAAGGACTTTTAGGTGAATTTGCAGTGTTGGTGTGTGTTGTGTAAAATAGCAGCACGTCTGCATTTATATTGCAGCACAGCACACGTCACCTCATCATATACATTTGAATAACTTGTCTTTCATTCATTTTGATTACATTTTAAAATAACTAAACAATATGATGCATTTTAACAATGCATTGCATAGCACAAACCAGTAGGCATGCATCAAACGAGTGTGCTTGTGTGAATGGGACGAAAATCTTTATAGTGAATGTAAGCAAAACCTCTCCAACTGTAGCTATACTGTAGAATCCAGCGAGTCCCAGCACTGTTTGTACCGATCCTGCAGTGTCACTCCATATCTCACAGGAGGATTCAGAGTGGACAGCACAGGACCCCCAGGATGCTGGAGACCCCTTGTAAAAGTACCGATCCTTCATTCCCTGCTATGCCCATGCTAGCACCCCCTGATGTGCACAGATACACACATAGCATGGTACTAGATAGGTGTGTGTGTGCTGCAGCAGGTGAAAACTTCAATTGGAGGAGACAAGCGGCTGTAAAAAATAAAAATGAAATGAAATGAGTTTTCCCAGGTTGAGATGTCTGCATTATACTACAAAATATTCCCACAAATTCGGGCCATTGATTCATTCAAGACCAAAGTCTTAGGAGCAAAGCTAAATTTTAGACAACAAAATCCTAATTAAACAAGAATTCGGCTACAGGTGAGTCTAATTATTCATTAAATAGATGTCCAGCAGACAGTTGATTATAAGGCTGGGTTCACACCACAGCGATGCGGGAACGCCGCAAATCCGCGGCGTTTTCCCGCATCGCATGACTCCTGCCAGCAGTTCACACTGCCCTATGCGAACGGCTGGGAGTGTCAATGAAATGTTAATGACACCCCCAGATCCGTCCGCATATCGCAGTGTGATCTGCAGACTCGCACAGGAATCACACCATGCGATCCGATCCTGCTGCGGACCAAAAAAAGGGTCCCGTGCGAGTTTGCTGCGGGAGCAATGCGAATTCAGCCATACTATCTGTATGGCTGAACTCGCATCGCTACGGAGATCGGATGTGATTTGCACTGCAGTGCGGTGCGAATCACATCCGGATCTCCCCCCGCAGCAGTGTGAACCCGGCCTAAAAGGGCGCTACTTAAGGGGTTTTCTTTGTTCCCATTTCATGCCAGCAGCAATGGTACCACATGGAAGAGAAATGTCTCAAAGCCCAAGAAAGAAAATGATTTCTTTACACAAGAAAGGTGAAGAGGAGATCAGCAAAGCTTTACTCATCAGTCAGAATACTGAAGCAAAACTGATACAAAAAATGTAACAAAGATGGAATTGCAATCATCTCACAGAGACGTCCAGGCCATTAACGGAAGTTAACATCTTGACAGGAGCGTCTTCTTATGAGAAGGGTTGAAGAAAATCACCATGCAAGTTCACTGCAGTTAGCTAAAGAAGTAGAAAGCCAAACTGGGGTGATTGTTTCCCGTGACACAATACAGCAAACACTGCAGAGGAATGGCATGCATGGGTGTTATCAAAAAATAAAGACTTTCCTAAAGCCCATGTACAAATAAGCCCGCCTAGAATTTGCCAGAGCCCATGCTGAAAAAGAAGAATACTGGGACTCTGTACTCTGGAGTAATGAGACCAAGATGAGCATTTTTGGAACTGATGGCTTCAAAACTCACAAAGGTGAGGAGTACAAAGATTTATGGTGCCTACAGTGAATCATGGTGGTGGCAGTGTCCTTCTGTGGGGCTGCAACAGTGCTGCTGGTGTCGGGAGCTGCATTTCATTGATGGCATCATGAATTCAAATGTACTTTATGTACTATATTGAAAGAGAAGATGCTACCAACACTCTGTGCCCTTGGTCGTCGTGCACTTTTCCCAACATGACAATGATCCAAAACACATCTAAGGCCCCTGTTGCTTTTCTGAAGAACAGGGGGAAAGTGATTCAGTGGCCAAGTGCTGTATGTCTCTTGATCTGAACCCAATCAAACACTATGGGGAATTCTGAAGAGACAAGTTGGACATCACTCTCCATCCAGCATCCAGGCTCTAAAAGATGTCGTTCTTGAAGAATGGAAAAAAAAAAAAGATAACGTTGCAATATGTCGCCAACTTGTTCATTCCATGCCTAGAAGATTTGGTGCTGTCCTTACAAGTCATGGAGGGCATATAAAATACCAGAAGTAGTATTTTTTTGTCGTGTGGTGTATTCATTTTTCGCATAAACTAAATTGGAGTGAGATTGAAGATTCTGTAATGAGCTAAACAAAAATTTCTGTACAACTCAGTTTTGTCAAAATTTTGGAAAATGTTCTTGTGCTCATTGCAATATTGATTAAAATCTTAAATTTTCAAAACAGAGTGCATTCATTTATGCTGAGCACTGTGTGTTTGTGTACATTTCATATTCTCTGACCAATGGGCAAGAAAATCAAACTGTGTGCATGTGTATACACACACGTGTTTCGTCATTCCGACATCCTCTGAGGGACCTCCATTGGTGTCAGCGGTTCACTACTTTTTTTGCTATAGCGAAACTGATGTTTGTAATATACACTTGCGGATAAGAGAGAGAAAGGCCCCTTTCACACGGACGATCCGTTCAGGTCCGCCTGTCAGTTTTTCAGGCAGACCCGAACGGATGCTCCATAGAGGTCTATGGAGCGTCGGATGTCTGCGGTGACAAGTCCGCTGACATCCGACCCGCTCCGATCCGAAAAAATGTGACGGAGGAAAAAGCTATAGGAGAGCAGCAATGAGACAGGTCCGTCCCTGCGCAGTGTGTAGAGACGGACCTGTCATCTTCCTGTTCAGTGGGGATCACTCCGGTGATCCCCGCTGAGCAAGCGGATATCCACAGGGTGGATCAGTGCTGAAAGGACCCAAAAGTCGGGAGTGGTCTGACACGGAAATATATGGACTGCATTTAATGTTTAAGCCCTGGTTATATTGCACCATAAAAGTAGATGTTTATTTAACAAATAAGCGCTGCTGGAATTTCATTTGCTTGGAAATGTGTTGATTTAATGAAATTATATATATTTGAGCTCATAAGTTTACATACCCGGGCAGAATTTACAATTTGTTGGGCATTTTTTAGAGAATATAAATGATAAACAAAAACTTTTTTCACTCATGGTTTGTGTTTGGCTGCAGCAATTATTAACTGTGTTTACTTTTTAAATCATAATCACAACAGAAACTACCCATATGACCCTGATAGAAAGTTGACATACCCCAGTTCTTAATACCGTGCATTGCCTGCTTCCATCAATGACAGCTTGAAGTCTTTTGTGGTATTTGTTGATGAGGCTCTTTATCTTCTCAGATAGTAAAGCTGCCCATTCCTCTTGGCAAAAAGTCTCCAGTTCCTGTAAATTCTGGGGCTGTCTTGCATGAACTGCACATTTGAGATCTCCCCGGAGTGGCTCATTGATATTGAGGTCAGGAAACAGACGGCCACTCCAGAACCTTCACTTTATTCTGCTGTAGCCAATGACAGGTCGACTTGGTCTTGTGTTTTGGATCATTGTCATGTTGGAATGTCCAAGTACGTCCCATCCGCGGCTTCCTGGCTGATGAATGCAAATGTTCCTCCAGTATTTTTTTGATAACATACTGCATTCATCTTGCCATCAATGTTGTGCCTTTGTAGCTCACACATCCCCAAAACATCAGCGATCCACCTCCATGTTTCACAGTAGGAATGGTGTACCTTTCATCAAAGGCCGTGTTGACTCCTCTCCAAATGTAGTGTTTATGGTTGTGACCAAAAAGCAACATTTTGGTCTCATCACTCCAAATGACTTTCTTCTGGTGACTCGACCATGCAGCCCATCTTTCTTCAAGTGCCTCCTTATTGTGCATCTTGAAACAGCCACACCACATGTTTTCAGAGAGTCCTATATTTCACCTGAAGTTATTTGTGTTTATTTCTTTGCATCCCAAAGAATTTTCCTGGCAGTTGTGACTGAAATTTTAGTTGGTCTACCTGAACGTGGTTTGGTTTCAACAGAACCCCTCATTTTCCACTTCTTGATTAGAGTTTGAACACTGCTGATTGGCATTATCAATTCCTTGGATATCTTTTTTATATCCCTTTCCTGTTTTATACAGTTAAACTACCTTTTCCCACAGAGCCTTTGACAATTCTTTTGCTTTTCCCATGACAGAATCCAGAAACGTCAGTGTAGCACTGGATGAAAGATGCAAGGGTCTGTCAGGAGTCCAGAAACGCACTGACCTTTTATACAGACACACACTAATTACAAGCAAACAGATCACAGGTGAGGATGGTTACCTTTAATAGCCATTCAAACCCCTTTGTGTCAACTTGTGTGCATGTTATCAGGTCAAAATCACCAGGGTATGTAAACTTTTGATCAAGGTCATTTGGGTAGTTTGTTGAGATTATGATTTAACCACTTCAATACCGGGCACTTTCACCCCCTTCCTGCCCAAGCCAATTTTCAGCTTTTAGCGCTGTAACAGTCTGAATGACAATTGTGCAGTCATGCAACAATGTACCCATATGAAATTGATATAATTTTCTTTTTCCACACAAATAGAGCTTTCTTTTGATGGTATTTGATCACCTCTGCGTTTTTTGTTTTTTTTGCTCTAGAAACAAAAATTGAACAATTTTGAGGAATATATATATTTTTTTTTTTTTTATTTTTTTTTTACTTTTTGCTACAATAAATACAGACGGTCCCCGGGTTACAAACAAGATGGGGACTGTAGGTTTGTTCTCAAGTTGAATTTGTTGTAAATCGAAACAGGTACGATTTTTAGGTGTAGTTTCAGCCCAAAAAAAATCTATTTTTGAATAGTATAAAGGAAGGGTTATCACCTCTGAAACATTTGTTTTGCTGTCTTTGCCCCTGTTCAGAAGATTTTACTTCACTTTCTGGTCTCTATGACAATTGGATTTTGAAAATTTTGGGTTGTTGGGCAAACATGGACTGGTGATAAAACTCCAGTGGAGACATTTTCCCCATGATAACTCTTACAGGAGTGACTTTCCCTTCCTAGGGGTAGATTTCTTCTCACTTCCTGTTGTCTCCCTCAGTTTGTAAGTAGGAGTCGTTTGTAAGTCAGATGTTTGTAACTAGGGGACCGCCTGTATCCCAAATTTTTCCTCAGTTCAGGCCGATGTCTATTCAACATTTTACCCAAAAAATAAAAAAAACACGCAATGAGCGTATTTTGGATTTGCACAAAAGTTATGGCATCTACAAAATAGATTGATTTATGGTATTTTTATTATTATTTTTTATTTATTTTTTACTAGTAAAGGCGGTGATCTGCAGTGTCACTGGCAGGTTAACACTAGGGGGAGATCAAGGGGTTAACTGTGTTCCCTGACTCTGGGGGGGGGGTGGGACTGACTAGGGGAGGAGACCGATCAGTGTTCCTATATACTAGGAACACACGACCTGTCTCCTCTACCCTGACAGGGCATGGATCTGTGCGTTTACACAAACAGATTCCCGTTCCTGCTCTGTCACGAGCGATCATGTGTGTACGCCAGATATCGCCGCCGCCAGGGACATGCATCGCCCCTTAGTGACCCAGTGGGCGTGTGTGCCTCCAGCGGCGCCCATCCCCTATGCCGGCGGGAAGCCAAGGACATCAAATGACACCCACCCGGAGGGACAGTGTGTTCCTGCGGACATCATACGACAACGGCCCAGTATGGAAGTGGTTAAAAAGGAGTAAACATAGCTGATTGATAATAAATGGCTTCAGCCAAACACTAATCATGAGTGAAAGAAAAGTTTTCGTTTATTATTCATATTTTCTGCATTAAATTAACACATTTCCAAACAAATGAAAATCCAGCAGTGTTTATTCGTTAAACATCTACTTTTGTACTCCAACTTTCTCTCTTATCTGCAAGTGTATATTACAAACATCAGTTTCGCTATAGCAAAAAAAAGTAGTGAACCGCTGACACCAATGAAGGTCCCTCAGATGATGTCGGAATGACGAAACGTGTCAGTGTGGACGTGGAGTGACTGCAGTTGTTTGTGATTGACAGGCTTTCCCCCATCGGGAGTGGTCTGACATTGAAATATATGGCCCATATTTAATGTTTAAGCCCTGGTTATAGTGCACCGCTAAAGTAGATGTTTATTAGGGCTGAAACAACGAATCGATTAAATCGACAACGAATCGATTATGAAATTAAATCGATTACTATTTTCATAATTGATTAATGGGCCAGTAACATAATGGGGTTAAAAAAAACTAAAATGAGCCCTTTATAGTACAAAAAGAGCAAATAATCGCTACTGTAAATATTACTCACTGTTCTACAGTAAAAAAATTAACCCCTTACAGTAGTGACTGCTTTTTTCTACTATAAAGGGATCATTTTAGTTTTTTTAACCCCATTATGTTACTAAACGTCTTAGACCTGGTTCACATCTATGTGTTTATTGGTGCTTTTTGCAGAAATGCACTACAGTTCATTTACATGGTTTCCTATGGGACACGTTCACATCTGAAAGGGTCAGGGACTTTTAAAACGCAAAATGGTGCTTTATTGGTTCAATATACTTCAATGGAGAAGCTGCAGAAAAGCATGTAAGGCGTTTTTGCAGTAATTTGTGTTTTTTAATCTGCCCAAAAAAAAAAAAAAAAAAGTAAAAATGCAAATTGCAGTAAAATCACGTGTGCAAAAATCAAAATGCACAGCAAAAAGCACTGCAGAAACAGATCAAAAGCAAAAACTGCATAGGTGTGTACCGAGCCTTATGCTGGCCACACAGATCAATTTTCAGATGAGAATATTCAGACAAAAAATCTTTGTACATTTGATGAATGAAAGAATTTTGTTTGAAATTTTCACTTGTTTTTAACATTCTGTTTTTAACCACTTCAGCCCCGGACCAATTTTCAGCCTAAGGACCAGAGGTCTTTTTACAATTTCGCACTGCACTGCTTTAACTGGTAATTGCGCGGTCATGCAATGTTGTATCCAAACGAAATTTGCGTCCTTTTCTTCCCACAAATAGAGCTTTCTTTTGATGGTATTTGATTGCCTCTGTGATTTTTATTTTTTGTGATATAAATGGAAAAAAACCGAAAAATTTGAGAAAAAAAAAAAAAAAAAAGATATTTTCTACTTTTTGTTATAAGAAAAATCGAATAAACTCAATTTTAGTCATGCATTTAGGGCAAAATGTATTCAGCCACATGTCTTTAGTAAAAAAAATGTCAATAAGCGTATATTTATTGGTTTGCGCAAAAGTTATAGCGTCTACAAACTAGAGTACATTTTCTGGAATTTACACAGCTTTTAATTTATGACTGCCTATCTCATTTCTTGAGGTGCTAAAATGGCAGGGCAGTACAACCCCCCCCCCCCCCCAAATGACCCCATTTTGGAAAGTAGACACCCCTAGGAAATTGCTGAGGGGCATGTTGAGCCCATTGAATATTTTTTCTCTGTCCCAAGTGATTGAATAATGACACAAAAAAAAAAAAAAAAAAGTTTACAAAAAGTTGTCACTAAATGATATATTGCTCACACATGCCATAGTTATATGTGGAATTCCACCCCAAAATATTTTCTGCTGCTTCTCCTGAGTACGGGGATACCACAAATGTGGGACTTTTTGGGAGTCTAGCCGCGTACGGCACCCCGAAATCCAATCACTGCCTTCAGGGTTTCTAAGGGTGCAAATTTTTGATTTCACTCCTCACTACCGATCACAGTTTCGAAGGCCATAAAATGTCAAAATAACCCAAACCCCCCCCCCCCCCCCCAAATGACCCCATTTTGGAAAGTAGACACCCCAAGCTATTTACTGAGAGGCATGTTGAGTCCATGAAATATTTTATATTTTGCCACAAGTTGCAGGAATATTACAATTTTTTTTTTTTGCACAAAGTTGTCACTAAATGATATATTGCTCACACATGCTATGGGCATAAGTCAAATTAAACCCCAAAATAAATTCTGCTGCTTCTCCCGAGTACGGGGATACCACATGTGGGGGACTTTTTGGGAGCCTAGCCACGTACTGGACCCCGAAAACCAAGCACTGCCTTCCGGATTTAAATATAAAACGCTACCAAAAAAAACCTGTTAGCGATCGCAGGGATCAGGCCTGACTCTGCGAACGCTGTAGTTATGCGTTTAGTGTTTTGTAAGTGACAGTGGTCGATCGATACTGCACTTGGGTGGGCTGGGCGGAGGGGCAAAACGCGGGTGCTAGCAGGTATCTGGGCTGATCCCGCTAATAATGCGTTTTTTTGGAACCCTAAACTGCTGGGGACGCTAGTATAGATCTGATCAGATCAAATATTGATCTGTTCAGAATCTATGCCACTACGGGAGGTGTATGCTTTGCGTGTGGGTGTTAGAGGTACTGGCACTAGCCTAGCGCTGCCTGGGGCGACGGAGACCCTGACCCTAAAACCTAATTGATATCACCCGCCGGGTGATCAGGGGGTTAAACCTTTATTGGGTAATAAATGGTGGGTGCCCTGATGCTATAAAAAGCAAACTAACCAACCAGAGTCACCCATAACACTTATACGGTGATCACTGGTGAAAGGGTTAACTAGGGGCAATCAGGGGATTCCAATTTTTATTAGGTAGTATATGGGGGTCCCTGGCGCTATATAAAAACCTGACAGGGAACCTAAATAACTGGCTTATATGGTGATCGCTGGTGAAAGGGTTAACTAGGGGCAATCAGGGGGTTAAAACCGTTATTGGGTAGTATATGGGGGTACCTAACGCTATAAAAACCTGGTGGTGAAACTAAAAAAATAACTAGATACCTAGCGACACTAATGCAGCGATCAGAAAAATGATCGCTTAGTGACACTGGCAAAAGGGGGTGAAAGGGTTAACTCTAGGGGCAATCAGGGGGTTAAACCTTTATTGGGGGCTGGTAGGGGGCTACCCTGGACCTAACACTAACTGCCCTGACAGTTTTTACTTTTACAACTGACACTGAATGCAGTGATCAGTAAATAAATGATCACTGCAATCAGTGACACTGACTGGGGGGGGGGGGGGGGGCTTGGGGGGGTTTGTGTGCTTGTGTGTTAGTTAGTGTCAGTGTAGTGTTTGGTGCACTTACTTTTAGTCTTCTCCTCGTAGTCCGGTCAAAAAGACCGCCCCGAGGAGAATGACATCACTTCCTCCCTGCCTGTGTATACAATACACAGTTGGAGGAAGCTTGTCATTCGCCAGGAGCGATCGAGAGGGGATGGCCATCGGCCATCCCCTCATCCCGGAGCGCTCCTGAAGCGAAACGGAGCGCATCCAGCGGGAGGGGGTCCGATCGGACCCCCCACCCGCTGGAAGGCAAGCACGTACATGTACTTGCTTGTGCCTGTACATGCCATTGTGATGACGTACAATGGCATGCGGCGGTCGTTAAGTGGTTAAAATTAATGTCATTTCTGAACGAAAACCACGAACACTGTCTGAAAATTCCTTTGAGAAGTTTTCTATTAGGCCTCATGCACACGGACGTTTTTACAGCTGCTTTTTTGAGCGTTTTTTGCAGCTTAAAAACGTCTGTACATGTTAGTCTATGGCTTCATGCCCACCTAGGCGTTTTTGAGCTGCAAATGACAGACGTTTTTAAGCTGTAAAAAAAACCCAGGACCAGTGCGTTCCGTGGCGCGGAGCTAGAGCTGTAAAAACGTTGTTTTCTGAGTGCTATAGCCAAGAGATGTGTTTCTTTAAAAAACGCTACTTAACACGAACGCTAAAAAAACGTGCAAAAGTGCGCAAAAACGCCAATGCAAAACGCTGTAAAAATCACGTTTTTAATGCAGATTTTTCCAGGTCGTTGGAGCTAGCTTTGCAGCCAGTTTTTTAAAACGTCTGTGTGCATGAGCACTTATTGCCAAATTTTCCCGTCACTGTGGTTGAAAATGAACGTCAATTTGACCCACTTTTTTTAAGGTTATTAACCGATGAATCGATTAATCTAAACAATAATCAGCCAACTAATCGATTATAAAAAAATAATCGTTAGTTGCAGCCCTAATGTTTATATAACAAATAAGCGCTAATGGATTTTCACTTGTTTGGAAATGTGTTGATTTAATGAGGGTTATTCAATCTTGAATAACTGTATAAGCAGCTGCTTTAGAATCCCTGTTTGAATACGAGAGTCTATTTTATTTTTGTCACTTTGTTTGCAATTTCACCGCTTCCATTTTCTATGCATTTTTTATGGATTTTTTTTAATAAGCGCTTGTATTTATATAGAGAACAGGGCAGAGTTATCGTATAAATTTGTTGCGAGATTATATTATCTATACACACACACACACACACACACACACACACAGTGTATATATAATGGATGAGGTAATATAAGGTAATGGATGTAAAAAAGTCAGAGCTCTGTTCTGACAGGGGAAAGTGATGGCCCTGCAAAGGGACCTATATCCATCACTTCCCTTAGTGAAAGCAGCCCACAGTCTACACAAAATGACTGGCTAGGCACACAGTTAACCCTAGATATTTAGCCCCTTCCCAGCCAGTGTTATTAGTACAGTGACAGTGCATATTTTTTAGCACTGATCACTCTATTAGTGCCACTGGTTCCCACAAAGTGTCAGTTTGTGCCCGTTTATCCACCGCAGCGTCCACTCCCACTATAAGTCTCTGATCACCTCCATTGCTAGTATAAAAAATATAAAATACAAATTCCCAAATTATATATATATATTACATATATGCACACATATATACAAACACACAGTTTGTGGATAACTTTTGCACAAACTAATCAATATATACGCTTATTAGGATTTTGTTTAACCAACAATATGTAGTAGAATACATATTGACCTAAATGTATTAAATATATATATATATATATATATATTTTTTTTTTTTCCTTTTGTAAATGTTTTGTTTTTCAAAATTGACAGCCTTTGTTAATAGTGTATATAAAAAAAAAACGGAAAAAAAAAAAAAATAAAAAAATTAAAAAAAAACACACAAACGCAGGAGGTGATTAAATACCACCAAAAAAAAAAAAAGCTCTATTTGTGGGAAACGCTAAAAATGGGCCTGGTCATGAAGGGGGGGGGGGGGGGGGGGAAATCTTTTGGTGGTTAATGAAAAAATATATATAATAAATAATATAAAAATATTTTTTGCCGGTGGCAGATGGAACTTGTAGTTTACTCAATTCACAAATCCCTGCGTATGAAAGGAGGTGGCTATGCGGGTCCAGCACAGCCTCACCAACTTTAAATGTAACAGCTCAACAGCTGATAGGACCCCCCCCCCCCCAAACAGCAAGGGGGGGGGGGGGGAATCCTGGAGCATGTTATGTCCCAAATATGGGTGTAAAGTCTAACATGCTCCAAACATGAACTTATCCTTTAAGACTGTTCATGTGTGTCCTGCTGGCCCCATCCTAGGGCTGGTCAGAAAATGTTTGGGCAGACAGTGGCTGTATCTGTTCATGTATTCTGTCAGCTGCCAGCGGCCGTTGTCAGGACACAATAGCCCAGCAGGGGGGATCTGTCAATCATGCTGTTAGCATGAACGGAGATACCTGTTCATTTTTTCATTTAGTCCATAGGCTTAATAAAAAGAAAAGAAAAAAAAAAAAAAAAAGGAAGAAGGTGGTCTATTGGTATATGGCAGCTATACCTGCCTTATTCTTCACTCCCCTTCTCTTCTCTTGGGGCAGGTGCAATGCAAGCCCTGCATTGTACATTATGACATCAGTATGCAGCTGCCAGCTGAAGAGCCAAAAGGGGAGTGGCTTTGGGTACCAACCACACAGCATGGTGGAAGACTGCCGCAGTGAAGGATAGGCAAGTACTATACCCAATTTCCCTACCCACAGACGTAACAAGCATTTAAAAATGTAACACACATATACATATAAGAGTCTGATGAACTTATACCCTATATTACCAAAAGTATTGGGACACCCGACTTTACACATGCATGAACTTTAAGGGCATCCCAGTCTTAGTCCATAGGTTTCAAAATTGAGTTGGCCCACCCATTGCAGCTAGAACAGCTTCAACTATTCTGGGAAGACTGTCCACAAGGTTTAGGAGTGTGTCTATGGGAATGTTTGACCATTCTTCCAGAGGAGCATTTGTGAGGTCAGGCACTGATGTGGACAAGAAGGTCTGGCTCGCAGTCTCCACTCTAATTCATCCCAAAGGTGTTCTATCAGTTTGAGGTCAGGACTTTGTGCAGGCCAGCAAAGTTCCTCCACTCCAAAACACACTCATCCATACGTTTATGGACCTTGCTTTAGGGCCAAGCCCAACTCCTGAAAAACCCCAACACCATAATCCCCCTCCACCAAATGATTTGGACCAGTGCACAAAGCAAGGTCCATAAAGACATGGATGAGCGAGTTTGGAGTGGAGAAACTTGACTGGCCTGCACAGAGTCCTGACCTCAACCCCATAGGACACCTTTGGGATGAATTCGAGAAGAGACTGCAAGCCAGGCTTTGTCCAACATCAGTGCCTGACCTCACAAATGCGCTTCTGGAAGAATGGTCAAACATTCCCATAGATACACTCCTAAACCTTGTGGACAGCCTTCCCAGAAGAGTTGAAGCTGTTATAGCTGCAAAGGGTGGATCAACTCAATATTGAACCCTACGGACAAAGACTGGGATGCCATTAAAGTTGATATACGTGGAAAGGCAGGTGCCTCAATACTTTTGGTAATATAGTGCATTTGCCTTCGTGAAATATGTGTGCAGGTGGTGCACAAAGGCTGGATAAATGCCATCTTATACCAGTAGATGCATCTATCGAAATACAATCACAAACCGGTAATAGTTTGCAGCATATCAGTTCTTGGATAGTGTCTGTATTAGTTTGTTTTTTTTCAGGCTCTCTCATCCCTTTATTTTCACAGGGTGATCCTGCCAGTAACACTGTGTGTCCTAGGCTGACAACCCTCACTTACTGTACTGTGTCTAAGGAGGAGCAGCATTGCATGCAAGACAGAAGTGTGCAAGGACTACAGAACATTTCCCTCTCTCCCCACATGTAAATGATGGAGGAGGTTGTTCTGTGGTTTACAGAGGTGAACTGAGCAAGACTGACAACACTACAGAGTTAATTAATTAATCGTCAAAAATTGTTATCTTCATTTCACAATTCTTTCTATGCAAAGAATTCTCTCTGCTCTTCTGAAGCCACAGCCATCAAAAGAAAGGAAGAGAAAAACTGGGCAGTCTGCCAAGAATCACAACATTCTTTATCAGTTGCACAAGTAACTATATACATTGTAACAATTTGTCAATGGAATAGTTTGTGTGTAAGTGAAAAAAGATTAACCACCTAAACACCTTTTTCTGACATTTGTTGGTTTCAAGTTAAAATCTTTTTTTTTTTTTTGCTAGAAAATTACTTGGAACCCCCAAACATTATATATTTATATTTTTAGTAGACACCCTAGAGAATAAAATGGTGGTTGTTGCAATATTTTATATCACACTGTATTTGCGCAGCAGCCTTTCAAATGCATTTTTTTTCAAAATTACTTTGAGTAAAAAAAAAAAAAAAAAAAACCAGTAGCGTTAGTCCATTTTTATTTTATTTTTTGGTATAACGTGAAAGATTTGACGTTGCAAGAATCGTGATCTTTTTATTCTAAGCAAAAAAAATTGTGATTCTCATTTTGGCCAGAATCGTTCAGCTCTAACGATAGAGAGAGATTATATATATATATATATATATATATATATATATATATATATATATATATATATATATATATATATATATATATATATATATATATACATATACATACATACATACATACATACATACATACATACACACATACATACACACACACAAACACACAAACTTGTGGGTCTCAAACGTACTGCTGCATTCTGCATAATATAAAACAAATGCAAACTTCAACAGAAAAGGGCAAAAGCCTCATAAGAGGCACACAGGTGTAGATACCTCTCTGCTGGAGTCCATAATAGTGTAGAATTCACCGTGTTGGCATCTAACCAAAGAATGCTGGTTGTGTACACCAAGGAATGCAAGTGGTGTAATATTACCCTAAATAAGCATTTCATTTCTTCTGCAACATAAAAAGATTTAGATTTCTCTTTTACAATGGAACCTATTAATAGCTGCTTGGACAATACAGGACATTGACATTTTGTACACTTCTGTACATTATTTTTTTGGACAGGTTAAGCAGATAAAAACACGATTCACCTTCCTTGCCTTCAGCAAAACAGAACTAAACATAGCTGCATCCTGAAGCTTAACGGAAACTCAAAACCTGCAGACGTTCAATTATTACGAGATCCTTGATGCTGGTTATACATAGGAGGGAAAATGCCAAATTATACTAAGATCATTTATAATAGCGGTTTGTTTTTTTTACACCTTTCCTCTAGGTCCTCCCCAAACAAACTTTTATTTTTTATTTTTTAATAGAGTATGAAAGGTTTTTTTAAGTGCACTCTGCTGTGCAAAGTGTACTGCTACCTATTTAACAAGTCTTTCTGTGCACGTGCGACCTTGCAACTAGAAGCTCAGGAAGCAAATGGACAAATCTGCAAAGGTCTACAAAAGATTTAAATTTTATTTATTTTAAATAGCAAACATGTTATACTTATGCAAAACTATTGCACAAAGCAACCCTTATCCTTTTCTTCTGGGTTCCCCCCTGGCCCCTTCCTCTTCTTCACCAAGCAGCTTTCCATGGGGACACCCATGCAGGCTCGCTCCCGAGCCATGCTGCTGCATCCATTGAGGCAGACAGCGGGACTCGGCCCCGCCCCCTGCTCCTGTGTCACAGCCTTTGATTGCTCTATCAATCTGTCCAATGCCGCAGCCCAGATCTTTCACCTTGATGCATTCTATGCATTAAGGTGGAAAACCTTAAAGAGGGATTCCACCAAAAAAAAAAAAATATTAAAAGCCAGCAGCTATAAATACTACAGCTGCTGACTTTTAATAAATGGACACTCACCTGTCCCAGGTTCCAGCGATGCCGGCAGCCGAGGCCGATCGATCGCTTGGCTCTCGGCTGCTGCAGTCACCATTCTAGGTGAGGGAATCAGGAAGTGAAGCGAATCAGCTTCACTTCCCGGTTCCCTACTGCGCATGCGCGAGCCGTGCCACGCAATAGGAAATCTCTGCGCTGTCACTGGGACCAGTGTGTGTCCCAGCAGACAGCGCGGCAGGGCAGGAAATGGCGTAGACTCCCACGGGAGTCTATGCCCGGAAGTGGGTGAAAATACCTGTCTTTGACAGGTATCTCCACCCCCCTCCCCCCTGAAAGGTGTCAATTGTGACACCGGAGGGGGGGAGGGATCCGATCAGCGGAGGTTCCACTTTAGGGTGGAATCCCACTTTAAGGTTTTAAACCAATTTAAAGTGGTTGTAAACCCTTACAAACCACTTTGACCTACAGGCAAGCCTAGATTAAGGCTTACCTGTAGGTCCAAGAAATATCTCCTAAACCTATACGGTTTAGGAGAGATTTACAAAGGCAGGCACCGCTGTCTACGGCGCATGACAGCGTGGCACGCAGGTGCAATAAGCAGGCCACGGCGATGTGCCGCTCGTGTCGGTTCCCATGCGCATGTGCGGGAGTGACGTCATCGTGGCTCCAGCGAATCACAGCGCTGGAGCAGCGAGACCCGGAAGTCACTCCGGGATACATGGCAGCGGCGAAGATGAAGATGGAGGACCGCTTCGGGGGCTTCGTTCTCAGGTAAGTTATTCCTAATGAGCTAGTATGCTACGCATACCATCTCATTATGCCTTTGCCTTGCAGGTTGCATTTTTTTTTTTTTCTTTTAAATAGCCTTTACTTCCTCTTTAAGGGCTTGTTTATACTATATGCAGAGACCTGGGTTTTTCCAGCATTGGATAAATGCAGGTTACCACTGGGACACACAGAAAACATTTTCTATGTGCCCCATTCATATCACAATGTGGGTGTTGTGTGCATGGTGCGTTGCAGTGCAGAAAAAAAAATCTGCATTTTTCCGCCCTGCACTAGATAACACCGCATATCACCACACAGCAGCAGAACACATTGTGCTGTTGTGCAGTGACACAACTGAAGTGTCAGTACATGACACTTCAAATAAATTTGAGAGGGGAGGAAAAAAAAAAAAAAAAAAAAAAGGGATGCAAGCAGTGCAATACACTGAAATTAGCTTTATACAGCTCCTTGCTGGAGCTAGCACTGCACTAGACTGTATGGTAAACGCTGCGTTTTAGTCACGCCATACTTAATGCAATTTTCTTTCCTTTAACTATGGGTTGAAGGAAAGAAAATTGCTCGATTCCCCCATCAACACAGTCAGTGTTGATCCTTCCCGCTGCGCTATTACATTCCGACAGCGAGAGCTTTCTCAGCTGTCAGAATACAATGATCACTGCTGGTGGCTATACTTGTTGGCGATCACCTGCAGCACTAAGGAATGAGAATATGCACGTGTTGAGCGCTACTTTCAATAATTATATTTGGGACTTTCTTTTTTTTGGATTTTGCACTTTCAGGTTTTTAATTTTGTTGCAGTGCAATTTTACAGTCTCAGAGGGGGGGAAATTTCTAAACAAAGCTGAACCCATAGTAAATCTCTTTTATAAAGTGTCTCACTAGTCCTGTTTATTATGGAGCAAAGGAAATGATATATGATCCATGTCCCCAATAGAAAATCTCAATATCTGTTGGACAGGTATCAAACACGGGAGCGAAATACACCCAACAGGCAGCAGTAAAAGCAAAATTTCCTAACACTGAGAAAGGTTTAGAACCAATATTAATAAGTTATTCAGTCTATGTAGCCTTGAGGGAGATTATTCCTTAAAGCCAGCCCAGGTCACGGGTATTGGGCAGATGAACAAAGTTTGCAGATGTGCCTTAAAAAATTGAGCACAGTAATACATACAGTTTAATATATATATATATATATATACACACATATAAACACACCACAATAGTACAGGCGTACTTTGTTTCTGAAAATCCCATACGGTTCCCCTCCCCACTTAGTGGTTAATCCAAATACTAGAGCTGTACGATTAATCGTTAATGATCTAAATTGTGATCTTTTTCCCTTCCCGATCTTCAAAACAGCATGTCGCGATTCTTTTTCTCACAGTTCTCACAGCTAGAAAAATATCCAGGCAGCCTGCCAAGTTTTTTCACAACAAGGGAAAGTAGAAAGTATATTTTCGTTCTTTTATCAAAAGGAAAGAACTCCAGAGTGTAAATAAAGGAAGTTTAACCAGACCAAACCTTTTCTGACATTAACCACTTGCTTACTGGGCACTTAAACCCCCCTCCTGCCCAGACCAATTTTCAGCTTTCAGCGCTGATGCACTTTAAATGACAAGTGCGCGGGCATACAACACTGTACCCAAATGAAATTTTTATGATTTTTTTCCCACAAATAGAGCTTTCTTTTGGTGGTATTTAATTACAGCTGGGAGTTTTATTTTTTATGCAAAATAAAAAATAAATAAAAAAAAATCATGTTTCATAGTTTGTTATAAAATTTTGCAAACAGGTCATTTTTCTCCTTCATTGAAATGCGCTGATGAGGTGGCTCTGGTGGGCACTGATAGGCACAGATAAGGCAGTACTGATGGGCACAGATATGTGGCACTGGGGTGCAGCACTGTTGAGGCAGATTGTGGGCACTGATAGGTGGCACTGTGGGTACTGATGGGTGGCACTTTTTTATTAGTTAGGTGGCACTGGCAGGGGGGCACTGATAAGCTGGCCGTGATCGGGACTGATGTCCCGAACACGGCTGCCGGTGATTGGCTTTTTTTTTCTCCTCGCGCCGACAGCGCGAGGAGGAAAAATAGCCGATTACCGGCTCTGTTGTGTCACATGATCATTGGCTGACAGCTGACAGCTGATCATGTGGTAAGAGGTCGGGATCGACCCCTTGCACCGATCCATGATCAGGCGAGTCTCAGACTCGCTGATCACAGAGCGTGCCCCTCAGGGGGCGCGCAGGGCGCTCGTGCACGGGACGACGTCAATAGAAGTAGTCCCGGCAAAGCAGGTGCGCGCTGTAGCAGTCATTCGGCTATAGCGCGGATCTCTAGTGGTTAAGCTTACAAGTAAAAGTTATTTTCTGCTAGAAAATTACTTGAAACACCCAAACATGATATATGTATTTTTAAGAGAGACCCTAGAGAATAAAATGATGGTTGTTGCAAATATTTTATGTCACACCGTGTTTGCGCAGCATTTTTTAAAACGTAATTAAAAAAATAAATAAAAAAATAGTAAAGTTAGACCAATTTTTTTTGTATAATGTGAAAGAAGATGTTACACCGAGAGAATCACGATCTTTTCTAATTCTAAGCAAAAAAAAAAAATTGTGATTCTCATTTTAGCCAGAATCGTGCAGCTCTACCAAATACCAGACCTTCAATGTAGTGCAATCAACCCCTTTACGTTACTTGGCTCCCCCCACGTATGTCAAACTTTGCACTGGTGCTGCAAGGGAAAAAAAAAATATTTTTTTTGTTTTTGTGTGGAGCCAGAGAAGGAACATTTGTCAAGATGGAGTTATCACCTTTTCCTCCTCTATCTGCCACTTCTCCAATGGATTGCAACATATTTCTTTTGGTTTTACAGTCTGTGGATATATATTATGCCAGCTTATTAGGTAGCACTTCAGAGTACCCAGAACCCTGTCCCTCATGGAGTTTACCATTTATTATTCCCTATACACACACTGTATGGTGAGGTTTAGTGGTGACCCAATCAACACATGAGTCTGAGTAGTTGGAGTTATATTTTTTATTGTGACTGACTGGGCTTTCTCCATGTAGACAGTGTCCATGGTGAGATTCCTGCAGCACATTGCTGCTGGCTTTCACCCACTTATTGCAATACCACTTTGTCTTGCGGTCATGTTGTCATGGCAAGACATTAACTTATCCTGCAGATTATTTTGCACTGTGATCGGTGATTTTTGCAGTCTGATCTCTGAAGGGTCAGCATCTCCTTACATTACAAAGCTAATCAGCTTCTACACAAAGATTAAATCTCCGTAAATTAACTCTGCTGCCTGTATTTCTATTCTGAGAAAATCATTAGGGCTTTTCTTCCACAGATACAACCTTGCAATACTGTAGTATATCCCCAAAAAGAACAAATGAAACATGTACAATACCTGTGTCGTTACATGCAGGTGGGAGCACATCCAAGACCCCTTTCACACGACACCGCCCATAGCATGGGCGGTAAAAGGCCACTATTTTTAGCGCCGTTTTACCGCTGGATTTGCGGCACATTTCGGCCGTGAGCGGGCGCTTTTACCCCCCGCTAGCGGTCGAGAAAGGGTTAAAACCAGTAGCAATACGCCACAATAGTGGCGTTTTGCCAGCGGTATTACAGCGCTGCCCCATTGATTTCAATGGGGAGCAGCGGTGGAGGAGCGGTAAACACACCGCTCCTTCACTGCTCCAAAGAAGCTGCTGGCAGGACTTTTCCCTGACGTCCTGCCAGTGCACCGCTGTAGTGTAAAAGCCCTCCGGCTTTCAAACTACAAACAAACAATGGTGCAGCTTTTTTAGGGCGGATTGCAGGCGCTATTCCTAACACTATAGCGCCTGCAAAACGCCCTGGTGTGAAAGGGGTCTTAACCTACAAAGTTGCCTATTCTGTCTGACATGACAAAGGGAGGGAAAATGACTACAATAGAGAGGCAGTATAGCAAGGTGGAACGCTCCTTCAGCTAAAAGTCATGCAGGATCAACAGCCAGACTTTTCAAAGGCCTGAATCCTTACACACCAATACTTGAGTGCCCAAGTATTTAGCTCCATCTACTAAGCTGGCACTTCAAGTCAAGAGCTTATCTTCCTGTTTAGTAGCATCAAACATCATCCTCCTACTGGAAACATTACACAATTGTTGTGCTCATAATTGAGAACTGTTAAAAAGGTAGCCAAACTCAAATGGCTAAAATCTCATATTAGCTTCAACATGGTAATGTAACTTCAAAAGCGATCCTGCCATGAAAGTCCTTGTTTAGATATGTCCTGTTAAGGGGTGTCCTTAGTTCCCAATTGTGCACCTACATTGTCACCCTGTCAGAGAAGCCTCTGATGAAGGCTACAAGTGGCCATTTTAACAGCTGATGCAGTCATGGCCCACTTTTGTCACCCTAAGGAAATCCACCCTCAGAAATGCCACACAGCCATCTTTATCAGGACTACGAATTCTGCAGTTTCTCCTACTTTAAAGTGCCAATAGACATCTGTTTTCTGAGAATTGTTAGCCCTTGTACACACGGTCGGAGAATCTGTCGGAATGAGTCTTATCGGACCGTGTTGTCAGCTAATCCGACTGTGTGTGGTATGCATCGGACTGATTCCGTCCGAATCTCCGTCGGACCCAATTTTCCAACATGTTGGAAATATTTCCCGACCAACTGGGCTGGACGGACCTAATCCGATCATGTGTAGAGCATTTTCATCGGACCAAGTGCCACGCATGCTCAGATCAAATTCCTACATCAAAGCTATTGGCTACTAGCCTGAATGTAGTCCCATCGTAACGAAATTATGTCATCACGTTCTGAAAGATCGGATTTTTCGCCAACTTGGCCCGACCGTGTGTATGCAACAGTTTCGGACACAATCCGTCGGACTAAATCCGACGGGCAAAATCCGACGGATTTGGTTGGCAAAATCTCCGACCGTGTGTACGTGGGCTTAGACTGACAAGTTGAGATCAATGCACATATTCACCAGCACACCATGGATCTTCAAACATAGTCCAAAGCATTTGTTGCAGAAAGATCACATAACTAAAGATCTGCAATGTTTCAGAGCCACGCAGGACCCCCTTCGTCAGGCACATGATCTTTTTATCACATGCCTAACAAAGGTGACCTGCGTGTCTCAGAAACATTGCAATTGTTCTTTAGTCATGTGATTTTTCTGCAACAAAAGCTTTGGACTACATTTGAAGATCTATGGTGTGCTGGCGAATATATGCATTGATCCGCAATGTATTCATCTGGTAGTTGCTACAGCACCAATTACTAATGAGCTTTGTGATCCAATAAATATAGACATGACAAGTTGAGGTGACACCAACATTATCTATGAAGCACAGTGGATGACCTCAGGGACATCTGATGAAAGAGAAACCTATGAGCCTGGCTCCGCATTTTCCAACCAGCAGGATGTTTAATGCTCCCTTGGGTCCGAGGTAAGACAGGTGCTCAGAGTCCCGAAAAGGTGCATGAACAGGGAAAACGACCTCAGCCAATTCACTTCTGTGCTACCTATATGACAACGAAGGTATACAGCCAGATTCACAAGCGCCAGCTTGCTTGACTATCCCTAGATACTACTTTGCAATGAGCTTTTAGACTCCGAATGTACTTTTGTTTTTTTAAATTTTATATACATTTAAAGAGATGCAACCACATTTTCGCATCAAGGAAGTAACGTGGGAAGATTTACTAAAACTGGTGAGTGCAAAATCTTTGCAGCTCTTACAGCTGATATCATTAAAGCTAAAAGAGGAAGTAAACTTCCTTACTTAACCGTTTCCAACACACCCATCACCATCACCCCACATTCCCTGGCAGTAGTCGCAATTTAGTCTCCATTCCTCTTCTTCCCAACGCCAGCCTCCCTGTCATGTGTCCTCTGGAACGTCCACTCTGTCTGCAACAAACGCACCACTGTTCATGACTTCTTTGTCACTAATTTAATCTACTTGCTGTCACTGAAACCTGGCTCCACGAATCTGACACCCCTTCTCCTGCTTCCCTCTCCCGGGGTGGCCTTCTCTGGACTCACTCCCCTAGGCCTAATGGATGCAAGGGAGGTGGAGTAGGATTCCTCCTATCCCCCCAGAGCACCTTCCAGGTAATTCACTCTCCTCCCGCTCATCATTTGAAGCTCACTGTATATGTCTATTCTCTCCAACTTCTTTGAGAACTGCTGTGATCTACCGGCCCCCTGGACCATTATCAACTCTCCTTAATGGGTTTTCTGCCTGGCTACCCTACTTTCTCTCTTCGGAAATTCCCACAAACCTTCTTGGCGATTTCAACATCCCTGCTAATACAAACACTCCTGCTACTTCTAAACTTTAGTCCAACCTCTTTATTTGACCTGAAGCAATGGGTACAGGCTTCTACTCATTCTGATGGCAACACCCTTGACCTTGTATTCTCCTACCTACCATGCAACTTCAACAATCCTTTTCCTCTCTCCAAGCACCACCTTATTAGTTTCTCTTTCCCCCCGTTTTCCACCACCTTTCCCTCCACTCGCCCAACCATCACCCTAGAAACTTTCGCAACTTCAACCCTTCTCCCCTCTATTTTGCTACTGACCACGTCTATGAAAAAAATCTCTCCCCTGTCCTGCCCCAACCAAGCCACTGCCATCTACAATAAATCCTTGTCCTCCACCCTGGACAAGCTCGCTCCCCTCACTACATGCAGAATCAGGCCTCGACCCCTACAACTCTGGCAAACAGATGACACCAGAATTTTCAAAAAACATAGTCGCACTCTTGAGCGCCTGTGGCACAAGACGTCTCTCAAATACTTCAACCAATACAAATCTGCCTTCCAAAAATACTATTCTTTCCTCCACACTGCCAAGCAGACCTATTTTAGAACTCTTACCACCTTCTCATCCAGTCCCCGTAAACCCTGCTCTACTTCGTCCTCCACCCACTGACTCACTCACTGCCCAGGAAATTGTTAATCACTCCAAAAACACAATTGATACAATCAGTGATGAAATCTCCACTCTACAGGCATCTCCCCCAGTTAAGACCCCATGTCAACAGGTACAATTGACACTCCCCTTATTCAAACCTGCTACTACAGACAAAGTTGCTAAACTCCTTTCGCCCACCTAACCACCTGTCCCCTGGACCCTATTCTCTCTCAAATACTACGGTCACCCTCTGACTCTATCCTACTACCTCTTACCCAGATCTTCAATCTCTCCCTCAACTCTGGCATCTTCCCCAATGCTCTAAAACAGGCATTGGTCACCCCCATACTTTTTTTTTATTTTTATTTATTAACAGTTTTATCAACACATACAGTACAACACACATGTACCAACCCCCCCCCCCCCCCCTCCTTAATCCCCTGTGCAGCCTTCCAACCAATACCAAATCTCATTCTATATTCCCAACTATAACAAATATTACATGTCCAAAACATCCATGACAGTACCGTCCAACCCGCATACAGAAAAATACCGTACTCATATCACTCCCCACCCAGTATAGCAAGCTTGAAATCAAAACCCAGCCCCATCACAATGGATTAATTCACAGTATCTTTAGCATCTAGCTAACATTGCCACACTTTCTCAAATTTCTTGGGACATCCCCCACTTAAGTAGGTAGCTTTATATATTGGTAGTGATTTGTTAATTATACTTTTCCAGAATGACACCGTGGGTGGCTCTGGTCTCTTCCAACACAACAGAATAGCCTTACGGGCATAGAACAAGGAAAGAAATCATAATTCTTTGTGCCCTTCTGGGTGCCAACTCCTCCACCAGCCCGAGTAAACATGTAGCCACCATAACAGGAATCAGCACCGAAAGCACCGTCTGTATAGTGTGTGTCACCACTTTCCAGAATTCTTGCATCTGCCGGCACTGCCAGAACACATGGTCAAAATCAGCATGATTGTCCGTGCAGCGCCAGCATACTGCTGCATCTGTGCCATATATCCCAGCTATCCTTGCCGGGGTATAGTATACTCTGTGTAAAAGTTTAAATTGAATTAGTCTCTCTCTAGCGGACACCAGCGTCTTAAATGGGTAATTCCACATATCCCAATCCTCCCCCCCCGAAATCCGTTACCAATGCACTCCATGTGTTTCTACACTTTGTAAGCATTTTCGGCCTTTCCACAAATAGTTCTTTAACCACTTCAGGACCGCCGTATTGCCATTGTACGTCAGCACAATGGCACAGGCAGGCACAATCACGTACATCTACGTGATTGCCTTCCAGCGGGTGGGGGGTCCGATCGGACCCCCTCCCGCTGTTTACGGCGGTCCGATTCGGTCCAGGAGCGCTCCGTGATGAGGGGATGGCCGTTGGTTTTCGGCCACCCCCTCTGGATCGCTCCTGGCCAATGAGAAGCTTCCTCCCCTGTGTATTGTTTACACAGGAAGGAGGAAGTGATGTCATTCTCCTCGGGGCGGTCTTTTTGACCGGACTACGAGGAGAAGACTAAAAGTAAGTGTGCACCAACACTACACTGACATGTAGGTACACACAGGCACACAAACCCCCCCCCCGATCCCCCCCCCGATCGCCCCCCGCCCCCCCTCCCCCCCCAGTCACAGTGTCACTGATTGCATTGATCATTTCTTTACTGATCAATGCATTCAGTGTCAGTTGTGACAGTAAAAACTGTCAGGACAGTTAGTGTTAGGTCCAGGGTAGCCCCCTATCACCCCCCAATAAAGATTTAACCCCCTGATTGCCCCTAGAGTTAACCCTTTCACCCCCTTTTGCCAGTGTCACTAAGCGATCATTTTTCTGATCGCTGCATGTGTCGCTAGGTAGCTAGTTATTTTTTTAGGTTCACTGCCAGGTTTTTATAGCGCTAGGTACCCCAATATACTACCCAATAATGGTTTTAACCCCCTGATTGCCGCTAGTTAACCCTTTCACCCCCTTTTGCCAGTGTCACTAAGCGATAATTTTTCTGATCGCTGCATCAGTGTCGCTAGTGTCGCTAGGTAGCTAGTTATTTTTTTAGGTTCACCGCCAGGTTTTTATAGCGCTAGGTACCCCGATATACTACCCAATAATGGTTTTAACCCCCTGATTGCTGCTAGTTAACCCTTTCACCCCCTTTCACCAGCGATCACAGTATAAGTGTCACTGGTGACGCTGGTTAGCCAGTTAGTTATTTAGGTTCCCCGTCAGGTTTTTATATAGCGCCAGGGACCCCCATATACTACCTAATAAAAATTTGAACCCCCTGATTGCCCCTAGTTAACCCTTTCACCACTGATCACCGTATAAGTGTTACGGGTGACTCTGGTTAGTTTGTTTTTTATAGCATTTTATATTCAAATCCGGAAGGCAGTGCTTGGTTTTCGGGGTCCCGTACGTGGCTAGGCTCCCAAAAAGTCCCCCACATGTGGTATCCCCGTACTCGGGAGAAGCAGCAGAATTTATTTTGGGGTGTAATTTGACTTCTGCCCATAGCATGTGTGAGCAATATATCATTTAGTGACAACTTTGTGCAAAAAAAAAAAAAAAGTTTGTAATATTCCCGCAACTTTTGGCAAAATATAAAATATTCCATGGACTCAACATGCCTCTCAGTAAATAGCTTGGGGTGTCTACTTTCCAAAATTGGGTCATTTGGGGGGGTTTTGTGCTATTTTGGCATTTTATGGCCTTCGAAACTGTGATAGGTAGTGAGGAGTTAAATCAAAAATTTGCACCCTTAGAAATCCTGAAGGTGGTGATTGGTTTTCGGGGTGCCGTGCGCGACTAGACTCCCAAAAAGTCCCACACATGTGGTATCCCCGTACTCGGGAGAAGCAGCAGAATGTATTTTGGGGTGTCATTTCACATATGCCCATAGCATGTGTGAGCAATATATCATTTAGTGACAACTTGGTGCAAAAAAAAAAAAAGTTTGTAATATTCCCGCAACTTGTGGCAAAATATAAAATATTCCATGGACTCAACATGCCTCTCAGTAAATAGCTTGGGGTGTCTACTTTCCAAAATGGGGTCATTTTGGGGGGTTTTGTGCTATTTTGGCATTTTATGGCCTTCGAAACTGTGATAGGTAGTGAGGAGTTAAATCAAAAATTTGCACCCTTAGAAATCCTGAAGGTGGTGATTGGTTTTCGGGGTGCCGTGCGCGACTAGACTCCCAAAAAGTCCCACACATGTGGTATCCCCATACTCGGGAGGAGTAGCGGAATATATTTTGGGGTGCAATTCCACATATAACCATGGCATGTGTGAGCAATATATCATTTAGTGACAACTTTTTGTAAAAAAAATTTTTTTTTTTTTTTTTTGTCATTATTCAATCCCTTAGGACAAAAAAAATAAATATTCAATGGGCTCAACATACCCATCAGCAATTTCCTTGGGGTGTCTACTTTCCAAAATGGGGTCATTTGGGGGGGATTTGTACTGCCCTGCCATTTTAGCACCTCAAGAAATGAGATCGGCAGTCATAAATTAAAAGCCGTGTAAATTCCAGAAAATGTACTCTAGTTTGTAGACGCTATAACTTTTGCGCAAACCAAAAAATATTCGCTTATTGACATTTTTTTTACTAAAGACATGTGGCTGAATAAATTTTGCCCTCAATGTATGACTAAAATTTAGTTTATTCGATTTTTCTTATAACAAAAAGAAGAAAATATCTTTTTTTTTCAAAATTTTCGCTCTTTTTCCATTTATATCGCAAAAAAAAAAAAAAAAAAAAAAAAATCGCAGAGGCAATCAAATACCATCAAAAGAAAGCTCTATTTGTGGGAAGAAAAGGACGCAAATTTCGTTTGGGTGCAATATTGCATGACCGCGCAATTACCAGTTAAAGCAGCGCAGTGCGAAATTGCAAAAAGACCTCTGGTCCTTAAGGTGTTTATTGGTCCGGAGCTGAAGTGGTTAAAGACTGCAGAGAGGGGTTTGATTAGGTCCTCTTTCCTCAACATGCTCTCCAGGGGAGACACGCCCAGCTCCAAAGCATCAGAACCAAACTGAGTAAGGAAGGCATGCCTCAACTGGAGGTAACGAAAGAAATACCAATTAGGAAGGTTATATTTTTCTTTCAGTTGGTCAAACGTGTATAGCCTTGTCCCCCCCACTATAATGCTTTAATTGTTTGATGCCGACTCTGGCCCAAAATTACTGGATCTGAAATTGCACCAAAATGAGACAGTCTGGATTAAACCAGAGGGGTGTCCTGTGACCAGCTCCCTGCCTCTGTTTTCATCAAAGCCTGTGCCTTATCCCACGCGCGTACTGTTGTTCGCATTGAGGCAGTCAAGGGTGAGGCAGTTTGTGGGCCCCTATAAACTAGATAAGATAAACTCTCATATGAACCTAGACGGGCTGCCTCTAATACTGTCGCCGAGTCTCCAGCATCCTTCGTCAACCAGCGCCTAACAATCACCATCTGTCCCGCTATAAAATATTTGAAAAGATGAGGGAGCGCCAAGCCCTGACCCCAGGGTTCCTGTAAAGTACGCAAACTTATCCTGGGATGCCCAGTGGCCCATGAAAAGGAGCTAAAAAGAAGACTATTAACCCGTCGAAAAAAAGAACAGGAAATCCAAATCGGAGTGTTCCGTAAGAGGTAAAGAAAAACCGGCAGGATTTTCATTTTAAGTAGGTTAACCCTACCAATCAGAGACAGCGGAAGATGTTTCCATGCCTCCAGTTGCACTTTGACCCTGGTCAATAATGGTAGAAGATTAAGAGACAAAGTCACCCACTCGGGGTGATATATGTATCCCCAAATACTTAACTCCTCCACCCAAGCTATGGGGACCCTGTTGGTTGCCAGAGCCCTGGCATCCGAGTCAATAGCCATCACCGTGGACTTCTCCCAGTTAACTCGGAGTCCGGAGAACGTGGCAAATTTGTCAAGCACCCCGAACATCGCCTCCGGCGGCCCTGCATCACGCAGGAAAAGAAGAATGTCCTCCGCGTAAAGTGCAATGCATTCCCGGATGCCCCCTACCTCCAACGCTCCCACTTCGGATGACCTCCGCAATGCTATAGCCAAGGGCTCTATCGCGAGTGCAAATAAAGATGGGGATAGCAGGCACCCTTGGTGCATGCCCCTACCCACAGGAAACTGAGGGGAAACCGAGATGCCTATCTTTATGGCCGCTTGAGGTTTACTATATAGTAAGGAGATCCAGGTCAAGAAGACGTCACCAAAGCCCATGTGTCGTAGAACTGCCAACATATACTGCCAGTCCACAGAATCAAAGGCCTTGGCCATGTCCAGAGACACCACCACCCTAGTACCCGTCCTATCGTGTTCCATCTGCAAATGAGCAAACAGTCTGCAAAGATTAGTGTCAGTAGATTTTTGCGGTATGAAACCCGTCTGATCTATGTCAGCTAAAGTGGTAATGACCTGGGAGAGTCTGGTAGCCAGAACCTTTGTTAAGATTTTAAGATCCTGATTCAACAGCACTATGGGTCTATAGGATGAGCAGGACAAAAACGTCCTTGCCTGGCTTCGGAAGAAGAATCACCTGCGCTTCAGCTAAGGAATCAGGGAGGCATTTGTGCTTGAGACAGTAAGAGAACAGGGTTTTAAGCCTAGGAACTAGGTCCTCCATATGCAGCCTATACCATTCAATACTGAAACCATCAGGCCCAGGAGATTTGTGAGGGGGGGGAAAGCCCTTATAGCTGCTTCAATTTTTTTTTTCATTTGTGTCAGCCTCCAACACCTCCCTATCCCCTGCAGACAGCACTGGGATCTCAAGGGACGTCAACAGTGCATCCAATTCTTGGGAATCATAGACCGGAATAGGAGCATACAATGTCTTGTAATACTCCACAAACGTGTCCATAATATCAGTAGGGTTAGTGTGCACATCCCCCCTAGCATTCCTAATACAGGGTATATTGGTTTGTATTCTCTGTTCTGCCACCAACATTGCCAGCAATTTATCATTTTTATCCCCTTGTTCAAAAAGGGATTCTGCAGATTTTGTCCTAGAGGTATGTGTCAAGTCAGCGAAGTGAAGTGCAAGCGTGCGCCTGGCCTCTAATAGGGCCTCATACGTGACATCAGACTAGTTGTTGGCGTGAGCCAGTGCACAAACCCTTTCCCTATCCTGCAGCTCCTGCTCTTTCTGATTATGGGACCTGCGTGCCTGCTTAATGGCTGAAATATAGTGGCCTCGCATACAGGCCTTAAATGCATCCCATACCACTGTGGGATCAGCAGACCCTATATTATCATTCCAATAGTTATTATAATGTGGGGCCACCTGGGATGATACCTCTTCTACCTCCAACCAGCCCGGATTTAGTCTCCATGCTCCTCCTTTAAAAACCGAAGGAGGAACAATGTGTACTGAAAGTGGCGTGTGATCTGAGATGCCCCCTGCTAAATATTTGGCTCCACCCACCAACTGCAACATGGATGCACTAGCAAAAGCCAAAATCGATTCTTGAAGAGGATCTATGCGTTTTGGACAAATGAGAATAGCATCTAGTGGAGGGATTCTTCCACCGCCATAATTCTGTGAGAGAGGTCGTAGCCGCCCACGCAGAAAGGTCAACTGATGCCACCCTAGATGTATTAGAGGAATCCAACGTAGCGGAGAGTATGGCATTAAAATCCCCTGCTATAAGAAGTGGAAGATGCATGTATGGTGCCAATTTGCCCAATAGCTCATACAAGATCTGTACCTGAAAGGGGGGGGGTATGTAGACGTTAACCAAAACCATCTTGCAATTACTGAGATCAGCAACAACAAATCAAGAACCTGCCTCCCGGGTCTGAGATGACATGATGTATGGTGCAGAGTACCGCTCTACTAATAAGAATAGACACCCCTAGAATAAGTGGAGTATGTCGCATGTAGCGCCCTCTGTATCCAAGCTCTGCGTAAAGCCAGCACCCTGCTCCCATCCAGATGGGTCTCCTGCAGAAACACCACATGCGGAGTGATCGTTTTCAAATATTGGAACATTAAGGCTCTACGAAACTTGTCGTTCAGGCCTCGGATATTCCAAGATACCACATTAACCATGGATCCTGCCATTGTTACCTGTTAACTCAATAAACATTAAACGGCACCCCTGCAAAGGAGAGGATGAAATACAGTTAGTTATGATTTTCAGTCATATAACATATCCGTGAAATAACAAAAAAGTTGACGTGGAAGGCTGCACATACTAAGTAACCTAACCCCCTGACCCCCGTAAACTCCCTGCCGCCGTGTAGCAAACCAAAACAACAGGTACACGCAGCTTTTTCCCAAACCTTGTCCAAAAAAAGTCCTGAAGGGCATGACCGTACTACAGGTCAGGTGGACCAGCGTTCCAAAAAAAAAAAAACAAAAAAAAAACAAATCAAACACACACAAACAAAAAGTGCAAAAAATCTAACTTGGATAAACACATTGTCCGTGTCCGTAGAGCTACCCGATGCCTGTCGGCGACCTGTAACTCACCCAAATGGGCAGCACAAAGGTGCAAAGGTGTGTCCCTCCTCAGCCTCAGGTTTTGTGGGTGTCCCAGTGTAATGGAGAAGCATAGGGCATAACAGGAGTCCCTATATCTAAAAACTTCTGCGCTCTATGGAAAGAATGGAGAATAACTAGTAGAAAAAAGCAGCAATCACTAAATGAGTTGTCTCTCACTACTGGAAAATAAAAATAAAAGTTGTGATGCGCTAATTTCAAACCATAAAATAATCGTAGTAAACCACAAATGTACAATTAAAAAATACAAAGTGCAACTGTGCATAAATTAATCAAATAATGCTTCTGTGCATACATAAAAGTGATAGCTAGTGCATAAACCATAGGGTGACTCTATGTGCAAACAAACGCAAATTTGTCATAAAGACCAAAATACATACATATATACAGTGTGTGAACTTGTTGCAAAATGTATATAGTGAAGCAAAGACAAGTTTAGAGTATACGTTTAAGTGATAACTAGTGCAAGGACCATAAAGTGACTAAATGTGCAAAAAAACGCAAATTTGTCATATAATGTGCAAAAAACGCAAATTTGTCATATAAAATTTAAAAAACATATAAAGAGTGGATATACTTAAAAAATGTATAAAATACAGGTACTAAATAACAAACAAATATAAAATGTTCAATTCAAGTGACCAGCGTGATTGGAGATAAAATGTCCCATACACAGACAGATCATGCAATTCGGTAAATGCACTAAGTGAAATGTGCAACGTGCTGGGCAATCAATCCATCCGTGATGATCCGTGCAATAGAGTGCAAATAATATGCAATTACCTCACTGCTGTGAGTAAACAGCAATATAAATGATGATCACCAGGATGATTGCTGAAAACGGCAGGGTAACACAATCTTTGGGAGACTTCTCTAACTTCCTCGTGAATGGCAGGTAAACTCAAAGGAATAGATTAAAGGAGACCGCCATAGTGTAGTATTTAAAACATCTGAGTTTTATTAAACAAGTTTTAAAACTACTCACAAACGAAGCTGGTATAAACACATCAGACAGACAGCATTAGAGTAAAACCGGATATGGGGAACCCGGAAGTGACGTCCATATCCGGTTTTACTCTAATGCTGTCTGTCTGATGTGTTTATACCAGCTTCGTTTGTGAGTAGTTTTAAAACTTGTTTAATAAAACTCAGATGTTTTAAATACTACACTATGGCGGTCTCCTTTAATCTATTCCTTTGAGTTTACCTGCCATTCACGAGGAAGTTAGAGAAGTCTCCCAAAGATTGTGTTACCCTGCCGTTTTCAGCAATCATCCTGGTGATCATCATTTATATTGCTGTTTACTCACAGCAGTGAGGTAATTGCATATTATTTGCACTCTATTGCACGGATCATCACGGATGGATTGATTGCCCAGCACGTTGCACATTTCACTTAGTGCATTTACCGAATTGCATGATCTGTCTGTGTATGGGACATTTTATCTCCAATCACGCTGGTCACTTGAATTGAACATTTTATATTTGTTTGTTATTTAGTACCTGTATTTTATACATTTTTTAAGTATATCCACTCTTTATATGTTTTTTAAATTTTATATGACAAATTTGCGTTTTTTGCACATTATATGACAAATTTGCGTTTTTTTGCACATTTAGTCACTTTATGGTCCTTGCACTAGTTATCACTTAAACGTATACTCTAAACTTGTCTTTGCTTCACTATATACATTTTGCAACAAGTTCACACACTGTATATATGTATGTATTTTGGTCTTTATGACAAATTTGCGTTTGTTTGCACATAGAGTCACCCTATGGTTTATGCACTAGCTATCACTTTTATGTATGCACAGAAGCATTATTTGATTAATTTATGCACAGTTGCACTTTGTATTTTTTAATTGTACATTTGTGGTTTACTACGATTATTTTATGGTTTGAAATTAGCGCATCACAACTTTTATTTTTATATAACAGGAGTCCCACTGAGGTGCAGCCAAGAGTCGCCGTGAAACCTGAGTATGAAGGAGAAGTATAGCAATGTCCCAATTCTTCCCCCCCCCCCCCCCCACCCCGGACAGGATAAGCCAAAGCATCCTCAACTTTTAATACCTAGGTGAGATCTCGGGGGTACTCAAACCGGAGCAACGAACCTGATGAAGGGAAACCAGAAAAAAAACCAGCAGCTGCCGAGGTTGCAACTGGACAGGTAGGCCCAAACAATTATCTCAGAGACAGCAACCATGCATCTGCCTCCGCAGGCGAATCGAAAAACTTCACTGAGCGTTCATGCTGGACCCGTAGGCGACTAGGATAGAGCATGGAGTATTTCAAATCCCGTTCCCGCAGCCGTCTTCTGATATCTGAAGGTTTTGCACTGTCTCTGTAGATCTGCCGAGAAGTCAGGATAAAAGGTGTACCAGGGTAGAGTTGGATGCTTCCGAGCCTCCCGGAGGATGCGGTCCCGGTCCCTGTAATTGTAATTGAGGAATGTCACAAGGAAGGGCCCCAGTGGGGCCCCGGAGGTATCCCGACCCGTTGGTACCCTATGTGCCCTTTACACCACGTACGTCGGAGGTACCTCAGTCAAATTGAGACGATCCCCTTCCGCCCCCTCCGGGAGACCCAGGACCCTGACATTATTCCTTCGCAGGCGATTTTCTGCATCGTCAGATTTAGCCACTAGCGTTTGCACAGTGCGCTGCAGGTTATGAATGGCGTCATCATGGCGGGCAGTAATGTCCTCCGTGACAGATATTCGCGACTCAGTTTCAGAGTCTACCCCTAAATTTGTCTAGGTCTGCTCTGATGAGATTGCATTCCTCCGCTAGATGATCAATGCGGACCAACAATGAGGTTCTGCTCTGTTCAATTGCCAACAAAATAACAGTGGTATCATTTGCTGGCGGAGTCACCGGCAATAGAGGCTCAGCCGATGCCGGCGCCGCCTGCTCCATGTCCGCCAACAGCACCTTAAATTGATTCAGAAGGTCACTGGGGCAAGGCACAGGCTGAGTTGAGGCCTTCTTGGTTGCAGATTTACTTCTTGAGGGCATGAGCAAGCAGACCGACAATGTGCAGAGTGAAATTTAAAGAAATAGGGTGTTCCCCTTTAAGAGTTCACAGCAGAGAAGCACAGTCACATATGGATATAAACAAGAACTCCTAGCTGGCCACCTCGTCACCTATCCAAGTCACTGCCTGATGGTACTGGTTTCTGGCCCCAGAGTTAGCACTCACCTCCCCTCCTGGCAAGGTAGGATGGCTCCACAGGCCTCAAGATGGCAGCGATTGACGGCGGTATGCTGCCGGCCATGGACGGCGGCATCCAACTATCTCGCCGTCCCTTCTCTCAGCAGCTCCTCCACAGATGCCACCTCGACCGCATTCCGCGGCCCTCCACACCGTGATCGCCGCACTTTAGAGCGGTCTCCTGGAGGCTTCACAGGCCCACACAGGCCTCAAAATGGCGGCCGGACACGCCAGGCTGGTCACCCCCATACTTAAAAAGCCATCCTAGGACCCTACCAATCTCCTTGTCCCCCATTTCCTCTAAACTCCTTGAACACCTGGATTAGAACCGAGTGACCACTTCATTGAGAATAACCTTCTTGATCTTGCTCTCAATACTCTATAGAAACTGCTCTTTTACAACTCACAAATGACCTACTAACTGCAAAAACCAATAGGGACACTATTCTGTACTTCTAATTCTGGACCTTTCAGCTGCCATTGACATGGTTGACCACCCCCTCAAAAAAAAACAAAAAAACAAACAAAAACCCTTTACTCCCAATTTCTCAGTGAATGCACTCTTCAGTGGCTCTCATCCTACCTATCCCAATGCACTTTCAGTGTCACTTACAATTCTACTTCCTCCTCTCCTCTTCCGTTTTCCGTCGGGGTCCCCCAAGGTTTTGTTCTCGGACCTTTCTTATTTTCAATCTACACCTCTTCCCTGAGTCAGCTTCGCACGTCTTTCAATATCATTTCTATGCTGAAAACACCCAAATCTATACCTCCACCCTTCAACTCACTCCATCAGTCTCCTCACGCATCACTAACTTACTAACAGACATATCTGTCTGGATGTCACACAACTTCCTCAAACTCAACTTGTCCAAAACTGAGCTTATATTTCCTCCCCCACGTGCCTCTTCCCCTGACTTATCTGTCAAGAGCAATGGCACAACCATCCACCCATCCCCACATGTCAGGGTGGTAGGTGTTATCCTGGACTCTGAACTCTCCTTTCGGCCCCACATCCAATCACTTTCCAAAGCTTGCCACCTCAACCACCGCAACATCTCTAAACTACGTCCCTTTCTAACCAATGAAACCACAAAGCTCCCGATTCACTCCCTGGTTAGCTCTCGCCTTGACTACTGCAACTCCCTCCTCATTGGTTCACCTTTAAATAGACTATCCCCCCTTCAGTCCATCATGAATGCTGCTGCCAGACTCATCCACCTTGCAAACAGCTCAGTGTCTGCTACTCCTCTCTGACAACCCCTCCATTGGCTGCCACTCGCCAAACGAATTCAATTCAAAATACTTACAATAAGTTACAAAGCCATCCACAACTCTGTCCCCAGCTACATCACTAGCCTAGTCTCAAAATAGCTACCTAATCGCCCTCTTTGTTCCACCCAAGACCTCCTGCTCTCTAGCTCCCTCATCACCTCCTCCCATATACGCCTCCAGGACTTCTCATAAGCCTCGCCCATCCTCTGGAATTCCCTACCCCAATCTGTCAGGCTGTCTCCAAATTTATCCACTTTTAGGCGATCCCTAAAAACTTTCCACTTCAGAGAAGCCCATCCTGCCCCCATCCAACAACTGTTCTTTTATTTTCTTCATCAGCTCACCACCCACAGCTATTACCCTTTTGTATAACTTGACCCTCCCTCCTAGATTGTAAGCTCTAACGAGCAGGACTCTCCGATTCCCCCCTGTATTGAATTGCATTGTAATTGTACTGTCTGCCCTAATGTTGCAAAATGCTGCACAAACTCAACGCTATATAAATCCTGTATAATAATAATAATAATAATAATAAAACTTTAAATATTATTATTACCTATAGGTAAGCCTATAATAAGGCTTACCTGAGGGTAGTGTAAATATCTCCAAAACATGCACAGTTTAGGAGATATTTACTGTCCTAGCAACCAGTTACGTCACTGGCGCATGCGCTCTGAAGGAATGGCCACCCATGCTGTTTCTTCAGAGTGGTGTGCCGTGACCTGTGGGCGCCTGCGCACAGAACCCAGAAGGAAGACCGGGTATAGATGGAAGCCATCTCCAGCAATGACATTGCATCGCTGGAAGGCTGTGTCTTGGAGGCAAGTTTCACATAAATTGCTATGTGATGCATACTAGCACATTATGCCTTTGCCTTGCAGGTAAGACAAAAAGAAAGTGCAGCAGTTTACAACCACTTTAATTGAACTGAAGTTAGAAGTTGATTGTCTACCATGCACAGCTTCACCAGATTCTGAGTGCTCCAGTTTTAGTAAATCTCCCCCAAAGTCCTAACAGTCGACCTCCCCAAAAAAAGAAAACTCCCCATACCTTGCTGCCTCACCGCACTTAACCTCCAGCCTTGAACATGGCCAACCTTACCCAGGAGAATGTCCTCTCCCCACCCAAGTAGAAGTGTTCAGGCCTGGCTACTGGTCACTACAGCCCAACTTCTGTCACATAAGGGGAGGTCATATGCTCCCCCATATCCAGAAGTCTCCCACCATTAAAAACAAAATCATAGGCCTTACTTGACCCTGAAACTAGAGGCATGTACCCTGGGTGTTTTGCTCTGCACTTTGGGTCTAGCAATACCCAACAAAGCAATTCGTTCTGGCTGTCAGAGCGACTTGCTCGTATGCAGGCAGTACAGGGCAGAGGGAAATCCATCACGACACATAACTGTGATCCGATGTAGGAGTGAAGACCAGGAGTCAGCAGCGTGGAACTTCTGCAGCACTTTACAGTTAAGTACCAATGCTCCCCACCAACCATTAAAAACAACCAAGAAACTAAAAAACCAAGGGGGAAAATGGCTACCAATGTTCTAGTTTCAAAAACACCAATGACCACCTACAGTCACATGGCACTCACCATTGACCAATGACACATAATAATTGGGAAAAACCATTGACCACACACCCTTAAAAAGGGGCATGCATCATTGATGGCTATTAAAGGGGAGCTCTCCACTAATCACCACGTTAAGGGGGCAATTATTCCTAACCACTGAACAACGCAAGCTGTGAATTAGGTATTCCTGACCCCAGAAGTGTGGTCAGAGTGTTAACTGTTGCACACTTGAGATTACATAGCCCTAAATACTGCACACACTCCCAGCAGCATGACTGCTACACTGCACATGCTACATTGTACTGTATGTTACATACTAATGACCAAAAAGTCTTCCCGGTCTTAAAAAGATAAGTCCACGCGGCCAAGTATTTCTCCAATCTTTTTAAAGGTAGACTCGGACAAACCCATCAATATTCTTTGAGGACAAAAGCAAGCGTTAGAAGAGATTCCACATTAAAATATGATCTTTAAGAAGCATCTATAGCTGTGATAATGTTGCACAATATTTTATTATTATTATACAGCGCCAACAGTTTGCGCCAACATAAAGTAATTGGGGATTATTTTGTGGGTACAAGAATTGCAGCATATGCAGAGAGTTAGGATCCATTTAAAACATCCCTAGTTAGGATGCTCTCAACATTAGGCCTTGCACCGCAGAGTCCCTTTCCTCAGTGTGCCCCAGATCTTACACAATCCTAGCGACGCTCCTGGCAACACAACACATTTTTTTTTTGTCTGTATCCTATGTATGTCCCCTTACCTCCTGTCCCAAAAACACAAAAGGAAACCAAGAGGAAGTCTTTCCAAAGCTAAATAGGAAACATTCACGTAGACAGTTGTCACCCAAACAGATTATTACCCTCCAAGTTTTGGATGCCCCATTACTTGCTGTCCTGGGAACAGTGGTCACAGGACTATAGGTGAATCTCCCATGAAGGACAGTGGGTCTAACCCAGTGTGTCTCAAACTTCGTGCGGCGAGAGAATTGCAAGTGTGCTGTGGGATCATTCATGTTAGCCGGGGCCGGCGGTGGCTGCGCCAATGCCAACACCGTGAGATTCCGCAGCTCCACCAGCATAGTGCTGACGGTCACTCACTGAGCAAGTGTGCAGGCCTCACACTCACCTGGACCATGCGTGAATGGGATTGGTTGATGTTTGCCGGCACCAGACCACGCCAATCCAAAACGCCAATACGATTAGGCTGCTGCCTGGCTACCAACAGTGTGCCAGGACAGGTGCCGTGCCAGGCGTTTCCAGCCAACGAGGTGCCAAGCATGGCATGCTGCAACGCGATGCCATTCCCTCCTCGAGTGGCACCCACAACAGAGCAGAGGAGCCCTGGCAGTCACTGGCTGTCCCACACGGTGTGGAGCTGAGAAGGTAAGAGAAGAGATGGGCCTGGATGGACGATTGTGTGATTATATCAGAGGAAGTGAGACCCATTCCCCAATATTATACCAGCAGGAAAACATAATATATACAGTCCAAAAGCAGCAGTCTTGTGTGATCCCCACTATTATACATCAGAATATATATATTAGTGGGGGATCACATAAGACTACTGATTTTGTATATATTACATCTACTGTTGGCCACAAAAATTGTTAAATCTTTTCAGGTGTGCCGCAAAACATTTTTACATCTTGTTTTTTTTTTTTTTTAAACGCTGGTCTAACCCTTTGCCGCGCTTCATAAAATGAAAAATAAAAAAATTGGCTTTAGATACAAAAGCATTTAAAAGTATGATTAACCTTTAAGCAGTTTATCCCATAACAGACACAGAGGGAGTTGAAGCCCAAATGGTAAAATACAATACTGTTGCTTTGTAAAATTATTGCACCCTCACTGTACATTATAAAAACTCCCACATGCAAGCTATGCTGACTGTAAGCTAAAGTTTTCCTAGTGTGTACTATTATGCCGTAAAAATTGAGAAACAAGAAATCCAATATTAAATTAGAATGGCCTGCTTTAATTGAATGTTTAATAAAGAGTATGTACATTTATCTGAGAGCTACAAGAACATGCTATTACTTGTAAAATAAGCAAAAAATAAATAAAAAAAAGTTACCTTTGCCGACAGCCAGCTGGTGTTTTTAAATGGAAACGATTGGGCAAGTCTAAATTTTTCAGTCCCATATTCTATTCATCTTATTCGTTACACAGGCACTTTAAACAGAAAAAACTACTGGTTTCCACGTTATGCTAATAGATTCTTGTCCAAGGTTCTGATTGTTAACATCCAACCAGATAACACATACACAAAGCGCTTTTTAAAAAAAATAAAATAAAAAACTGTCTGAAGTAAATACACTGAAATAAAAAAAGAACTACAGGCGTTGCAGTACTTTTAAAAAATAAAAATGTAATAAAGACTATGTGCTGGTTCATGTGGAGCCAAGGCTCTTCTGTTCAAATTTGTGAGATGCAAGAATGCAAGCAAAACTGCACGTGTTCCCATGGTGTGCAAACATGCGCATCTGTGTTGCAATGCCATTAATTATTAATTGCACCGCAGCACACCTTACTAAAATGTGCATGGGAAATTGTGCATCACAAGTGTGATTTATTTATTTTTTATTGCATCGCACGAAAATACAATAAAAAAAGCGCTGGCAGGCGATTTTCACTTGAAGGGTAGCCTGTTGCACTGAATTGGCTGCCCTAAACATGCATGAACTATCACATCAGCATAGGTGTGAACGGATCATTGTACGCTACCTCATGGGCTTCTTTTATTTACCATTTACATCTTTACCGAGCACTGGGAATATATCTATCACTATACTCCCAGTGCTCCGATGTGGATGCATTTTATTCCCATGGTAGAGTCACTTTATATAGGCCCCTTTCACACCAGTGGACTGATTGGGTCCGCCTGTCTGTTTTTCAGGCATACCCGATTGGACAATCCGTTGTCCAATCGGGTCTATGAAGCGACGGATGACACGTGTCCACTGACACCAGCCGGCATCCCATCAAAACCGGCGGATGGGGATACATTCACCATCCGTCCAGTAGATCAGATGACAGTTGGATGGAAAGGGACAGGCAGTCCCTTTCCATCCAACCACCCCATAGAGAACAGCAGGCTGTGTCCACTTCCATCTGATCCAATGGGCAGATGGTGAATGTATCCCCCTCCATCTGCATAGCGGAGTGGAGTGGACACAGACCTGTCATCCACCTGCTCAGCGGGGAACAGCAGAGAGATCCCCCACCGAGCAGGCGGATCCGCTTGAGGGATTCCACTCCATTTGAAATGAGCCTGGGGAAGGATAGAGTTTACCGTTGTAAAAAAAAACAAAAAAAAAAAAAACAAAAAAAAAAAACCACACACAAACAGGCACTTTTTTTTTTATTTTTTACTACAAGCCTGCAAAGCATTGCGCCTGCGATCAGCAGATCATAGGTGCAAGGCAGGGCTCTTGCAGACAGTCTGTGTAAGCCAGGGGTCTCAAACTTGCGGCCCTCCAGCTGTTGCAAAACTACAAGACCTATGAGGCATTGCAAGGCTGACCATTACAAGCATGACTCCCACAGGCAGAGGCATGATGGGACTTGTAGATTGGTGGCCCTCCAGCTGTTGCCAGTTTGAGACCCCTGGTGTAAGCGGTCTGCTCATACCTTGCAGTTGCACTCCGACAGGAAGACTCAATGAACTACATAAAGCATGCAACATTGCCCTGGTAGTTTGAGAGCTACAAACAGACAGCTGCACAGTGCTTGTAATTTTCACATTCACAGTACACTGAATCAATCAATAAACACGGCTGGGCAGGTGCCCCACACGGCAATTTTTTTTAAAATTGTGACACCGAGTGAGGGGAGGATATTCCCTACTTGCTGTGAAAAAGAGGGCGAGCGTTATCTGCAACATGTTACAAAAGGTGAACCTATCCTTTAAGCGCTTGCCGTCTAGCATTAGTCAGCATTAGTTTTACTACTACAGGGCGGCAGCTGTGCGCTGCATCACGTATATATGTGATCCTGCACTTCCTCCTGCAGGGGGCGCGAATGTCCAGTTGGCAGGCCACTTCTGCTGTGAAAAATTCACAGCAGAAGTCGATCTGCTGATGCCGGGCACTAAATGTCCTCCAGCACCTGCCGATAATTGGTAAACTGCACAGAACGGGGATATGCCCATGTAAACAAAGCAGGGAGGGGGGGTGCGGGATGATGGATTCTGTGTCCCTGCAAGGAATAGAATCCATTACTTCCCCTAGTAAAAGCAGCACACATAGTAAACACAAACACTTGCTAGACACGCAGTTAACCCCTTGATCTCCCTAAATGTTAACCCCTTCCCAGCCAGTGTCATTAGTACACAGACTTGTGTATAATTGTTAGCACTGATCACTATTTGTGTCACTGGTTCCCACAAAGTGTCAGTGTCCAATTGTCTGCCATTACTAGTATAAAAAAATATAAAAATAAATAATAATTCCATAAATACATCCCAGTGTTTAGATGCTATAATGTTCACATAAACCAATCAATATACAGTTATTGGGATTTTTTTTTACCAGAAACATGTAGCAGAATACATATTGACCTAAATTTAGGAAGAAATTTTTTATTTTTTTTATTTTTTGTTTTTTCAAAATTGATACCGCCTTAACCACTAGAGGAACAGCCGCCACAGTTATACTGTGGTAGGTTGCCGCCCCCCCCCACCCGGGAAAAATCACTGTAGCTGTACGTCGGCAGCTTTAAGACCACTAGGGGGGCACGTGCATGCCCGTGGTGCAACGAAAGAGCCGAATGCCCCCAAACCCCTAGTATTAACTCCTTCCCTGTCATTCATACAGTAAATCAGTGGCTATTTTTTAGCTCTGATCATTATATAAATGTCACTGGTCCTAAAAAAGTGGCAAAAGTCTGACCTTTCCGCTGCAGTGTCACAGTCCCGCTAAAAATCGCAGATCACCGCATTAAAAATGCCATAAATATCTCCCCTATTTTGTAGACCCCATAACTTTTGCGCAAACCAATCAATATACGCTTATTGCAATATTTTTTACCAAAAATACGTAGAAGAATACATATCGGCTCAAACTGAGGAAGAAATTTGTTCATTTTTATTTTTTTTGGGGGGGGGGGGGGGGGCGGAATTATAGCAAAAAAGTTTTTTAAAAAAATGCTTTTTTTCCTCCAAAATTGTCGCTCTATTTTTGTTTATAGCGCAATAAAAATTTTATATATATATATATATATATATATATATATATATATATATATATATATATATATATATATATATATATATATATATATATATATATATATACACACACACATATATACATATATACACACACATATACACACACACTGCCTTGCGAAAGTATTCGGCCCCCTTGAACTTTTCAACATTTTGCCACATTTCAGGCTTCAAACAAAGATATAAAAATTTTATTTTTAACTAATAAAAAAATGAAAAGTGGGGCGTGCACAATTATTTGGCCCCCTTGCGTTAATACTTTGTAGAGCCACCTTTTGCTGCGATTACAGCTGCAAGTCGCTTGGGGTATGTCTCTATCAGTTTTGCACATCGAGAGACTTAAATTCTTACCCATTCTTCCTTGCAAAACAGCTCGAGCTCACTGAGGTTGGATGGAGAGCGTTTGTGAACAGCAGTTTTCAGCTCTTTCCACAGATTCTCGATTGGATTCAGGTCTGGACTTTGACTTGGCCATTCTAACACCTGGATACGTTTATTTGTGAACCATTCCTTTGTAGATTTTGCTGTATGTTTGGGATCATTGTCTTGTTGGAAGATAAATCTCCGTCCCAGTTTCAGGTCTTTTGCAGACTCCAACGGGTTTTCATCCAGAATGGTCCTGTATTTGGCTGCATTCCATCTTCCCCTCAATTTTAACCATCTTCCCTGTCCCTGCTGAAGAAAAGCAGGCCCAAACCATGATGCTGCCACCACCATGTTTGACAGTGGGGATGGTGTGTTGAGGGTGATGAGCTGTGTTGCTTTTACGCCAAACATATCGTTTTGCATTGTGGGCAAAAAGTTCGATTTTGGTTTCATCTGACCAGAGCACCTTCTTCCACATGTTTGGTGTGTCTCCCAGGTGGCTTGTGGCAAACTTTAGACAAGACTTTTTATGGATATCTTTGAGAAATGGCTTTCTTCTTGCCACTCTTCCATAAAGGCCAGATTTGTGAAGTGTACGACTGATTGTTGTCCTATGGACAGACTCTCCCACCTCAGCTGTAGTTCTCTGCAGTTCATCCAGAGTGATCATGGGCCTCTTGGCTGCATCTCTGATCAGTCTTCTCCTTGTCTGAGCTGAAAGTTTAGAGGGACGGCCAGGTCTTGGTAGATTTGCAGTGGTCTGATACTCCTTCCATTTCAAAATGATTGCTTGCACAGTGCTCCTTGGGATGTTTAAAGCTTGGGAAATCTTTTTGTATCCAAATCCGGCTTTAAACTTCTCCACAACAGTATTACGGACCTGCCTGGTGTGTTCCTTGGTCTTCATGATGCTCTCTGCGCTTTCAACAGAACCCTGAGACTATCACAGAGCAGGTGCATTTATACAGAGACTTGATTACACACAGGTGGATTCTATTTATCACCATCAGTCATTTAGGACAACATTGGATCATTCAGAGATCCTCGCTGAACTTCTGGAGTGAGTTTGCTGCACTGAAAGTAAAGGGGTCGAATAATTTTGCACGCACCACTTTTCAGTTTTTTATTTGATAAAAAAGTTTAAAATATCCAATAGATTTCGTTCCACTTCACAATTGTGTCCCACTTGTTGGTGATTCTTCACAAAAAATTAAAATGTTATATCTTTATGTTTGAAGCCTGAAATGTGGCAAAAGGTTGAAAAGTTCAAGGGGGGCGAACACTTTCGCAAGGCACTGTATATAAATAAAATAAGGAGGTGATCAAAATACCACCAAAAGAAAGCTATATGTGGGGGAAAAAAAAAAAAAAGACATAAATTTTGTTTGGGTACAATGTCGCACGGCTGCGTAATTGTCAGTCAACACGACAGTGCCGCATCGCAAAAACCGGCCTGGTCATTAAGGGGGCAAATCCTTCCGGGGCTGAAGTGGTTAAAGCCAGACTACGGAAATCAGAAAATTCCTCTTTGCATTAGGCTGTGCCCGCTCAGCAAGGGTTGACCGCTCATTTAGGTCTAAGGGAAAGCAAAAGAATTGAATTTCCAGATCCGGCTCTCCCCCCAGTAGACTGTGCTCCTCCATGCTCCAGCAGTGGACCGTTCCTCTCATCACATCCAGTGGAAGGCTATGGATCTTGCACTGGTCTTGAGGATTGGTGCATTGGGGGGGGGGTCTGAGTTCATTCCTGTGCATGTCTGATGTCGACCACATCTATCCCGCTTTTGCAGAGGGCCGTAATTTTAAATTGAATAACGTTTTGGACCCTTCGCAGGGACTCCTTTCTTACAAACATTATATTAATATCAAGAACTCCTACTGGACGACCAATCTACCTATAATGATGCAATATGGTGATTTTCCCTCTCTGTGGTCCCTACTACTGCAATTGATCATGCGCTGAGATGGCCCCCTCAGTTCCCATGGTGGACACCCTATGGGGTTCGCCTTGGCTGTCGACACCTGGCACAAATAATGGGAGCCGTTTCCATTGTTGGAATATGCCTTCTCCTGAGGAAGTGATGTTTTCACGAAACGCATCGAGCTTATTGTGCGGCAATCCCTCTAGTGTTTTATCATGTATTTTTGTATGTCTTGATTTCATTGTGAATTTCTGCTATGGAATTATGCAACTATCACAACATGGTTATAATTACAGACTATCAAAGATCTTTTTTTTTTTTTTTTTTTTTTTAGGAGCATTATCTTGTTTATGTATTCATAGAAAGATTGTGTTCGCTGTACCGGCCTATACATCTCACTCAAAGTCCCAAATCCTTTCTTATGCGCAAACGAACAGGGATGGAGGTACACGTCCTAAAGTCAAAGTCCCAAAACTCTTTTTCATGATTTCAGACAAGTCACAAAAGTGGCTCTTGTGACCTGATATTAAAACAAACAATCACAGAAAATGGCCCTTCCATGTCATACCCCCCCCATCTGCACCTCCCTTGCACAGGGCAACTAGTTATGTAACAGCCCCTGTGTAGTCTTTGTGGAACCCTCGCTGACTTTTCCTGCCCATTAATACCCATCTAGGTTGATGGGCAGTTCCTACTAATCAACCAGTCCTGCCAGTAACATTGGCATATAGGGGCAGTGACACCACCCATTTGCTTTACCATCTGGCATAACACACAGGACCCTGCTCCCTGTGCCCATGCATTACAAGGGATTTTGACCACTACTAGAGACTTCTCAGGCTTGTAAAACTTTAAGCCTGATTGTAAATGCAGCCGACAATGAGTGTGGCCACAACATGGCCAATGAAACAATTAGAATTAAAAGCCATTGAGGCTATAGTGTATGCTTGGGAAGAAACCACTGAGGCTATAGTGTATGCTTGGGAAGAAACCATTGAGGCTATAGTGTATGCTTGGGAAGAAACCATTGAGGCTATAGTGTATGCTTGGGAAGAAGCCATTGAGGCTATAGTGTATGCTTGGGAAAGAACCAGTGGAGGCTATAGTGTATGCTTGGGAAGAGCAAGAATTGGGAGCATTTTAAAAAGGTGGGAATCTGCAATAAAGTTTGTCAAAATCCTTGTAATGTACATTGATCTCCCAGAGGGGGAATGCCCTTTCTCAACAAAAGTGGAGTTACTCTTCAACCACTTGCCGTCCGCGCTATACCCGAATGACGGCACGGACCTGAATCTCCGGGTGACGGCCTCCCCTTTGCAAGCTCCCTGCAGGGTGCATGCGGCACACGCTGTGATCACCGAGTCACAGACTCGGGTGATCACAGATCCAAGTAAGGGGCCGGTCCCAGCCCCTTACCACATGATCAGTTGTCAGCCAATGACAGCTGATCACATGATGTAAAACAAAAGCTCTGTAATCGTTTTTGTTTTTTTTCTCCTCACGCTGTGTGTGAGGGAAAAAAAAAAAAAAAAAAGCCAATCACCGGCTTATCTGCAAGGGACATCGGTCCAGAAGAGGAAGAGGCAATTATGCCTCATCTGTGCCCACCAGTACCCCCTGCCAGTGCCCACCAGTACCACCTATCAATGCCCACCAGTGGTGCCAGTGCCACCTAGCAGTGCTGCCTATCAGTGTAACCAATCAGTGCCCATCACTGCCACCCATCAGTACCGCCTCATCAGTGTACATCAATAAAGGAGAAAAATTACCCGTTTGCAAAATTGTATAACAAAATATAAAAATAACTAAAATTAAAAAATAAGTTTGTTTTTTTTAATTCTGTATTTTTAATAAAAAATAAAAAAAAACGTAGAGGTGATCAAATACCATAAAAAGAAAGCTCTATTTGTGGGGGGGGGGGGGGGGGGAATGATAAAAATTTCATTTGGGTACAGAGTAGCATGACCACACATTTGTCATTCAAATTGCATCAGCGCTGAAAGCTGAAAATTGGTCTTGAGGGGGGTTTGAGTGCCCAGTAAGCAAGTGGTTAAACTAGAACACCTACTACTACTACTACTACTACTACTACTACAGCCCATAGTCAAAGAAAAAAAAAAAAGGATGTTAAATCAGCTGACAATTTGTATCCTGATCGGAGCTCTTCCTTGATTCAAAGAACCAAATTCCCATCAACAGCATGAGTTTGCAAACTCAGCACCAAAGTCTGCCATGTGGCATTAACAAGCTTCCTACAAGTATTCAGTGATGCATTAACGGGTATGCCAGATTCCACGGTTAACCATGGGGCAACAGGAACCGACAAATGGATGACATGTTATAAACTGTTACATGCCAGGAGATAAAATGAATATCAACTCTGACAAATACTTAAAAGGAAAGTTAATTCTAGCTTATGAACCTATAAATAATACTTGCCACTTTTTGCCAACATATTGACATTTATATACTTCCTAATATTTGGAAGGTGTAAGGATAATGTATGTGTAACCAGCTTGACACGCAAAACCAAAAAAAAAAAAAAAAAAAAAATAAATAAAAAATGGACAGAAACTGAAAAAATAAAACAAAGAAAAATAAATAAAATATAAAATGTAAAATCATGCTTTTGGGGGTCAACGCAGAACTTTACAGATTACACTATTTTGTATGCAATAATGTTGTGGTGTCCTTAAAAATTGCACTGAGAAACACTTTGTTTTGTGCATCACATTAAGTATTAACACGTTAGGCCTCATTCACAGAAAAAACTTACACCTGTGCAAGGGTCTCGTTTACCTGCATGGAGATGCACAGGCATTACATGAATCTCCATGTAGCCAGTACCATTGATGATAAATGGAATGCAGCGGCTGCATGGACCTGTCATGCCATATTCCTATTAAAAGGGATGTTTATATTCCTTGTAATAGGAAAAAAAGTGATAAAAAAATATATTAAAAAAAAAAAAAAAAAAAAAAAAAAAAACACAACACACAACACACAACCACACACACACACACACTTAAAGCGCTCCCATCCCGTCATGCACGTAGAAGCAAACGCATACGTAGGCCACAACCCACATACGCAAAGAGCGTTCAAATCACACATGAGGTATTGCTGTGAATGTCAGGCGGCGTACACACGGGCGGACTGTCTGCCCAAACTAAGTTCGTCAGACAGTCCGCTCAAACTTTTGAATGAACGAACTTGCCCACACACGGCACTTTTTGAGCGGACTAATACGGCAGACTAAGTTCGTCGTACTAAGTCCGCGCAACTTTTGAAATGAACGGACTCGCCCACACACGCGGAGTAAAGTCCGCTCATTTTGAGCGCGTCAAGGTAGGCGGGGCCCGCGACGGAGACGTCGCGGGCCCCGCCGCCTGGAATGGACTTAAAGGGGAACCCCAACGCCGAAAAAAATCGGCGTGGGGGTCCCCCCAAAGTCCACAACAGACCCTTGTCCGAGCACGCTACCCGGCCGGCCAGGAAAGGGGGGCGAGCGAGCGCACCCCCCCTCCTGAGCCGTACCAGGCCGCGTGCCCTCAACATGGCGGGTGCCTTGGGGAAGGGGGGGCCGCGCAGCCCCCCCACCCCAAAGCACCTTGTCCCCATGTTGATGAGGACAAGGGCCTCTTCCCGACAACCCTGGCCGTTGGTTGTCGGGGTCTGCGGGCGGGGGGCTTATCGGAATCCGGGAGCCCCCTTTAATAAGGGGGCCCCCGGATACCGGCCCCCCCACCCTATGTGAATAAGTATGGGGTACAATGTACCCCTACCCATTCACCTGTGAAAAAAAGTACAAAAAAAAAAAAAAACACAACACAGGGTTAAAATATTTTATTGCACAGCTCCGGGGGTCTTCCGTCTTCGGGGGTCTTCTCGCCGTACTCCTCCGCTATCTTCTTGTAGCTCTTTTGCTAGCGGAGGAGTCCGGCTTTCTTCCTCCCCGCCGCCGGCCTCTTCTCCCGACTTCGGGGGTCTTGTCCCCCTCTTCGGTTCTTCTGCCGGGCCACCGCGCCTTCTTATAGCTCTTTTAGAGGCGGTGGCCCGGTCTTCTGTCGCCGCCTTCCGTTCTTCTGCCGGGCCACCGCGCCTTCTTATAGCTCTTTTAGAGGCGGTGGCTTGGTCTTCTGTCGCCGCCTTCCGTTCTTCTGCCGGGCCACCGCGCCTTCTTATAGCTCTTTTAGAGGCGGTGGCCCGGTCCTTCTGTCGCCGCCTTCCGTTCTTCTTCTTCTTCTCCAGGAGATGTTTACACGACGCTCTCTCCGGTCGGAATGCCAGAGCCGCGCTGCGCGGCCACTTATATAGTGACAATGGGGCGGTGTCACATGGTATATGTCACATGGGTTGATGTCACATGGGTTGATGTCACATGGGGACTATGACATCGTAAGGGGGCGGGGTCACCATGTGACCAACCCATGTGACATATACCATGTGACACCGCCCCATTGTCACTATATAAGTGGCAGCACAGCGCGGCTCTGGCATTCCGGCCGGAGAGAGCGTCGTGTCAACATCTCCTGGAGAAGAAGAAGAAGAAGAACGGAAGGCGGCGACAGCGACAGAAGACCAAGCCACCGCCTCTAAAAGAGCTATAAGAAGGCGCGGTGGCCCGGCAGAAGAACGGAAGGCGGCGACAGAAGACCGGGTCACCGCCTCTAAAAGAGCTATAAGAAGGCGCGGTGGCCCGGCAGAAGAACCGAAGAGGGGGACAAGACCCCCGAAGTCGGGAGAAGAGGCCGGCGGCGGGGAGGAAGAAAGCAGGACTCCTCCGCTAGCAAAAGAGCTACAAGAAGATAGCGGAGGAGTACGGCGAGAAGACCCCCGAAGACGGAAGACCCCCGAAGACGGAAGACCCCCGAAGCTGTGCAATAAAATATTTTAACCCTGTGTTGTGTTTTTTTTTTGTACTTTTTTTCCACAGGTGAATGGGTAGGGGTACATTGTACCCCATACTCATTCACATAGGGTGGGGGGGCCGATATCCGGGGGCCCCCTTATTAAAGGGGGCTCCCGGATTCCGATAAGCCCCCCGCCCGCAGACCCCGACAACCAACGGCCAGGGTTGTCGGGAAGAGGCCCTTGTCCTCATCAACATGGGGACAAGGTGCTTTGGGGTGGGGGGGCCGTGCGGCCCCCCCTTCCCCAAGGCACTCCCCATGTTGAGGGCATGCGGCCTGGTACGGCTCAGGAGGGGGGCGCGCTCGCTCACCCCCTTTCCTGGCCGGCCGGGTAGCGTGCTCGGACAAGGGTCTGTTGTGGACTTTAGGGGGACCCCCACGCCGATTTTTTTCGGCGTTGGGGTTCCCCTTTAAGTCCATACCAGGCGGCAGGGCCCGCGACGTCTCCTTTGCGGGCCCCGCCTACCTGGAGACGCGCTCAAAAATGAGCAGACTTTTCTCCGGGCGGGAACAGTTCGCTCATTTCGAAAGTACAGCGGACTGGCACACACACGGGCGGACTGTCCGCTCAAACCAAGTTTCAGCGGACAGTTTTACGGAAATTCCATAAGACTTTGTTCGTCAGACAGTCCGCTGAAACTGTCCGCTGAAGCCCACACACGAGCGGACTGTCCGATGAAACACTGTTCAGCGGACAAAGTTGGGCGAACAGTCCGCCCGTGTGTACGCGGCCTCAGAGTGAACATAATAATTCTAGCGGAAGACCTCCTCTGTAACTCTAAACAGGTAACCTGTAAAATATTTTTAACCACTTGCTTACTGGGCACTTAAACCCCTCTCCTATCCAGACCAATTTTCAGAGCTGATGCATTTTGAATGACAATTGGGTCATACAACACTGTACCCAAATTAATTTTTTCCCACCAAATAGAGCTTTCTTTTGGTGGTATTTGATCACCTGTGCGATTTTTTTTTTTGTTAAAAAATATATATATATTTTTTTTTTTTGTTATAAAATGTAAAAAAAAATGGTAATTTTTGTCCATCATTGATGTACGCTCATGAGGCGGCACTGATAGGTGGCAGTAATGGGTACTGATCGGTTACACTGATAGGCAGCACTTCTAGGTGGCACTGATTGGCACCACTGGTGGGCATTGATAGGTGGCACGAGGCATAATTGCCTCTTCCGTTTCGGGACCGAGCTTTTGTTTTGATCACGTGATCAGCTGTCATTGGCTGACAGCTGATCACATGGTAAGGGGCCAGGAGCGAATCAGTGATCACTCGAGTCTCAGTGACTCAGTCATCACAGGGAACGTGCACAGGGGAGGCCGTCATATGACGAGCTCCCGGGAATTCACATCTGCGCTGTGGCTAAAGCGAAGCCTATAGAGATTTTTAAATACCGAAGTTTGGTGACATTTTAACAGGTGTGCACAATTTTAAAGTATGACATCATGTTAGGTATATATTTCCTTGGCGTAACATAATTTTTCACAGTATACAAAAAAAATTGGGCTAACTTTAGGATATTTTTTTTTTTTATTCATGAAAATGCCGCCCCCCCCCAAAAAAACGCATTTAAAAAATTGCTGCGCAAATACCGTGTTGCATATAAAAATTGCCACCATTTTGGGGATCTTCCTGCTTCAACATGACTGCACACCAGTGCACAAAGCAAAGTCCATAAAGACATGGATGAGCGCGTTTGGGGTTGAGGAACTTGATTGCCCTGACCTGAACCTGATAGAACACCTTTGGGATGAATTAGAGCGGAGACTGAATCAGGCCTTCTCGTCCAACATTAGTGCCCGACCTCACAAATGTGCTTCTGGAAGAATGGTTAAACATCCTCATAGACAAACTCCAAAACCTTGTGGACAGTCTTCCCAGAAGGGTTGAAGCTGCTATAGCAGCAAAGGGTGGGCCAACTCAATATTGAACCCTACAAGCAAGGGATGCCATTAAAGTTCATGTGCGTGTAAAGGCAAGTGTCCCAATACTTTTGGTAATATAGTGTACCTGTACACTGCCACCTACTTTGTATTTGATTGTACACAGCGGGAGCCTGTCAGCAAGTCCCGGCCAATGATTCACGGACAGGATCTGCTGATCGGTTGTGTGCAAATCACAGCTCAGAGCACTGTGTTGGTAAACAATACAAGTCTCTGTACCGAGGGAGCGATCTGTCAGTTTCTCATCCCTGCAACAGCAGAGATGAAAAAATGAGACCTGTAGTAAAAATCAGCATGCTGTACACACATTACACATACAGCCAAGGCCAAAAACATTGGCACCCCTGCATTTCTGTTAGATAACGCACCACTTTGCCCAGAAAATTGTTGCAATTACAAAAACGTTTAGGCATTTGCATGTTTATTTCTTTTGTTTATATTGTTATGACGCAAACAAATGGAGACACAAAAAGCCAAATCTGACACATTCCACGCAAAATTCCAAAAATGGACTGAACAAAAATTATTAGCACCCTCAATTTAATATTTGGCAGCACACCCCTTGGAAAAGATAACTGAAATCAATCCTCTTCCTGTAACCAATTATTAAATATTTTTTTTTTTTTTTACACATCTCTACTGGAATTATGGACCACTCTTTTGACCCCACCTTGACCCATGGTTTTGACAGGGAGTGGGGGATTTTATCCCCCAGCTCGCTGTTGCATTCTAGAAAAATCGTGGCTGTGCCTGGCTGCGCAATTTATTCAGTGTTCACAGCCTTTGCGGCTGTCCACTTAAAGTTAATTAATTAACAGGGCGCTGTTGATCATTCTAGTTAGTTTATTGAGGCTTCCTGTCATTGTGTAACTGCCTGGCTGTATCGGGAGGTACGGGCAGGCAGCTACACAGATAGTCTGCAGGACCGTGGCATTATACCCACGATCTGTTGATCATGGGTGCAATGCTTTACAGGTCCCTAACTTTTGACACAGTTCCCCATAAACATTTACTGTACAAAATAAGGTCGGTTGGCATGGATCATAGGGTGAGTACATGGATTAAAAACTACAGGGGTGAGTTCAGAGGGTGATGATAAATGGGGAGTACTCGGAATGGTCGGGTGGGTAGCAAGGTCTCCCAGGGTTCTGTCCTGGGACCAATCCAATTTCATTTGTTCATAAACAACCTGGAGGATGGGGTAAACAGTTCAATCTCTGTATTTGTGGACGATACTAAGCTAAGCAGGGCAATAAACTTCTCCACAGGATGTGGAAACCTTGCAAAAAGATCTCAACAACTTCATGGCAAATAAAGTTCAATGTAAAAATGTAAAATAATGCATTTGAGTGCCAAAAATATGAATGCTATCTATACACTGGGGGGAGAACCTCTGGGGGAATCTAGGATGCAAAAGGACCTGGGGGCCCCCTAGTAGGATGAAAGGCTCAGCAATGGCATGCAATGCCAAGCTGCTACTAACAAAGCAAACAGACTTTTGGCATGCATTAAAAAGGGGATCAATTCCAGAGATAAAACGATAATTCTCCCACTCTACAAGACTCTGGTCTGGCTGCACCTAGAGTATGCTATCCATTTCTGGGCACCAGTCCTCAGGAAGGATGTACTGGAAATGGAGCGAGGACAAAGTAGGGCAACAAAGCTAATAAAGTGTCTGGGAGGATATTAGTTATGAGGAAAGGTTGCGAGCACTGAACTTATTCACTCTGGAGAAGAGAAGCTTGAGGGGATATGATTTCAAATTTATAAATATCGTACCATAGAGCTGCACAATTAATCGTCAAGAATCGTTATCGTGATCTTGACTAAAGTTTTTCACAATTCTTTCTATGCAAAGAAAAAAAAACGGGGCAGTCTGCCAAGAATCAAAACAATTTTTGTAAGTTGAACTTAACTATAAACATTGTAACAATTTGTCAACGGAATAGACTGTGTGTAAGTGAAAAAAAAGGTTTACACACTAAACTTTTCTGACATTTGTTGGTTTCAAGTTAAAATAATTTTTTTTTTTGCTAGAAAATTATTCTATATATTTTTTTAGTAGACATCCTAGAGAATAAAATGGTGGTTGTTGCAATATTTTATGTCACACTGTATTTACACAGCGGTCTTTCAAATGCAATTTTTGAAAAAATTACTTTCATGAATAAAACAAAATACAAAACAAAAAAAAAAAAACACACAAACACACACACACACACACAACCAGTAAAGTTAGCCCATTTTTTTTTTTTAGAATGTGAAAGATTTTACTTTGCGAGAATTGTGATCTTTTTATTCTAAGTAAAAAAATCGTGATTCTCATTTTGGCCAGAATCGTGCAGCTCTACCGTACTGGGGACACCTCAATAAGTGTAAAAAATTTATTGCAGATGGGACTTTAACAAGACACATGGCCGCTCATTAAAAATTTGAAGAAAAGAACCTTAAACTATGTAGAGGGTTCTTTACTGTAAGAGAGGCAAGGATGTGGAATTCCCTTCCACAGGCGGTGGTATCAGCGAGGGGCATCGATAGTTTCAAAAAAGCATTAGATAAGTACCTGAACGACCACAACATACAGGGATATACAATGTAATACTGACATATAATCACATACATAGGTTGGACTTGATGGACCCGTGTCTTTTTTCAACCTCACCTACTATGCAACAAAAAATAAATAAAAAAATAAATGCATATTTTTACCGGGAAAACAAAAAAAAATTGCTTTTATTATTTGTAAAAGTGAACTTATCTTTTCAAGGTTTTTTACCTTAATGAATTCTGTGCATTAAGGTAATAAACCCCCTGTGCTGCAGCACCTCCCCCTCATCCCCCTTATACTTGAACCTAATTTTAACCCAGTGCTGTGCCCGAGAGCAGCAGCTCTCTCCACTCTCAAATCAATAGCAGTGGGAGCCATTGGCTCCGGCTGCTGCCAATCAAATTCTGCGATGAGGGAGCAGGGGGCAGAGCCAAGCTGCACTGTCTGGGTCTATAAATGCAGATAGGGCAGCTTGAGAGTGAGTTTGACAATCACATTCATCCTAGTAAAAGGCTGAATCTGATTGGCTGCTCAGGAATTTTAGAACCTGCAGTTTGCTCAAACACGGGAGCAGGGAGAAAACCTCAAGAAAGTATGCTGTTCACGGAGCTGGAACGCATTTGCCATCGCAGGGAACCGATCCGTCACTAACTCTACTCTACTCTACCTCTACTCTACCTCTACTCTACCTCTACTCTACCTCTACTCTACCTCTACTCTACCTCTACTCTACCTCTACTCTACCTCTACTCTACCTCTACTCTACCTCTACTCTACCTCTACTCTTCCCTGATCTCTCCAACAGACGGGTTCGTCCCCCCTTTTCTTTCTAAATGGGAGGCGGACCTGGGCGTCCACTTTAGTGACACTCAGCTCGGGTGAGGACACGGTTGGATGCCTGGACAGGCAAGTGTCCTAATAATAAAAAAGTCAGCAGCTACAGAATCTCCTTCATCCCCCTACTTGTGCGGCCTGCTTGGGGCCATACATTCTCGTTTTCAAAAATTTTGCAATGGGACGCTTTTCCTCCCACATGTGTGCACCACAATCTCCATTACTATGGAGTGTTTGTACTCGTCACACTAAAAGAGGAGTGACTATATTTAAACAAGAAAAAGAAGAGCTGCTTACAGGTATAGGGCAAGGAAATCTAGGTACAGTATGTGTAGGGACTAGAGAGTCACAATTAATCAAAAAAAAAAAAAACACACACCATGATCTCGATTCAACCCCCCCCCCCCCCCCCCCCACGACATATCTCTATTGCAGTTTGCCAATTCTTTCATATAACAAGTGGAGAGACTTAGAGCCAGTTCACACAGGGGCAACACGACTTCCAACGTGACTTTTGGAGGCAACTTGGATACAACTTGAGTATGAATAACAGCGTGATTTAGGGTGACTTGCAACACAACTTTAAGTCGCCTCCAGGCCAGGCAACTTTGGCCGTGGCCAATCACAGAATAATCAGCTCTCAAGGGGGAACTCCACGCCAAATTTCAAATAAAAAAACCCCCATGGGTTCCCCTCCAAGAGCATACCAGGCCCTTAGGTCTAGTATGGATTTTAAGGGGAACCCCCCCCACGCCAAAAAAACAGCGTGGGGGTCCCCCCAAAATCCATACCAGACCATTATCCGAGCACGCAGCCCGGCCTGGTTTGAAAGGGTGTGGGGATGAGCGAGCCTCCCCTCCTGAACCGTACCAGGCCGCATGCCCTCAACATGGAGGGGTGGGTGCTTTGGGGAAGGGGACGACCCCCCCACCCCAAAGCACCTTGTCCCCATGTCGGGGTCTGCGGGCGGGGGGCTTATCAGAATCCGGGAGCTCCCTTTAATAAGGGGGCTCCCAGATCCCGGCCCCCCCCACCCAATGTGAAGGAGTATGGGCTCCTCCGCTATCTTCTTCCAGCTGTTTTACTAGTGTTGGCCCAGTCTTCTCCATCCTTTTCTCTTCTTCCGATGTTGACACGACGCTCTCTCCCACTGAAATGCCGTGTGCGACGATTTATATAGGCATGGCGCGTGGTCACCGGGTGATGTCACATGGTGACCCCGCCCCTTATGATGTCAAGTCCCGGGGCATGCTGGGACTGTGACGTCACAAGAGGCGGAGACACCATGTGACATCACCCGGTGACCACGCCCCATGCCTATACAAGTTGTCGCGCACCTCGCACACGGCATTACAGCGGGAGAGAGCATCGTGTCAACATCAGAACAAGAGAGAAGAGGGAAGGATAAGCCCGGGCCAATGCTAGTAAAAGAGCTGGAAGAAAATAGCGGAGGAGCCCGGCAGAAGAACCGGAGGAGTCTAAAGAAGACCCCCGGAGCCGACTAAACCTGTCTAGTGTGTGTGTTTTTATTTATTTTTTATTGACACTTTTTTTTCCCTCAGGTGAATGGGTAGGGTTACAATGTACCCCATACTCATTCACATAGGGTAGGGGGCCGGGATCTGGGGGGCCCCCTTATTAAAGGGGGGATAGTGGATTCCGATAAGCCCCCGACAATCCTGGCCATTGGTTGTCTCATTAACATGGGGACAAGGTGCTTTGGGGTGGGGGGCGCAGGGTGCTCCCTTTCCCCAAAGCACCCACACCCCATTTTGAGGGCCTGCGGCCTGGAACAGTTCAGGAGGGGGGGCGCTGCTCGCTCATCCCCATCCCCTTTCCTGACTGGCTGGGCTGCGTGCTCGGATAAGGGTCTGGTATTGATTTTGGGGGGATTTTTGTTTAAGTTAAAATCAATATTTTTTGCTAGAAAAATTACTTGGAACCCCCAAACATTATATATTTTAGCAGAGACCCTAGGGAATAAAATGTCAATTGCTGCAATATTTTATGTCACACAATTTGCCCAGCGGTCTTTCAAATGCAATTTTTTGGGAACAAATACAATTCAATGACAAAAAAAAAATAAAAAATAAAAAAAAAACCCACACACAAGCACAGTAAAGTTAGCCCAATTTTTTTTTTTTTAATGTGAAAGATGATGTTACGCCACGAGAATGAGAGAATCGTAATTTAAGCAAAAGATAAATAAATAAAAAAAAATAAAAATTAAGAGATTCTAATTTTAGCCAGAATCATGCAGCTCTAGTAGGGACCCCTAGGCACTTGCACTTTACACCTGTCAGTAGTTTGCTTTAGTTTTTTTTTACCTCATTGAAATTGTCTCGTCAATGTAACCCAAAAACTTAATGCTAAAAGCTAAAACCCCCTTAACCCCTTAAGGTATGTACCAAAAGAATCACCAAAAGTGAACAGTCCATGACCAAGACCCCATGATAATAATAATAATAATAATAATAATAATAAAAAAATAAAAAAAAAGTAAGGAGGTTTTATGAATGACTGCAATATGTGTGAAAGCTATTGCCATTGACAAAAGGGCTGGCTATACCTGCTGTTGCATAGTTAAACAATCTAATCACAACAGAAGCAAGCTGCGGGGAAACCCAGACATTAACCGCATATGCAAAGTACTAGAAACCTTTTAAAAGGAAAAGTAGAGTAGATTTTCAGTGAGCACATAGCTCAAGTTATTAGAGCATTTACCTTAAAGGCAGAGTTCATCTTTCCTTTTGAAAAAATGTAAAGCCCAAATGTGAGAAAGTAAAAGTACCCTGCGGTGGGGGCCTGCTCCTGCGCTGAATGGGTTAAATGCTCATTTAGCCTAGGGAAAGGTAAAAGCAGTTTTACTTACCCAATCGTCTGCTACGAACAGCAGATTGCGCCTCGGTATCCTCAAGTCCAAGGCAGGGCGCTATAGTCCCTTCATCGGTCTTGATAACGTCCCAGGCATCTAACTGCCAGACTGCAGGGGAGAAGAGGCTGCGGAAAAACAGTCTAGCAGCGCGGAGGTTCAGGTACGTAAAACTGCATTACCCCATCCCCCTAGACATGAACGAGCAGTTAAAGTGAAATTCCAGGCTGCCAAGCACTTTAAAAAGTTTGTTTGAGCCAAGCCAAGATCCATTACTAAACTATGTGTGTGCTCCAATACACTGTAATAGCATTAGCTTCATATAGAAAAGGCCGACTGGGTTCTGGCAAGGGAAGACGTACTTTTCCCAGCATTCATCTTTAACCACTTGTCACCCGTAGGACGTCATATGACGTCCTGGACTTGAAGTAGAGATTCATGAACGATGCCAGCAGCTACAGGCATCATCCAAATATATTTTTCAACTGGCGATTCCCTCTAACGTAAAAGTCATCCTAGCTGCTGGATTACTTTTACAGGCAGTAGGAGGGGATGTCCCCCTCTTTCTGGTCACCCATCAGCGCCTCTCCAGGTCCTCCTGTGTGATCAGAGAGCCTGGGATCAGAGCCAATGGGTTACTACAGAGCTGGCCGAAGACCAGATGGTCCCCAGCCATCTCTATGATCCTGGGAGGCCAGAAGCAACGTCATGATGTCACTTTCAGCTCTGGCAGATGTAAACACCGCATTTTTTTCTTTTTGGTGGAAAGCAGAGATCAATGTATTTTTTTTTTTTTTTTTTTTAAATCCTATGCTTTTCAGGGTAAAAAGATCTGTCATGCCTTATTTCTATCACAAGGGAAGTTTATATATTTCTTGTGGTAGAAATAAAGTGATAAAAAAAAAAAAAAAAAAAAAAAAAAAAAAAAAAAGGGACAGTATAAAAATATAGAAGCGAACACATATGTAAAATGTTTGCAAACATGTGAGATATTGGTGCAAGCGCTATAGCGAGAGCAATAATGCTAGCACTGGACCTCTAACTGTAAAGATGTCTAAAGTGGTGCCTATGGAGATTTCTTCATTACTGTAGTTTGGTGCCATTTCACAAGTGTTCGCAATTTTAGAGTGACATGTTAGGTATTTACTCAGTGTAACATCTTTAAGATTTTACCAAAAAGAATTACATAAATTACCTTTCCTGCCCAGGTCAATTTTCAGAGCTGTCGCACTTTGAAAGATAATTGCATGGTCATGCAACACTGTACCCAAATTCAATTTTATCTTCTTTTTTCCCCCCACACAAAAGTAGTATTGAAATACTGCTGGGTTGTTTTTTTTATAGCAATAAATAAAAAATTAAAAACAAAAATTGTTTCATAGTTTGTTATAAAATCTCTCCTTCATTAATGAGTGTTGATGAGGTTGCACTGATAAGGCGGCACTGGTGGGCACAGAAAAGGCAGCAGCAGCTCTGTGTGAAGGACCGATGTCCCTCTGACAAAAGCCAGTGGTTGGCTTTTTTTCCCTCATTGGCTGACAGCTGATCACATGGTAAGGGGCCAGGATTGAGCACGGGATCTATCAACACACTCTCGGCAATTAAGGCACGCTCTGTAGTCGCCATTTTGCTATAGCGAGGGCAGGAGGTGGTTAATCACCACTGGGTTTTTTATTTTTTGCTATACAAACTTAAAAAAAAAAAAAAAAAAGAAGAATATATATTTTTATAGTTTATTATACAATTTTGCAAACATTTTTCTCCTTCATTGATGTGCGCTGATGAGGCTGCACTGAAGAGGCAGCATCGGTGGGCACCGATGGACACTGGTAGGCGGCACTGAATGCGACACGGATGAGGAGGCACTGATAGAAGCTGATAGGCAGCACTGATGGGCACTGGTGGGACTGCACTGATAATCAGTGTCGAGGTCCCTTTAACACAAGTCAGTAATCTGCTTTCTTCTTCTCTCCTCAAACTGACAGCATAAGGCACACCAGGCTGGAATCGGATTGCATAGGTGTTCACACTTAAACAATCTGATTCTGTCAATAGCACTGCGTTTTGTGAATAGTTTTTGGGTGAACATTGACACCCCTGTGATTCGCATGAACACTTGTGCAATTTCAATGTAGTGCAGGATACGCATACGCACAGAATACGCTGCGTTTCCCTCACTGCATATATGTGAACCGAGCCTTAAATATACCACCTTTTTAAAAATGTTTTAGGCCTCTTTCACACTGATGTCCCGTTCAGGCCCGCCTGTCAGTTTTTCAGGCGGACCTGAACGGGTGCTCCATAGAGGTCTATGGAGCGTCGGATGTCAGCGGTGACATGTCCGCTGACATCCGACCCGCTCCGATCCGAAAAAGTGTAACGGAGGAAAAAGCTATTTTTCCATCCGTCTGCGGATCGGATGACGACGGGCACTGCGGTCCGTCGTCATCCGATCTCCCATAGGGGAGAGCGGCGCTGTGACAGGTCCGTCCCTGCGCAGTGTGTAGAGACGGAGCTGTCATCTCCCTGCTCAGCGGGGATCGGCGGAGTGATCCCTGCTGAGCAAACGGATATCCACGGGGCGGATCAGAACTGATCCGCCCCGTGTGAAAGGACCCTTACTGTTGCTATACAGCAGTGATGCCAAACCTTTCTCACCCCAGTGCCTAAGCTGCAACGCCAAACCAACTTATTTATTTCAAAGTGCCAACACTTATGATAATCATATAGCACAACAGGCATTGTAGTCAGTTCAGCACTCACGTGGCGCCCAACACCCCCCGGTCAGTGTCGTGTGCCTGACAACATCTTCTTTTTTGTCGGTGCCTGCGATCACCCTCCTCATTCATGTGTCCACTCAGCACTGTCCCCTCGCTCCTCTCTGGCTGGCTCAAATCCAGGGGCTGTTCTCCCTCTCTCTCTCGCATTTCACTCGTCTTCACACTCCTCTCACCCTTGCTCTCCCTTCTCCTTCAGCCCCTTTTTTTTTCCCCCCAGGCTCAAGGCTGTCCCTCATATTTTTGCAGGGCATGCTGGGGCTGTGATTTTCCTTTACTTAATTAAAATGGAGCCAGAGTCTTCCAGGACTACATTTCCCATGGTGCACTTGTTCCGGCTCCTCATTGGTCCCTGGCTGCAGCCAACTAGGAGTCCTCTTGTCGGCTCTTTCCTCTACTGCAGTGCACAACTGAAAAATAAAATGCCTGTTTTATGTTGCTATGGGCAAGCACTCATCTTTTTCCCCACATCCCAGGCAGCCCTACTGGGCTCCAGCCAGACTTCTGCCCTGGCCTGATAGTAAACACCTGGGACTCTCCTCACCTCCCCATTTGCTGGCCAGCCTTGTTGTTGATGTTCCCCTGCCCAACCCCCCCCCCCAACACAGAGACGCAGATTGGTGTTACAGACGCATGCTCTAGCCAGGCTCCCATGACTGACACCTGTGCTGACCAATTGCCTCCTTATATGGGACCTGGGCATCTCAGGGAAGCCAATAGGTGAGATGCATAAAAGGGGGGAGGGGGCAGGACTACAGGAGACCGTGCATGCCCTGCTGGTAAAGCCTGAGCCAAGTTAGTAGACCAAGCATATTTTTTAATGGGCGCTCTTTTTCTGTTACAGACAAAACAAAAGATGGTGGCCCTACTCGCATTCCCACAGAGAGGGCTCTGCATGCTATAGGTCCGCCATCGCTGCTATATAGTATAGTGTGACATAACAGAAATCCATTCATGCAGACTTGATAGCGGTTAACCCTGCCCGGCCTTCGGGTCCTGGTGGAGCCTTCTGATACATCTGCACATGTGCAGGAGATTTCCCATGCATGTAAAAAGACGGCAAATGTTTGGGACTTCCATATTAGCTCTATTTGTGCATGCGTGGGAGAAATCCTGAGTCCACATATGTGCCACAGGGCTTACTCGGTGCACAAAACATTATCCAAAAGGGGTGGTAGGGGAGTAATGCAAAAGTCAAAATTATATACAATTGTAAAAATAAAATAATAAGAGGTGAACCAACGCTGAACCCCCTCCCCACCCCCCAGTTCTTCACTGTACTTACCTCCGGCAATCCTGAGCCGTCAGGTCTCTCGCAAGCAATCCACAATTTCGACCTCCCTACTGTTCTCGTTCATAACGTCATGGCGCTGACCAATCAGAATCCATCTGGTTCATCCTGGAAGTGCTGATGGAGAAGAGGGAAAACAGTGGGAATTAAATCCTGGCCTGCTGGAGACCACGGGAGCCCTGACAGCTCAGGATCACCGGAGGCAAGTAGAGAACTAAACGGGTGCGGGTGGTTGTTACCCGCTGTTAATAAATTTACCATTACTTTTTTTTCCTGTAATGGTGAACTAAAATGGTTTGGGAGATTTACTAAAACTGTAGAGTGCAAAATCTGGTGTCATTCAGCATAGAAACCAATCAGCTTCCAAGTTTTGTCAAAGCTTAAATTGAACAAGCTGAAGTTAGAAGCCGATTGGTTACCATGCACAGCTGCACCAGATTCTGAGTTCTCCGGTTTCAGTAAATCTACCCCCCCAAAGCCCTGTTCAAACTATACGCACCCTTGCCCATCGCAGTCCCAATGTGTAGGCAGGTGCAATCTATTTTCTCCACTGCAGGTGGTGCTGAACCTCAGGGGCATTATAGCTGAAGAGGAAGTCAAGAGGAACATGGTTCTGGATCCCAGGCTTTTCATGTGTGGGCAGTGTAGGGACAGGCCACTTGTCTGACAGGGACAGTAGAGGTTAGTGATGAGAAGGGAAATGGCAGGGACATGCTATTCTTCCTGGAAGCCTCCCAGTTTGGACGCAGACCAGCCAGACCACATTCTATCCCTCGAGACAGACGCTGCCAGAGCATCCGAAACCTGCTGTTACCCTATTCTCTGCAACATCCTGTGAGTGCTCCCGGTCGGGTTGTCCTCCCGCCAGATAGTTGACTGTGTTCAAACTTTACCTACAATATGGTTCTCTTAATGCATCTGGTCTCCAAGTGTTTACTGCTGCCACAATACACTGCGCCTCCCCACAAACGCACAGACAAAGCAACCTGTCTCGGGTCCTAGAAGTTCAGCTCACACCAAGGGGATAAAAAAATTTAAATAAAATTATACTACTAAATTGCACTATTTTTTTTTTCAATGCAGTGCTATGACGCACTACACCTCATCACAACCCATGATGTTGAATGTCATTTTTGCAACTTTGCAATAAAGTAAAAAAATAAAAATAAAAAAATAAATATAATAATAATAATAATAATAATAATAATAATAATAATAAGTAAATCAAGCGATGCGGTAGTTGATTATACACAATAAATGTAGGGCATGCACAATTTTTTTCAAACGCAGTGCTGCAACTCACTACACCATAAAGCAACCCATGCTGTTGAATAAAGCCAAATGTCACTTTTGCAACAAAGTTGAAAAATATGCAAACAGTTTGACGCATAGTTCATTGTATATAATAATTGTCGGGCATGCAATACTTTAAAATTGCAAAAAGAATGCCGGTGTCCTATCATATATGGTCCCCCATTGGATAGTGTCCGCTGTGTACTGCGCATGCGCAGTACACAGCACACACAGACTCCAAAAATAGCCGAGGATGAACGGCGCCTGCGCCCTGAGTCCTTGTTCTATCCCCACCATCCAAGTGGACATAGAGTAGGAATATAAAAGAGCCGAGAGCAGAGAGGCCGAGCCCGAAGCGTGGCGAGCGAAGCTCGTCTGCGAGGGGCCCCTCTAATTTTCCGAACCCTATGTCCTCTTGGATGGTCGGGCTACCACCTCCACTTACGGCGCAGTTCATCTTCGGAGATTTTCCGAAGCTTCTTCTGCCCCGTACTGTGCATGTGCAGTACGGGGCGGACACTATATGATGGCAGGACACTATCTGCCAGAACACCGGTGTTCTGTCAAAAAGTGTCTGGCCATCGAATAGTGTCCGCCCCATACTGCGCAGGTGCAGAGCTTGCGCAGTACGGAGGAGAAGGAGACTCCGAAAGTCTCCGAAGTAGAATGGCGCCTGCGCACTGAGTCCAGGTTGAAGCCCCACCATCCAAGTGGACATATGGTTACTCATAGTAACAGGGCCCCTCGCCGTCTTGCTTCACTCGCAATGCTTCGGGCACGGCCTTGCTTCACTCGGCTATTTTTTATTCTATGTCCACTTGGATAGTGGGGATTGAACCTGGACTCACAGCGCAGGCGCCGTTTATCTTCGGAGATGTTCGGCTTCTCCTTGTCCTCCGTAAGCGCAGTACAGGGCGGACACTATCCGATGGGGGACAGCAACTCGATTGCTTCTTCTTAATTCTTATTGAGCAAGCACAACAGTGCGACATCATATTACCATGCAATACTTTTACGCACTGCTGCGACTCACTACACAACATCACAACCCATGTTGTTGAATAAAGACGAATGTAATGTTTTAACTTTGTTGCAAAAGTAAATAGTGTGATGCACCTTTTAACTTTTACAATGTGCGCCAGTGGCTGTGGTACAATGCACTTTAAAAAGGGAAAGGAAAAAAGTATTTTGGCTTCTTCTGCACAGGGGGAAAAAAATAAAATAAATAAAAAAAACACGTAACTTGCAAGCATAGGTCAACACACACTAGACACAAAGCGCACAATGTGAATCCAGCCACAGGCCTGCACCGTTTAATCTTTTACAACACACGCCAGGGGCTGCAGTCCAAATGCACTTTAAGGAAATGGAAAGGTATTTGGGCTTCTTCTGCGCAGGGAAAACAAAACGCAGCATACAAGCGCACATCAACGCATGCTAGAGGCAGTGCGCGCACACACACTGAATCCAGCTACAGGCTTGTGCCATTTATCTTCTATAATGCACACTGGCGGATGCGGTACAAAAGCATCACAATGCAATTTAAGGGAAGGGGAAAAGTATTTTGACGACTTCTGTGCAGGGAAAACAAACACACAAACGCACGCTAGACGCAGTGCGCAGAGCCACAGGCTTGCACCAGTTATCTTTTACAGCACACTCCAGCGGCTGCGGTTCAACACACTTTAATGGAAAGGTATTTTGACTTCTTCTGCGCAGGGAAAAAAACGCAACATGCAAGTGCACGTCAATGCGCACTAGACGCGGCACAAACAGCGTGAACCCAGCCACAGCTTGTGCCACTTATCTTTTACAATGCATGCCGGTGGCTGCAGTACAACGCATTACAATGCAATTTATAGGAAAGGAAAAGTATTCTGGCTTCTTCTGCGTAGGGGGGAAAAAAAATAAAAAATAAAACACAGCATGCAAGCGCGTGTCAACGCATGCTAGACACAGTGTGAACCCAACCACAGGCTTGCACCATTTATCGTTTACAACGCACGTCAGCGGCTGCAGTAAAACGTACTTTAAGGGAAAGGTATTTTGGCTTCTTCTGCACTAGGGAAAAGAACGCAGAATGTGGAGTCTAGACGTGGCGCACACAGCGTGAACCAAACAGGCTTGCGCCATTTATCTTTTACAACACACGCCAGTGGCACAACGCACTTTAAGGGATAAAAAAATAAATAATTTTGGCTTTTTTTGCAAAGGGAAAATAAACACAGCATGCAAACTCACGTCACCGCACACTAGAAACAGCATGAACCAAGTGACAGACTTGCGCCATTTATCTTTTACAGGGCACGCCAGCGACTGTGGAACATTTAAAAGGGAAGGTATTTTGGCTTCTTCTGCGCAGGATGCAAGTGCACATAAACACAGTGTTAGCCAAGTCGGAGGCTTGCACCATTTATATCTTTTACAACGTGCGCCAGCGGTACAACGCACTGCAAGGGAAAGGAAAAAAACGCAGCATGCACACACATGTCAACGCACGCTAGACGCGTGAACCCAGCCATAGGCTTGAGCCATTTATCTTTTACAAAGCACTTTTAAAGTGGATGTAAACCCCTTTCAAGAAATCTGACCTGGGCACATATCTGTATTGCTTACTTATCTTTTTAAAAGCACTAAGTAAAGTGTTTTTCTGCTGCTCCATTCCTCTTATCAGCATAACTTCTGACAAGTTCTGACACAGGAGATATAAGCAGCTGGAAATTTGTGTCTGGAAGGATGATTAGAAGGAGATAAGCAAGAAGTTGGTCTAATCACAGCACAGCTCTGCAAGTTTCTACGTTCCTCTGCCTATGTAGGTGGGGGAGAGCCTTTCCTCCAATCAGCTCACACGTGTATGCCCAGACTCCCCTCCTACTGCTGAAACAGGAAGAAAAATTTCTAACACAATGTGTTACACTGTCTAAAGAATATATAAAGCTGAAGACAGCAGATACACATGTAAAACTTATGTAGGGTGATTTGTTTCATCCCTGTGTATCATCTGAGGCTGTTCACTTCACTGGGTACATGTGAGGGCTTACATCCACTTTAACCTCCCTGGTGGTTTTCCCAAGTGCGGCTCTGGGTTAAATTTTAGCACCATTAGTGGTAACCCCGAGCCACACCTGGGATTGCATTGCAGGATCCTGGTGCGGTATACTTATCTTGACCCCAGGATCCTGCAATGTGCCCCCCGCTGTATCCTCCACCCGATGCCTCTCTGTGCGGGGCTCCATTCCCTGCAAGCAGGGGCAGAGCCCAGTGGCAAGTTTAAGAAAGTGAAAAATCATAATACATACAGTAAACTGTAATCTTACAGATTACATTACTGTATGAAATTATTTCACATCCCTTTTGTCCCCAGCGCTTTGTTCAGTGCCCTGCATGCAGTTTTTATATTATATATACTGTCCTTTTTGCCTGGAAACTGGAGATTGTCCATAGCAACCAAAAAGTGTCACTTTACGTCAAAAGTGGTTTTAGACCAGCTAGAAAACAGCGATAGTAAATAAGAACACTTGCAGAAATGAGCGATAGTGAATCGTGGGGGAAATTCGTTTTGTTATTACATTATTTTTTATAATTATATTATAATTTATGATTTTGTGTTTCAAGCTTCATCATACCCGGGATATCTAGTAGCCCTTGTACACACGGTCGGAGAATCCGTCGGAATGTGTCCTATCGGACCGTGTAGTCGGATAATCCGACTGTGTGGTATGCATCGGACTGATTCCGTCGGACCCAATTTTCCAACTTGTTGGAAATAATTTCCGACAAACTGGTCCGATCGGACATACTCCAAACATGTGTAGAGAATTCCGATCCGACAAAGTGCCACGCATGCTCAGATCAAATTCCTACACCAAAGCTATTGGCTACTAGCCTGAACGTATTCCCGTCGTAATGAAATAACGTCATGTTCTGAAAGATCGGATTTTCCGCCAACTTGGTCCGACCGTGTGTATGCAACAGTTTCGGACAGAATCCGTCAGACAAAATCCAACGGATTTGGTTGGCAGAATGTCCGGCCGTGTGTACAGGGGCTTAGACTCTTGTTTGGACAGATTTAAGTGTGTTATTGCTAAGAATTACAGGCCTACAATATAAAAAACGTCAAATTTATATGCAAAATAATTGTACCACTTTGAGAGGGAGGCTACAAGGGAAAGGACAGGTATTTTGGCTTCTTCTGCACAGGGAAGACAAACGCAACATGCAAGCGCACGTCAATGCACAGAGTGTGAACCCAGCCACAGGCTTGTGCCATTTATCTTTTACAACACATCACAACGCATCGTTAATGGAAAAGAAAGGTATTTTGGCTCCTTCTGTGCCAGGGAAAAAAAAATGCAGTATGCAAGCGCATGGCAACGCACGCTAGACATAGCACACACAGCGTGAACCCAGCCGCAGGCTTGCGCTATTCATCTTTTACAACACACACCAGCGGATGTGGTACAACGCAATTTAAAAGAGGAAGTAAACCCTGATGAGTTTACTTCCTCTTTCATTCCCTGCAAAAGGTAAAGCATAATGGACTACTATGCATCGCATAGTAGTCCATTATGTGTCACTTACCTGACACAGGAGCCAGCGAAGTCACCGCTGTCCCCTGTAGTCCGGCACATCCATCTTCTCGGTGGGCCTCGCCGCTGTCATTCGGCGAAGCCACGATGACGTCACTCCAGCGCATGGGAGGCGCCACTCGCGGCATATCGCCGCTGACCGCGGCACGCTACCTGTCTTTCGGCAAATATCTCCGTATAGGTTTAGGAGATATTTCTTGGACCTACAGGTAAGCCTTAATCTAGGCTTACCTGTAGGTCAACGTTGGTTCTAAAGGGTTTACAACCACTTTAAGGGAAGGGGAAGAAATAAAAGGTTTATCGCATTCTTCTGTGCAGGGAAAAAAAACAAAAAAAAAAAAAAACGCAACATGCAAGCGCATGTCAACACACACTAGACGCAATGCACACAGCGTGAACCCAGCCACAGGCTTGCGCCATTTATCTTTTACAACACATGCCAGTGGCCATGATACAACACACTTTAAGGGAAAGGAAAAGTATTTTGGCTTCTTCTGTGCAGGGAAAGAAAATGCACATCAACGCACGCTAGACGCAGCGTAAACAGCGTGAAGCCAGCCACAGGCTTGCGCCATTTATCTTTTACAACGCGCACCAGTGGGTGCGGTACAATGCACTTTAAAGGGAAAGGAAAAGTGTTTTTTTGCACACGTCAACACACACTAGACGCGGCGCACACACAGTATGAACCCAGGCACAGGCTAGGCCATTTATATCTTTTACAACACACTTTAAAAAGGGAAAGCAAAAGTATTTAGGCTTCTTTTGAGCAGGGAAAATAAATAAATAATAAGCAACATGCAAGCTCACGTCAACGTACATTGGAGGCAGCGCACACAGCATGAACCCAGTCACAGGCTTCCGCCATTTATCTTTTTCAACGCACAATGCAGCGGCACAGCGCACGCTAAGGGAAAGGAAAGGTATTTTGGCTTGTTCTGCGGGGGGGGGGGGGGGGGGGTTGCAGCATGCGCATCAACGTACACTAGATGCGGCGCACACAGCGTGAACCCAACCACTGGCTTGCGCCATTTATCTCTTACACCGCACTCCATCAGCTAGGGTACAACGCACCTTAAGGGAAAGGAATTTTGGCAGCTTCTGCGCAGGGGAAAAAAAAACGCAGCATGCAAGTGCACATCAACGCAGTGCACACAGCGTGCACCCAGTCACAAGCTTGCACCATTTATCTTTCACAACACGCCAGCGGCTGGGTTACAACAATTTGAGGGAAAGGAAAAGTATTTTGGCTTCTTTCAAGCAGGGCAAAAAAAAAAAAAAACGCAACATGCAAGTGTGCGTAAACGTACGCTGGAGGCAGTGCACACAGCGTGAACCCAGTCACAGGCTTGCGCCATTTATCTTTTTCAACACACGCCAGCGGCTGCAGCAGTACAATGCACATTAAGGGAAAGGAAAAGGTATTTCGAGTTCTTCTGTGCAAAAATAAATAAAAAATAAATAAATAAAAAAAAAAAGCACAGCATGCAAGTGCACATCAATGCACGCTAGACAAGAGTGCGCACAGCGTGAACCCAGTCACAAGCATGCGCCATTTATCTTTTACAACACATGCCAGTGGCTGAGGTACAACACAATTTAAGGGAAAGGAAAATAATTTGGGCTTCTTTTGAGCAGGGTAAATAAAATAAAAAATGCAGCATGCAAGCGTACATCAATGCAAGCTAGACGCAGCGCACAGTGCGAACCTAGTCATAAGCTTGCACCATTTTTTACAACGCACACCAGTGGCTGCGGTACAACGCACTTTAAAGGGAAGAGAAAAGTATTTTTATTTTTTTTGCTCCTTCTGCAACACACACTACGCACAGGCTTGCGCCATTTATAAAACTTTTACACGCTTTAAGGGGGGGGGGGGGGGGGGGGGGGAGTATTTTGGCTTCTTTTGAGCAGGGACAAAAAAAAAAAAAAAAAACGCAACATGCAAGCTCACGTCAACGTACATTGGAGGCAACGCACGCAGCGTAAACCCAGTCACAGGCTTGCGCCATTTATTCTTTTTCAACGCACGAATCAGGACAATGCAGGGTAAGGAAAGGTATTTTGGCTTGTTATGCATGGGGGGGGTAAGAGAATGCAGCATGCAAGGGAGCACCAACGAACACTAGATGCGGAGCACACAGCGTGAACCCAACCACTGGCTTGCGCCATTTATCTCTTACACCGCACTCCAGCAGCTAGGGTACAACGCACCTTAAGGGAAAGGAATTTTGGCAGCTTCTGCGTGGGGGGGGGGGGGGGGGGGGCGGGGGTGTATGCAACGCACGTCAACGCAAGCTAGATGCAGTGCACAGTGTGAACCCAGCCACAAGCTCACGCCATTTATCTCTTACAATGCATTCAGCAGCTAGGGTACAACGCACCTTAAGGGAAAGGAAATTGGGCTTCTTCTGCGCACCTGCACAGGGGGGGAAAAAATGCAGCATGCAAGCGCACGTCAACGTACATTGGAGGCAGCGCACGCAGCGTGAACCCAGTCACAGGCTTCCTCCATTTATCTTTTTCAACGCAGGAGCGGCAAAATGTACACTATGGGAAAGGAAAGGTATTTTGGCTTGTTCTGCATGGGGGGGGGGGGGGGGGGGAGATTCAGCACGCAAGCGTGCATCAATGTACACTAGATGTGGCGCACACAGCGTGGAAACAACCACTGGCTTGCGCCATTTATCTCTTACACCGCACTCCAGCAGCTAGGGTACAACGCACCTTAAGGGAAAGGAAGGTTGGCTTCTTCTGCACACGTGAGCAGGGGGGAAAAAATGCAGCATGCAAGTGCACGTCAACGCAAGCTAGACGCAGCGTACAGTGTAAATCCAGTCACAGGCTTGCGCATTTATCTTTTTCAACGCACGAATCGGCACAATGCACGCTAAGGAAAGGTATTCTGGCTTATTCTGCGAGGGGGGGGGGGGGGGTGAAGCATGCAAGCGCGCATCAACGTACACTATATGCGGCTCACACAACGTGAACTCAACCACTGGCTTGCGCCATTTATCTCTTACACCGCACTCCAGCAGCTAGGGTACAACGCACCTTAAGGAAAAGGAAGGTTGGCTTCTTCTGCACACGTGAGCAGGGGGGGAAAAAAATGCAGCATGCAAGTGCACGTCAACGCAAGCTAGACGCAGCGCACAGTGCAAACCCAGTCACAGGCTTGCACCATTTATCTTTTACAACGCACACCAGTGGTAAAACCCACTTTAATGGAAAGGTATTTCAACTTCTTCTATGCAGGAAAGAAAAAAAAAACACAACATGCAAGTGCACATCAACGCACATTAGATGCAGTGCGCACAGCGCGAACCCAGCCACAAGCTTACGCCATTTATCTTTTACAACAACACGTCAGCGGCTGAGATACAATACAATTTAAGGCAAAGGAAAAGTATTTTGGCTTCTTCACATGTGGGAAAAAAAAAAAAAAACGCACCATGCAAGCGCACTTCAACGCACGCTAGACGCAGCGCGCACATCATGAACTGAGCCACAAGCTTGCAGCTGTTGGGTTTCTACCTGAGGCAGGGTCTGTAGGCCTGAACAGGTATGTGCAGATGACAACAGTCTGTGGCACACAACAATCTGCAGTACACATGCACGTGTGATTATAATCATTTGCATTCTGCACCCCCCTCCCCCCACACACACACAGATCAATCCCCCGGCTGCAACACCTTCCCGCAGCTGCATGCCTTCTTCTATGAAGCCATTCCTATTTGAGCATTTTCATGCCCTTTCAGCTCTCGCCCCCCCTACTCCCCCCCCACTTGGTACTGCCCACACCATACGCTTCAGTGCAGTGGGCAGAACCAAAAGGGGCATGAAGGGGGGGGGTGGGTGGGCCGAATCCTGGAAACCCCAAATACAAAAGCCTGCGAGGGAAGTAGAGGAAGGGAGACGGAGGAGGAGGGGTTAAATCGTATATAGCCCGGATAGAATGTAAGGACCGGCACCCCTCCCGAGGTGGACACGTTTACAGGCACCCCCCTTCCCCCTCTGGGAAGCACACACAAAAAGCAAAGGGGGAAAAAAATCTCAGTTTCATTCATAAGAGATGCCCAGGAAGGGGACGGAGGGCTGACACGGCTCCACCGCGGCCTACAAACTAGCGGAGACGCCGCAAATTAAAAGTTAAGAGGAGAACTTACCTAAAATGGCCACTGCTGCAGCCAAAATACAAACAGCTATTATTTGGTGAAGTTTAGCACAAGACACCCTGCAAGGACACCCTAACCTGACGGCGGAACGCCTCCCCTCCGCGCTCATTGGTCGCCTGTCTGGCAGGCCGCACCGAGGCTCGCCGCTGATTGGACGGCGGCTTGTCAAACAAGTGGTGGTCGTTTCAAGGCTGGTTGCGGCGTGGTTATTGCTTTGCTCCATTGTGCTGCTATTTGCATGGATGAGATGTGCGCTGTGATTGGCTGAGCGGAGGGAAAGGGGGGTACTGGAGGGGGTGCAGTGTGTGAGACAAGGGGGAGGAGGAGGAGGGGGGACTCAGGGGGGGTCCTGCTGGATATTTGAGCTGCTTTTTCCTGCTGGCTTCATACTAATCTCTATCATGCATTTCATAGCATGCAGCCCCCAGGTATACTGGGAGAAGAACTGAGGGCTGCTGGGTAGACTGGTGCTGCATAGAGATGGCATGTGCTGGAAAACACACCTCCCAATTTATGGGCACAATGGGTATGTCTGCCCCAGGCTGCCAATGGGCACAAGGGGTATGTCTGCCCTAGTCTGCCAATGGGCACAAGGGGTATGTCTGCCCCAGGCTGCCAATGGGCACAAGGGGTAGGTCTGCCCTAGGCTGCCAATGGGCACAAGGGGTATGGCTGCCAATGGGCACAAGGGGTATGTCTGCCCCAGGCTGACAAGGGGTACATCTAATTTAAGGTTATGGGATGGGAGCTCATGGGATATGCCTCATCCAGGTTTGTCAGTGGCCACAAGGGGTCTAATTCAGGTTGGCAATAGGCACATGAGATATGTCTAATCCAACTTGACAGTGCGCACAAGAGGTATGTCTGATCTAGGCTGGCATTGGGCACAAGAGGTATGTCCCTTAATGGATGGCAATGGGGTATGTCTAATTTAGGCTGGAAGTGGGAACAAGATGGGTTTCTATTTCAGGCTGGCAAAGGGGTATGTCTAATCTAGTCTGGCAATTGGCACAAGGGGTATGTCTGCTGCAGGCTGACAGTGGGCACAAGGTGAGTGTCAAATTCAGGCTGGCAATAGGCATATATGTCTGATCCAACTTGAGAATGAGCACAAGGGGTAATTCTGCTTCAGGTTGGCAGTGGGCACAAGGGGTAGGTCTGCCGCAGTGGGCACAAGCGGTATGTCTGATCAAGTTTGGTATTGGGCACAAGGGGTATGTCTGCAGGTTGGCAGTGGGCACAAGGGTGTATATCTAATTCTGGTGGGCACAAGGGGTCTGTTTCTCACTGGATGGCAGTGGGCACAATAGGTATCTCTAATTCAGTTTTGCAATGGGCACATGGAATACGTCTAATTCAGCTTGGCAGTGGGCAAAGGGGGAGTTTCTAATTCACGTTTGCAATAGGCACATGAGATATGTCTGATCCAATCTGACAAGAAGCACAAGGGTATGTCTGCTGCAGGTTGGCAGTGGGCACAAGGGGGTATGTCTGATCAAGGTTGGCCATGGGCACAAATGGTATGTCTGTTGCAGGTTAACAGTGGGCACAAGGGGTATGTCTGCTGCAGGTTGGTAGTAGGCACAAGGGGTTTATTTGCTTTGGGTGGGCATCGGTGGTATTTCTGCCGCAGGTTGGCAAAGGTTGTGTCTTGTCCAGTTTGGGAATGGACACAAGGGGTATTCCTAATTAAGGTTGGCAGGGAGTATGTGTGATTGACAATAGGCTCAAGAGGTATGTCTGTTCCAGGTTTCCAATGGTTACAAGGGTATGTCTGCTTCAGGTTAGCAGTGGGCACAAGGGGTATGTCTGCTGCAGATTGGCAGTGGGCAGAAGGGGTATGTCTGATCCAGGTTGACAGTGAGCACAAGGGGCATGTCTTTTCCACTCTGGTAATAGGCACAAGGGGTATGTCTGCTGCAGATTGGTAGTGGGCAGAAGGGGTATGTCTGATCCAGTTTGGCAGCGAGCACAAACTTTTTTACTTATTTTACACTATGGAGGCCTTTACATATTTTTTTCATGGAACCCCTCTACGATTGAGTCCGTTCAGGAAGTGGAGGCTTAACAGCCCAATCTCCCTGGAAGTTGAAAGGCCCTGGCTGGGTGTAAGCCACAGGTGTCTCAGACCTCCCATTATAGGAGGTCTCAGGAGCTGGTATGTGGCCATTTTATAAGGTGGAGGTGTCTCTGATCTGTCACAATTCTACTGTAAAAGTATCCATGATTTAAGAGACTTTCGGATTTCACGTCACTATATGCATATAGACTTTCTTCACTCATCAATAATAATATTTTTATTTATTTAAATAGCGCAGTTTATCGTTTGATTTATTTGTATGTTTAAATTTGATTGGCAAGGGGTATGTGTAATCTAGGTTGGCAGTAGGCACAAGGAATATGACTGCTCCTGGGTGGTAATGGGCTCAAGCGTTATGTCTGAACCTGGTTGGCAATAGGCACAAGGGGTGTGTCTGCTCCAGTTTTGCGATGGGCACAAAGGCTGTGTCTGCTGCAGGTTGGCGCACAAGGGGAATGACTGCTCCTAATCTCAGCTTGTTACCTGTATAAAAGACACCTGTCCACAGAAGCAATCAACCAGATTCCAATCTCTCCACCATGGCCAAGACCAAAAAGCTGTCTAAGGATGGCAGGGACAAGATTGTAGGCTGGAATGGCCTACAAGACCATCGCCAAGCAGCTTGGTGAGAGGGTGATAACAGTTGGTGCGATTATTCGCAAATGGAAGAAACACAAAATAACTCTCAATCTCCCTCGGTCTGGGGCTCCATGCAAGCTCTCACCTTGTGGAGTTTCAATGATCATTAAAACAGTGAGAAATCAGCCCAGAACTACACGGGAGAATCTTGTCAATGATCTCAAGGCAGGTGGGACCATAGTCAACAAGAAAACAATTCCTAGATGGGTTAGCAATATTCCGCGTAGCCAATTTTGTTGGCTTCACAGAAATTGCACCAGGGACTCCGATTATGATTTCCATGGCCAACTTCTTTCACAGAAATTTCTTGATAAAGGCTACCCCACCTCCCTTGTAGATGAGGCCTTTAAGAATTATCATAGTTTACCTATGGGTTCTCGCACATGACCACCATCTGCCACTAAACAACCCACAGATTCAGCACACAATTTCACACCAAATACCGAAAAATTAAAAAAATTCTAGCTGCACGCTGGTCCATACTTCTGGAAGATCCCCATTTAAAGACCATAGTTGATACAAAACCTAAATATGTCCCTAGCAAAATCAAGTCTGCTCAACCAACCTCAGCATCACTGGTCCTGATCCCACTAATAGGGATGTATCAGTGCAAAAAAAAAACCTCCATTTGACTTGTCAGTTCATTCACCACGGTCAAAAAACCTTTACAGTTAAAGGGAAAAGTTGTACCCTAAAAGAATTCTATAACTGTTCTATGGACTATGTCATATATTGTCTCACGTGTCCGTGTGGATTTTTTATGTCGGAGAACCATCAGAGCCCTCGGCACACTTTGGTGAACACAGGCGCTTTATTGAAAAAGGCCGGGATCACCACGGGTCCCAAAGCATTTTTTAGTGCATCACAACCAAGCTACGGTTGGTCTCAGGGTGTGGGTCATTGAGCCTATCCCGGCAACGATATAAACATTTGTGCCAGCAGGAAACATTCTAGATTTACTCTTTGGGTATTTTAACACCAGGAGGGTTAAACAAGGATATTGAGGTCATCCGTTGTTTACTTGTCCTTTAACCCTACCAGCGAGTATATATATCTGCTCCCCCAAACATAATTTTTTACATATCTGTCCACCCTGGGACCTGTTGTCCCAGAGCACCGACATATAAATAGGACCACCTGGACATTGCCACCCAATTCCAATAGAAGGAGTTGTAGCTCCAAACGCGTAGCCTGCCAGCCTCTTCTCTCCCTCTGTGGAAGCTCCCCCAGATGTGTTCATGCAGCCTGTGATGTCACTTCTTTGCATTCCACGCCAGTTCCGGCCTCTTCCTGGTGGGCACGGGACATGCTGCAGACTGACAGAACTACCATACAGCCTTGCACAGAGACTGTATCAGGATACAAGGACCTTCACAGGGACCCCACCAATACAGATGAGCCTATTATGTTCTTACCTTTTTGTAAGTGTGTTTTGATACCTTGCCATTAAAGCCATTTTTAATACTGCACTTAGGTGGCACTTCCGGTGTTCTCCCTTTTACCAAGAAAACAATTGGTACTACACTATGCCATGAAGGACTGAAATACTGCAGAGTTAGTGAGGTCCCCCTACTCAAGAAAGCACTTGTACACTGTCTAATGTTTGATAATGAACAGTGATGTAAGTAACTCCCATTACTTGGGTGGCGTTACCACAATTACATCTACCGCCCGGGACCAGGTAGATGGGACTAGCGAAGGAGGTGAACGTCGCCGCCTCCATCGGCGAGATTGACACCTCGCTAGCCCCGTCGCCTGGTATGGATTTAAAGGGGAACCCCTACGCCGGAAAAATGCTGTGTGGGTCCCCCCCAAAGTCCATACCAGACCCTTATCCGAGCAGGCAGCCCGGCCGGTCAGGAAAGGGGGTGGGGACGTGCGAGCCCCCCACCCCAAAGCACCTTGTCCCCATTTGATGAGAACAAGGGCCTCTTCGCAACAACCCTGGCCACTGGTTGTCGGGGTCTGCGGGCGGGGGGCTTATCAGAATCCAGAGCCCCCTTTAATAAGGGGGCCCCCAGATTCTGGCCCCCTACCTTCTGTGAATGAGTATGGGGTACATCGTATCACTTATATATGAATGGGGCGTGATCACAGGGTGATGTCACATGGTGGCCCCGCCCCTTATGACGTCAGTCCTAAGGCATGCTGGGACCGTGATGTCATAAGGGGGCTCCCAGATTCTTTTTTTTTGTGCCACCTCAGCGAAATTTTGAGAAACTTGGATCAGCTTATCCTTTCATTTTAGTCCTCTCTCCTTTTCACATCATTGTGGCATTTATCATGATTTTTTACTTATGACAATTTATTTATCAAATTTAAAATTTACCTTATGACAAACATTATCCTTAATTAATACATTATCTTTTCTGATCCCATCCTCCCCTTCCCTCTTTCCTCCCCCCCCTATCCACCATAAAAAAAAATAAAATAAAAAAAGAGAGATCTCCAGTCGTCCTTTCTAACGTTATCCTATCTCCTCAGACCTTCCGCATAACTCCATGTTTTTTTAAACTCTCCTTATGACTCCCATTTTGCCTTCTACCCCATACTCTTTTCTTCAATTTCGCATCTGAGACATTCCATCTTGTATACTCCTTCAACTTCATCTATCCACTCCCATATTTGTGGACTTTCAATTTCACCCCACTTTTTCGGTATAAGCCTTTTAGCCGCATTTAGCAGATGTGGTATCAACGACTTCCTATACTGTTCTATTCCTTGTTCAGTTCCATGTAGTAAAATCGCCCATGGATCTTCTATCATATCTTTTCCAGTAATTTCTGTTATTAACTTTAGGATCTCCCGCCAATACTTTTTAAATTTAGGGCAATTCCACCATATGTGGACTGCTGTCCCGAATTCCTTACATCCTCTCCAACACTCTGGGGTTTTACCGACTTGCATTTTACTCCCAGATTCTGATAAGACCCCCCAGACCCCGACAACCAACGGCCAGGGTTGTCGGGAAGAGGCCCATGTCCTCATCAACATGGGGACAAGGTGCTTTGGGGTGGGGGCTGGTATGGACTTCGGGGGGACCCCCACTCCGTTTTTTCGGCGTAGGGGTTCCCCTTTAAATCCATACCAGGCGATGGGGCTAGAGAGGTGTCAATCTCGCCGATGGAGGCGGCGACATTCACTTCCCTTGCTAGTCCCGTCTATAGAATATTAAAAAAAAAAAGTCAGTTACTTTGAGTAACTAATTACTTTTCCAATGTAGTAACTGAGTTACTAACACAATTACCTTTTAGGAGAAGTAATTTGTAACTTAACTAATTACTTTTTTAAAGTAAAATGACCAACACTGATAATGAACATCTGAATGATTCAGAGGAGAACTGAGTGAAAGTGTTGTAGTCAGATGAGACCAAAATCAAGCTCTTTGGCATCAACTCAACTCGCTGGGGAGGAGGAGGGTTGCTGCCTGTGACCCCAAGAACACCATCCCCACCTTCAAATATGGAGGTGGAAACATTATGCTTTGGGGGGGGGGTGTTCTGCTTAGGCGACAGAACAAGGTCACCGCATCAAAGGGACGATGGATGGGGCCATGTACCATCAAATCTTAGGTGAGAACCTCCCTCCCTCAGCCAGGGCATTGAAAATGGATCATGGATGGGTATTCCAGCATGACAAGGACCCAAAGCACACGGCCAAGGCAACAAAGGAGTGGCTCAAGAAGAAGCAAATTAAAGTCCTGGAGTGGCCTAGCCAGTCTCCAGACCTTCATCCCATAGAATATATGTGAAGTGAGCTGAAGGTTAGTGTTACCAAATGTCAGCCTCGGAGCCTTAATAACTTGGAAAGGATCTGCAAAGAGGAGTGGGACAAAACCCCTCCTGAGATGTGTGCAAACCTGGTGGCCAACTACAAGAAAAATCTGACCTCTGTAATTGCCAGCAAGGGTTTTACCACCAAGTATAAAGTTATCTTTTGCAAAGGGGTCAAATACTTTTTTCAAATCAATTTATAACTTTTTTGAAATGCATTTTTCTTGATTTTTTTTGTTGTTATTCTGTCTCTCACTATTAAAATAAACCTACCATTAAAACTATAGACTGATCATTTCTTTGCCAGTGGCCAAACGTACAAAATCAGCAGGGGACCAAATACTTTTTTCCCTCACTGTATGTAAGGTGGAAAATATAACCATGGGAGAATTTTTTTTTTTTTTTTACAGTATTGGAAGAAATAGGGAATGACTGTGAATTGAAGATCAAAAACTTAAAGTGACACTAATGGATATCTTTATGCCGCATACACTCAAGTGGAATGTCCGACAGAAAAAGTCTGACGTAAGGTTTTCATCGTATATTCCGATCATGTGTATGCCTCATCTGACTTTTTTTTTCGAAAATTCTGAAGAACCTAGAAATAGAACATGTTCTAAATATTTCCGACTGAGCCAATACCGCTCGTCTGTATGCTGCCAACGGACCAAAAATTACACATGCTCTGAAGCAAGTACAGAAGCTCTCGGTGTGGTAAAACTAGCGTTCGTATTGAAGCTAGCATATTCTTCACGCTGCTAATTCTGTGATCTTTTAATGCAGCACATTCTTTTCTTTATAATGCTAGAAGAAGGATTAATTAAAAATTATTTTCTAGTGATCTCCATATAATTTTTTTTGTGTGTGTCAAGTTACCACAATAACATTATTATCTTGTATTTTTTATTAACCTCAACGAGTTTGGTGTCCCTTGTTAATTTGACCTTTTTGTTTTTGAAATGTACCTCCCTACTCACAAACAAACTGTCATTTTTGTAGAAAAACACATAGGCAAATGTTTTCTGAAAATAAAATATCCATTTATTCTGGTAACAAAATAAAGAGGAAGGCAACGCTACAGAAACTTTTGGAATTTGCAAAGCCTTTTGGCCTCCATGGCACACATCAAGTCTGTGGAAAAGAAAATTGGAAGCTCAATCTGGTCCAGGAATCTCAGAGATTAGGACCAGCAGCACTACACCAGCCTGCATCTTCTGTCAGACCAGACTGAACCCAGGTCATCACTTTCTTCTCTTCGCTGCAGGCTTCCCTGCAGCCTTCCCTGGAGGCTGTGGCTGTGGTGGTGGACTTGTGGCAGGAGGAGGAGGATGGGCTTGCTCATATTTGTGGCTGTTCTCAGTCAGTGGCCCCTCAACCCCTTCTAAAGGGCCTCAAAAATAATTCCCTCACAGAGGAGGCGTTGGCCCTTCTCCAATACTAGAAACCTGGTGGCTAGATAGCAGCCATAGGCTTCTTCAGCATTGGGGGGGGGGCTCCTGAGGATATTGCTTGCTTCCCTAATGAGGCTTAGTGCTGCCTCCTCCATCATCGTCCCCTTCCTGGGCCTTTTGGTGGTGAGGCAGAGGGGAGGCACCTGGGATTGGATGAGGCTCCTACTTGGCCCGCTCACCTCCTAGCTGCCGCTGGACATGGCCTCCTCCTGGTTGCCACTTTCCAGACCCTCCTCCTGGCTGAGCTCATCCTGTGTATAAAAAAGGAACATAGTTTTAGTTTTTGCTTCATTAAACACACACAATTTTCAGATCATGACTTGCAAATTCATTGTTAATAAATAGAAAAGACTATCATTCTGACCCCAGCATTTTTCAAGCTGATCACAAACATTTTTGGCCACTACTGTCAATTGATATGTATGCATAATTTTTGGATATAATCATTAAATTGTAATCAATTGTCACATCTAGCTAACATCATTAATATTAGGACAATAAATATATAAAAATAATATACCTGGCTCCAGCTGGGCGCATCCACTTCTTCCAGGATGGAAGGCCCAGGTTGTTTCTCATCAGCCTCTGCTGGGGTTGAGAGAAGGGTGGAGGGAAGGCTTCAGTCTGGTCGTCCAGAAACCACAGTTTGTTGAAGTACCACAGCCTGGGGATATACACATTCTCTGCTGATGCTCCTGATTGGAGGGATTTTTGGATCTTATTATGCTCCTTCTTATACATGTTCCTCAAGATCCCAATTTTCTTTTCCAAGAATTGGATGGTTGCATCTGGGACCCGAGTCTTCACAAATTCCAGAATTTCTCCAGCGTTGACTTCCTAGTTTGTTTATTATAATATAAACTGTGTTTCACCTCCCACAAATTCCGCATCTCCCTGAAACTGCCCATAAATTCTGGGTCCTTAAAGTGATTCATATTTCCTGTAAAGACAATACACCAGACAAATGTCAAAAAAACAAATGTCAGCCTAAACTCTCATAATCTTATCCCAATATAGGCCTCAATCTTGAAGCAGTATAGGCCACTTATGTACCAAAGTTAAGATTTTACCTTCGTTAGAACGTTTGTCATCCTTTCTCAGCACAACGATTGTACGTATGACACGCGCGTGTTACTTTTTATATACAATGGGCATGCATTGCTCCCACGTCGCCTGTCCCTGACGTTCTTTCTAGTGTATTCCCCGCCCCTTCTCTTCGGCATGCAGTAGGCACGACATGGCGGAGACACAGCAGGTGTGTGATTGGAGTAACTAGGAGGAGGAAAGCCCGGAGACCGAAACGTCCCGATCCCGGAGGCGACGATTTAAGGCTACAAATATGGCCTTTCTTGAGATGGTGGAGATGGTAGACATCTTGAGGAGGAACGACTATGATGACAAGAATGGACCGTATGCCAACCCCAATGTGAGAAAGGCCAAAATTATGATGAAAGTTGTGAAGAGTCTGTACACAAATTTTGGGGTACGGCGAACAAAGATGCAAATAAGGAAACGCTGGTCAGACCTGAAACAGAGGGAGCAGGATCAGAGAGTGCTTAGAAAAAGTAAGTAGTTGTGTGTTACGATTCTTTATTATTAGTTGCATACTGCGCCATGTGATGTTTTAAAATGGCAAGTTTCAGGTTAGTGGGCACAGTAATCGGTCTCAGCAAACAACGTTCGCTCATTAAATACGATGTTTTGGGCTGATACAGGTTGAATACATTTGGCCAAGCCTAAATATCTCTGTGCTAAAGTATACCTTTTGTTTCTTTCTCATCGGGAACCAAAGACTCGGAGGACACCTCTCAACAGAGGACACCAGGAATCCCCCACCTGAGAAAGAAGGGGAACTCCAAACACCACACCCCGAGGATCTGGAGAAAGGAGAGTTGGAGGAACTTGGCGAACTTGTTGCCACAACAGGTGAGTGTCTGACACCCCAGCTTCAGGTAATATATGTGTGCCTGCATATTTATAAGACATGTTTTTCCCAAAAAATTTTAGGTGATTTGCTGGTTGTGGAAGAGCAAGCTCAACATTTCACAAGTGCAAGTGCGTAACTACTAATCCAGGACATCATGACATGGGGGTTATTTACAAAAGGCAAAGCCACTTTGTACTGCAAGTGCACTTGGAAGTGCAGTCGCTCTAAATCTAAGGGGTAGATCTGAAATGAGTGGAAGCTCATTTTATCACCCAATCATGTGCAAGCTAAAATGCTGTTTTTTATTTTCCTTGCACGTCCTCTTCGGATCTACAGCGACTTTACTTCCAAGTGCACTTTCAGTGAACTTTCAAGTGCACTTGCAGTGCAAAGTGGATTTTTCTTTAGTAAATAACCCCCATGGAATCGTGAAATCGACACCAACTAAATTTTATGGAGCAACAAATGAAGAACATGATTGATGTGTTTGGGAGAATATAAAAGATCTTCAAAATACAACCATTTTCTCAATTGTTGTCTTATTAAAAACACTTTTTTTTAGGAATTAGTAAAAGCCAAATTTTGAAGATGCACACAGTGTGTCAACATGTGCTATTTGCCATCAGGGGATTTCAATGTATGCGTTTGGTAGGTGCAACCCCTTCCTCCCAAATGAAGTAGGTGAGAGGAAGGGGTTGCCCCCCCAAAACACGTACATTGATCCCCCATGATGGGAGATAGCACATGTTGACATTAGGCATGTGATCAGGAGGGAAATCTCCAATTTGTGTGCATCTTCAAAATTTGGCTTTTACAAGGGTGACATCACCCCATCTGATGAAGGCAATATCAAGACACTTTGGACACTAGAATGTCTGATATTGCCTTCTGTTTTTCTACGTTGAACTTTGTAAGTTCCAGAGTTTTGTATGTTATGTTATTAAACATGCCTATTTACAAAAAAAATAAAAAATTTCCAAAAAACAAAAATTGTCAACAAAAATTGAATAACGCACATGTGTGAATGTGCACACAGTAAAAAAATTGCTAATCAACAATGTTTGACTTCTTCTTTCAATGCTCAATACCAGTTGAGGAAATACCAGGAAATTTGAGTTTACAGTGACAACGGGCCTTATTTACTAAAGGAAAATCCACTTGGCACTAGGAGAACCTAGGATACAGCCAAAAACAAACACAAGCAATAAAGAAAAATCAAGATTTTATCAGATAATTCTTTTTTATTAAATTTTTTTTAGACATTGTCTGGCATAGCAATGGCCCCCCTACCTATAAAATAATTGACATGTTTCTCCCGAACTTCACGGGCGTTTTGGGGGGCCAAGCCAGGAGGGCCAGTATCCAGGCCCGCCAGGGGATTTTCTGTAATAAGTGTGGCCTCAGGCCCAATAATTGTGCTGTATGCAGCAGCATAGGATGATATGGTTGATTTTGTAGTCCGCCATATAGATTGCTGTCAGAAACAGGCAGAACCGGCTGGCCATTATCCTGAAGGTATTCGCACTCTTCTCCCCCTGGCCAGCTGGTTAAAAACCCTCCTCTCCAGGGTGAGGGTCATTTGGGGGAATGGCCTCATCAGGTGCTCACCCAGACTGAAGGCTTCATCTGAAATAAAGACAAAGGGGAGTCCATCCATGTTATCCGCATCAGGTGGCAATGCCAGGCCACCAGTCTGGAGACGCTGGTAAAACTCAGTCTGGGCAAAGACTCCTCCATCCGACATCTGGCCATTCTTCCCCACGTCCACCTAGAGGAACTCATATTGTGCCGACACCACTGCCATTAACACTACACTATTAAACCCATTATAGTTATAATAGTAAGACCCCGAATGGGGTGGTGGCATGATGTGGACGTGCTTCCTATCTATAGCCCCTCCACAGCTGGGAAAGCCCCAATGGTCGGCAAAATGGGAGGCCCCAGTACTTTTGCACATAACATTGCAAGCAGATTACACAAAAAACATTCTTGCACAACATCAGTATAGCATTTATTTTAAGGAGTATTTAAAGACAAAAATATAAGGCCCACTTATCAGATTCCTCACCCCTTCTGATGGCCCATTGCTAAAATTGTAGAGGGGGGTTTGAGGTGACCTTGGGAGCAAAAAAGAAAAAAGCCTCCAGCATGCATGAGGATAAAGGGGACATTCACAGCATATTCCAATCATGGTAATTAGAGAATAATGAAAGAAATACAATACTTTAGCAAACATTAAATACATATAATGTGATGTTAAAGGATAAAACTTACCTTAATATAGTCCTTCTGCAGAACCTGAATGATGGCAGAACAGGTCTCTGGAATAATTATGCCCAGAGCCTGGGGGGAAGATGCCTGTAGAGAACTTGAGGTCCTGTATACTTCTCCCAGTCGCCAAGTACCGCAAGGTGGCGACTAGCCTCTGCTCTGGAGTGATGGCTTGCCTCATGCAGATATCCTGCCTGCTGATATAAGGGGTGAGCAAAGCCAACAGATGTTGAAAAATGGGGTCCGTCATCCGGAGAAAGTTCTTGAAGTCATCAGGATTATTCTCCTGGATCTCACGCAGCAGAGGCATGTGGGAGAATTGGTCACGCTGGAGTAACCAATTCTTGGTCCATGAACTCCTTGCCCTGTTCATGGGCTGGGCTTGGGTCAAAGTATAAACCCCAACACCAAGCCCCCACACAGCACGAACTGTACGACGAGTACGTAACCACAACATGGTTTCAAAATGGTTGGCTGGTCAGAACAAACTTAACAGAACACACTGAAGAACAGCAAGGCCTGTGAAGAGCGAGCTGAACATCAGCAACGAGCAGACAAACACACACTGAAAAACAGATATGAACTGACTGCATGCACTGAAGACCAGATAGAAACCCACAAGCACAAACTGAACAGCAGTAAAACGATCTGAAAAAGTCTGAAATCGTCTCTAACCAAACTTCTACTAACACGGGATTAGCAGAAGGAGCCCAAAGGGTTCTATTTGACTATGTGATCATTGTTAAGGCTTGATCACACCATATGCGGTGGGACTATGTTGTTGGGCAGCTATTCCGGCACAGTCCCACCACATGGCAAAGCAAAATACCTTGCCTCAGCTGTGCCCTTTTCACACCACTGCATTGCGGTGGTGTACAAGCATTGTGCACTGAAAAAAAGTACTGCATGCAGTACTTTTATTTTTCAGTGCAGCACACTGCGAGGCATGTCTATGTGACATTGCAATAAAGTTTTACAAAATAAAAAAAAGAAACGGTGCTATGCACCGAGATCAGCAGCGGTTGGTGTTGCTGAGACCGATTACTGTGCCCACTAACCTGAAACTTGCCCTTAAAGCAGGGGACTCCAAACTTTCTGAACAAAGGGCCAGTTTACTGTCCTTAAGGCTTTAGAGGGGCCAGACTGCAGCCAGTGGGATTAGAAAATGTTGTGGTGTCAGTGAGAGAAAACAGTGCCCCATCATTGGTTTTAGTGGAAGAAAGAGTGCCCTATTGTTGGTATCAGTGGAAGGAATGGTGCCTCATTATTGGTATGTAAGGTAGGAACGGTGCCCCTGTCACTGGTGTCTATGGGAGGAATAGTGCCCTGTCACTGGTGTCTATGGGAGGATTAGTGCCCCATCATTGGTATCTGTGGGAGGAAAAGTGCCCCATCATTAGTGTCTGTGGGAAGAATGGTGCCACATCATTGGTGTCTGTGGGAAGAATGGTGCTCATAATTGGTGTCTGTGGGAGGAATGGTGCCCCATCATTGGTGTCTGTGGAAGGAATGGTGCTCCGTCATTGGTGTCTGTGGGAGGAATGGTGCCCCATCATTGGTATCTGTGGGAGAAATGGTGCCTCATCATTAGTATCAGTGGGAGGAACGGTGCACCTATATTGGTGGCTCTGGGAGGTATGGTGCCCCATTATTGGTATCTGTGAGAGGAATGGTGCCCTATCATTGGTGTCTGTGGGAAGAATGGAGCCCCCTTATTGGTGTAAGTGGATGGCATGGGGCCCCAAGGGTGGGATATAGACAAGCAATGGGCCAAATTTGGCCCGTGGGCCACAGTTTGGTGACCACTGCCTTAAAGCATAACTCCAGGTTTGGTGAACTTTAAATAGTGTGGATCAAACTCCCCACCCCAGCCAATCAAGGACAGCAATATACAATTTATTATATTTTTATTATTACAAATATAAAATATAAATAAATCACAAATATAAATAAATCACAAAAAAGGTTAAAAAGTATTTTGTACGTAGCAGTGTACATAGAGACCTCCCTCCCTATCTGAGTAGTGTATACATACTACTTTTTAAACCTTTTTTTGTGATTTTATTATGATGTGTGTAATAATAAAAATGTCATCACTTTTATATATTTTTTTTTGGCACCTCAAAAGTCCAACTTGGTTTCTATAAATTTGTTGTCGATTATAAAGGATGTTGGTGCTTTTGGCAATCCCCTTGTTGCATAATTGTTTATACCCGAGCCATTTAGAGGAAGGCTTGTATTCATTTATAAAATGCAAAGGCTCCTGTGAATGGCTGAGCAGAACTAGTGCCCCCATCGGAAGATTTCCCAGCTATTACTTTTCTGGAGACAACCCAAAATTTTGAATTTTTATTTACTTTCAATGATAATTGTAAACAGGACAAATAGAGAGACTCTCCCTAACGGGGACATACACAGCATTAAGAACTGACAGGAGTTCTATTCCCTCTCCACACTGTCCAAAATGGAAAAAAATGTTTTGCCTGTAGTTATACTTTAGTCACATATTACTGTGTATAGATTTATTTCACGTTTGGCATATTTATATGAATTGATTTTTTGCCATTTGTTGTTTATTTTAGATGTTTCCTATGTACAGTGCCTTGAAAAAGTATTCACACCCCTTGAAAATTTCCATATTTTGTCATGTTACAACCAAAAACATAAATATATTTTATTGGGAATTTTTGTGTTAGACCAACACAAAGTGGCTCATAATCGTGAAGTGGGAGGAAAATGATAAATTATTTTTAAAATGTTTTACAAATAAATACGTGAAAAGTGTGGTGTCCATTTGTATTCAGCCCCCCTGAGGCAATACTTTGTAGAACCAACTTTCAACTGCAATTACAGATGCAAGTCTTTTTTGGGTATGTTTCTACCAGCTTTGCACATCTAGAGAGTGACATTTTTGCCCATTTTTCTTTTCAAAATAGCTTAAGCTCTGTCAGATTGTATGGAGAGCTTCTGTGAACAACAGTTTTCGAGTCTTGCTGCAGATTCTCAATTGGATTTAGGTCTGGACATTGACTAGGCCATTCTAATGCCGCATACACACGAGCGGACTGTATGGCATACTTAGTTCGTCATACAATCCAACGGACAGTCAGTCGTACTTTCCACTGAACGGACTTGACCACACACGGATGCACAAACAGTCCGTCGAAAGCTTGCGCGATGACGTGTACAGCACGTACGACGGGACTAGAAATAGGAAGTCCAAGACACAGCAAAGCACCCTTCCGCCGTGTAAATCCTTTCTGGGCATGCGCCATTCTTAGTCCGTCAAACTAGCCTACTCACGAGCGGATTGTCCGCTGAAACCAAAGTACGACGGACAGAATTTCAAAAAAACTGAAATACTTAGTACGCCGGACTGCGCGCTGAAAAAGTCAGCTGAAGCCCACACACGAGCGGATTGTCTGCTGAAATGTGTTTCGACGGACTAAGTATGCCATACAGTCCGCTCGTGTGTACGCGGCATAGCACATGAATATGCGTTGATCTAAACCATTCCTTTGTAGCTCTGGCTTTATGTTTAGGGTTGTTGTCCAGCTGGAAGGTGAATCTCTGCCCCAGTCTCAAGTCTTTTACAGACTCTAAGCCCTTGTATACACGGTCGGATATTCCGACTGTGTGTGGTCTACATCGGACTGTTTCCTTCGGAATATCCGACGGACCAACTTTTCCAACTTGCCGTTAAAATTTTCCGACAAAATGCTCCGATCGGACATACTCCGATCATGTGTAGCCTACTCCGATGGACAAAGTGCCACGCATGCTCAGATCAAATTCCTAGACCAAAGCTATTGGCTACTAGCCTGAACGTAGTCCCGTCATAACGAAATAACGTCATCACGTTATGTACAATCGGATTTCCCAACAACTTTGTCCGAACGCGTGTATGCAACAGTTTCGGACAAAATCCGTCGGACAAAATCCAACGGATTTGGTTGTCAGAATGTCCGACCGTGTGTACAAGGGCTAACAGGTTTTCTTCTAAGATTGCCCTGTATGTGGTTCCGTCCATCTTCCCATCAACTCTGACCAGCTTCCCTTTCTCTGCTGAAGGAAAAAATCCTCACACCACCATGTTTCACGGTGGGGATGGAGTGTTCAGGGTGATGTGCCGTGTTAGTTTTGCGCCACACATAGCATTTTGCTTTTAGGCCAAAAAGTTAAATTTTGGTCTCATGTGACCAGAGCACCTTCTTCCACATGTTTGCTGTGTCCCCCACATGGCTTCTCGCAAACTGCAAACGGGACTTCTTATGGCTTTCTATCAACAATGGCTTTCTTCTTGCCACTCTTCCATAAAGGTCAGATTTGTGGACTAGTTGTCCTGTGGTGGACGCCCATGTCTTGGTAGGTTTGCAGTTGTGCCATACTCTCAATTTTCGGAAGATGGATTGAACAGTGCTCTGTATGATGTTCAAAGCTTGGGATATTTTCTGATTACCTAAAGCCCCATACACACTATCAGATTTTCTGCTGGTTTTTGTCTTCAGATTTACCAAAACCATATAATATAAGGTCAAACATTAGGAGTTTAAATTTTTATGCAATCAGGCAGGCCCTTGCACTACATGGTTTTGGTAAATCTGAAGACAAAAACCAGCAGAAAATCTGATAGTGTGTATGGGGCTTAACCCTGCTATAAACTTCTCCACAACTTTATCTCTGACCTGTCTGGTGTGTTCCTTGGCCTTCATAATGCTGTTTGTTCACTAAGGTTCTCTAAAAAACCTTGGAGGGCTTCACAGAACAGTTGTATTTATACTGAGATTAAATTACAAAGGGGAAACTCTATTTACTAATTAAGTGACTTCTGAAGGCAATTGGTTCCACTAGATTTTAGTTAAGGGTATCAGAGTAAAGTGGGCTGAATACAAATGCACACCAAATTTCTCACATATTTACTTGAAAATCTTGAAAACCATTTATAATTTTACTTCCACTTCACAATTATGTGCCACTTTGTGTTTGGTCTATCACATAAAATCCCAATAAAATACATTTACGTTTTAGGTTGTAACATGACAAAATGTGCAAAATTTCAAGGGGCATGAATACTTTTTCAAGACACTATACATGAATTGACGTATAATACACATATTGATTGTTTATCTGGGCACAATTTCTTTATTTTTTTTTAACTTCTTTATTTGTATAGAAGAATAATAATATAACCATCATAAAACATAGCAACCAAAAGCACAGAGGGTGCCATTACAAAACAGACACAGGTATAAGCTATCGTAACACAGTCTAAGGTTGAGTTGCTCGATAGTAGGTTAGTGAGACAGTACTAATCTAGCAGTTAGGTAAGGTTTTCCTTCAACAGTTTAGGTGGTAACCATGTACATTTCACTCACGGTGTGCGAGGGACAGTTCAGTTTTATGTAGGAGAGAACTATATTGTGGAGGCATAGAGTCACCCATAAGGGTGTCAAGGCAGGAAGTAGTGGAATAGGGGGGAAGAGGAGAGAATAAGAAGAAAAGAAGGGGGGGGGCAGGGTGATGGACCGCATGGATGCAACAGCGCAAATGATGGGAGGACTTCAATCCTCAGAGCAATTCTCCAGGAGAGACTTCCCTTCGCCTGAATATACGAACATACTCCAGTATGCCCGTGTCTTCGAATTTCATTCTCTTTTATTTTGAGCAGTTAGAACCAGAGCTTCCAGGGTATTGACACTCCTAACCCTATTGAGCCACATGGCAATGGAAGGGGGATTGGGGTCTTTCCAACACAAAGTGAAACAGGATTTGGCAGTGTTAGTCAAGTGAGGGAGGATTGATTTTTTTGTAAGTTCAAACTGGCATTTGTGAGCAGTGGAGCAGGAAGAAGGCAGTATCCCTTGGAATGGGGAAGTCTGTAAATTGGGAAATCCTCTGTACTTCTGACCAATACCATTGGAGCTTTGAACAGGATCAGAAGATATGAAGGAAGGTTCCCTTCTTGTCTCCACATCTCCAACAATGCTCCGAAGTCCCTGGAAAACATTTACTTAAAGTTGACGGTAGTAAGGTACCAGCACGTCAGTATTTAATAGGTAGATTCCTGTGTGCACATGCAGATGGATAATGTTTTGGCATTGGTTAGTTGTGAAGGTACTATCGAGGTCCCTTTCCCATTTGCTAAGGCTTGGCAAGATAAAGTCATCTGGAGGGGACATGAGCAGTGCATATATCTTCGATAGGGTGTGCGGGAAGGGGTCTTTGTTTGAATTGTACTGTGAAAACAGAGTCCGCTGGTTGCGGAATTGAGTCAGGGGACCCAGGGTGCAGAAGAAGTGATGAATGCTCTTGCAAGTTTATACTGACCATCCGGCAGCATCAGCATGGAAAGCATGGGCCAGGCATTAGTAATCAAAAAATGGGAAGCTTGAAAGCAGTCCCCCTCCCGGAGGTCTCAGAATGAGCCGTGTTCCGCCCCTGGTGGGAATCCGAGGTCTCCCAATATAGGAAATAGTGGGGAATGGGTGAAGGAAAGCTCTGGTTTCATACAAGCCATGTGTCCGACACGGAGAATAGGACCTATAGTAGGATGAGACTTGAGGGAAGCTGATAAGGAAGCATAGCACCATGGCGCCCTGTTCAGAGGGATAGGGCTAAACTGCTGTTCTACATGTGTCCATAGTTTAAGGTCCCTGTGTCTGCACCAATCTATTACTCTTCCCAGATGGGCAGCTTGGTAGTATTTGAAAGCGTCCAGGGCAGCTACCCCCCCCATAGATTTTAGGTAGTGCCAGGGGGCATCTGCCAATCCTTGTCTGTTTGTGTGCCCAGATGAACATGGTAAAGAGGGAATTGATTTAGCAAAAGAAAGCTTCAGGGATGGAAATGGGTAGAGTCTGAAAGAGGAACAGGAATTTTGTCAGGATGCTCATTTTGATGATGTTACAGCGTCCAAACCATAAATGAATGCAATCCTTGATTCCATTTGTCTAGAAGGGAGCAGACTTCACTGAGCAGGGGTGGAAAGTTCACTTTAAATGTGTCCACTAAGTTTGGTGGGACATGGGTGCCCAGATACTTCAACACAGAGGAGGTCCATTTAGGATTGAAGTTAAGTTTGAGGGTGTGCTGCAGTGGGAAGGGAAAGGTGACTCCCATTGCCTCCGATTTGGAATAATTAATTTTCATATTTGAAAGTGCTCCGTAATGATCAAATTTTTTCAGTAGATTTGGCAAAGAGATGTGAGGATTGGTTAGAGAAAATAGTAGGTCTTCCGCATAGGCGGAGACTTTATGGGAAAGGTCACCCACCTAAATGCCAGAATGCCTGAATGCCAGAGACATCTGTATTCAATCTAATTCTGTTAAGGAAGGGCTCTAACGAGAGGGCGAATAGGGGGGTGAGAGTGGGCATCCCCAATGGTTGCCGTTAAAGATAGGAAATGGCTCTGAAAACACCCCATTCGCCTTGACCGCAGCACTAGGTGCACCCTATGGAAGGCTTTCTCTGCATCTGTGCTGAGGAAAATGCAGGGAGAGCCCTTTTGATTGGCAAAGTGAACCAAATTGAGCACTTTGATCGTGGGTAGGGATGAAGCCCACTTGATCTAGATGGACTAGTTGGAGTAGCAAGGATTTGTTGCCTTTATAAGTTTATGTGAAATCTCCATTAATAACTGTAAAATATTGTAATTATGAATAGATTTAATTTAGTTTGTATCTATGGAGGGTGTGTAATATAGCTTCACAGAAATGTCTGTTAGACAATTCGGTGCCAAAGCTCCTGTATACAAACAATGGGACCCAAACCTCATTGTTCTACACATACTCACTTCGAAGGATCCCATATTTAGATATGCAATGATGGTCAAATGTCATCAATACTTAAGTTTCCTGAAGGTCATGTACCAACAAGTTAAGTCTCCCACTCAAAATAGTCGGTGCCAAAGATTTGTATTAAAGGGGGCTGACTTATGCAAAGTATAGGGATTGGGGATGTAGCCAATCCTGAACCAGGAATATGGAAACCCACCAATCAGAGTCACGCCATGTCAACCAATGAGGCATCAGCCTGTAATGATATACACAGACTAGATGGGAGGGAAACACACACTATCTGGTAGAGTAGTCACCCAAATAGAAACCTTTGTGGGTCATAGCCTGGTAATTATGGGAAATGTTTGCCTTGTACCTGTAACGAAATATGCTTGTCTTATGTCTTTTTTATGTCCTACTGTTTGTAGACTAATGTTTTAAGGACTATACGCTGTATTCCTTCATGTAATACATGATATTTACCCTTTCCCTGTACAAGTATTAGTCTAGGCTTCTTTACTATATGCCAAGATTTGTGTAATGCAGATTGAAAGGTTATTGGGCTGGATAAATATCCTGTAATTATAGTTGAAAAAGTACATTAGAAGTACCATTATAACTGGTCAATGTAATGGGGAGGAAATACTTAGTGGGAATTTTTTTTTTTCATTTATCTGTTTCTTTTGTGCTCCCCAAGCTTCATTGCCCTCGCTAACCATTGTTTCATTTGGCTTTACGGTGAGTACATATATGTTTTATTGGAAAGACACTGAAAGAGTGTGGTTTTTGGTGGTCTATCAAAAAAAGTTCAACAGGTTTTTGGTTTTTAGTTAGATTTTGTGTCCACTGAATGCATTGTATTTGTGTAGGACATTGAAACTGAGCTACAAGAGAGTGGTTTGTTTTAATTTTTTTTTTGCTGTGGGAATTTACAAGCATTTATTCTCATTGTTGTCAGTTAAAGTACCAAACTGTGGAAGTCTGGTTACTGAATCTAATATCTGATAGCAATTATAGAGTATAAAATAAGGTGCATTTAGCATTCTGTATTATACTTTGAATTTTTGTTTTTAAGGATAAACCCTGCCAATAATTTGATAAGCTGAGTTTGTGGTAGGTTGGTTTGTTGTGTTAAAATTAATTGGATGTAACAGTTATGGGTCTAAAAATTGCTGTGTTTACCTTTCTATTGTCTACCTAGAGGGTTACCCTATTGTTGCTTGTGTGCTGATCTCAGCACTATTGTTCAGCATGTCTCCGCTATCTTTTGTTTCTTGGGTGTAGACTCTATTCTCTGAAGATGCTAGTATTATTTTAATGTTTGTGTCTCCACTCTTGTGCATATTCTAAGTGGTAGACTACTGTGTCAGAAGTCTGTTCTGTGATGTATTGTTGTATCGTCACTGAACTTGTACATCATGGAGTAATTGATGGCCAGGATTTCTAAAGTTAAAAATATCTCTGAAATAATAAGAGCAATGGAGGAATCTAAAAAGCCCATGGCACCAGGCACAAGAGTATGTAAATGTAAAGCTTACAGAAAAAAAAATACAGCAAATGTGAAGGTAAGACTGCAATAATTTTTGCAGCTTGCTGGTTGGCTAACAATTACAGACAGTTATTGTTGCAAAACATATCTCTCAAGTAGGATCTAGAAATAGCCAAACGTAATATCAGTACTCTAAGCCCTTGTACACACAGTCGGATATTCCGATGGACAATGTCCGATAGGACCATGTTGTCGGATAATGCGACAGTGTGTGGGCTCCATCGGACTCTTTCCGTCGGAATATCTGATGGACCAAGTTTGAGAGCTTGGCTATAAAATTTTCCGACAACATGATCCGATCGCGTCAGTTCCAATTGTGTGTAGCCTAGTCCGACGGACAAGGGGCCACGCATGCTCACAATAAAATTCTGAGACGGAAGCGCTAGGTCAGGTAAAACTACCACTCGTAATCGATATAGCACATTCCTGCTGGAGAGAAGACAGAGCGAGCCGAGAGAGGAGGAGGAGGAGAGGAGAGGAGGACAACACACCGTCCCCGCCGAGGTGACCCGGAGCCCGCCACTCCACCTGAAAGACAAAACAATTGTGAAAAGGTGACGGCAGTTGGTCTCGGAAGTCAGCACTCCATGTTAATCATTGGGGCATTAACGTTTCAACTGCTTGGAGTGTCTGGAGAGAGTGGCTCGGTGCGGTTCCCAGGACTGTCTATCTAGACCATCTTCAAACACGTTTTCGATCTCACTTAAGACTGAGATCTTAGGTTCTGGTAAGCGGCTCTTATTACCCATTGGTGCAGGTGCTTCAGCGGAATCCCTGTTACACGATTTTGGTGTTATTTTCCATTGCACATTGGATCAACTGATTTACTTTCTATGGGACTTGTATGGACTATTTTGTGTTTTTCTGGCTATATACACACTGAATGAAATGTATTCATGAAATTTTCATTCTATTTATTTGTATTTATACAATCGATGAGTTTATTTGATTTTTATATATTTATTATCCACTTGAATTTATTCACTTATTTATTTATGATAATATTGTGGTAGCACATCCTGTGGTGTTCCTTTCACATGTTGATTAATTGTGATTGGTGTTTTTTATGATTACTTTTTATTTTATTTTATTTAATCTTTTTGATTATCTATTTATATGAAGAATTGATTTTTTCATACACTTTATTTCATTATTTTCACTCTTCTGAGTGAAAGTGTTGTATTCACTTCTTTTCCTCTTTGGGCCCTTGTTGTCGTAGAATTACCTTTTTATATATATTTAGCGCAGCTCCCCACTGTATACGATATAGCACATTTGTCATGCTGCAATGTTAAAAATTCTTTAATGCAGCGCATTCTCTTTTTCTTTACAATGCTACAAGAATGAAGTTGTTTTGCTGCTCATATTCACACACACTTCTCCCAAACTTATTTCTTTATTCTTTTTACTCATTTCATCAATACAATATTTTAATTCGTCACATCTCCCCAATCATTTTTTTATTTTTTGTTTTTAAATTTGGTGGTTGTTTTTTTTAATCAACATCTCCTTTTTTGACAGTTTGCTCATCTTCGCAGTTTTTTTTGGTGTGTTTTGTGTGTTAACTTACCACAACACCATTATTATCTTTTTATTTTATTGTTTTCTTTTTTAACCCCCTCAGTACAGTGCACTTACACCCCCTTCCTGACTAGACCATGCAACACTGTACCCATATGAAACTTGCATCCTTTTTTCCACACAAATAGAGCTTTCTTTTAGTGGTATTTAATCACTAGTGGGTTTTTTATTTTTTGTGCTATAAATAAAATAAAATGTAAATTTTGTGAAAAAAATGCCTTTTTCTTTGTTTCTGTCATAAATTTTTGCTAATTAGTAATTTTTCTTCATACATTTTGGCCAAAATTTATACTGCTACATATCTTTGGTAAAAATAACCCACATTAGTGTATATTATTTGGTCTTTGTGAAAGTTAGAGTCTACAAACTATGGTGCCAATCACTGAAAATTGATCACATCTGATCAGGGCTTCAGTACATCAGGTGTATCTCATTTCTTGAGACACTAACAAGTCAGGAAAGTACAAATACCCCCCAAATGACCCCTTTTTACAAAGTAGACATTCCAAGGTATTAAGTAAGTAGCATGGTAAGTTTTTTTAAGTTGTAATTTTTTTCCCACAATTCTTTGCAAAATGAAGATTTTTTCTTTATTATTATTTTTTTTTTACAAAATTGTCATATTATCAGGTTATTTCTCACACACAGCATATGCATACAACAAATTACACCCCAAAATACATTTTGCTACTCTTCCCGAGTACGGCGATACCACATGTGTGAGACTTTTACACAGCCTGGCCACATACAGAGCACCAACATTGAAGTAGTACCTTCAGACGTTCTACGAGCAAAAATGACACATCTCATTTCTCAACCAGCTATTACAATTTTGAAGGCCCTGGAGTACCAGGACAATGGAATTTCCCATAAAATGACCCCATTTTGGAAAGAAAACACCCAACGTATAATCTGTAAGGCATAATAAGTCTTTTTTCCAGAAGTTTTTGAAATATGTGGAAAAAAATGAAAACGCATTTTTTTTTTTTACACAAAGTTGTCAATTTATAAGATATTTCTAACACATAGCATGTATATAGCAAAAATTACACCCCAAAACACATTCTGCTACTCCTCCCGAGTATGGCGATACCACATGTGTAGGACTTTTAAACAGCCTGGTCACATAGAGAGGCCGAACATAGAAGTAGTACGTTCAGGCGTTCTAGGAGCATAAATGACACATCTCATTTCATTCCTACCTATCACACTTTTGAAGGTCCTGGGGCACCAAGACAGGGAAATTACCCACAAAATTACCCCATTTTGGAAAGCAAACACCCCAACATATATTCTATGAGGCATGGGCTGCAGATAGGTACTCTCAGTCGAAGTCACGTGTGTTGTGACGTAACGCGTAGGAGACCAGAGGCAAATCAGACACCGGAATAGACGCCCAGACACGAGCTCGATGCTCGTTTTTACACCGTTCGTTTTATACAATAAAATGTGAGTGTTCTACTATTTTATTTAAATAAATCCTTTTACCCTGTTTCAAAATACTACACCATGGTGGGCTTCTTTTATCTTTTTAATACATTGAGCACCTAATGATTTGAGTGATCCAAACGCCCAGTGGAAAGAGGAAAGAAGGAAAGGACCATCCCCTATTCCCCCCCCTGGCTTCACTGTATACAGTGCACGAAACGCCCAGGAATGGATCGATTGGAAGGGACCCCTTCCTCCCATAAATACCCTGCTACATGCTGTTTACCTTACAGCAGTAAGGTAATCATTCATTTTTACCAGGGGTGTCAGTGACACTGAAGATCTACCTGTTTTGCACTTAAAGACACAGTATCGCCAAAATGTCAAGATAGCAGCACACAGTGTTCCAGTGAAACACTTGCACACCTGCACTATTATTGCACATTGGACCAAAGATTAATGTCCAATATTGCACTAAAAACTTGTCACATTTAGTTTGCAAAATAATTAATGTTTATTTAATTATCGATTTAATATTTTCCTTGCTTAAATCAGTCACTTTATGAACCATTCATTTTTTGTATATGTTGCACAGTTTTAGAATTACTTGCAGTTACACTTTATATCATTTAATTTTTTATTTTTTTTTGGCAGTATTGCACGTTTGATATTTAATGTATATTTGCTTTTTTGCACAGTATCATATTAATTCTTTCGGCAGTATTGCACATGTTTGATATATAATGTATATTTGCGTTTTTGCACAGTAGAAAAATTACTATGTCAATTTAGGTTATTATTTTATTTGCACTTTTGCACTTCATTGACCACCCTGATAAATGTCTGCTAGTTTGAAGCATAGTTAAACATTTTATTTACTATAAGAGAAATATATATATTTTATTAAGGAGTGCAACACCACTCCCCTCTTTTTACAATTATACTCTGGTACTCTGATGGCCTGGTGACAGGTACTTGAGTACTCTGATGGCCTGGTGGCAGGTACTTGAGTACTCTGATGGCCTGGTGACAGGAACTTGAGTACTCTGATGGCCTGGTGACAGGTACTCTGATGGCCTGGTGACAGGTACTCCGGTACTCTGATGGGCTGGTGACTGGTACTCGGGTACTCTGATGGCCTGGTTACAGGTTCTCTGATGGCTTGGTGACTGGTATTTGGGTACTCTGAAGGGCGGTGACAGGTACTTGGGTACTCGGATAAACCGTGACAGGTACTCGGGTACTCTGATGGACTGTGAGAGGTACTCGGGTACTCTGATGGACCGTGACAGATACTCGGGTACCCTGATGGACCGTGACAAGTACTCGGGTACTCTGATGGACTGTGACAGGTACTCGGGTACTCTGATGGACCGTGACAGGTACTCGGGTACTCTGATGTGCCGTGACAGGTACTCGGGTACTCTGATGTGCTGTGACAGGTACTCTGATGTGCCGTGACAGGTACTCGGTACTCTGATGGGCTATGACAGGTACTCGGGTACTCTGATGTGCCGTAACAGGTACTTGGGTACTCTGATGGGCTGTGACAGATACTCGGGTACTCTGATGGGCTGTGATAGATACTCAGGTACTCTGATGGACTGTAACAGGTACTCGGGTCTTCTGATGGACTGTGACAGGTACTCTGGTACTCTGATGGACTGTGACAGGTACTCAAATACTCTGATGCACTGTGACAGGTACTCAAGTACTCTGATGGACTGTGACAGGTACTCTGATGGACTGTGAGTGACAAGTACTATGAGGGGTGGTGACAGGTCCTCTTTAATGGGGGGGGGCAATCAGTGTGATTGGTGTACACTGTAGGCGGTAACGAGATGTTACCGCAATCTCCTCCTCACACACAATCGGTGTGTGAGGAGGAGAACCCGGTAACATCTCGTTACCGTGGTTTGTTTACATTTTAGTGATCGGCTGTGAAAGAATCACAGCCGATCACTTGGGTAAACAGCTGGCCAATGGCCAATGAAAGAATCACAGCCGATCACTTGGGTAAACAGCTGGCCAATGGCTGTTTACCAGCATCGGTGACGAACAGTGTTCTCGGGGAACACGCCGCCACCGACGTGCACGTGCAGTGCGCTCGCAATCGCGCGCATGCGCCGTGCACAGTGGGGGTGTGACCATCTGTGATCGGCCGTGACTTCATCACGGCCGATCACGTGGTAAACAGCCATAACCAATGGCTGTTCACCCCCTTAGGTGGTGAGCGGTGTCTCCGTAACACGCCGCCACCGAAGAAACAGGGATGCTCAAGCATGATCGCGCGCATACCCTGTTTAAACGGGAGGCCGTCATATGACGGCCTCCCGCCACAATAGGTGCGCCGCCTGGCCGTCATTTGACTGCCGGCGGTCAGAAAGTAGTTAATCTAGAGGAGGTTGTTAGGTATTGGTGCCCCTTGTTATTCATTTGACTTTGTATTTTTGAAATGTACCTGCCTACTCACAAATAAACTGTCCTTTTTGAAGTAAAACACATAGGCAAGTATTTCTTCAACCAAAAAAAAACTTTATTTAGGTGTCAGTAACAAATAAAGAGGCAGGCTGCACTGGAGAAACTGGGGAGATTAGCGAAGCCTTTGGCCCCCAGGGCACACATCAACTATTTAAAAGCAAAAATTGGTGGCCTAAGGGGTACATATTTGAGGGAGAGCAGTCTGGTCCTGAAGTCCAAGAAACCCGGAACAGCAGCAGATGACATCTATGTTCTCAGGCTGTGGTACTACAAGAGGCTGCATCTTCTGTCAGACCAGACTGAACCCAGGTTATCACACTCTGGTCTTCCTTCCACGCTTCCTTCCAGGCTGTGGCTGTGGTGCTGGAAGTGTGGCAGAAGGAGGAGGGGGGGCATGGTCCAAATCACACAAGTGTGTTGCTTGTGTGATTTGGCCCAACAGCCCCTTGTTGAGGGTGTGGATAATTAGCTCCTCACACAAGATCTGTTGCCCCTCCTCCATTTGCGGGAGTTTGCAGGCAGCCAAGGCGGTAAAGGCCTCTTGATATGTGGGGGTGGCTTTGAGGGCCATTGAAGCCTCCCCGATGAGCTTCAGAGCCGACTCCTCCACATTCCTCCCCTTTCTGGCCCTTTTGTGTGGAAACCGGAGGGGAGGGACCTGTGATTCAGTCAGGCTCCTCCGCCCACCCACCGCTTGGCTGCCGCTTACCCCTGCCTCCTCCTGGCTGCTGCATTCCACATACTCCTCCTGGCTGATGTCTTCCTGCGTATGAAAAAGGGACATAGTTTTCGTTTTTGGTTCATCAAACACACACAATTTTCAGCTCAAGACTGTTGCAAATTGTTAACAAATAGAAAAGACTACCATTCTGAGCCCAGCATTTTTCATTCTTGGACCAAAGGTTTTGGCCACTACTGTCTATTGATATGTGAAACACTTTCTAAAATCAGCAATTAGGGAGCAAAAATCAAGTTAACATCATTCATTTTTACTCTGAAAATATGTAGAACAATACCATACCTGGCTCAAGCTGGGCTCCTCCAGTTCTTCCTGAGTGGAAGGCCCAGGTTGGGCATCGGAAGACTCAGCAGGGGTGGAATGTAGCGTAGAAGGGCGCATGGAAGGAAGGGTAGAGAGGGATTCCCTGACACCAGCCTGGTCTGACAGAAAATGCAGCATGTCATAATACCACAGCCTGGGGACATAAACGTCATCTGCTGCAGCTCCAGTTTGCATGGACTTCAGCACCTTCTTGCGCTCCCTCAGATATGTACTCCTGAGTCCACCAATTTTCGTTTTTAAATAGGTAGTGTCTGCCCTGGGGACCACCGGCTTCACAAACTCAACCAGTTTCTCCATCGCTGCCTGCCTCTTTAATTTGTTACTGTAGTGTGGATGCGCAGCTTGCCGCAGACAGGGCAGCTCCCTGTACTTATCGATGAACAGAGGGAGGAAACTATGGTCATTAAACCCATCCATATTCTCTGTAAGACACAACACAAGACAAACCCTAAATGTCAGGCTAAACTTGACTAAATCTTGTCCCAATGCAGGCCTCAAACTAGAAGCAGTATAGGCTAGTGATGTACAAAGTTAAAAATTGTACCTTCGTTTGGACGATCGGCACGTCAGCTTCTCCCCCTGTTCACAGATCGTACGCATGACACATGCGCGTTGCGTTTTATACACAGTGTGCATGCGTGAAACTCTGCCCGCCTCTGACGTTCTTTCTAGACTATTCCCCGCCCCTTCTCTTTCAGCGCAGTGGGGAGAGCACATGGCAGAGACACAGCAGGGGTATGCTAACTCCACTAACGAGGAGGAGGACGAGGAAAGCCCGGAGCCAGAAACGTCCCGATCCCGGCGGAGAAGATTTAAGGCCTCAAATATGTATTTTGGAGAGATGTTGGAGATGGTGGACATATTGAAGAGGAACGACTATAATGGGAAGTATGGACCTTACCCAAACCCAAATATCAGAAAGGCCAAGATCATGACTAAAGTTGTGAAGAGTCTTCAGAAGAATTTTGGGGTACGACGATCCAAGAATCAACTGAGAAAACGCTGGTCAGACCTGAAAGTGAGGGAGCATGATCAGTACAGAAGGATCAAGCATGTTCTTCAAAAAAGTAAGTAGTTGTCGTGTGTTCATATTATTATTATTGCTTGCATACTGCTCCATGTGCTTTGATTTAATGTTGTACAGTTTAAAATGGGCACGTTCATGGGTTCAACCGTTCGTAATAAACATCGTTTGTTAGCCCACTCCAAAAACAATGTTTTGCCAACTTGCACTTGACTGCATTTGTTCACACAACAGGTAAGTATTCCTTTAGAAAGTGTCAAAAATAATGTTTACACCAAAAAACACAATTCGGGACGTCTGAGGACACCAGGGACCCCACACCTCCCAAAGAAGGGAAAATGCCAACACCAGAAGCAGAGGAGGAGGAAGTTGATTGTTGAAATTGGTGAAATTGTCACCACAACAGGTGAGTGTCAGAGACCACAGCTTAAGGTAAGCTAATCAAAGTATGCCTGCATATTTATAATACATGGTGTGTTTTTTGGTTTCTTTTTAGGTGATGTGGATGTTGTGGAAGAAGAATCTAATTTTACCAGTGAAAGTGCTCAGATCCTCATTGGGGAGATAATGGGGTGCAATCGTGATTTAGAGAATATACAGAAAAACATCAATGATGTTCAACAAAAAATGAAGAACATCATTAATGTTTTGAGGAGAGTCTGAAACACCCCAAACTAGCTAGCATATATTTTATATTTTACTTTTATATTTAAAAAAAAAAGCCAAATTTGGAAGATGCACACAGTGTGTCAACATGTGCTATCTCCCATCATGGGGGATCAATGTACGTGTTTTGTGGCTGAGATGAAGGGGTTACACCCCCAAAACACGTACATTGATACCCCATGATGGGAGATAGCACATGTTGACATTAGGCATGGGATCAGGAGGAAACTGGCCACTTTTTGATTCTCAATTTGTGTGCATCTTCCAAATGTGGCTTTTCCAGGGGTGACACCCTATCCGATGAAGGCAATATCAGTGCAGTTTGTACATACTCATGTCTGATATTGTCTTCACTTTTCAAAGTTGAACTTTGTAAGTTCCTGTGTTCTGTATGTTATGCTTTGATACATGCCTGTTTACACCAAAAGTTCTAAGTTCTAAAAATGTTACCCAAAATAATGTTTTCTATACACCAAATATGTTAGTTTGTTGTAAAACCATTTTCTAAACGCACATGTGAATGTGCTTTGAGTAAAAAGTTAAATTATCAACAATGTTGCTTCCTTTTTCAATGCACAAAAGCAGTATTTGTAGTAAAGTTGTTGTTTTCTGTGGCAATGGGTGTTATTTACTAAAGGCAAATCCACTTTGCACTCCAAGTGCAGTTTCAGGTGCACTTTTGCAGTTCACTTGTAGTGCATAGTGGATTTGCCTTTAGTAAATAACACCCACAGTGATGTTTAAATTTCCCCAATCATGCCATTTTCATGACCCCACATATTTCTGCCATGATGCTGAAAATGAGCAATATTTTTGTCAGTAATGCACTACATACATTATCAACAAAAACAAGGTGTGTGTGTAGCAGACCCACAACATAATAATATTATCTGAAGAAGAGACTGTCACCTCATCTTGCTCAGAACTTGGGTTTGCACTGTTGTAGAAAAAGGCCCCAAAAAAACAGCAAAAATACCTAGGAGACACCTAAAATAAAGCCAAGCAGTAAATGAAAACAAAGATTATTGGAGTTTCAAAGAAAAACGTATTAAAAGAAATGCCTCTCAGACATTGTCTGGCATATCAATGGCCCCCTACCCACAAAGTACTCCATGTATTGATTTCTGACCTCGTGGGTGCTTTGGGGGGGCAAGCCAGGGTGAGCAGCTTCAAGGGCCGTGAGGTTCACATTTTCTGGCAAGTCTGCAGCAGGGCCAACTGAGGCCACATAGTTTGATGAATGTTTTTTCAAAAAATTGTGCAGAATGCAGCAGGCAAGCAAAATGTGATTTAGTTTATATTCCGCCATGTGGATTGGCGTCAAAAATAGGCCATTATCCCGAAAGTGTTCTCTACGACTCTTCTGGCTCTGGCCAGCTGGAAATTAAAGATCCTCTGATCCGGGGTGTGGGTCCTCATCGGGAAAGGCCGCATCAGATGGTTTGCCAGAGCAAACGCCTCATCCGCAACGAAAATGAACGGGAGTCCTTCAAGATTCTCCTCTGGAGGTGGCAAGCCCAGACTGCCACTCTGGAGATGCCAGTAGAATTCCGTCCATGTGAACACTCCACCATCTGACATCTGGCCATTTTGCCCCACGTCCACATACAGGAATTCATAGGTCGCTGACACCACTGCCAACATCACGATACTATTAAACCCCTTGTAATTATAATAATAGGACCCCGAGTCGGGGGGTGGGACGATGCAGACGTGTGTCCCATCAATTGAACCTCCACAATTGGGAAAGTCCCAACGGCTGGCAAAGTGGGAGGCCACAGTCTGCCATTCCTGTGGCGTTGAAGGAAACTGTGGAGTGAAACAAGAAAGAAAATTTGTAATTTTGCACATCAACATTGCAAGCAGATTAGACACAAACATTTTTGGACAATATCAGTATAAAATTTTGGGAAATGAGTATTTAAAGCCTAAACCCATCCCCCCCATCTGATGGGCCATTGCAAAAAATGAGGGGGGGGGGATGTTTTGGACAGGTAACCCTCTCCACTTCATTGAGAGCTGAATGCATAAATGTGTGATACTTTGGCCAGTCCCTCTTTACTTACACTATTGGCAGCCCACTGGACAGGTAAGAAGTGTCATAATACAAAAAAAAAAAACGAACAAATGGAAGCACATTTTGACATTCTGCTATCACCTATCAAGATAATAATAGGAGAAAAAAAAACTTTAAACTGTAGCATTTGAAAGTATTGAGGCAGGCCCTTGCACTACATTCTTTGGTGAATTCATCCATAAATCTGACCAGAAAAAAGGTAGGTATAGTGTGTATTGGGTTTGGCAAAGTCAGCAGGGTTCCTAATGAGTTTGGCCCAACAAAAAAAAAAAAATTTGGATACTCTGCATAAATTTAAGCACACACATAACATTTGTAGACATTTTAGGGGGTGTTTAGGGGAAAGCAATACTATGAAGCTGACAAAATACTTTGCTAAGTGACTAGACTATAGGTTTATGGCCCCAAAAGAGCATGCTGGGGAAGTTAGTGAAGGCAAATATGCATGAAGGACAAAAAAGGAACTTGAAAAGCTTCCAGCATGCATGAGGACAAATGGGCACAGCATATCAATTAGAGCATATTGCAATCACAGTAATTGGGGAATGAGGAAAGAAATACAATACATTAGCAATCATTAAATACCTAGAATATGATGTTAAAGGAGAAAACTTACCTTCATATAGTCCTTCTGCAGGACCTGAATGATGGCAGAAAAGGTCTCTGGAATAATGATTCCCAGAGCCTGGGGGGAGATGCCTGTGGAGAACTTCAGGTCCTGAAGACTACCTCCCTGTCGGCAAGTAGCGCAACGTGGCGATGAGCCTCTGCTTCGGAGTGATGGCTTGCCGCATGCAGGTATCCTGCCTGGTGATGTAAGGGGACAGCAAAGCCAGCAGACGGTGAAAAACGGGGTCCATCATCTGGAGATAATTCCTGAAATCATCAGGATTATTCTCCCGGATCTCACGAAGCAAAGGTATGTGTGAGAACTGGTCACGCTGGCGCCACCAATTCTTGGTCCATGAACTCCTCCTCACCCTGTTCATGGACCGGGCTTGTGTCAAAGCTAAACGCCCAACACCAAGCCCCTGCACAGCACAAACTCTATGACGAGTACGTACACGAAACACAGAAAATTTTACCGGCAAGTTGGAAAAGTTGGCCCGTCGGATAACAGTCCGATGGAGACCACACACAGTCGGAATATCCAACAAAACGGTCCGATAGGAAACATTCCGTCGGAATCTCCGTCGGAATCTCCGACCGTGTGTACAAGGGCTTAACCTCCCTAGCGGTAATCCCGAGTCTGGCTCGGGTTGGGAATTTACTAGCAGGAGCGGTAACCCCGGGCCAGACTCGGGATCACATCGCTGGATACAGGGAGGACACAGTGAGACTTACTTACCTTGTCCCCTGGATCCAGCGATGTCCCCCGCGCTGTGTGATCGAGCTGTCCTCTGCTCGATTCACAGTGCCGAATGCCGCCGAGCTCCGTTCCCTGCAAAGTTACGGCGCACGGGAGCGGAGAACGGCGGCAAATTCAAAAAAGTAAAAATACACAAAACACACACAGATTACAGTGCTGTATTACAAAATTACACACCCCCTTTGTCCCTAGTGGTCTGTGCAGTGCCCTGCATGCACTTTTATATTATAAATACTGTTTTTTCTGCCTGGAATTTGGAGATTGTCCATAGCAACCAAAAAGTGTCCCTTTTTTAGTGTTTTAGGATTTGATTACATTATTGAATAATTTTTATTATTCTTTACTATATTATAAACTTTATCATACCCGGGATGTCTGCTAGGCTCTGGTTTGAAGAGATTTAGGAGCGTTATTCCTAAGAATTACAGGACTACAAAATAAAACGCCAGATTTCCATGCAAAATAATTGTACCGCTTTCAGCACCTAATTCCAGACTGAATCATACCGCCAGGGAGGTTAAAGGTCTATGGCATTTTAGTTTCACTAGATCAAAGTGGGAATGTAATTTACCATTTACCAATGTAGTGTAACAATGTTATATTTGCTTTAAATAGGTTAAAGAAAAAAAGAGGGGAGATAGAATAATAACTTGTCTACAAGTTATCTTTTTTTCAGGTTATGTTAGTTCCTGAAAGTATATGTAGATAGCTGTACATATGCTTAAATATACACGCCTAACAGAAGGTAAAGTATAATATGCCATTTTTTTTTCTTTTGTATTCTCCCAGTGGCCAGAAACACCTAGCAATTCATTTGTAATTACCAAAGTCCTCTCTACCCAGAATGTATGGGATTCAGTCTAAATTAATGTGTGTGTCTGAGTGATGTAATGGATGTGTATGAACTGTCTATGTGTAAACAAAGATTTTTTTTTCAAGGGTGTGTACAAACCATTGTTGGGCGGCCATCAATAAGAAATATGATCACATTAACCTTGCATGCTTTTATTTTGTTTCCGTTTGTAATTAGCTCAGTACTGGTACCAGTTTACGTTTTTACCGTTTTTACAAGTTTAAATTTATTCTCAAATAACCAGTGCACAGATATGAGATCTCAATCCCTATAACTCTGAGAAACTGTAGGGATTTTTTTTTTTTTTTCCTTTCCTGGGGCTTGGAGTAAAGTTTCATCCACTCTGACACTGGGAAAGTAAATGATAATACATTATTTTGCAACTTATGTTATCTTATGGATTCAGTATGTCTTGTGTTTTATTTTTCCTTCCAAATTAACTCATGTCCTGTTAATATGTGTGAAGGTTATATGTCTACATGTTGGCTTCTAAAGCCCCATACACATCAGTTTTTCTGCTGATTTTTGTCTTCAGATTTACCAAAGCCATATAATACGAGGTCAAGACTTAGGCGTTTCAATGTGTATGCAATCAGGCAGGCCCTTGCACTACATGGTTTTGGTAAATCTGAAGACAAAAAACAGCAGAAAATCAGAAAATGTTAGTGTGTTTGGGGCTTTACACTTTAAGTACTTACAAACCCACCAAGTTTTGCTATAACTTTTTTTGTTTGTCAGAGTATAGATATGTGGGTGTGTCTGTACATTTTTGACTGTACTTACTGTTGATGGACTCATTATCTCTGCTGGAAGGTGGTTCTCCAAGCATCCACAACTAGTGTAGTCATTGAAGACCTCTCAGAGAGGTAGAGTGAGGTGTTATTATTGGTATTGGAGTTTTGTATTTTAGGGAATATCGTGGGTGCATGTTATACGCCGATCCCCCGCCATTTCTCAGCTGTCACTGTCCTGTGTATCTCGGCAGCTTTCGGTGGCACTCGGACGTTCTCAGCAGCTTTCGGCTATTTTTGGCCATACTTGGCAGCCGAAAGCTGCTGAGATATACAGGACATCCGCTCTGTATCTCGGCAGCGCAATTTTTAAATGGCAAGCTGGCAAAGACACTGACAAGGCTGCAAATGACTGACAAGGCTAAATGGAAGGCTGCAAATGACTGACAAGGCTAAATGGAAGGCTGCAAATGACTGACAAGGCTAAATGGAAGGCTGCAAATGACTGACAAGGCTGCAATGGAAGGCTGCAAATGACTGACAAAGCTGCAATGGAAGGCTGCAAATGACTGACAAGGCCGCAATGCAAGGCTGCAAATGACTGACAAGGCTGCAATGCAAGGCTGCAAATGACACTGACAAGGCTGCATTAATGGGCATTTAAATGTAAGTTTTTTTCCCTCCTAAAAGTTTTTTTCTTTAAAATTCCCTCGTAAACTTGGGGTGCATGTTATACGCTGGCGCGTGTTATATGCCGATAAATACGGTAATATGTTAATCACTGTCGAAAGAGGGCGTTGCCTTTTATATAGCTGCAATGTTTAAACGCAGGTTCAATTGTTTTTTGTTTGTTTTTTTGTTTAACAAAATACAGATTCAGTGCTCTTTAACAATTTAAAGAGAAAGGGGTATCACACATCTCAGGTTGAGGCAGCATTAAATCTGTACCTTTTAAAAAAAAAAAAAAATTTTTTTTTATTTTAACCACTTGCTTACTGGGCACTTAAACCCCCCTCAGTCCCAGACCAATTTTCAGCTTTCAGTGCTCTCACATTTTGAATGACAATTACTCAGTCATGCAACACTGTAACCAAATGATTTTTTGTCCTTTTCTTCATACCAATAGAGCTTTCTTTTGGTGGTATTTGATCACCTCTCGGTTTTTTATTTTCTGCGCTATAAATGAAAAAAGACCGAAAATTTTGAAAAAAAATTAATTTTTCTTCGTTTCTGTGACAAAATTTAGCAAATTAGCAATTTTTCTTCATAAATTTTGGCCACATTTTATACTACTACACATCTTTGGTAAAAATAACCCAGATTTTTGCATATTATATGATCTGTGTGAAATTTATAGAGTCTACAAGCTATGGTGCAAATCATAAAGATTTGCAAACAAAGATCACATCTGATGTGCTAAGGCCTATCTCCATTCTTGAGACCCTAACAAGCCAGGAAAGTACAAATGCCCCCCAAATGACCCCTTTTTGGAAAGTAGACATTCCAATGTATTTAGTAAGAGGCATGGTGAGTTATTTTAAGTTGTCATTTTTTCCCACAATTCTTTGCAAAATTACGATTTTTTTTTTTCCCACAAAATTTTCATTGTAATAGCTTATTTCTCCCACACGGAATGTGCATACCACAAATAACACCCCAAAATACATTCTCCTACTCCTCCTGAGTATAACGATACCACATGTGTGAGACTTTCGCACAGCCTGACCACATACAGAGGCCTAATTTTGAAGTAGCACCTTCAGGCATTCTAGGAGCATAAATTACACATTTAATTTCTCAACCACCTATTACAGTTTTGAAGGCCCTGGAACACCAGGGCAATGGAAACGTCCAGAAAATTACCCCATTTTGGAAAGCTAACACCCCAACGTATAATCTATGAGGCATAATGAGTCTTTTCAATGGTTCATTTTTTTCCAGAAGTTTTTGGAAAATGTGGAAAAAAATGAAAACGCATTTTTTTTTACACAAAGTTGTCCGTTTATAAGATATTTCCAACGCATAGCATTTACATAGCAAAAATAACACCCCAAAATACATTCTACTACTCCTCCTGAGTATGGTAATACCACATGTGTGAGACGTTTACACAGCCTGGCCACATACAGAGGCGCAACATGCAAGAAACACCGTCAGCGTTCCAGGGACACATAGCCTGCACATACCAAGAATTACACCCCCAAATACATTATGCTGAGCAAAGGGTAAAAAAAAGATTACCTGTGGTTTTAGAAGTGCAGTTGTCCACAGGAGGATATCACTGGTCCAGGCAGCAGGCAGGGACTTGGTCAGCAACAGCGAACAGGCAGGGATACTGTCCATATTACAGTCCAGGGTCAGTGCAGAGATGTCAGCAGTGCCAAAAATATTGGTCCTGGTAGTAGGCAGGTCCTTGTGGTGTGGTCAGTGCGGCATGATGGCAGTAAGTCCTACAGGCAGCAGACAGAAGTAGAGCCTCGTTCAGGACAGAATGGGGATAGGGGTAGAGGCTTCTCCCTCTCAAATCTCTTTGAAGCCTCCGAGTCTCCAGACCCTAATCTAGGAATAAGAAAACAAAGAAAATTGTTTTCTTCTTCCAGAAAAACTATACTGGAGCCCCTCACATATGTGAGACCCCGTGTTGAATCCCACTAGTCCAGTTGCAGAATACAAGATCAGTCCAAGAGGCAGGCAAATATCGTGGTCAAACAGTCCAAGGTCAGTTCCAGATCAGGCAGAGATATGTACAGAGTCGTTAGACAGAAGCATGGTCGAATAACAGTCCAGGGTCAGTTCCAGATCAGGCAGAGGTATGTACAGAATCGTTAGGCAGCAGCATGGTCGAATAACAGTCCAGGGTCAGTTCCAGATCAGGCAGCGGTATGTACAGAATCGGCAGGCATAAGAGTGGTCAAATAACAAGCCAGGGTCAGTTACAGAGCAGGCAGTGGCATAAGGGGTGTGAAGGTGTATGAAGGCAGGAACTGAGGATTATGTTTACCATACTTCACTAAAAATTTATTGAAGTATGGTAACGCCGAAAACAGTCGCCTATACAGAGGCCTGGTTGGGAAGGACATTGTGCACAATAATAAGATGTGTCTCTTCTGACTCCTGCTCTGGTACACACCTTACATCTTTTTTGACGTCTTTGGCCTGTTGGTTTGGGGGGGATTTTATCAGGAAAATGGCGCTCGGAGAGTCGACTAACAACATCTGATCGGATATTTTCTGGTGGGCCGTTTGGGAAAATAAGGGCAGTGAAAACTTCCTCCTGGTAACCAAAGAAACGTTTGGGGTTTTGGGTGGCGTTGCGGTAAATGACATAGGAATTATAAATGGCCAATTGAAAAAAATAAATTGCTACTTTTTTGTACCAATGGTATGTCCGTCTTGTGACAAGATATGGTTCCATCATTTGGTTGTTGAAGTCGACTCCTCCCATGAACAAATTGTATTCGGAAATGCATTTGGGTTTCATTTACGGGGCCATTCCTTCTGGGGATTTCCACGAAGGTATCGTTGTGGATAGAAGATAACATATACACATCCCTTCTGTCCCTCTACTTCACTGCCAGAACCTCCTTGTTTCTCAGACTTGCGGTTTCTCCTTTTTGCAGCTTCTTGTTCACCAGACCTTGAGGAAAGCCCTTCCGATTCTTTTTTACGGTGCCACATGCTGGCGTCTTCTTCTGGTGAAGGTTGTGGAACAGGGGCAGAGATGTGTAGAAGTTATCTACATACAGGTGGTAGCCTTTATCCAGTAGGGGGTATATGAGGTCCCAAACAGTTTTTCCGCTGGATCCCAAGTAGTCCGGACAATTAGGGGGCTGCAGCTGGGTGTCCTTCCCTTCGTACACCATGAATGAATATGTGTACCCTGTGGCTCGGTCGCATAATTTGTAGACCTTCACCCCATAGCGGGCCCTTTTGCTGGGCATAAATTGCTTTATTCTAAGCCTGCCACTAAATTTAATAAGGGACTCATCCACACATATGTGTTGGTCCGGGGTAAACAATTTGGGGAATATTTCTGAAAAATAATTCAGTATTGGTCTAATTTTGTAAAGCCGGTCATAATTTGGATCATTTCGTGGAAGGCACTGGGAATTGTCACTGAAATGTAAGAACCTCAGGATCATCTGATACCTGGTTCTGGGCATTACCGCGGAGAAGAGCGGTGAGTGGTGGAGGGGGTGGGTTGACCAGTAGGTACGTAATTGATTTTTTTTGTTGAGTCCCATATTAAATGTGAGGCCTAAAAAAACCTTGAACTCCTCCACCATTAGGTCTCTCCATTCGTAGGGACGGGCATAATAAGAGGTCGGATTTTGAAAAATAAATTGTTGTGCATACAGGTTGCACTGGGCCCCAATTGACGATAACATATCCTCCGTAAAAATTAAATTAAAAAAATCTATTGGCGTAAAATTCTCCGTGTCCACCTGGACTCCTGGCTGGGCGGTGAAAGGGGGAACATTGGCCTCTCCTGAATTAGGAGGAAGCCACAAGGGGTTCTGAAGGGCATAGGGAAGGCCAGCATGGCTCCTAACCCTTTGGGGCTGAGATGACACCCCACTGGTACTTGGCCTTTCTTGCTGGGGCACTGCGGTGCTGGTGGACGGCACTGCGGTGCTGGTGGACGGCACTGCGGTGCTGGTGGACGGCACTTCGATGCTGGTGGACGGCACTGCCTCACTAGAACGCCTTCGCTTGATGGGCCGGATATCTTCCTCCTCGAATTCAGTCAGTGTTTCACTGCTGAGGACTGGCTCATAATTTACGTCGGCTTCAGAATCCGAATCTGAAAAGGAATCTGAAGAGGAGAGCTCCCCGTTGCTCTCGTCGGCCGTGGAAATAATTTGGTATGCCTCCTCAGCGGAAAAGACACGTTTAGCCATGGTAGCACTGATGGGCACTGATGAGGTGGCACAGATGGGCGCTTTTGAGGTGGCACAGATGGGCGCTTTTGAGGTGGCACAAATGGGCACTGATGGGTCGGCACAGATGCGCACTGATTTATTGCACAGATGTGCAGATTTATTGCATGGATGTGCACTGATGAGGCGGCAGATGGGCACTGCTGAGGCGGCAGATGGGCACTGCTGAGGCGGCAGATGGGCACTGCTGAGTCGGCACAGATGGGCACTGCTGAGTCGGCAGATGGGCACTGATGGGTCGGCACAGATGTGCACTGATTTATTGCACAGATGTGCATATTTATTGCACGGATGTGCACTGATGAGGCAGCAGATGGGCACTGCTGAGGCGGCACAGATGGGCACTGCTGAGGCACAGATGGGCACCGATTGGTACAGATGGGCACCGATTGGCACTGGCGGGCACTGGCGGTGCACAGATGGGCACTGGCGGGCACTGGCGGTGCACAGATGGGGCACTGGCGGTGCACAGGTGGGCACTGGCGGTGCACAGGTGGGGTAGAGATGGGCACTGGCAGGGTAGATCTGGGCACTGGCAGGGTAGATCTGGGCACTGGCAGGGTATATATGGGCACTGGCAGGGTATATCTGGCAACAGATGGCACAAAACAGTCAACTTTTTTAACTCACACTATCTCTCTCCTCACACGCTATCGCTGTGTGAGGAGACAGATTCGGCAATGGGTGATGATCTCATTTGTTTACATTTGAGATCATCACCCATTGGAGGCGGCGATCACGCTGTAAACGGCCGCTGTGATTGGCCGTTTACAGCGATCTGTGATTGGCTGTGTCCAGGGGACACGGCCAACACAGATTTTCCCCGATGCGCGCTCCCGGGAGCGCGCGGGGAGCTCTTAAAGGGGACGACGTGAATAGACGTAGTCCCGGAAATTGAGATCCGCGCTGTAGCCGTCATTTGACTATAGCGCGGATCTCAAGTGGTTAATGTTAACTATTTTTTTTTTCTTTCCAATATCACCTTTATTTATTGGTTATTCTTGAGTTTGGTTTCGCTATGGTGAAATAAAAAAAAAAGGAGGGGAGTATGGGGAACATTATATGGAGAACATTTTAAACTATTAAAAATGTTGACATAGAATCTTAAAGCTTCCCAATAGCATTTCAAGGATTGGGCCCCTTTTTTTTTCTCTATTGGATAATTATTTTATATCAATATATGTCATTGTAGCTATTACCAACTATGACAATAGTAACAGTAACACCAGGGTTTAGCAACAGTCATGTGACTATTGTATATGTGACACACAATCATCTCTACAGTCCTAATATGTGGCAGTCATCATATGTGGTCATTGGTCAATTATTTTTTTTTGTCAGTTTTCTTTTTTGTGCCATAACCTTGTTCAAAGAGCATTGCTTGAATATCATATAGATATACTGGGACTTGTGAGACTCATAGTGATTGGCAAATAGCAGGGAGTATAGTATAATTGTACTTGAGAGTAATTTAGTTTGTACTGTTCAATGGTAATTTTTTTGAGACTCTTAAGGAAGAAAACCTTATTCTGCAAACATGCTTGGAGGACTTTGAAAATAGAACACATCGATCAAATCTTCGTATACAAGGAATACCTGAGACTATTGTTGACCTTCATTCTACTATGACCGCACTTTTCCAAGAACTACTACCGTCAATCTCGGTTGATCGTTTGGAGATGGAATAGGTCCTCCTCATAATACTCATAATATTATTGCGAAATTCTACTTCTCTCACACCAAAGAACAACTCATGGCTACAGCTAGAGGAAAAGATTCCCTCATCTTTCAAGATCATCCTTATCAGCTTTTTGCTGACCTTTCCCCAATTACTGTAGCCAAACGACATGCATTGAATCCCTTACTTCCTAATCTACAGCAACTCCAGATCCCTTATCAATGGGGATTCCCATTATATATCCGCTTTACCTATCTAGGTGTCAAACATTCCTGTAGATCCTCAGATGAACTACAAAACACTCTACATGAACTACATCTTATCGAAAGATCTTCAGCTAGCCCTCGTTGACGCATAACATCCAGCTCCCCTCAAGAATCCTCCGAATCTGAAAAAGATAGAAGCTGATAAAATTCCTCTAAGGCCGCGTACACACGGGCGGATTGTCTGCCCAACTAAGTTCGGCAGACAATCCGACAGACAGTCCGTTCAAAATTAGCATGAACGGACTTGACCACACACGATGAGCAGACAGTCCGCTGAAAACGTGCGTGATGACGTGTACAGCACGTACGACGGGACTAGAAAAACAACGTCCTATACACTGCAATGCAACCTTCAGCCGTGTAAACCCTTTCTGAGCATGCGCCATACTTAGTCCGTCCAACTTGCCTACACACGAGCGGACTGTCCGCTGAAACCAAGTTTGGACGGACAAAACCAAGTTTGAACGGACTGTCTTACGGAAATTCCGTAAGACTTTGTTCGTCAGACTGTCCGCTGAAAAAGTCCGCTGAAGCCCACACACGAGCGGATTGTCCGCTGAAACACTGTTCAGCGGACTAAGTTGGACAGACAATCCGCCCGTGTGTACGCGGCCTAAGAGATGTCGATTCAATTCTCCTGATGTAGGTCCTGTAGACATGATGGATAGGGATGAGCTTCGAGTTCGAGTCGAACTCATGTTCTACTCGAACATTGCCTGTTCGCCTGTTCAGCGAACAGTGAACAATTTGGGCTGTTCGCAGCAAATTCGAAAAGCCGGAACACCCTATACAAGTCTATGGGAGAAATCTAAAGTGCTCATTTTAAAGGGTAATATGCAGGTTACTGTCCTAAAAAGTGTTTGGGGACCTGGGTCCTGCCCCAGGGGACATGGATCAATGCAAAAAAAAGTTTTAAAAACGGCCGTTTTTTCAGGAGCAGTGATTTTAATAATGATTAAAGTGAAACAATAAAAGTGTAATATTCCTTTAAATTTCGTAGCTGGGGGGTATCTATAGTATGCCTGTGAAGGGGCGCATGTTTCTGGTGCTTAGAACTGTCGCTGCACAAAGTGTCATTTGTGCAGGAAAAAAAGTCTTTTAAAATCACTTGCGGCTAAATTGTCGGGTCTCCGTAATACAGAGAACACTCAATGAGTGTTCTCTGTATTAGCCGACAATTCATTCATTCATTGATTAAAAAAAAAAAAAAAAGCGTGGGGGTTCCCCTAAATTCAATCAAAAGGCCCTTCAGGTCTGACATGGATATTAAGGGGAACCCCGTGTCAAATTAAAAAAAAAAATTGACGTGGGGGTCCCCCCAAATATCCATACCAGACCCTTCAGGTCTGATATGGATATTAAGGGGAACCCCGCATCAAATTAAAAAAAAAAATTGACGTGGGGGTCCCCCTAAATATCCATACCAGACCCTTTATCCGAGCACGCAACCTGGCAGGCCGCAGGAAAAGAGGGGGGGACGAGAGAGCGCCCCCCCCCCCTCCTGAACCGTACCAGGCCACATACCCTCAACATTGGGAGGATGCTTTGGGGGTCTGTGACCCCTCAAAGCACCTTGTCCCCATGTTGATAAGGACAAGGGCCTCATCCTCACAACCCTGGCCGTTGGTTGTGAGGGTCTGCGGGCGGGGGGCTTATCAGAATCTGGAAGCCCCCTTTAACAAGGGGACCCCCAGATCCCGGCCCCCCCCCTGTTTGAAATGGTAAGGGGGTACAAAAGTACCCCTACCATTTCACAAAGAAAGTGTCAAAATGATTAAATAAGACAAACACACTTTTGAAAAATTCCTTTATTAAAAATAAAAAAAAAATAAAAAAAATTCCAGCGGTGCTAATCCACTCTTGCTATCCAGCGACGGGTCTCCGGGGTCCAGCGATGGATGATCATATCCAGCGACGGGGGATCTCTCAGTCCAGCGCTGTCCATACCTCCTTCTTCTGTCTCCACTGCGGAGACACTGCAGAGAGCCGAGCGCTGACATTTCTTATATTGGGAGGGCGGGGCCACCCGTCACCTGACCCCGCCCCTCTGACGCAGGAGAGGAAAGCCAGGGGTTCCCCAGTGACGTGTGGGTGACCCCGCCCCCTCTGATGTAACGCAGGTTTCCGTTTTTAAAACTTTTTTTTGCATTGATCCATGTCCCCTGGGGCAGGACCCAGGTCCCCAAACACTTTTTAGGACAGTAACCTGCATATTACCCTTTAAAATGAGCACTTTAGATTGTGAACGTTCGAGTCCCATAGACTTTAATAGGGTTCTAAAGTTCACACGAAGTTTAGGTCTGTTCGCAGGTTCTGGTGCGAACCGAACAGGGGGGTGTTCGGCTCATCCCTAATGATGGACAATGACTTTCACTCCTCATCTTGAAGCCTATTCAATCTTAAGGCTTTGCCTTTCTTTGGTCACTAAGTACTTTACCACCTTCAGTATAATCTGACTAAACCTATTTAAAATAATACTGTTCTATTAAGTTTTGAACTTCCCCCTTTTAACCCCCACCACCTCAGATAAACATATTTTATGTTTTATCTATTTACCCCCTTTCTCCCTCCCCCCTTCCCTCTCCCTCCTCCTCTCCCCCTTAAGCCAATGAGATACCCATTGTCTCGATTATAACCTTATTTACTTATATTTATCTTAGAGAAAAATCTAGTTATTTTTTAAATTGACATACTTATATATTGTTTTGTATTTAATGATGCTGTTTATCAATATCATTATTTCCTTATTGCTATGTAAACTACCGTATATACTCGAGTATAAGCCGAGATTTTCAGCCTCTTTTTTGAGGCTGAAAGTGCCCCCCTCGGCTTATACTCGAGTCATCGCTGTCTGCCCGCTCGATCAGCGTGTCGAGCAGACAGACAGCGGCCATTCTATTCAAAAGCCGCGCCTCCGGCTCCGCCTTCGCCTGTGATAGGCGGAACACTGAATTTCCCAGCAGCCTGTGTTCCGCCTATCACGGACGTCGTATCATCCTCGTACTACGGACGAGGATGATACGACGTCTGTGATAGGCGGAACACAGGCTGCTGGGAAATTCAGTGTTCCGCCTATCACAGGCGAAGGCGGCGGCGCAGCTTTTGAACTTTACAATGGCCGCCGACGAAGAGGGCACGGGACGGCACGGCACGGGACGGGACGGGACGGGGGCAAGGCAAGGCACGACACGGGACGGATGCAAGGAGGCAAGGCACGGCACGGGACGGAGGCAAGGAGGCAAGGCACGGGACGGAGGCTCGGGACAAAGGTAGGCTGGACACACACACACACACACACACACACACACACACACACACACACACACACACACACACACACACACACATGGATGGAGACACACACAGGGATGGATGGATGGATGGATGGAGACACACACACACAGGGATGGATGGATGGATGGATGGATGGAGACACACACACACAGGGATGGATGGATGGATGGACACACACACACACAGGGATGGATGGACGGACACACAGGGATGGACGGACACACAGGGATGGACGGACACACAGGGATGGACGGACACACAGGGATGGACGGACACACACACAGGGATGGACAGGCATGTCTCACCCTCGGCTTATACACGAGTCAATAAGTTTGCCAGTTTTTTTGGGGGTAAATTGGGGGCCTCGGCTTATATTCGGGTCGGCCTATACTCGAGTATATACGGTATACCGTTTTTTATTTTAATCTATTTTTTCCCTAGGGTTACCTGTAGGTATAAATACTCATCTTACAGTATAGTTGTTAATAGCTAATTAACCTTTTATTTTTTTTTACCCTTGCTCATTTATTCTCAACGGCTGAACTTGGGTGTCCAAGTATTTCTCTTTTTCTGTATATAGATCTAGGCATTTGAGAGATTGTCACTGCTCCCCTTATCTTTCTGTCTTAGGATAACTCTCCGTTCTGACCTATTATTGGAGGACCTCCTCGGATAGATACTAGGTTTCTGATTTGGCTTTTTTTTACGCACTAAGTACGCTGCCTTTTTACTTTTCTTATTCGCACAATTTACGATTATTTGACTATAAGACCCTTTCTCTCTCTTTTTTCCTCTTTATTCTGTCTCTACTCCCTTCTTGGTTCTTGCCCCCTCCCCCCAGGGTAATTGTAGACTCACAATCTATTAATGCAGTATATTACAATATTTCCTTTAAGATTTACCGATGGCCCCCTTAAATGGTCTTGCGTTTAAACGTACAAGGTCTAAATATCCCACAAAAGCAAACTAAAGTTTTCCGCTCCTTAGCTTCCTCAAAAGCACATGTTGTATGCCTCCAAGAAAACCATTTCACAGATAAGGCGATCCCTAAATATTTTGTTTCAGCTTATTCCTATGTTCTCACAGCCTCTGCTAAAACGAAACAACGAGGGGTGCTAATAGTGTTTCATTGTACTACACCCTTTTCCCTTCTGATAGAGATCAAAGACCCAGAAGGTCGCTATCTTATACTCAGTGGCATCCTACTATGCTCCTAACAAAACTCCATCCTCATTCCTCTCCCATTTATTACAGGTTATTGATACTCATAAAACGGCTACACTTTTAATATGTGGAGATTTGAATCAAGTCCTTTATCCTTTTTAGATAAATCCCCAACTCCTATTGCATCTAGTTCTCAATTTCGTAACTTCCAACAACTTCTTCGGCAACACTCTTAATTCGATTCTTGACGTGAAATTAATCCTACTAGGCTCCAATTAATTTTTTATTCTTATCCCAATAAATCATTTTCCGGTATTGATCACCTTTTGATCTCAATAGGCATGACCCCTGAACTCCTTTCTTCATCTATTATCCCTTTTACATGACTGACCACTGTGCTGTACTTTCAACTTTCACTTCTCTAATACCCAAAACACAAGATTCTACATGGCATATTAATGACTAAATTGTATCTCATCCATCACACTGCTCTGATCTGGAAATAGCCATAAAAGATTACCTGGCCAATAATGAGACCCCTGATATATCCCTATGGACCCTATGGGAAGCCATAAACCTGTTCTCTGTGGGGTTTTTATACGCCAAGCTTCATTTCTTAAAAGAGAAAAATGACAACTAAAACAAAAATTAGAAGCAGAATTTAATACATGCCACATAATCCTTCAATCCAATCCTACCCCTGTGACTAAATTACAGCTTGATAAAGAACGTTTAACCCGTTTTTTTAATCAGAATCTGTAGATAAAATGTTATGTAAGTCTAAACATAAATTTTATCTTAAAGCCATACACTCATATTGCAATGCCTTTAAAACTAAATCGCCCCTTTAAACTGATTCAACTGAAATTATATCATGATACATTTAGTAGTAATCCAGTAAAAATCCTCCTTTCAGAAACATCTTACCTTCTTTTGATCAAACTTTAGCAGAATCTTTTTTTCACAAATCAAACTTCCTACTATTCCTTTGGCCCAACTCGATTGTCTTGAAAGCCCCATTACAGCTATCGAAATTAAATTAGAAATTAACTCTCTTAAACCAAATAAACATCCAAGCCCAGATGACCTCTCTGCCCTATACTATAAGAAATTCTATCATATCCTTGCTCCAATGTTAACAGACACATTTACTGTATTTATTGGAGTATAACACACATTTTTTTCACCCTGAAAATCGGGTGCAAATAGCATGTGAGTGTTATATGCTGATACTTTTTTATCTGCCTCGGAGGGGACAGGGAGGGGAGTGGGACGAGCTCCGCCAGAATATATAAAGTGAGAATCTCCTGTTTATTTGGCGGCCTCTGTATTGGCAGTCCCGTCTTTTGGGCCACCATTGGACCACTGTTCTGTCTATCATAGGAGATTCTTACTGTATGTAATCTGTCAATGCTCTTTCCTACCCCTGTCCCCTCTAGGCTGCAGATGGGCATCGATCAGGCTGCAGTGATGGCAATGGTGAGGCTGCTGCATTGATGGCAGAGGTGAGGCTGCTGCATTGATGGCAATGGTGAGGCTGCTGAATTGATGGCAATGGCAAAGCTGCTGCATTGATGGCGATGGTGAGGCTGCATTGATGTGGATTGATGAGGCTGCAATGATGGCACTTGTGAGGCTGCAGATGGGCATTGATCAGGCTACATTGATGGCAATCATGAGGCTGCAGATTGGCACTGACCCTTATTTTGCTTCAAAGTTCCTTATTTAAAATGTTTTTCTTTTTCCCCTGAAACTTCCCTCCTAAAATCAATGTGCGTGTTATAAGCATGTGCGTGTTATACACCGATAAATACTGTAATTATCTCCTTAACGATCAATCCTTTTGCCCCGAAACAGTAATGGCTATAATTTAAATGATCCCCAAACCTCAGTCAGATGATACATCTTGTTCTAACTATAGACCATATTATTACTCAGTCTTGACATTAAGTTACTAGCGAAAGTCTTAGCGACCCACTTAAATAGTGTAATAGGTTCTTTAATAAATAAAGACCAGGTCAGCTTTATCCCACAGCGCCAAGTGGCAGATAATGTATGCAGGACAACATTACTAATTCAAGCAGCTAAATCACAACAAATACCCATCTGCCGCTTATCTTTAGATATCAAAAAAGCATTTGATACAGTTTTGTGGCATTACCTACATTTTGTCCTGCAGCGTTGGGGATTTGGTCCTCATTTTCTTAGCTGGGTGTCCTCATTATACAAAAAACTATTTGCTGATGATATCTTAATCTTTATGTCATTCCCTCATATTTCTGCTCCTAGTCTTATAAGTAAACTTGATCACTTTGCCCACGTATCTAGTCTAATTATTAACTCTGAAAAATATAGCCTTAAATATATCTTTACCTCCTCATATTTTACAAAAAGCGCAAACATCCCTCCCTTTCTCATGGTCCACTTCTTTACCTAGGGATAACTCTCACACTGAATCTTTCTGATATTTTCACTGCCAATTATCCTACAATTTTGCATCAGATATGTAATCTTCTGACATAATGGTCCTCTCTACCATTATCTTGGATAGGTAAAATTAACGTAATAAAGATAGCGATACTGCCCAAAATTCTTTATCTTTTTCGAGTTTTACCTATCCCTGTTCCAACATACTTTCTAAGAATACTACAACGTAAGGCATTAACTTTTGTTGGGGCTCCTTGAAACCCCATCTGCCCAAACACACTTTTACCTTCCAAAGTCCAAAGGGGGACTAGGGTTTCTTAATTTCACCACCTATTAACGTGCAGCTCAATTAGCCCATATCCCTAAATATCACGCAAAATGTGAAATTCTGCTTTGGGTTGCGCTGGAATTAGTAGATTGCGACCCACTTTCAATAATCAACCTTGTATGGTCTAATTCCTCCAACTGTAAAAAAACTCAATAATTCTATAACTAAACATACACAAGCCATTTGGGATAAATTTAAATTAGTAAATGGACTACAATCTCCCCATATACCCCTTTTATAATTTCTTAAAAATCCACTTTTCTATCCTGCTTGGTCTTCACCTAAATCTCCACTAATTTAACTCAACTCTGTGCACTAGCATCCTCTATTTCATTCAAAATTTCCCTGACTTTTGTGAAAGTCACAAACTTCCTAATTCAGAGCTCTTTCGATATCTTCAGATTACAATTTTTTTATGCCCTATTTACAATGAAGAATTTATTTAGATAAATGAACGTGCTTTGAAAATATATGTAAACGTGACCCACACAATAAGGGACTTATTTCAACCCTTTACACTCATCTTATTACTAAACCCAACTCAGACCCACCATCATATGTGGCTAAGTGGGAGATGGATCTTGTGTTTTCGTTGGAAGCAGCCGATTGAGATAAGATTTGGATCACAATTAAGTCTTACTTACAAAACATAGCTGCCTTAGAGACAAATTACAAAGTACTCACACAGTGGTATTTGGTTCCTGTCAGAATTGCGTAATATGCTCCAAATTATTCCCCATCTTGTTTTCGTGGCTGTGGTGATCTTGGATCACATCTTCGTACTTGGTGGGATTGCCCAGTAGCAAAACATTTCTGGAAAGATGTATGTTTTATGATTTCAACACTGTTTGAAATCCCTATCAATTCTGATCCTACAATAGCACTTTTAAACTTAAAACCGGCCGCTCTCTTCTACCGCCAATTCAAACTCCTATTACTACAGCCACCAAAAAAAATAATTGGCAAAGCTTGTAAATACCCATCCTTAATAATTGCTGAAAGAGTCAATCAAGCAATGATCCATGCCAAAACAGAGGTTATATCTCAAGATAAAATATCCAACTTTGAGAATATATGGAATCCCTGGGTGACTCACATTTTGCCTTCCAATTTTGATGCTTCCCCACTAAGACCTTGGTAATCTCGATTTATACTTCCATTCTCTGCATTCATGGTATGTGTTTATTACCATGTACTACCCCGAGGACCCCTACTACCTCCCATTTCTTTCTTCCCTATCTATTTTTTCTCCTACCTAAGATTACTTTTTCTTTTATCTTCTTCCTCTCTTCTACTTTTTCCCCCTATTCTCTCTCTCTCTCACCTCTTTCAATTTACTCTTTATATAGTTCTGGTAGCAGAACTTTTATTCCATTATACCAGTTGTACATGGTTCCAATATGTAGTATAAGATTTTAGATTCTATAATAAATTATTATTATTTTTTTTTTTAAAACTATACTCTTGATAATAATTAAGACCTTTTTTTTATCCGAGGTCATCTTTATTAACCTGGTCTAAGTTGGTTTTATCCTCTCTTATGCAATGTATGACGCAATCTTTTGAGTAGTTAGATCCATGCTAAAATTCTTTTAGTTAAACTACTTTTAGTTTATGTTGAAACTACAACTCAATATTATTACCATATATGTGATATTTTCTTTTGCTGCCACCATATTTACTTATGTATACTAATTGTTAAAATTCAATAAACAAATTTGACAAGAAAATCAGACAACCTGGCTGAAGGGCATAACCATTCAAATTGTTACACATGTCACTCGGAAAGGGTCTCATTATTATGTCACAGTATATATATATATATATATATATATATAACAATTCTAATCAAAGGTCTTTAATACTCAAAATAACAAGATACGGTAAGCATTCATTTGAAGGCATATGTCTTAAAAGTACTTGTGTTTTTCTTTCTCTACCTTTGTCCACATTAATAAAGTATAGTCTCAGAAAGCCAGGAAAGCTGGTCCAAAGGCAATTACTGTATGCTGTATCCAATTGGAATCACCATGGAAGGCTGTCCCAGAAGCAAAGGCAACATGCCCAGATTGGCATTATGGACTTGCGTTCTATTATTATAGAACTTGAGAACAAGGATCCTCATGGGTTTTTTTTTTTCTTCTTTGTTTTAGTTTTTTTTTGGTGTTTTGTCTCTTATGATTTTTATTATGAACTTATTACATCCAGAACAAGTGCTGACTACCGATACCGGGATCCAGAAATGTGGACTGTAGAGATGGAGAGTTTAAAAGATTTTTTTTTCCTCAGAGTTCTCTTTTATTTCAGAAGGCAAGGCCAAAAGTTCCAAATATTAAAGGAGATTACACATAAACCATAAACCTGTTTTATGGAGGAATCCTGAAACTCTGATGTAAGTGGGGCCAGAAATCCCCTTATATCAGAGTTCCCACTTACACCAGAGTCCACAGCATTCTCCCTTAACCAGTTCAAGACCGCCCACCACACATATATTGTGGCAAGGCGGCTTGGCTGCAGGAAACAACATACCTGTATGCAGTGGAGTCAGGAGGGGGGGGGGGGGGTTGGAGCCCAGAGCAGGCACCCAAAATTCACAATTGTATTGTTAGCCCCAAGCAGCCATATGCAAAGAGTCAGACAATCACTGACTGTCTTACTCAGAGCAGCCAGTGGGGATCAATCCAACTCCGAGCACGGCCAGTGAGTGATATAACATGTCCCGCCTCCTAGACCCTGCAACGCCTATGATGGAAGTCACACTGGTCCAATGCCGGGACCGTGGGATGTGCGATGTCCATCATAGGGCTGTCGGGTCCAAGAAGTGGGAAGGACACTGCGGCCGCGCCAAGCACTATGAAATCTGGCGCTCGCTCTGTGTAAATGGGCGGGTTGTGGATGGCTCTCCTAACCTGGCTCTGGCTGCCTGGTGTGTGCAGCCTGCTGTCTGACTGGTCATGCATGGTATGGGCACGCGGCAGGTAAGGCTGAGGTACAGAGTGTCAAGAGGTCACGTGAATTCTGACGTGGAAAAGTTAGGATGGTCAGTGCAGGTGTTGGGTAGGTCAGTGCAGGTATCAGATAGGTCAGTGCATGTGTCAGGCAGGTCAGGGCATGTGTAAGACAGGTCAATGCATGTGTCAGGTAGGTCAGTTTATGTGTCCGGGGGTTAGTGAATGTGTCCAGTAGGTCAGTTTAGTGGTCAGCATTGATGGGCACTGGTGAGCCAGTTAGCAACCAGCAAGTGAGCCTACCCCCGAGCAAAAACCTTCCCCCCTCCCCCCTGGTGCTGGGCTTGGACTTCGGGTTGAAGCCTCTGGAATTTTTACCACCTGTATTGGTGTAACTGGTCCCCAAAAAGTGTCACTTCGTGTTCAATTTGTCCGCCGCAGTGTCGCAGTCCTGCTAAAAATCACTGATCGACCACCATTACTATTTAAAAAAAAAAAAAGTCCCTGTACGCAAAACAATCAATATACCCTAATTGGGATTTTTTTTACTAAAAATATGTAGCAGAATACAAATTGGCCTAAACTAATAAAGAAATTAGATTTTTTTTTTACATATTAAGTAAAAAATATATATTTTTTATCAAAATTGTTGCTCTTTTTTGTTCATAGCGCAAAAAAATAAAAACTGCAGAGGTGATTAAATACCACCAAAAGAAATCTCTATTTCTTTGGGTACAACATCGCACAACCGTGCAATTGTCAGTTAAAGTAAAGCAGTGCCATATCGCAAAAAATGGCCTGGTCATTAGGGGGGGAAATCCTTCAGGGGCTGAAGTGGTTAAAAAAAATAAAAAATTGCTATCCGCCGCTAAAGTGTTTGAGTTTGGCATGAAGAAAAGATGGCAACCTTATGCTGCACCAAAAGATGTATTGATGTGAACAGGCACCATGGCGAAAAATAGGATTTTCATTGTTGTGCACTGCAGCATGACTACAGATGCAGGAAAAAAAAAATCACACTGATGTGTACAGGCCCATAATATGTATATCTCAAGTGAGTTTCTTCAGGAGATACAATGTATGGCAGAAAGTTCAGCATTTCAGACTTCCGAGTGAGTGGTATGCCAGTTCCTCACTGTGCGCTGTGGACTTTTAGAGACAGAGTAAATAATGTCTGGTGATTCTGCCATGAAGGTCCATTTTCAAGTAAGTCCTGTTTTAGAGTGGCTGTTCCGAAGTCCTTGGTTCAAATCCTAACCAGGACACTATTTCCATGAAGGTTGAATGTTCACCCAAGGCTTTGGTTTCCTCTAGGTACTCCAGTTTCACCCACACTCCAAAGGTAGGTTACTTGGCTCCTGTCTAAATTGGCTCTAGTATGTATATGTTTATGTTTGAATATAAAAGAACCCTGAGAGCACGGACTGATGTGAAAGTTCATTATGTTAAAATGCTCTGTAAATTGTATAAAAATGTGTGTAATAATAATTCCCAAACAAACAAGATATTTGGGGGGGGGGCCAAAAAATAAAATAAAAATAAATAAATATATATATATATATATATATATATATATAAATGTGTAAAACTAGTTAACCACTTGCTTACTTAAACTTGCACTTAAACCCCCCTCCTGGCCAGACCAATTTTTAGCTTTCAGCGCTGATGCACTTTGAATGACAATTGCGCGGGCATACAACACTGTACCCAAATGAAATTTTTATCATTTTCTTCCCACAAATAGAGCTTTCTTTTGGTGGTATTTAATTACAGCTGGGAGCAAAAAATGCAAAAAAAAAAAAAATGTATAGTTTGTTATAAAATTTTGCAAACAGGTAATTTTTCTCCTTCATTGAAATGCGCTGATGAGGCGGCACTGGTGGGCACTGATAGACTGCACTGGTGGGCACTGATAGGCACAGTTAAGGCGGCACTAATAGACACAGATAAGGGGGCACCGATAGGCACAGATAAGGCAGTACTGATGGGCACAGATAAGGCGGCACTGATGGGCAAAGATGGGCACAGATAAGCTGGCACTGATAGGTGGCACTGATGGGTGGCATGGATGGGTGGCACGGATGGGTGGCACTAAGGGGCACTGATAGGTACCATTGATAGATGGGACTGATGGGCACTGATAGGTGGCACTGATAGGTGGCTCTGATAGGTGGCACTGCTGGGCACTGATGGGCGGCACTGATGGGCACTGATGGGCACTGGTAGATGACACTGATGGGCACGGTTATGTGGTATTGAGGTGCAGCACTGTTGCTGAGGCAGATTGTGGGCACTGATAGGTGGCACTGTGGGCACTGATGGGTGGCACTATGGGCACCGATGGGTGGCACTGATGGGTGGCACTTTTTTAATATTTAGGTGGCTCTGGCAGGGGTCAGGTGGGCACTGATGAGTTGGCCGTGATCGGGACTGAAGTCCCTCTCACGGCCGCCGGCAATCGACTTTTTTGCGCGAGGAGGAAAAATAGTCGATTACCGGCTCTGTTGTGTCACATGATCAGCTGTCATTGGCTGACAGCTGATCACATGGTAAGGGGTCAGGATCGACCCCTTGCTCCGATCCATGATCAGGCGAGTCTCATCGACTCGCTGATCACAGAGCGCGCCACGCGCGCCCCTCAGGGGGCGTGCAGGCCGCTCGTGCACGGGACAACGTCAATAGACGTAGTCCCGGCAAAGCAGGTCCACGCTGTAGCCGTCATTCGGCTATAGCGCGGCTCTCCAGTGGTTAAAGTTAACCCACCGTTAAGATTATATCTCACAAGAATCAATAAGTGACCTCAGCATTACCAAATTATGTTTCCTAGTGCTAAAACCAGGGCGTTTTCTTTCAGCAGGAACTAGGGGGAACTCAGTTCCACCACCTCTGGCTCAGGTCTTCTGCTCCTTGCTCACCACTGTCACTTGGTAACACTGACGTCCAGCTTCTGCGTTTAAAAGTGATAGCTTATCTCCCAGTAGCTCCCACAGGTCAGATCCCTTGTGCAGATCCCACTGAGTGCCAGACAGGAACAAGGGAGATACAGAACAGGTGTCCAGGGTTTAGTGCAGTCATGGACAGGAGAGGGTGTGTGGTAGATTGCACCCTCTGTGGTCTCCATTTTTCCCTGGTGCCCAATTGTTGATGCCCCTACCCTGTTTCCCCCGAAAATAAGACCTAGCGTCATTGTCAGTGATGGCTGCAATATAAGCCCTACCCCGCAAATAAGTCCTAGTTAAAGTCCTTGTAGGTCTTTTTTTCAGGGTAGGGCTTATTTTTGGGGAAACAGGGTAGGGCTTATTTGGGGGGTAGGGCTTATATTGCAGCCATCACTGACAATCACGCTAGGTCTTTTCTAGGTATTTTCGGGGAAACAGGGTACTGCATAATCTCCCTTGCAAGTGACCGTAGTATAGTATAGTATGCTGGGAGGTTCTACAGCCGGATAGGTGTTTCAGCTTAATATTGCAACAAAGGTAAGATATATGACAGATGGTGGAGCTTTTAAGGAGGGGGGAGAAAATGAGGGCAGTGGAGGGAGGGAGCTGTATCCAGAGGGAAGAGCTACTATTTGATGCCATTTGGCAGGTATGTGAGTGTGGCGGGCATGGTTGCGTTCCTGCACCTATTTTCTGAGAAAAAAAAAAAACATGATGGCATATTTTCAAAGCTCTGCCTCCTAATGACCCACAGGACCCATGATGTCCATAGAAAAATATTTTATGGACAGACATTCTCATTGTTTTGTGCATTAAAAAAAATGCTATCAAATGCATCATGCCATGGATACCACATGCATTTTAGATATTTAACATGCAGAATTGCAAAATCTATTGTTTTCATTCTGATGTAATGAGTAAAAAAGGACTGCAATGCTTGCTTATGTAATAAGCAAATATGGCTGCCTAATGTATGTATACAATTATGCACATAAAAACAAAATTCTTAGATGGTAATATTTGTTATATGTATCTGATCTGCTTTGTCTTTGGTCCTTTCTGAAGTGAAATGTTAACAATGTAGAAGTCTGCACTAATACATATCTTGACTTGTTACATTAGTTTGCTTGCATGTACAGGGAGTCCCCGGGTTACGAATCTCCGACTTGCGAACAACTCCTACTTACGAACGGCTGGCGGCACCGGCGGGTACATCGGAAAACATCAGAAAACAAAGTCGGAAAACATCGGAAAATGCTGTTCTGTGCATGCTCGCCCGCATTACGAACAAGTCTGACTTAAAGTGGTTGTAAACCCTTACAAACCACTTTGACCTACAGGTAAGCCTAGATTAAGGCTTACCTGTAGGTCCAAGAAATATATGTTTAGGAGATATTTGCCCGAAAACAGGCACCGCTGTCTACGGCGCATGCGCACTGAGCGTGGCATTCTCAAGAACGGAGCTGCCGCGCGTGTCAGCTCCCGTGCGAATGCGCGGGAGTGACGTCATCGCGGCTTCGCCGAATGACAGTGGCGGAGCTGCGAGACCCCACCAAGAAGATGGATGCGGCGGACTACAGGGGACAGCGGCGACTTCGCTGGCTCCTGTGTCAGGTAAGTGACACATAATGGACTACTATGCGATGCATAGTAGTCCATTATGCTTTGCCTTTGCAGGGAATGAAAGAGGAAGTAAACTCATCAGGGTTTACTTCCTCTTTAAGAACAGACAGGCAGTCCCTAACCTGTTCGTAACTTGAGAACTGCCTGTAACTTAAAGTTGACCTGAACAAAGAAAAAAGAAGAGCATTTCACATCTAATAGGGAGCATTTTGAGATGAGCCTAAGCAATACTGTGAAAAAATTACCTGTAGTCAGTTGCTTGGCTGGGAATGAAGAATGAGAGAAACACTGGCTGAATTGGATAACGACTATATCAACAGGAGGAGGACGCTGCTGAGCAGTAAGATTTTTAAACTATTGACTTAGTGTAGAAGAGAGAGATTCTACTGTAATCAAGAGCTTTTGAACTGCATTTCACAGAAGGAGATTGTCAGGAGCAGGGGAAAGAGCTGCATTTTCTCAAACTGTACAGGACACAGTTTCCTCTTGCCATGAGGGAGCCCCGAGAGTTTACATCACTATCCAGTGTACACCACTGCTTCTGCATAATGGTGGCCTAAGCAGGATCCAGAGTGCTGAAGTCCAGGTTTGCTGACAGCCATAGTCACCCTGGTGCAGAGTAGAGAGTGGACTAATTGCTGTGTGTGGCTGAATGGTGAGCTGCAATATTGCTGGGACTAGTGAGCTGCTGGTGTAGGGAATTTGCGATTTGCTGCCAGAGAGACTGAGCCTTTTACAAACTAACCATACAGTCATCTAGTAGCCTTATTGCTGCCTGCAGGTAAGACTGAGGATATTCACATGTGCACAAATGGTACAACTGTGTCCCAATGCCAGCCGGCTGAAGAGTTAGGACTAAAGACTGTCCCTTTCCAGCTGCTACATAGAGACCTTCAGCTATTGCTTATGCTAAGGCTGCATTCACACCTTAGCGTAGCTTTTCAAGCGTTTTTTGCGGCGTTTTTTACCGCGATTCACGTCGTTTTTTACCGCGATTCGCGGCGTTTTTTACCGCGATTTGCCGCGAATTTGTGCAGGGCAAAAGGTCACCAATGTTAAAAGAAGAAAAACGCCCAAATCAGCCCGATTCGCGCGACAAAAAAGGGTCCGGAACTTGTTTGAGCTTCAGGCGTAGGGCTTCAGGCAACTTGGAGTGGAGATGTGAACCATCTCCATTGAGAATAATGGATTTTTTCTTCTCCAGCGTTTTGTAGCTTCAGGCGTCAAGCTACAAAACGCTCAGGTGTGAATGGGGTCTAAGTGGTACCTCCCAAGGGACATTGTAACCTTATCAGTCATTCTCCTAGAGTGCACTCTAGACTAGTTGCACAGTAGTATTATTATCCACTTGCTGACTGCCTGAAAGGTACATTAGTCGCTGTAGGTGCAGCTACTTAACCTGTACATGCCTACTTCCAGGTTTAGGACATGTGCATGTGCACCCCCCGCCCGGCACCCACTGTGATTGTACACAGTGGGAGCCTGTCAGCAAGTCCCGGCCAATGATTCATTGCTGGGACCTGCTGATCAGCTGTGTACAATCACAGCCCAGAGCCCTGTGTTGGTAAACAACACAGAGCTCTGTAGAGAGGGAGTGATGTGAGAAACTTAGAGTGATGTGAGAAACGTATTATTATCTAATAGGTAAAAGCAGCACTCTTCACACAAATTACACATAGGCACACATTTAACCGTTTGATCACCCTAGATGTTAACACCTTCCCAGCCAGTGTCATTAGTACAGTGACAGTGTATAGTATTATCACTGATCAATGTCACTGGTGATGTCAGTGGGAGTTAGTCAGTTTCCCCCAGCGTCAGTGCGGTGGTTAATCTGATACTATCTCTGTCCCATTATAAGTCGCTGATCGCCGCCATTAATAGTATAATAAAAAATTTATATATATATATATATATATATATATATATATATATATATATATATATATATATATAATTTATATATTAGGGCTGCGGAAATTAACGATTAATTCCTCGATTAATTGTTCATTTTTTTGATCAATCAAAATTCTTTTGATCGGTACCTCTCCCCCGGCTTCCGGGTCTTCATGGAGTTCCGTCGGAGTCCGGTGACGTTGATGTCCGTGACGTCACCAGACTCCTCCCTCCTTCCCCAAGTGCCTCCGTCTGCAGAAGAGAAGGGGGAGGAGTTCGGTGACGTAGAAGTTCTGATTGAACGTAACGCGTACGGGGAGGAGCTACGCATGACGTCACCTGCTGCTGCCCTATGGAACTAACACGATTGTCGGCTTTACATGCTGTGTTTTTATCATCTTTATGTGAGTAGTTTGTGTTTGAACACAAAATGGAATCTTATACTTAAGCGATGAGCACTTAGATCATTTCTTTCTACCCATAACCTGCCGTCCTTGCTGAGATCTAAGGAGACGTGAGAGAAGTTTATGGTCAGTGTTAATACTTTTGATACCCGCTTGCATAACCACCTGTTTTCACAGGGGTCCATGGCATAAGGTGAGAGTGATTAGTTAGACCGGAGGTCTGGATTGTCATGCTACTGTGGAAAAAACAAAATTACTTACGTCAGTGCTACAGTTTGAATTTAAAACGTATTTGTGTGAACTGTGAAGTTAAGTCATGGATTGTGGAAACTAACTAGTGTCTCTATCTCATAGTTTGTAACTAGTTTTATAACTTTCAAGCAAACTGATCAAAATACACTTATTAGGATTTTTTCTATCAAAGATGTAGCAGAATATGTATGTATTTATATGTATATATGTATGAAGAAATTAGATTTTTGTTTTTATTGAATAGCAGAAAGTAAGAGAGAGCCCAACACATGAAATACAGTGGTGTCCCATCCACAGTCTCTGGAACAGTGAAAGGGGAGCAGAAGAAGTGATAAGGTAATCTCTTTGCTTACTATACTCTTTCCTATAGACATGTTCTTTGTCAGCAGATATGGATTCCACACACCTGATTGGCTATCTTTCTCCCAATCCAAGTCCTGCTGTTTAGGCTTGATTCACACCACCGCATGGACGTTTCATACACAGTGCATGTAGGTCAGACCTTTAATTTCAGTGGGCTTCCCTACCTATGAGAAACTCAGGGGGAAGAACTCCCCAACCCTTTTTTTAAAATTGCACTGGACTGAACAGCATATCACACCTTTAGCAGATGCTTGGGAGTGCCAATAAATCAATGTCACCCACCCGCATCTGCTAAAGAACAGCACGTTTCTGTGCATGTTGGAAAAGCACGCAATTTTACAAGCGTTCCTGACATACGTAGATGTGAACTTAGCCTTGGTATAAATAAAAAGGACAAAGGTTCTCTGTCCTATATGCCCACATTCTCAAATACATGTAAAATAGAGAAATTCTTGTAGCAATGGATTTTTTTTTTTGGATAGGATCTGCCTGGGGATGGTGTTTAGAGTATCTTGGAATACATACAGTATATTGCTATTATGGTTATGGATCTGGGAGTGCTGTTGCATCCCCTCTAAGGATGGTAGGATTGAACTCCAGACCAAAATAGATTTGGATTCTTCCATGAATATTTTGCTCTTTATCTTTGAAGCCCTCTGCTTTTGATGTAAAAAAGTGGAGGACCATATTGGAGCTTTATTACACCTTTTGTATTACTATCTTCATGTCCCTCACTGTCTCCTTCTGGATTGGAGAATTTCCACTCCAGCAAACTGTATGGAAACTTTCGATTTTTTTAGATGTGTCCACTGCAATGTCGCAGTCCTGCTAAAAACTGCAGATAGCTGCCATTACCAGTAAAACTATTAAAAAAAAAATTAAAAGTACCTAAATCTATTCCCTATTTGTAGACGCTATATCTTTTGGCAAACCAATCAATATATGCTTATTGGGATTTTATTTTTACCAAAAATATGTAGCCGAATACATATTGAAATAAACTGATAAGAAATTTGATTTTTTTAATTTTTTGTTTTGGATGTGTATATAGCCAAGGTTGGCTATTATGCTTATAAGTTATGCCGTGTACAAACAACCGGACATTTTGACGGACTTAGTCCAGTGGACTGGAATCCGTCGGACAATTTGATCGTGTGTGTGGGCTCCAGCGGACTTTTTCTTCCCAAAGGTCCGCCGGACCTAGAAATAAAACTTGCTTCAAATCTTTCCCACGGACTCGAGTCCGGTCGAAAAATCCGGTTGTCTGTGTGCTAGTCTGTAGGACCAAAACCGACGCTAGGGCAGCTATTGGCTACTGGCTATGAACTTCCTTATTCTACGTCATCACATTCAAATCCGTCAGACTTTTGGAGTGATCTTGTGTGGCCAAGTCTGTTCGTCTCAGCTGCAATGTCCGTCGGATTGTCCGCCGGACCAAGTCCGTCAAAGTCCGGTCGTGTGTACGCGACATTAGTGACATTTTCTGTGTTGTTAATGTGGGGTTGGCTCCCTCTATTATTTGCTGGACTCTATATGTGAATTTCCTCTCTTCCTGTGTGAGGATATAGAGCAAAGCATCATGTGACGTGTAGGTCAGATTGCTGAAGTGACTCTGCCAGCAGGACTGATCTGAATTGCAGGGAACAGACTGCTGTGAGAGGGTATAAAAAGGGCTGGCACGGCCTTGAGCACTCTCTCTGGACGCCGTTTTGACTCTGCCAGCAGGAGGTCTGTGTGACAGGGCATTTGCTGACGATTTATGGCCTACACAGCGGGGATCCAAATAGCTAAACACAGAGGAATTCCTGCAGACAGCATTGCTTCTTCAGTGCAGTGGACCCGAGGGTTTTCCAGGTCATCCAGAGGAGTCTGCAATTCAGGATCCATTGAGCTGCAGTGAGGCGCAGCGGCCGTCATAATCCAGAGCAAAGACACAGAGTGAGTTCCGGCTGGAGTCTTCTCATCATCCACACAGTCATCCAACCCATCTTAGATCCAGAGTGGTGAGCGGTCATAGCCCATGTAATAGTTAAGAATACAGCTGTTTGACATCATCCACACAGTCTAACTGGTGGTACTTGTAGTCCCACAGAAGTTACATCCTCTGTTATAACGGACACAGCAAGCAGATGTCTATGCTCAGTACACATTAATGATTTCAGTAGTCACATCAGATGACACCTTTAGGTTCATAAAAGGAGGAAGTTATACTACTACCAGGATAAATCACAGCTTTGCTAATTTTGCTACAATTTGCTATTTTTGGATTACTTAATTTACAACATAAAGAGGCTAGCTGAAGATATCTGGATTTCAAGGAACACCTCTTCTCACTTTTCTTTTATAATCCTATCTTCTCATCTGCTTTATTGCATTGAACTGCTAAAGGGAGCCATCCTATTGAATATAATATTGTTTATACTGTTTCCATATTGTGCAGGATTTGCTGGTCTGTGGGTTGAGGAGACAGAAGGAGAAGGGAGGCACTTGACACATAAGATAGAAGAGTGTCAGGTGTTTACTCTCTTGTTAACCTGTTCACATAGGTTCCTGTATTGAGGTAATATTTGTGTACATTCACAATTAAGGGACCTTTCTATTAATATAGTGTTTACTTAACTTTGAGATAAATGGAGGAGTATACAGGATTCCATTAGGGACCAAGTTGATATACATGTATGGTGTGTTTTGATATTACAGTAAACATATTTGAACTGCTTCTTTAAAGAGGAAGTAAAGTCTTGCTAAAAATAAAAATAGACCTTGCAAGGCAAAGGCATAATGAGCTAGTATGCATAGCATACTAGCTCATTATGAATAACTTACCTGAGATGAAAGCCCCCGAAGCAACCCTTGTCATCCTCCTCCGGCGCTGTGACTGGCCGGAGCCGCGATGACGTCACCCCCGTGCATGCGCACGGGAGCCGCCACTAACGGCATGATTGCCATTAGCAGCAGCATGCTTAGTGCACCTGCGCGCGGAATGCGCCGTAGACAGCGGTGCCTGTCATTTGCAAATGTCTCCTAAACTGTGTAGGTTTAGGAGATATTTCTTGGACCTACAGGTAAGCCTTAATCTAGGCTTACCTGTAGGTCAAAGTGGTCTGTAAGGGTTTACAACCACTTTAATATTGCGTGAGTCTCTGTTTACTATCACAGCTGGTGACATGACTGAACCCAGGGTGTCAGAGGTAAAGGAGGATTTGCAGTCGAGGTAATCAGTGGGGTACAGAGTCTATTAGCAGCCCTTACTAGGGTACCGCTACATCTATTATAGTGGAGCAAAGTTAAAAATGTTGTTTTTTTTTTTTAAATTGTCGCTCTTTTTTTGTATATAGTGCAAAAAAAAACAAAAAACACACAGGTGATCAAATACCACCAAAAGAAAGCTCTATTTGTGGGAAGAAAAAATGGCATCAATTTTGTTTGGGGAATTGACTCCCTGCAGAGGTGGTTCTGGCCTGCTCAGTGGATTGCTTTAACCACTTGAGACCCGCGCTATAGCCGAATGACGGCTACAGCGCAGACCTCCTTTGCCGGGACTACGTCTATTGACGTCGTCCCGTGCACGAGCGGCCTGCGTGCCCCCTGCGGCGCGCTCTGTGATCGGCAAGTCTATGAGACTCGCCTGTTTACCGATCCGAGCAAGGGGTTGATCCCGACCCCTTATCACGTGATCAGCTGTCAGCCAATGACAGCTGATCATGTGATACAACGGAGCCGGTAATCGGCTATTATTCCTCCTCGCGCTGACAGCGCGAGGAGAAAAAAAAGAGCCGATCACCAGCGGCCATGATCGGGACATCAGTCCTGATCACGGGCAGCCCTGCCAGTGCCCACCTGCCCCCTGCCAGTGCCACCTCATTAAAAAATAAGTGCCCCCCGTCAGTGCTACCCAGCAGTGCCCACAGTGCCACCCAGCAGTGCCCACAGTGCCACCCAGCAGTGCCAACAATCTGCCTCAACAAAGGTGCTGCACCCCAGTGCCACATATCCGTGCCCATCAGTGTCCTCTACCAGTGCCCATCAGTGCCGCCTATCAGTGCCTATCAGAGCCACCTATCAGTGCCACCTATCAGTGCCCATCAGTCCCATCTATCAGTGGTACCTATCAGTGCCCCTTAGTGCCACCCATCCGTGCCACCCATCCGTGCCATCTTATCTGTGCCCATCTTTGCCCATCGGTGCCGCCTTATCTGTGCCCATCGGTGCCACCTTATCTGTGCCTATTAGTGCCACCTTAACTATGCCTATCAGTGCCCACCAGTGTAGCCTATCAGTGCCCACCAATGCAGCCTATCAGTGCCCACCAGTGCAGTCTATCAGTGCCGCCTCATCAGCGCACTTCAATGAAGGAGAAAAATGACCTGTTTGCAAAATTTTATAACAAACTATTAAACATGATTTTTTTTTTGCATATTTTTTTGTTTGTTTAGCAAAAAATAAAACTCCCAGCTGTAATTAAATACCACCAAAAGAAAGCTCTATTTGTGGGAAAAAAATGATAAAAATTTCATTTGGGTACAGTGTTGTATGCCCGCGCAATTGTCATTCAAAATGCATCAGCGCTGAAAGCTGAAAATTGGTCTGGGCGGGAGGGGGGTTTAAGTGCCCAGTAAGCAAGTGGTTAAAAAGGGCCTGGATTATTTCCTAAATGTACATAATATAACTGGGTACTAGCATTTATAGGTAAAGTTTTTTCCCCTGCTTTAGCAAATTGGATCATGCTCTGCTGATTTTTTTGCCTTCCTCTGGATCAACTGTGGGTATAGAATTGGGTATATGGGATTGTATGATATTATTATTATTATTATTATTTTTTTTGTGGTTGAACTAGATGGACTTGTGTCTTTTTTCAACCTGACTAACTATGTAACTATGTAATGTCGCACGACCATGCAATTGTCAGTTAAAGCGACACAGTGCCATATTGCAAAAAATGGCCTGGTCATTAAGGGGGTAAATCCTTCTGGGGCTGAAGTGGTTAACCGCTTGACACCCGTATAACTTGCATATACTGGGGCAAGACGGCTCTGCTGTGCAGGATCATGTACCTAGTACATGATCCTGCATTCTTGAAATTAGTTAAATCTTATCAAGATGAGGAGAGTTTGATAACACAGCTGGGTGCCAGACTGTCTCTACACAGGTGTTTTTAATTGGACAAAAGCAGTTATAAATCACTTTAATGAACATGTAGGAATTCTGGGAAGAATTAAGTTTATCTGGTTATAGAACAGGTGTCAGATTTATGCTTGGTTACATTGACCTAGATCTTAGCGACCAATCACATGTAGGAGAGATGATTAAGATAAGGCTTGTAAAAAGGGATATATAAATACAAGCTCTACAATTGTTAGTCAGACAAGTCAGATAGGAGCTCATAAGGCTGAACTCTGTCTATGCTGCCCTATTGCAAGGGTCATAGAGGACAGAACCAATGGGGAAATATCTGTCTGTAACTTGTCTCCTCGTACGAGTCAGAGAAAACTTCTCAACTTGCTCCAGAGTGTGGTCTCAGGTGAATTTCCCTCACAAACTTGGTCGAGCAGGAACCCAAAACTCAGTGAGGGAACCAGACCACTGGTCGATCGACTGGCCCCTATCAGGTGACGGGTTTCCAAGAATTATCAGAAAAGACCCATTCTGGTTCAAGGTGAGAACAATTCACAATTGTTTCCATTTGGTTGGAGGATAAGAATATCTATATCTAATATGCTTGCATTGTAAGAAACTGTATAAATTAGACCTGTATCTTGTAGTACTTTGAACATGAACCTGTATGTTATCAGCTGTTAAAGAGGAAGTAAACTCTCCCACTCTGATGCTTCTTTTCATTTAGTCAATTATAATAAGTAATTATCAGACTATAGCCACTGTAATCCAGCCAAAATTGCATATTACTTACTGTTTAAAGATACTTTAAAAAAACTTGTTTCCAGGGGTTAGGCAGCGCCATCTTAAGTATTGTTTTCTGAGTCCACAGTGGAGTGTATTTCCACCCTTACATTGAGCACTTCCTGTACTGTTAACCAAGCCTCCTTCTCAATCCAACGTTTCTATGGCAACCCTGCTTCCCTGTTCATAGCTTACTTGTTTATTTCATAGTATTTACTTGTGCCGATGTCTAATGTTTGCCTTTGTCAGACTTATCAGCTTCAGCTGATAAGACTGCAGTAATGGCCAAGTTTAGACTGTATGTGAGGTCACATGCTCACATGGTGTGTAGAAGGAAGCTCTGAGTGATTAGCAGAGTTCAGTGGTGTGCCGTAGGAAGTCCTGATAACAGATAGATAAGCACATAGAGAGTGTGCCATAAATCAGGGGAGATCTGGGCATGCTCAGTGACTTCATTCTACAGAACAACAAGGATTACAACAATACTAAGCAAGTAAGGAGATATCTACAAGCAGTGTTCATTAGGGTTTTTTATGCTGATTTACATGGGAAAAAGTTGTGGGGGAGGGTTTACAACCACTTTAATAAACCTGCATTGCTGGAGTTCTGCCTGGTTCGATACTTTACTATTCTACTTCAACCTATAGGTAAGCCTTATTATAAACTTAACTATAGGTAAAACTTACCAATGGATGTTTACAACCTCTTTAATAGAAATAGTTCTTTTGGGCCAATTTGTCACGAATAATAAACTATTTACAGGTAATTAAAACCTTAAATTCAGCTTTAAAGATTGATTAAAAAATGCATTTGTGAATTTTATAGCTGTTTGGAGTTCAGCTCTAATAAATGTCTGTCAAAAAGCTAATTCATTTTTTCCTGTTTTTAAATAACGGGCATTGATTGTGTTTTATGGCTTTTTTAAGAAATTTTTAATTTAACAGTTGTGAAGCTGCTGAATGTTGAGTCTGCTCGGAATCTAAGATTCTGCATTTTTAATGGTGGTGGCAAGCTCCAATAATGCCACTGCTTGAAGGGATACCCAAATTTGTTATGATCAACACAGTTCTTAGGGACCCATTGCTTAGCACTGACAGAAGGAATTACCTCAATGCTCCTCCTGGTTGCCGACTGCGGTGGGACACTGACAAGGTCAGTATACCCAAGACTAATGCCACCTTTTAGACCATGTACCCCCTTACATATTTTGGGTGTTCCTCTCCCCATAGGCTCCACCTCGTGTTTTGAATTTGGCATGGTCGTGCATGGCTCCTGAATGAGGGGACTACAATTCCCATCTGCCATTATGGCAGTTGGACTTGTAGATCTCAATGAGTAATTGCAGTGCAATTAAGTACAGTGATGTCCTCCAGCCCCATATGTGAAGGTCCATATCTCAATACAGATCTGTTGCTGGAGGAAGAGTCTACAGGAACCTGTGCATTGCATCCACGATCCACTGATTGTGGTTGCAATGTTATGCAGGCTCCAATGCAAAATAAAATAAAAAATCATAAATTCACAATTTTTTGTGCATGATTTCAGTTGCAGTTATTATTATTTTTGCATAAGGTGTACTATGTCTTTAATGATTCAGTTCAGTTATTGCTTGGAATCCCTATATACAAACTTACACTGGAATGGATCATAGAGAAATGCTAACAGTATCAAACAGCAATTCTAGTAATGTAGCATTAAAATAAACTTGCCACTTGGAAATTTTCCATTTTCATTGTGGATACCATAGTTGTAAGGAAAACAAGCCCTCTATTTTTGAATCCTGTTATCATCTGTTTTTACAGTGATGTGCAAATCATTATAAAAATATACCAAAGAGTCGTTGTTCAGCACGTACAAAAGACCTTTTATGATATTTTCTTGTGTTTTGTTCTTTTTTTTTTCTTTTTTCATTGTAAGGGTATATACACACAGGCACATTTGCTCGTGCATTGAAAACAGGCTGTGTATTTCTGGTGCCCTGGATGTCCTGATGCCCATAGAGATGTATGGGTGAAGGCGACTGCAGCTATGCATCGCTATTAGTTTGACCACTTGAATACTGGGCACTTTTACCCCCTTTCTGCCCAGGCCAATTTTCAGCTTTCAGCGCTGTCACACTTTAAATTACAATTGTGCGGTCATGCAACACTGTACCCAAATAAAATATTTACCATTTTCTTTCCATAAATATAGCTTTCTTTTGGTAGTATTTAATCACCACTGGGTGGGGTTTTTATTTTTTGCAAAAAACGACCGAAAATTTTGGAAACATTTTGTAAATAAGTAATTTTTCTCCTTCACTGATGTCCGCTGATGAGGCTGCACTGATGGGCACCAATAGGCTCCACTGATGGGCACTGATTAGGTGGCACTGATTAGGAGGCACTAGTATGCCGCATTGATATGCAGGATTGATGAGCACTGATGGGCAGCACTGATAGGTGGCACTCATAGGCAGCACTTATGGAAAATGATAGGCGGCACTGATAGGCAGTACTGATGAGCACTGATGGGTATTGATTGGTGGCACTGCTGGGGCTACATTGATAATCAGGGCACTGATTACCTGTACACGCTCTGCTGTGAGGCGATGCTGCTGATTGTCCCTCCTCGCCTCACACTGACGTGTGAGGCGAGGAGAGACAAAAAACGGCACTTCAACTGTAATTGGACACAACCGATCACATGGTTAAAGAGCCGCGTCATGAGCTCTTTACCCCAGATTTTTACGCTTCATGCATACTGGCACACTTGCCCATATAGCTGCCATAAGCTTTGTGCATGAGGCCTAAAAGATCAGCGGTAGGCTAAAAAGTAAAATAATTCTGCAAACTCTTATGGCTTTCCAAGATACAGTGCTACTGTAATTTCAATTTATTTTAAAGCTGAACTCCATTGATATATTTTGCATACTTACATTGGACCAGCTTGCATTCATTGAGAAAAAAACAAGACATTCTCTGAATGATGGGCAAGTGAGTGACTCCCTGCTACTATACAGAAGGCCAGTCGCTTGGCAGTTGGCACAGTGTGACCATATGTTCAAGTATCACATATGCACACTTACATTGTACCCAGCTAAATATGGTGAAATGGTGTTATTTAGATGGTGAGCTGTATTGGATTTCCACCAGACATATTGTTTGGTGTTGAGGCCAAATAATTAAAGTTCTGTCTCATCTGACCACCTTAAATGCAACCTGAAGACTCTGAGGCCACATGGAAAAGGGTGTTATAGCCAGATCAGACTAAAATGTAATTATTTGGCCTTAACACCAAACGGTATGTCTGGCAGAAATCCATCCAAATAACACCATTCCTACAGTAAAGCATGGAGGTGGTAATATCCTGGTATGGGGGTGTTTCAGGGCATGCAGCACTTGTGAAGAATAATGGATGGGGCAAAATACTATCAAATTCTTGAGGAAAATCTGCTGCCCTCTGCCAGAAAGTTATCAATGGGAAGAAGGTTTATCTTCCAACATGACAATGACTCAAAGCACATAGCAAAAATTACCATACAGTGGTTGAAGGAGAAAAAGGTGAATGTCCTAGCATGGTCTAGTCAGAGCCCAGACTTAAGCCCCATTGGAAATCTGTGGAATGACTTGAAGACTGCAGTCCACAAATGGTCACCATCAAATTTAACTGAACTGGAACAGTTCTGCAAAGAAGAGTAGGCAAATATTGCAAAGTCTAGATGTGAAAAGTTAGTAGAGACATATCCCAACAGACTAAAGCAGTGATTCTTAACCAGGGTTCCGTGGAACCCTAGGGTTCCTCCAGAGGTTGCTAGGGGTTCCTTCAGCATTGGGCAATTACTGCCTCTCAGATAAGTTCCCACTCACAGCATTGATCTTTTTAACTATCTGTAAGAAGGTAATTCTTCCCAATGACCACAAGTGTAAGGACCATTATTCCCACTGACTATCACACTAATGTATCATGAGTTGTAGATTTCAAATTTTTAGAAGGGGTTCCCCGAGACCAGAGAACTATTTCAAGGGTTCCTCTGTGTTGAAAAGGTTGAGAAAGGCTGGACTAAAGGCTGTAATTAAAGCAAAATGTGGTCCAACAAAATACTGACATACGGGGGTGATCCTTTTTCCAACTCAGTAATTCTGTTTTTGATTTTTTTTTCTGACATGTTGGTGTTATATCTTTCAGTTTAAAGTGGAATTGGATTGCCCAATTTCTGATCTAGTAGCCCCGGCAATACAACGCACGTGCACTCAGACAGCCGTCCAGGTGGCACAGAACATAGATCACCTGACTCCACCCAAATATAAAGGCTCTCCAAGCAGGCCAAGGGATTCAAGAAAACCCTTACCGGTTGGCTGAGATACCCCATATACTCATAGCCTGACCTTGCATTGCCCTTTCATATCTAAGTACCCAGCCACCTAGTCACCTAGCGGTAGGAGGGAAAAGTACAACAAGGCCAAACTTAGGGAGAAATCAATATATCTCTAACAATCAAACAGGATAATAATTTCTGGCAACTCCAGAGTGCTACATTAATATTTCACTTTTGCTCAAGGTGCCTACAGGCATAAGATGATCTTTGCCCACTGGGGCTGGGGAGTGATTGTTCTGTGTATATACTCTGACATCTTCAGGTATACCTTGGCCAATCATTCTTGGGTAAAAAAAGGATCAGCCGACACTTTTTTGGGCGCTCACATTACAGTACTCCCTAAACCCGGGAAAGACCCCACGGCATGCTCTAGCTACCGCCCCATTTCTCTTTTAAATTTAGATCTGAAAATTATGTCGAAGATAGTGGCGAATCGTCTGCGGATCTTTTTACCACAATTGATAGGTGCTAAACGGGTAGGGTTCATGCTGGGGAGGGAATCCAGGGACAATGTGACTAAGGCCTTAAATCTAATACACCATTGTCGCACTGCCGGCGTCGAGGGCCTTCTCCTGTCTACGGACGCGGAGAAGGCCTTCGACAGGGTCGCTTGGGATTACTTATTCCAGACCTGTAGCCACATTGGCCTGAGACCCCACATGTTCTCCTGGATCTCCTCCCTTTATCAGAATCCTACCGCCCAACTCAAAATTAACGGTACATTCATGGGCGTCCGCAGAACTTTTTCCAGGGGGGGGCATTTCAAGGCCACTCATGCTCCACCCCTTTTCGACAATCTCATGAAAATCTTTCCACTGGTAATACATATGTGTTATATAACAGATAATTCATCTTCACTTTGTATTGGAAGTTACTCTGAAGGCTGTGTTCCAGGCCCATATAGCCTAGAGAATGTACATCATTTTACATTGCAATACATCTGTTGTGGCCATATTTTGATCTCATACTGTCACTGTATAGGCTGTTTTCATCAAGATAAAAATATGGCAACAACAGATGTATTGCAATGTAAAAAGATGTACATTCTCTAGGCTATATGGGCATGATACGCAGCCACCTGAGTAACCTTGCGGACGCCCATGCTTTCAAAAACCAGCCCTGGAAAAAAATTCATACCAGCCTCACAGCATTATTATACCAGCCCAACAGCATAACGTCATTATTTTCTTGTTCATGAAAGGGAAAAAAACATGCATTTTAAAGTACATTTGATGAAGTGAGTATTAGATATAGATATGAAATCACATAGGGATATATATATATATATATTTATATATATTTATATATATATATATATATATATATATATATATATATATATATATATATATTCAAATTCCAGTTAATAGTGGTAAGTGATCAATCATCAAGGGGGACCCCAGGAACTCAGAACGTGGGGGGGACCACCTTCTGCAGAAAGAATACTCTAAGGTAAGGGGGGGTGGGTTACTAATATAAGGAGGAAACCCTTTATATCAGTGCCCCTTACATTATCGTATTCACTCCCCCCTTACATCAGTGACCCCCGACTGGCCTGGCGGTGCTTTCACTGACCTCCTCTCAGGTGCACTGTGCAGGGCTCAGTCAGTCGGCTCCAGCTTGGAGGTTTTATCCTATAGTCTCCTGTCCACAGTCCACACAAGTCTGACTTCTCCCATGACCCCCATCTCGGTGATGCTCCCACTCTTGACTCCTCTTCAGACTCCCTCAGAGACTTCGGACATGCTACAGGAGATGGACAGAGACTGCAGACTTGATGCAAGAGCTCAACGCAGCCTCACCAGTGCCCATCAAATTCAGCCTCACTGTGCCCACCAATGCAGCCTCACTGTGCCCACCAAATGCAGCCTCACTGTGCCCACCAAATGCAGCCTCACTGTGCCCACCAAATGCAGCCTCACTGTGCCCACCAAATGCAGTCTCACTGTGCCCTTCAAATGCAGCCTCACTGTGTCCATCAAATGCAGCTTTACTGTGCCGTGAATGCAGTCTCACTGTGCCCATCATTGCAGCCCCTCCTGTGCCCCATGTCCCAGTCTGCAGTCCCTGTCTGTGGGAAGGTGTGTTGTTGATGCTCGGTACAGTACCTTGCATGCCAGCAGGATATCCATGATGGCCAGCAGCAGGCAGGGTCTGTTCTCGTTTTGGATGATGACGGTGCTCCTTCCAGAGGATCTGTCTGCTGTGAGATGGAGTGGTTCCTGGCCACCTGCACCTTCAGCCGTCCTCATTTTCTGGCCCCAGTCAGCCTGCCCTCTGGTCCTGGGGAAGTGGAGAGCACTGAGTGGGAGTTGGAGAGAAGGGGGAGCAAAGAGTACTGGCGGGGTTGGAGAACACATGGGTGGGGGCAAAGAGCGAGGGGGAGTGGAGATCACAGGGGTGGGGAGTGGAGAGCACTTGGGGGGAACTAGAGAGCACTGGGGGGCCAACAAGAACAGGGGTAGAGAGCACGGTAGGCTGAGAGCACTGGGGAGGCTAAGAGTGTGGGGTGGTGAAGAGCACTGGGGGGGCACAAAGAGCAGGGGGAAGTGAAGAGCAATGGGGGGGAGCTTGAGAGCACCAGTGGGGGCCAGAAAGAACAGGGGTGGAAAGCACGGGGGACTGGAGAGCACTATGGGGGGTGGAGAGCACATGGGTGGGCGCAAGATGCAGGGGGAGTGGAGAGTACAGGGGTGGGGAGTGGAGAGTGCTGGGGGGGAGCCAAAAAGAACAGGGGTGGAGAGCACGGAGGGTAGAGAGCACTGGGGGGGCTGGAGAGCACCAGGGGGGCAGAAAGAACAGGGGTGGGGAGTAAGGAGGGCTGGAGAGCACTGGGGTGGGGGCTGGAGAGTGATGGGGAGAGCTGAAGAGCACTGGGGGGGGGGAAAGAACAGGGGGGAGCATTGGGGGGAGTGGAGAGCACTGAGGCGAGAGCACTGGGGGGGAAGAACAGGGGGAGAGAGGAGAGCACTGGGGGGAGAGAGCACTGGGGGGAGTGGAGGGCACGGGGGGGGGAGCACTGGGGGGAACTGGGGCGGAGAGCACTGGGGGGGGAAGCACTGGGATGATGGCTAGAGAAGGATGGGGAGAGCTGGAGAGCAGCAAGAACAGGGGAGGAGAAAACTGGGGGGGGGGGCAGGAGAGTGTGGTGGGGGTGGAGGAGAGCACAGTGGTGGAAGAGAGCATGGGGGGGCAGGAGAGTGCGGTGGTGGGGGAGAGCACTGGGGCGACAGGAGAGTGCGGTGGTGGAAGAGAGCACTGGGGGGGGGCAGGAGAGTGCGGTGGTGGAGGAGAGCACTGGGGGGGCAGGAGAGTGTGGTGGTGGAAGAGAGCACTGGGGGGGCAGGAGAGTGCGGTGGTGGAAGAGAGCACTGGGGGGGCAGGAGAGTGCGGTGGTGGAGGAGAGCACTTGGGGGGGGGGCAGGAGAGTGCGGTGGTGGAGGAGAGCACTGGGGGGCAGGAGAGTGCGGTGGTGGAAGAGAGCACTGGGGGGGGCAGGAGAGTGCGGTGGTGGAAGAGAGAACTGGGGGGCCAGGAGAGTGCGGTGGTGGAGGAGAGCACTGGGGGGGCAGGAGAGTGCGGTGGTGGAAGAGAGCACTGGGGGGGCAGGAGAGTGCGGTGGTAGAAGAGAGCACTGGGGGGGCAGGAGAGTGCGGTGGTGGAGGAGAGCACTTGGAGGGGGCAGGAGAGTGCGGTGGTGGAGGAGAGCACTGGGGGGGCAGGAAAGTGCGGTGGTGGAAGAGAGCACTGGGGGGGGCAGGAGAGTGCGGTGGTGGAAGAGAGCACTGGGGGGGGCAGGAGAGTGCGGTGGTGGAGGAGAGCACTGGGGGGGCAGGAGAGTGCGGTGGTGGAAGAGAGCACTGGGGGGGGGGGTAGGAGAGTGCGGTAGTGGAGGAGAGCACTGGGGGGGGGCAGGAGAGTGCGGTGGTGGAGGAGAGCACTGCAGCCCCCTCCGCCCCCTCGATCCTCCTATCCAGGCACTGTAGCACGGATGGACATCTACTCCTCTGGATCACAGCGCTGGATGGCTGTGTTCGGCAGCCGCTCTGTAACACAGTCCCGCCCCCCCAGACCGGCTTATGTGATAGGCGGAACGTTGATTCTCTCTACTATCACACAAGCTGGTCTGGGGGGGGGGGCGGGACTGTGTTACAGAGCGGCCGCCGAACACAGCCATCCAGCGCTGTGATCCAAAGGAGAGAGCAGACTCAGAAAAAAAAATGCAGCATGGTGGCGGCGGCGGTGGCAACACCTTGGGGATTCCAGGGGGAGGCACTTGACCCCCCTTGCCCCCTGCTGCGGACGCCCATGGGTACATTGTCGGAACGGGTGCTTATTCACAATGGCACGAGACAAGGGTGTCCTTTGTCCCCCCTCCTATTTATTTTATCTCTAGAGCCCTTTATTCGCACCATCAATAACACCCCCTCCATTGAAGGCTTCCAGGTTGGCCTGAAGACCCACAAAGTAGCTGCGTATGCAGATGATTTCTTGTTCTTCCTGGTACAGTCCCACACCTCAATCCCCAATTTACTTAAGGCCTTTTCTATTTTCGGTTACATATCAAATCTTAAAATTAATTACACTAAATCTGAGGCGATGAACCTTTCGTTGCCCCCAGCTACACTTCATTTGGCCCAACATAATAGCTCCTTTAAATGGGTTACAGATTCATTGACCCACCTGGGGATTCAGCTCACCCCACAGCTCCCCGCCATTTACACCAAAAATTTTGTACCCTTGTTACGCCGACTAGAAATGGATTTGACCAATTGGTCCCTCAAACACTTTTCCTGGTTTGGCAGGGCAGCCGTCATTAAAATGGTGACACTACCCAGAGTATTGTATCTACTTCACACTTTGCCTGTTGAACTTCCAGCTAATTTTTTTAAACACCTACAATCTATTTTGCGGAAATTTCTATGGGCCGATAAGAAACCCCGTATTAGTTTACGCATTCTAATGCGCCCTAAGACAGAGGGAGGACTGGGGTTCCCCAATTTTAAATTCTACTATTATGCAACGCATCTCGCGCACCTTATCGACTGGCACTGTCATGCTAACAGAAAGGATTGGGTCTCCCTGGAGGAAAGTTTCTCGCTAACACCTCTTAAATTCTCACCTTGGATACCTTGGAACAAATGTCCAGTGGGTTTTGCACAACACCCCCTAATCAGAGCCACTCTGAAAGTTTTCCATAAAATTGCTGCCTCACACCGGATAGCGACAGTACCAGGCCCTATGTCCCCTTTGACCCAAAACCCAGACTTTTCCCCGGGCCTAGAGCCTGGTTCTTTCTTACTTGCGGATTCCTCTCCCATTCTCGCCTCCCACTTTATATCGGCGGGTCAGACTCGTTCGTACACCGACTTACGGGACGACATCTCACTCCGAGCGCTATCCTTTTGGAGCTATAGACAAGCTTGCCACTACATACTGACGCCTACAAGGAAACAGACTATGTTGGGGGATCTCACCACCTTCGAATCCTTATGTCACAAGGGCGAACCAGTGGTGAGAACCACCTCCGTCTTATACGCATTTTTACATGACCTTGAGAATCAGGAAGTACCTAGATTCAGGGTTCAGAGGAAGTCGGCTCTCCAGACACAGTTCACGGACATGCAATGGCAAAACGCTTGTATACTAGCGCATAAGTGCTCTATTAGCACTAGACTGCAGGAGAATTCATATAAGCTTCTCTCACATTGGTATGCCACTCCGGATAAAGTGAAGAGATGGTACCCGCTGTCCTCGGACTTGTGTTGGAGATGCGGCGAGGCTAAGGGCGATATGCTACATATCTGGTGGAACTGCCCCAAGATATCTAGCTATTGGGATCAAGTTTTGGGAATAGTTAGACAGATAACAGAAACCAAGATGACTCTCTCCGGGTCTGTTGCTTACTTTACATCTCTGACCTTTCACTGGGGCGATATAAAAGGTCCCTGACCAAACACCTTCTAATGGCGGCGAAATCACTGATCCCCAAATATTGGAAATCCCAACTAATACCGACAGTGAAGGAATGGTTGGGTCTGGTTAACCTTATTTATACTATGGAGGAGACGCTCGCTATTGCCGATGAAAGGCTGACAAATTTCACACAACCTGGTCCCCGTGGGTACTTTTCAGGTACTCGGACGCTTTTTCTAGACTCACTAAGGGGTGATCGTGATACACTCACATTAGGTGGAATATAGCTCTCCGGTTCCCCCTCCCTTCCGGGGCCCCGGTGGGGAGGAGCTGACCGACCCCCTCCGTTGAGAGGGGATCCCTCTCCGCAATCGCCTTGCTCTCTCTTACTCTTCTCCACCTTTGTTCATACCCAAATTTTCTTTTCTTCTTTTATTCTTTTCTTCATCTCCTTATACCTATTTTCTCTTCTTGAATTCATTGCCAAGATCTACAGATACCTGGCTTCTGTTTCCTATGTACAATTAGTTTTATTGGCACGATTTCAATGTGTTTGTGTATACGCCTGGATTACGTCTTGAAGCCGTTCTTGTAACAGATTTGCTGCTCAGGTGACAAATTTATTTCTTCTTTTCTTTTGAAGACAAGCTCAGATTTACTGTTTACCTGTTGGAATTTTTAATTCTTTTAAATTGAAAAAAATAAAAATAAATAAAAAAAAAAGGATCAGCCAAGTTGGATTACCCCGAGTCAATAACTATTGTTATTTGACCCTGATAGACACCTTGACATTTAAAATTTAAGCTATGGGTGGCCATGCAAACTCTACTTGGCTCGACAAAAGGCAACTAAAATATTGGCAAAGCAAGCTGCCTGAATACAATAGCCAGTAGTGGTGATTTCTCCAGCCTTGCTGTTCACATTGGAATCGATTGATCTTCTATTGTTCAGAGAAAATCAGCCCATGCATGGTGGCCTTTAGACAACTTTGCACTAGGGATGTCTATTGCTCTACCTCTGTCCTCAATAGCTATAAAATATATTCTGATGGCTCATTTGTGTGTACCGTGTTCAGCTGCCATCTGATGTTGGTCCATTTTGAAGAGGAACTTACACATTGAGAGCAGGCTCAGTTTCATGGCAGGAAATAAATCTGTCTGTATCTTCTTCTTCTGCGATAAACATTTTTCTCTGCCTGCTAACAATTATAATAAAATACAGATGTTGCAGTAGGCAACTCAAATTTGCAGGAGTTATGTCATTTCTGCTCAGCTAATAGGGAAGGCTGAACTGCAGACCTGAAATAAGACCAGGAGAAAATGGTAGAATTGGCAATTGACCAGCAAGGAGGAATACAAACCTATGATGAGGAACAGGGACTTGCCTTGCTGGAGGAGGGCACATTGGAAAGTAATGGAGCCATAATGTGCATGCTGTGCATGTTTACTTTGCCTGGCTGTTGTACTGACAAATATGGATGTAGCGTTGCCATCTTGAGGGTAGCAAGATGAATCAGTACTCACCTGGTTGCTCTGACCCTGTGAGTCCTCTGCCACCTCTGACACCCTGGGTTCATATTTTTTTTTTACTTTCCCTTTGAATGACAGCAAGAAAAAGGAAATACACCTGAATTGATTAAATCGGCAAAATGTACTTATTGAGATGGAAGTAAAACAAAATCAAATTCAAGTTTACACTTTAAAATGTTGTTTCATAAGGAATGCTATTAACCACTTCAGCCCCAGAGGGATTTGCCCCTTTAATGAGCAGGCCATATTTTGCGATATGGCACTGCATTGCTTTAACTGAAAATTGAGCGGTCGTGCAACGCTGTACCCAAACACCTCTGCGGTTTTTATTTTTTGTGCTATAAACAAAAAAAGATCGAAAATTTTGAATTTTTTTTTTTTTTTACTTTCTGCTATAATTCAACCAAGAAACAAATCTAAAAAAACAAATGTATCCATCAGTTTAGGCCGATATATATTCTTCTACATATTTTTGGTTAAAAAAAAAAAAAAAAATCGCACTAGGCGTATATTGATTGGTTTGCATAAAAGTTATCGCGTCTACAAACTATGGGATAGATTTAGGGATTTTTAAATTGTTTTTACTGGTAATGGCGGCGATCCACGTGTTTTAGCAGGACTGCGACATTGTGGTGGACAAATCTGACCCCAAATTACACTTTTTGGGGGCCAGTGACATTATTACATTGATCAGTGCTATAAAAATGCACTGATCAATGTAAAAATGACACTGGCAGGGAAGGAGTTAAAGCGGGAGTAAACCCAGTTTCAAAAAACACTTACATTCCCGGCATGCTGGAAATGCTAACTTTCACATTGGCTGTTCTCTCAACCAAACTTTCAAACCATCCAATGACTGGTGTCATAACTGATCACATGTGCAGCATTATGGCAGTTGAAGAATCATTAGAGGCCAAGATGGCAGCTTCCTTGACTGAAAATGATAGAAGGGTTTACTTCCACTTTAACACTATCTCCTTGTTTACATAGGCAGTTCCCCGTTCTGCCTCTGTACACTGATTGCGGGTCACTGGGGGACATCGAGTCAGCTGGACCCACGGGTACACTCCCGCTATCTCTTGTGCAAAGACTGACGTACTTCTATAGCGGTTTGCGCAGGAGAACCGACCTGCTGCAGTATAATGATGGCAGCTGGTTGGCAAACGGGTAATAACTAAATAACAATCACCTATCAGATTCAACTATTCAACAGTGAACACTATAATCTCTGTGCTCAACTGAGTGCATATAATACCTATATGAATAGGCTACAGGAGAGCAGAGGAATGGCTGTTATGAGTGTCAGACCCCTTTCTACTGCTCTTTCACACATAAATGCAGAACAGTAAATAACAAGTACAACTTTTAGCAAAGAGAACTGTATTTCAATTGAACCTGCTCTTTGAGAGTTATTGGTGCATGATAGCTATATATTACCTCATGGGAAGCCAAAGCAAGTCCTGTGACCAACCTAGAGAGAAGGGGAAGATGGACTCTGCCACCGGTTGGGCTTGGGAGCAGAGAAGTCAATTGGAACTGGCCACTGTGGTAAAGGTGCCTGGAATTTGATGGTCTGAAAGAGAGAGAGATGAGATAGCTAATAAGAAGGGCTGTTCTTGAGCAAGGATCCTATGTTGTGGACGTGACGCCTGAATTTGAGGAAGATTAACCTATGCCCCGATAGAGTGGTGAGAGAGTGTTCCATTGGATTTCGGAAAGAGACTGTGGGTTTGGCTGACGGGTTCCTTTATTGGCCGATGAGGCCTACTGGATAGTGCATCTGAATCCCTGTTGCAAGTTCCAGGCCAATACTTTAAACTGAACTGGAATCCGGACAGTGCAGTTAACCAGCGATGTCCAGGGGCATCCAGAAGTCAGAAGGTAGGTCAAAGGATTATTGTCTGTCTTCACTACACACTTGGCCCCATATAAATAATCCTTCAGCTTGTCAACTACCCCCCACTTCAAGGCCAAGAACTCCAATTTGTGAACTGGGTAGTTCTTCTCAGAGGAGATAAGGCTTCGGCTCACATATGCCACTGGTTTGAGTCCACCATCTTGTTCTTGGTAAAGGACTCCCCCCGAGCCATCTTGACTAGCATCCACATGGAGCTCATAGGGCTTAGGGTTTAGATGGGTCAGCATAGGCCAAAACTGGTACTTCTGTAAGACTCCTCTTTAAACGCTGATAAGCATCCTCACATGGACAAGTCCACTGTTCTCTGAATTCTTTTTTTCCTCATCTTCCCAGCATCTTCACTTTCATCTTGCCTTCTTCCTTGCCCGAAACCACTTGTAACAACTCATTAAGGGGTCTGGTAATCTTCACGAAGTTAGCTACAAACCTTCGGTAGTAGGAGTAAAACCCCAGAAAGGATCTTAATTTTGTTAACAGTCTCTGGTCTAGGCCATGCTGTGCTTCCAGCTTATTCGGATCTGTAGCTATTCCCTTGGCAGAAACAACATTGCCCAAATAGGTAACTGAAGTTCTGTAAAACTGACACTTTTCTAGAGATAGTTTAAGCCCTTCCTCATGTAGTCTTTCAAAGACTTTCTCCAATCATGCCTCATGCTCTTCTAAGGTCTTTCCAAACACTATGATGTCATCCAGATATATTAGAACTTCAATCAAATTCATATCTCCCACAGTTTTCTCCATCAATCGTTAAAGTCTTGCTGTCATTGCTGCTGTCTTGCTGTCCTTGTGGCATCCAATTAAATTCAAAGAACCGAACTGGGCAGATAAAGACGGTCTTCTCTTTATCTTCAGTGTGCATTGTTATTTGGTAATACCCACTTTTCAAATCCAGCACACTAAACCACATAGCCTCTTTAAGGCACTGGAGAGCATCATCAATACGAGGAGTTGTATATTGATCAGGAAGAGTCCTTTGATTCAGTGTTCGATAGTCTATGTACGTGCACAGTGTTCCATTCTTCTTCCGTACCACCATGATAGGCGAAGCGTAGAGACTCCTGGATTCTTGGATTACTCCTGACTTCTTCAACTCAGCCAATTGCTCCCTTAGATCTTCCAGGTCACTGAGGGGTATCATCCGAGCGCTCTCCCAGAAGGGGTTGTTTGGGTTGCAGTCCCTGGTACTTTTCTCCTCTCACAATTTCTGCTGGAGGTACTGGGGTGGCTGCACTCACTTGCCCCACCAGCATTCGAGCCCCTAGCACCTCAGGATGGTCGTGACATTCCGGAGCCTAATAGACACCTTCTTCCCGCTTCAAAACAGGGCCTTGGAGGAAACCAGGTCAGGAACCATTGCTATCCAAGCAGCTTCTGCTTGTGCATCAGTCTCCAACACAACAAAAGTATCTGGATACTCCGAAGTGAGTTTGACAGTAGCCTTCAGGCAAGCAATTTCTCCACCCTGTAGCACATTTTCTCTCGTGTCTAACTTCCATAACCACCCCACTCCCTTGACAGGGGCATTTGTTTCCTTAATCACTCATTGGCATGCCTGGTATAGTCGTGGGTGGATCCCAGTTGCCACAGAACCCTCTTCTCCAACCACAGTTGCTAACAGCCTTCTCACTAGATCCGTGTTAGTCCCAATCAACAGGGAGTTCTGTTCAGCTCCAGCAGGCCTGGGGCACACCACAGCCAATGTGTCAAATGTCTTCCCTGTTGCTGCTGGCCCAAAGGAGATTTTTATGGGAATATATCCATCATACGGAAATTTGTAAGTCCCAATTCCCCAAATTTCCAGCTCTTCAAGGTTGCTTAGGGGAATATGCTTCAAATATTTATCATAGAAGTCTCGGTAAAATAAAATTACTTGAGCCCCCGTATCTAACCCTGGTATAAATACCTTCTACCTGTACAGTCACAATTGGGGATGGCCCCACTAACTTTGCTGGCAATCTCCCCGCTTTGGCTTTCCTGAGGTTGTTTCTAATTCCACTTTGAGAAGACCTAACTATAGCCCGGGGTGGTGATAGGACATTGACTCCCTGTGCCCGAGTCCTAGACACTGGTGATGGGTTATTTGACTTGGGAGATATTACACTCTTCCTCTAACATTCCTTCTCATCCTGTGTTCTTGTCTTTTGACTCTTGGAGCTCGGTTCCTTTTTAGGGTTCTCAATTGGCTCCCTCACTGAGACCCCCTGAAGTTTCCCACCTTCTGAATTGTTAGCAGCTGCTGTAGTGATCTCAACAGTTCCTCAAGGAAGCACAGGCTGGGCTGATACTTTCCCTGTCTTCAGGGGGACTTCTGTCCCTTTTCACAATCCTTGATATTTTTCATCCAACAAAGTTTCTTCCTCCCTAACCAGCTTCATTAACTCTGGGTAAGTTGGGGCCATCTACATCCCTTTTAACAGCAGACGAAGCACAATTGGGTGGTTGGGTCGGGCCTATTTAAGAATCTTTTCGAGCCTGACTTTATCGGCCTCTTTAGGGTCAATTCCTTTTTTAGAATGATCTGATGTAGGATTTGGTCCACTCTTTTTTTAAACTTTATTTCTTTATTAAACATATTTCAATATTATAGACCAAGTTATAGCAGACCAAGTTACAGCATCAATATATATTTTATAACTTTGTTTCATTATACCGCTAATACGTACTTTCCTCGTTTCCCTATTTATTTTAATTGATCCGTACAAGACATCTTTTGAAATTTTTGTCTTTTCTTTCTTCCTTACCACTATCACATATACTTCCTAACCAGCCTTTGGACACAAATAGTAAAAAACATATACACTCAAATATACACACAAAAAAAACCACACACACACTGGGTGACAAATCCATAACGTAACTTCTATAATGAGTTATATAACTCAAGCTGACAGAGGAGAAGATTGCTTTTACCAACATCTTATTTCAATACAACAATATATTTGTTTTTTCCTGCCCTCCGGTATAACCCTCTACCCCATTTTCCTTCTAGTACCGTTTTTTCTGTCCCAAACATTGGTTAACCACTCAATACAGAATCCCCCAGTGCTAGTGAGAATGGGGCTAACCATGGATCCGATATCCATGGTTTCCATATTTTAGTCAAATTGTTGGGTAGCCCCCTATTACAATGCATTTGCTGTTCTTTCAAAATGTTTTCATTTATCTGAAGACGCCAGTCCTCAAATGAGGGTGCCTTCGGAGATATCCACTTTAGAGCAATTAACTTTCGTGCAATAAACAATAATCTGGTAACTAGTATCATAACCTCCCTGGGGAAAAAGCAATCCTCATCAAGATATCCCAGTAGACATGTCATAGGGGTCTTATCAATATGTGCATTACATGTAACACTGATTGTATTAACCACCGCTCGCCAATATCTAGCCAATTTTGGACAGTTCCACATCATATGTATTACAGTGGTGTGAAAAAGTGTTTGCCCCCTTCCTCATTTCCTGTTCCTTTGCATGTTTGTCACACTTAAGTGTTTCGGAACATCAAACCAATTTAAACAATAGTCAAGGACAACACAAGTAAACACAAAATGCAATTTGTAAATGAAGGTTATTTATTATTAAAGGTGAAAAAAAATCAAAACCATCATGGCCCTGTGTGAAAAAGTGATTGCCCCCCTTGTTAAAACATACTATAACTGTGGTTGTCCACACCTGAGTTCAATTTCTCTAGCCACACCCAGGCCTGATTATTGCCACACCTGTTCACAATCAAGGCATCACTTAAATAGGAGCTGCTTGACACAGTAAGGTCCACCAGAAGATCCTTAAAAGCTACACATCATGTCGAGACCCAAAGAAATTCAGGAACAATTGAGAAAGAAAGTAATTGAGATCTATCAGTCTGGAAAGGGTTATAACGCCATTTCCAAAGCTTTGGGAATCCAGCGAACCACAGTGAGAGCCATTATCCACAAATGGCGAAGACATGGAACAGTGGTGAACCTTCCCAGGAGTGGCCGGCCGCCCAAAATTACCCCAAGAGCGCAGCGACGACTCATCCAAGAGGTCACAAAAGACCCCACAACAACGTCCAAGGAACTGCAGGCCTCACTTGCCTCAGTTAAGGTCAGCGTTCATGCCTCCACCATCAGGAAAAGACTCGGCAAAAATGGCCTGCATGGCAGAGTTCCAAGGAGAAAACCACTGCTGAGCAAAAAGAACATCAAAGCTCGTCTCAATTTCTCCACAACACATCTTGATGATCCCCAAGACTTTTGGGACAACATTCTGTGGACCGATGAGACAAAAGTGGAACTCTTTGGAAGGTGTGTGTCCAAGTATATCTGGCGTAGAAGGAACACTGCATTTCAGAAAAAGAACATTATACCAACAGTAAAATATGGTGGTGGTAGTGTGATGGTCTGGGGCTGTTTTGCTGCTTCAGGACCTGGAAGACTTGCCGTGATAAAAGGAACTATGAATTCTGCTGTCTACCAAGAGATCCTGAAGGAGAATGTCCGACCATCTGTTCGTGTACTCAAGCTGAAACGAACTTGGGTTCTGCAGCAGGACAATGATCCTAAACACACCAGCAAGTCCACCACCGAATGGCTGAAGAAAAACAAAATGAAGACTTTGGAGTGGCCTAGCCAAAGTCCTGACCTGAATCCTATTGAGATGTTGTGGTATGACCTTAAAAAGGCCGTTCATGCTCGAAAACCCTCTAATGTAACTGAATTAGGACAATTCTGCAAAGATGAGTGGGCCAAAATTCCTCCAGCACGCTGTAAAAGCCTCATTGCACGTTATCGCAAACGCTTGATTGCAGTTGTTGCTGCTAAGGGTGGCCCAACCAGTTATTAGGTTTAGGGGGCAATCACTTTTTCACACAGGGCCATGATGGTTTGGATTTTTTTTCACCTTTAATAATAAACACCTTCATTTACAAATTGCACTTTGTGTTTACTTGTGTTGTCCTTGACTATTGTTTAAATTGGTTTGATGTTCCGAAACACTTAAGTGTGACAAACATGCAAAGGAACAGGAAATGAGGAAGGGGGCAAACACTTTTTCACACCACTGTAAGTCAGCTGGAGACTTTTCACATCTAGGACACTCCGGAGAATCACGCCTGCCCCACTTAAATAATTTGACTGGTGTTCTGTATACCCTATATATTATAAATAATTGCGTCAGACATTGAGCTGGTGATAATGGAACTACGGGAACCCTTCTCAAGATGATTTGCCAATTTTCGTCTGAAATGTCCCCTATGTCTCTCTCCCAGCCTGTTCTACCCGGGCTAACATCTTTATCCTGATATGGTCTCATCAGTTGACCATATAAAGATGAGATCAAGCCCTTTTTTTCTTTCCCCCTGCTAATGATATTATAAGTAGGGTAGGTTTTATCACAATATTTTCCCTTTTAAACTGAGATTGAATCGCATGCTGTAATTGTAAATATTTAAAGAAGTTACTAGAAGTCAATTGAAAGGATTCATGCAAGTCCTGAAAGGAGCGCAGGACATTATGTGTATACATCTGTTCTATATATTGAAGCCCCTTAGAGTGCCAGCTTTCAAATCCCTCCAATTTATTTATTTCTTTGTATTGCTTATTCCACCAAAGTGGGGAGTATTTCGAAACTCCTTCAAATTTCATTATACTCCTCATTTCCTTCCAAACTCTATTCATAAGTGTCATTGTTAGACCCCTACAGGTATATCCCAGGGCTCCGGATTCCAACTGAGCCACAAGATTATATCGAAGACTATTATTTAGCAGTAAAGCCTGTATGGCAGGCATGTCCAAAGTCTGGCCCGTGGGCCAATCGGGGCCCGGGGTCCGGTTTTGAACGGCTCGCCTTGTGTGCTGCGGGATCAGGGCTGTCAGATGAGCCCGATCTCCGACACTGTGTGAAGCTCCATCGGCTTCAAAAGTGAAAGTAAAGTGCAGAGGAGTGTGCGTTGCTCTCTGCTTCCCCCTACAGTGCAGTACTCGGCTGAATAAGGAAGCTGGAAAGGTACTGTACTGTGCTAGAAGCTAGATTTGTTTTAAAAAGGCTTTATTTATGTGTCTGTATGTGTGTGTGGGCATGTGTGTCTGTATGTATGTATGTATGTATGTGTGTGCATGTGTGTCTGTATGTATGTATGTGTGTGCATGTGTGTCTGTATGTGTGTGTGTGCATGTGTGTCTGTATGTATGTATGTGTGTGCATGTGTGTCTGTATGTATGTATTTGTGTGCATGTCTGTCTGTATGTGTGTGTGCGCGCATATATGTCTGTATGTGTGTGTGTGCGCATGTATGTCTGTGTGTGTGTGTGTGTGTGTGTGTGCATGTCTGTATGTATGTGTGTGCATGTATGTCTGTATGTGTGTGTGTGTGCATGTATGTCTATTTGTGTATGTATGTGTGTGTGTGCACATGTATGTCTGTATGTGTGTGTGTGTGTGTGTGCATGTGTGTCTGTATGTGTGTCTGTATGTATGTGTGTGCATGTATGTGTGTCTGTATGTGTGTGCATGTGTGTCTGTATGTATGTGTCTGCATGTGTGTCTGTATGTATGTGTCTGCATGTATGTCTGTATGTATGTGTGTGTGTGTGTGTGTGCATGTATGTGTCTGCATGTATGTCTGTATGTATGTGTGTGTGTGTGCATGTATGTGTGTGCATGTATGTCTGTATGTGTGTGCATGTATGTATGTGCGTGTATGTCTGTATGTATGTGTGTGCATGTGTCTGTATGTACGTGTATGCATGTGTCTGTATGTCTGTGTGTGCACGCATGTGTCTGTATGTATGTCTGTATGTATGTGTATGCATGTGTCTGTATGTGTGTGCATGTGTCTGTATGTATGTCTGTCTGTATGTATGTGTATGCATGTGTCTGTATGTATATGTATGCATGTGCCTGTATGTGTGTGCATGTGTCTGTATATGCGTGCATGTGTCTGTATGTATGTGTGTGCATGTGTCTGTATGTATGTTCATGTGTCTGTCTGTATGTGTATGCGTGTGTCTGTATGTATGTGTGTGCATGTGTCTGTATGTATGTATGTGTCTATATGTGTCTGTATCTGTATGTATGTGTGTATGTCTGTGTGTATGTATGTGTATGCATTCGTCTGTGTGTGTGCATTTGTCTGTATGTGTGTGTATGTGTCTGTGTGTTATGTTTAATCTAGACCCCCCCCCATTCTTGTACCATCAGAACTGCTTTTGTGGGGCTTGTGTGTGATAGCAGCCAGGACTGCTGCTCCTCTGAAAAGCAATCAATACACAGATCGCTTTTCAGAGGCATTTGAAAGGTGGTAAAGAGGCATTATGTCATTATGTTGCCTCCTCACCACCTGTTTTAAGCCCGTAAATGCAGCGTCACTATACCGCAACTGTGCAATCCACACAGTTGCGGGGTAGTTGCAGTGCAGGCCCATAACCCTTGGTATACCTCCAGCTGCAGCCACAGCATGTGTACACCCCAGCTGCTCCCTCTGCAGCTAAAGGGGGAGAAGTTGGGGTGGTAAAAACAGCTTAACCATCTGGTTTTACTGCCCCTCCAACAAGCCCTTAGTTCACATCTGCGTGGCTATATGCTGCGTGTAGGGCAACCCATGCATTTCAATGGGCTTCCCTACCCACAAAAATGCATGGAAAGAAGTCCCAGAGCTTTTTTTTTTTTTAAATTGCACTGCACCAAAAGCACCCCATGTTTCCAATGTGTGGGGTACCATTAAAAATTAACGGTACCCCTAAAGAGCAGAGCATTTGTCTGTGTGTCGGGAACGAGCGTGACAAAGGCAAAAGAATTCTTGTTGGGCCATGTATGAGTGCTCGGATGACCGTATTTTAATGGTTCAAAGAATGTCAGGCAAAATGGTCGGCCCTCACACATGTTCACTTCATCAAATCTGGCCCTCTTTGAAAAAAGTTTGGACACCCCTGCTGTATAGGGTCTTCCCAATTCACTTCTCCCCAGCCTGCACAATGCTGAAGCTGGGAGGCTATGAAGTAGAGTCTTGGCTGCGGTACCGCTAATCCACCCCAATCCCTTGCCCTCTGGAGAATTGATAACTTTCTCAAGATTTTTCCTTTCCATAATAGTCTTTGAAATATTGATTCTGTTTTTTTTTAACCATTTTAAAGGTATCCATATCAGTGAATTATGGAGTATATATAACAATTGGGGGGTCCAGATCATTTTTATGAGATTTGCACGGCCTACCACTGATAATGGCAATTTGGTCCACGCCATACTCTTAAGATGGAATTTATTGAGAATAGGGGATAAGTTATCCATTAAGTAATTTTCTATTCTAGAATTTATCATTATTCCCAAATATTTAAATGATGACACTATTTTGACTTAGAATTCAGTCCACTCTAACAAAATAAGCAGATAGTTTCTCTCCTCTATACTGATGAGTGTGCTCAAATTTGAACATCAAGTTGGGGATCTTCTCTACTCTCCCCAGAATGCACACAAAGCTTCAATATAGTCCATGGCTATCCCCTCTTCAAGCTTCGAATGACATCTTCTGCAGGGCTTCTGGGGCTCTCACTTATAATCTGTCTCGCTGCCTCAAGCACACTACATTCTCTCACTGCTTGAATGGCTTAATCCATCCAATTTCCAAACTCCTCTTCACCTTCTGGGGTTGGTGTGTGACCCGAGAAAAACTGTAGCTTTTGATATCCTTGATTTACCAAGATATTAGTGCCTTTTATCAGACTCTCAACCAGCTGGCTCATATCCATAGAAAAGGAAGCAGGAGGCATTCCCATCCCAGAAGCATCTACTTCTTCCTCTGTCTCAGGACTTAGTGAACCATGTCTGGAATGCTCTTCCTCTGGATTTCCCACTGTCAGCAAGGGTATCACTTGAGCCTCTAACCCATCAGCCAAATGCAGTCTTTTTCCAAAATCCAACCTGAACACTCTTTTGCCACTCTATTAGGGCATAGGTGTAATCTTCCTCAAATTCAGGATCCTTGCTCGGGAACAGCCTGTCAGAAACCATGAATCAGACTGAGACAGAAGTACAATTAAATCACAATTGTTTATTAATAAAAATAAAAAGGTAAATAGAAAAAGCATAGTCAAGCATAGCCAGAGTCCAGTAACCAGATTGGGTAGTCAGCCAGGCCAGAAGTCAGGGATCCAAGTAGAGCAACAGCAAGCAGGATAAGGAACCAGAAGGGATGTCAGCAAGCCAGTCTTTAAAGAAACCACAGGACATGTTTTCTAGTGATGTGAGCAAGGCAAAGGCAGAGGTGAAGTGAGCTGGAAGGCTTTAAGTAGGCAGGTCAGAATCATCAGGAACAGCTGGTAACTGTGGATAGAGAAGAGAGCTGGCAATTAGCCATCCCTGACACAGCCTTTCTTATTAGCTGTCTCGTCTCTCTTTTAGACCATCAAATTCCAGGCACCTTCACCACAGTTGCCAGTTCCCAATTGACTTCCCTGCTCCTGCGCCCAACCAGTGGCAGTGACCATCTTCCCCTTCTCTCTGGGTTGTCACAGGACTTGCTTGGGCTTCCCATGAGGGGTATCCTGGACGAGCCCCCAAATGTGGCGCTGCCCTCTTGAGGGTTGCAAGATGAATCCGTACCCCCATGGTTGCCCTGACCCTGTGAGTCCTCTGCCACCTCTGACACCCTGGGACAGGGCTGGACTGGGACAGAAATTTGGCCCTGGAATTCATCCAGACCAGCCCACTTACATTTTGAGTGTCCCATCAGCACCCACGTACATCAGAGTGTCCCATCATCAGCCCCCTTACATCAGAGTGTCCCATCACCAGCCCTTTTTACATCAGAGTGGCCCACTGAGCCATCGGCCCACCGGGAAACTCCCGGTAGTCCCGATGGCCAGTACATGCCTGCCCTGGGATCATAATTTTTTTCCCTTTCCCTTTGAATAACAGCAAGAAAAAGGAAATACACCTGGATTAATTAAATCAGCAAAATGTACTTATTGAGATGGAAGTAAAACTGAATCAAATTCAAGTTTACACTTTAAAATGTTGCGTCATAAGGAATGCTATTATAACTAAATAACACCTACACCTACAGCGCCTTGCAATAGTATTTCACCCCCTTGGCATTTTTCGTACTTTGTTGCCTCACAACGTGGAATTAACATGGATTGTTTGAGGATTTGCATAATTTAATTGATAGAAAATGCCCACAGCTTTGAAGATTTTTTCAATGTGAAGCAGACAACAAATAGGACAAAAATAACAGAAAAAGTCAATGTGCATAACTATTCACCCCCTAAAGTCAATGCTTTGTAGAGCCATCTTTTGCGGCTATCACAGCTCCAAGTCGCTTTGGATAAGTCTCTATGAGCTTGCCACATCTTAACACTGGGATTTTTGCTCATTCTTCCTTGCAAAACTGCTCCAGCTCCTTCAAGTTGGATGGTTTGCACTTGTGAACAGCAATCTTTAAGTCTGACCACAGCTTTTCTATTGAATTTAAATCTGGGCTTTGACTAGGCCATTCCAACACATTTACATGTTTCCCCTTAAACCACTCAAGTTTTGCTTTAGCAGTGTGTTTGGGGTCATTGTCCTGCTGGAAGGTGAACCTCCGTCCTAGCCTCAAATCACACACAGAGTAGTACAGGTTTTGCTCAAGAATATCCCTGTATTTAGCACCATCCATCTTTCCCTCAACTTTGACCAGTTTCCCAGTCCCGAATGCTGAAAAATATCCCCACAGTATGATGCTGTATGATGGTGTTCTTTGGGTGATGTAATGGGTTGGGTTTGCGGCAGACATAGCGTTTTCTTTGATGGTCAAAAAGTTTAATTCTATTCTCATCAGACCAGAGCACCTTCCTCCATACATTTTGGGAGTCTCCCACATGCCTTTTCGCACACTCAAAATGTGCCATTTATGCTGAAAGTAATGGCTTTCATCTGGCCATTCTGCCGTAAAGCCCAACTCTATGGAGCGTACGGCTTATTGTTGTCCTATCTACAGATACTCCAGTCTCTGCTTTGGAACTCTGCAGCTTCTCCAGGGTTACCTTAGGTCTCTGTACGGCCTCTCTGATTAATGCCTTCCTTGCCTGGTCCGTGAGCTTTGGTGTGCAGCCGTCTCTTGGCAGGTTTGCTGTTGTGCCATGTTCTTTCTATTTGGTAATGACAGATTTGATGGTGCTCCTAGGCATCATCAAAGGTTTGGATATTTTTTTATAACATAACTCTGACTTGTACTTCTCAACAACATTGTCCCTTACTTGTTTGGAGAGTTCCTTGGTCTTCATGGCAGTGTTCTGTTAGTGGTGCATCTTGCTTAGGTGTTGCAGCCTCTGGGACCTTTAAAAACAGTGTGTATATGTAATGACATATCATATGACACTTAGATTGCACACAGGTGGACATCATTTCACTAATCATGTGACTTCTGAAGGTAATTGGTTGCACCAGAGCTTTTTATGGGCTTCATAACAAAGGGAGTGAATATATACTCACTTGGCTTTTTTTCAGCGGGAACGCGGGGGAACACAGTTCCGGCACCTCCAGCACTGAATGTATGTAATGGCAAGGGGTGCTGGGGTGTGCTGGAGGTGGTATATTGTTGGGGGGTTCTAATGTTCTTGAGGGGGATCTATTGTTGCTGGCTGCAGGGGATCCATTTTACTTACTGCCTTTTTTGTTATCATTAACAAATTCCATATACATACCTTAACACCACAAAATTATACTTGGTCCTGTATTCTCTAAAAGGGGCAGTATTGGGCAGTAGGTAGGGGGGTGGAACCAATGGACAGTGCTCAGAGGTGGGTAGGGGGTGGAGACAAGGTGTGACTTAAAAGGCGGAAGTACCCACACCTTTTCACTGAGAAAAAAAGCCCTGTATACGCACATGCCAATTATCCGTTTTTTATTTCTGAAAAATAGTATATATTCTTATAATTTTACTTAGACTGTTGTGTTTTCCGATCCATCACATATAATTCAGATTAAAAAAGCATTGAACTAAAGGCTGTAATGTAACAAAGTAAAAAAGCTAAGGAGGGGTGAATACTTTTGCAAGGCACTGTATCAGATTCAAACATTCGACAGTTAACACTACTGTGAATAGGCTACAGCAGAGCAGAGGAATGGCTCTTATGAGTGTCAGACCCCGGTATATTCGGGTCAGCGTATACTCGAGTATACACGGTAAGTGACTTCTGGAGGCAATTGGTTCCTCTAAATTTTAGTTAGGGGTATCATAGTAAAGGGGCTGAATACAAATGCATGGCACACTTTTCACATATTTATTTGTAAAATAATTTAAAAATCATTTATAATTTTCCTTCCACTTCACAATTATGTGCCACTTTGTGTTGGTTTTTCACATAAATTCCCAATAAAATACATTTATATTTTTGGTTGCAACATGACAAAATGTGGAAAATTTCAAGGGGTATGAATACTTTTTCAAGGCACTATACACGTTAATGATAAAACTCTTTCAGTCTCTGTGCTTCTCTATTCTCTTTAGCCCAGGAAGGTTTACCCGCCTTCATGACCAGGCCATTTTTTGCAATATGGCACTGTGTTACTTTAACCACTTCAGCCCCGGAAGAATTTACCCCCTTCCTGACCAGAGCACTTTTTGCGATTCGGCACTGCGTCATTTTAGCTGACAATTGCGCGGTCGTGCGACGTGGCTCCCAAACATAATTGACGTCCTTTTTTCCCCACAAATAGAGCTTTCTTTTGGTGCTATTTGATTACATCTGCGGTTTTTATTGTTTGTGCTATAAACAAAAAAATAGCAACAATTTTGAAAAAAGGCATTCTTTTTAACTTTTTGCTATAATAAATATCCCCAAAAAAGATTAAAAAAAAATTTTTTTCCTTAGTTTAGGCCGATACAAATTCTTCTACATATTTTTGGTAAAAGAAAAAATTGCAATAAGCGTTTATTGATTGGTTTGCGCAAAAGTTATAGCGTCTACAAAATAGGGGATAGTTTTATGGCATTTTTATTGATTTTCTTTTTTTTTTACTAGTAATGGCGGCGATCAGCGATTTTTATCGTGACTGTGACATTATGGCGGACACATCGGACAATTTTGACACATTTATGGGATTATTGGCATTAATACAGCGATCAATGCTAAAAATTTGCATTGATTAATGTTACTGGCAGTAAAGGGGTTAACCACTAGGTTGGGCGCTGTAGGGGTTAAGTGTGTCCTAGGGAGTGATTCTAACTGTGGGGGGGAGGGGCCGATTACAGGGAGAGCTGATCAGTGACAGTGTCACTAGGCAGAACTGGGAGATGTTTGTTTAAATTAGCATCTCCCCGTTCTTCCTTACTGTGAGACGATTGCGGGTATCCCCGTGGACATGGGGTCTGCGGGACCTGCTATTTCGGTCACGGAGCTCCCGGTGGGCGTACGCCCGTGAGCCACCTCTTAAAGGAAAACGTACAGGTACATTAATTTGCTATATGTGCCCTTCTGCCGCAGTATATCTGCGTGAGGCGGTCGGGAAGCTTGTAATTGACAATTGCGCCCAAAAATAGAGCTTTCATTTGGTGGTATTTGATCACCTCTGCGGCTTTTATATTTTGCGCTATAAACAAAAAAAAGACTGACAATTTTGAAAAAAAATTATTTTACTTTATGCTATAAAACATTCCCAATATATATTTTTTTAAATATAATGTATTCATCAATTTAGGCCTATATGTATTCTGCTATGTTTTTAGTTAAAAAAAAATCCCAAAAAGCGTATATTGATTAATGTGAGCAAACGTTATCGCATCTACAAAACTATGGGATATACAGTATTTATGGAATTTTATTTTATTGTTTTTACTAGTAATGGCAGCGATCAGTGATTTTTAGCGGGACTGCAACATTGCGGCGGACAACATCTTACACTAAGTGACACTTTTTGGGGACCAATGACAACATTACAGTGATCACTGCCAAAAAAATGCACTGTCACTGTACTAATGACATTGGCAGGGAAGGGGTTAACATCAGGGGCGATCAAAGAGTTAAATGTGTTCTTTGGGAGTGCTTTCTAGCTGTATGGCATTAACTGGGGGAAGACAGCAATCTGTTTTCCTGCTTAGCAGAAACACGAGTTCTCCATCTTCCCCTCTCACAGAACAGCAGTCTGCCTTTCCTGAGAATGATTGGCGGGCTGCCGGCATACATTGGGTCCACCCATGCCCCAGACCCAGTACACAAAATCACGTATGATTTCACGCAAGAAGACCGCCCTGCTGCAGTATATCTGCATGGGGTGGTCCAGAAGGGGCTATGCAATGCATGGCGGGAAGGGCAAACAGGTCGTACATATTTTTCTGAAAACGCAGCTGACCTTGCCTCAGTCCTCTGCTCAAGGGCCCTCAGCCTTGATATAAGTAGTGGGCTGGCTTTTGGGAGGAGTTATGCAAAGAAAAAAATCCCCTTGATGGGTGGATGTCATTCTGGAGGAGAGGGTGTCCCTACACAGGCTGTATTTGCATGAAGACCACTCTAGGTAATGCCCACATTGGATACCGATCCTCCATGATTGAAAGAACTGAAATCCAATGAAAGAAAGTGTCAGGGCTGGCTTAGCCCTTCCTTCTCTGGGCTGGCTGCTCAGCTGTCGGCTAATTGCCAGCTCTCATCTCTCTCCACAGTTACCCAGCTTTTCCTGATCCTGCTCGTCTGATCCGCCTACTTAAAGCTGTCCAGCTCACTTCATCTCTGCCTTCGCCTTGGTCACATCACAAGAAACCATCTCCTGTGGTTCTATTTAAAGACTGGATTTCTGACATCCCTTCTGGCTCTTTACCCTGCTTGCTGTTGCTCCACTTGGATCCCTAACTTCTGGCCTGGCTGATTACCCAATCTGGTTATTGAACTTTGGACTGGCTGACTACTCGATCCGGTTACTGGACTCTGGCTATGCTTTGACTATGCTTACTCTATTTACCTTTTTATTTTTATTAATAAACAAGTGTGATTTAATTGTACTTCTGTCTCGGTCTGGTTCATGGTTTCTGACAGAAAGGGGCAGACCAGAGACAGTCAGGCTGAGGAGGAACACGCTAAACAATGCTGGATGTCCTTCAGCCAGAAAATGAAATCAGAGTAAGCAATTTCAGTACAGGAGAGGAGCCTGTACAACTGCACAGCTATGGCCAAAAGTTTTGAGAATGACACAAATATTAATTTTCACTGCTGCTTTTATGTCAGATGTTACAATGCTATACTGAAGTAAAATTACAAGCATTTCATAAGTGACTCGCAGAGGCTTTTATTGACAATTACATTAAGTTTTTGCAAAGAGTCAATATTTGCATTGTTGACCCGTCTTATTCAAGACCTCTGCAATTCGCCCTGGGCCACATCCTGACTAATGGCAGTCCATTCTTGCATAATCAATGCTTGGAGTTTGTCAGAATTTGTGTTTTTTTTTTTGTTCACCTTCCTCTTGAGGGTTGGACACAAGTTCTCAATGGGATTAAGGTCTAGGGAGTTTCTTGGCCGTGGACCCAAAATTTCAATGTTTTGTTCCACAAGCCACTTAGTTATCACTTTTTCCTTATGGCAAGGTGCTCCGTCATGCTGTAAAAGGCATTGTTCCCCACCAAACTGTTCTTGGATGGTTGGGAGAAGTTGCTTTCTGAGTATGCTTTTGTACCATTCTTTATTCATGGCTGTGTTCTTAGGCAAAATTGTGAGTGAGCCCACTCCCTTCCCTGATAAGTAACCCCACACATGAATGGTCTCAGGATGCTTTACTGACTAGTATGACACAGGACTGATGATAGCACTCACCCTTTCTTCTCCAGACAAGTTTTTTTCTTAATGCCCCAAACAATCGGAAAGAGGATTCATCAGAGAAAATTACTTTACCCCACTCCTCAGCAGTCCAATCCCTGTACCTTTTACAGAATATCAGTCTGTCCCTGATGTTTTTCCTGGAGAAAAGTGGCTTCTTTTCTGCCCTTCTTGACACCAGGCCATCCTCCAAAGGTCTTAACCTCACTGCGCGTGCAGATGTACTTACACCTGCCTGCTGCCATTCCTGACCAAGATCTGCACTGATGGTGCCCCGATCCCACATCTGAATCAACTGTAAGAGACGGTCCGGGCACTTGCTGGACTTTCTTGAGTGCCCTGTAGCCTTCTTCACAAATGCAGTGGAAATGTTTTTTATGGGATTAAGTTCATTTTCATGGCAAAGAGGGACTTTGCAATTAATTGCAATTCATCTGATCACTCTTTATAACATTTTGGAGTACATGCAAATTGCCATCATAAAAACTGAGGCAGCAGACTTTGTGAAAAATAATATATGTGTCATTCTCCAAACTTTTGGTCACGGCTGTACAAGACTGAGCTCAACAGATTTTTTATTTGTTTTTAACGGTAGCTTGGCTTATAATTAGTCAGTTTACCTTCAATCCAACACCCGTTGTAAGGCTCTGTTCTGACCTGTGAGACCTGCCCTTTGTGTGTAGGCCGCCCATTCATTGCATGGGCTACCCAGAGAAACCCAGCCCATTCATTGCATGGGCTACCCACAGAAACATTTTCTTTTTGATTGTATTGCACTGAGCCACCTAGTGTTGTGGCACCATGCATTTTGGCATGCATGACAATGCACTGTGTTCGCTATTGAGAACGCTCACTATTTTGCATTTATTCCTGACCTGCAATAATATGAACCTAGCTTAAGACCCCATACACACTATACAACTTTTGTTGTCTGATTTCCTTTAGACTTACCAAAACCATGTAGTGCGAGGGCCTGCCTGATTGCATACAAATTGAAACTCTTATGCCCTGTACACACGACCAATTTTCCAGTCGGAATAAACTCAAGGTTTTTTCCGACGGAGTTCCAATGGAATTCCGCTGAAACTGTCTTGCGTACACACGATCACACCAAACTCCGACCGTCAAGAACGCAGTGATGTACAACATGTATGATGGGACTAGAAAAAGGAAGTTCAATAGCCAGTAGCCAATAACTTCCGTCTCATACTTGCTTCAGAGCATGCGTCGTTTTTGATCCGTCGGAACAGCATACAGATGAGCGTTTTTTCTTGCTATTTAGAACATGTTCTATTTCTAGGTCCGTCAGAATTTTCGACTTAAAAAGTCAGATGGGGCATACACATGATCGGAATATACGATGAAAAGCTCCCGTCTGACTTTTTCTGTCGGACATTCCGCTCCTGTGTACGCGGCATTAAGGTTTGACCTCATATTATATGGTTTTGGTAAATCTGAAGGAAAGAAAATCTACAGAAAATGTTATAGTGTGTATCCAGCCTTATGCGCATACACACGGTCAGAATTTAGCCAGTAAAAGATAGATGAGAGTTTTTCGTCTGATAATGCGACTGCGTGTATGCTCCATCGGAATTTTGCTGGCAAAATTTTGGCCAGCAAAAGATTGATGCCGCGTACACGTGGTCGGAATTTCAGCCAGCAAAAGACCAATGAGAGCTTTTCGTTGGAAAATGCGACCATGTGTATGCTCCATCTGAATTTTGCTGGTTGATTGAAGATTGAGAGCAGGTTCTCAATTTTTTTCGACTGAAAAAGTTTGTATCAGAAATTTCAATCGTGTGTATGCAATTCCGACATGCAAAAACTCAGGTTTGCTCAGATTTAACTACGAGATGGAAGCTATTGGCTACTGGCTATTGAACTTCCTTTTTCAAGTCCCATCGTACGTGTTGTACGTCACCGTATTCTTGATGGTCGGAATTTGGTGTGATCGTGTGTATGAAAGACAGCTTGAGCGAAATCCTGTCCTGCCGACCAAAATTCTGATCGTGTATACGCGGCATTAGGGTGGACAGGGCTGGTTAAATAAACTGATCCCTTTTACAGGTTTATCTTAAAATTGTAAACATCATACACGCTTTAAAAAATGTCCAAGAGCATACGCCATACAGTGTACGTCAGCATACCAGTAAGTAGCTAAAAATAGCAAAGGAAAGCACAAACATTGGATAGGGAATAAAAGAAAAGAAGGATGTGATCGCATATATATAAGAACACTGAATTGTACAATGTTAAAATATAGTTGTTTTTTTCTTTTCCTTTCAAACCGTATTGATTTTTCTTCGGTTCTGCTGAGAACACCATCTCGCAAATGGAATTCCCAAAGCTAGCGTCTAGATTTTTTTTTTACTTTTTACTTTTTTTTTCTTCTTTTACATAAAGCAGAAAGACTTCATGTGCTCTCCCCATCTGTAATCATGCGTTAAAGTGATAGCACTTTGCAAAGCAATAGAAGGTAAAACAACCAACACAATTTTTTTGATATTTCTATTTTAGAGTAAACTTAAACCTCCCCCATTCAGACCACGTAAAGTGGAAGAGAAGCCTAAATATATGTATTCCTTAAATGGTTTGTGGGTGGGTGCAGTCTGCTTTCTCCACTGCAGATGGGGCTCGGCCGTGGCAGCATTGCAGAGGAGGGGGGGAGCATGGTTCCTCTGTTGTTTGAGAGGCTTTCCGGTTGGATGCTGCCTCTCTGGCGGCCGTCTTGGGTTGGGTGGAGTGTATTGAGGTATAGGGAAAAAGGTGCAGCGGTCGAAAATAAATTCCTAATTTAATAATTCCTCAATAATTCCTCAATGGAATCAATATAAACCACATATGGTATAAATTCTTATTCTTATTCTTATGATGTAAATACACATCATGGGGTAAAATGCTTGATCGTGTAGAGAGGGAAGCAAGCCACCACTGACACCCAAACACACTGCCTCTTACCCTCTTCTGTGGACCCTTATTATAGGAGTCAGATGAGCCTTGGATAAAATAGCCTTGTCATCCACAGTCAAATGATCAATATACCAGTCAGATTAAGCAGTGACGATGAAATTGCCACAATCCATCCACTAAGCTCATAACACCAGCTCCTCACATATGGGTAAACCATGGAATGCAAAGGAATAATACCTCATGTTGCAGTAATCTTTAAAAGCATTTATTAGTAATAAAAACAAAGGTTTGTACACTCAAATGATCGCTAGTAAAACATGCTTGTTTTGTTATATAGTCGACTAGTCCCAACATACACCTGCTCCACGTCTGGTTATAAGCTCTTCCCTACGCATTTCGTCGTAGATTGACAGGGGCATGGTGAGATGTACAAAGCAGTGCATTATATAGACGGGACAATAAGCTGACAGCAGAAGTATATTGCATTCCAACAAATAGGAAGTTGCCTTAGTAAACAAATTATGGTTTAGAATCTACCGGAAGTGAATAATGGTGCATTCCAACCATCAGGAAGTTCATCTGGCAATCACAACCAAACAAATACATCCTTGAACAGATAACTGATACACCAAATTAATTGGGCTAGCAAAATAGAACAGCATGCAACCATTTTGACATGATTACATATAAAAATATATGACTAAATGGATTGTGATCAATCAATCTTATTACTGTGAATATAAACAAGCGCCACATGCTTGGAGATGGTGGGGGTAGATGGTGAAGAATGCATATTTAAATGTTTCATTTGGTTCCTTGTTCCGTGGTACTAACAATTAATTTCTATTCCTACCAGCAGTCTTTTCAAAGGCTTGATCCAAGGTTAATGAATCATAACCCTTCTCAAGAAATCTCTGCCACCGACACCCAAAGCCACCACCGCTGTTCATACAATTTTGTGCTGACTGCCTGAAAGATTATTCATTTATCTACTAAGTTATAACTCTTTTTATCATTTTAGAAGCTTATTGAGGGCTTGGCGCACATTACACATTTCGGTGGTGTGGGGGTAGGTTGACCGTCTGTCAGAGACAGTGATTATGGAGAGGTTCCAGGTGAGTAGGGAAAGGATAGGAACACACCATCTTTCCTGGACACCTTGCCAGTTGGGCACGGACCAGCCAGGCCGCATTCCGCCCTTCATGACCAACTCTGTCAGAACATCCTAAACCTGCTCTACTACACTTTGCTGTTGAATGAATGAATGAATGAAATACTTGTATAGCGCACAATGCGAACTGAATCGCCTCTAGGCGCTGTGGCGAGCTTTGATCATCTGCTAAAAGAGGAAGGTCTTGAGTTTTTTCCTAAAAGCCAGGTGATTTTCTTCCAGGCGGATGTTGATTGGTAGAGCATTCCATAGCCGAGGCCCTTGGACAGCGAATCTCCGATCACCCTTGGATTTATACCGGGCTTTTGGCACGAGGAGGAGGTTTTTGTTGGCTGATCGAAGACTGCGGTTTGGTGTGTAATGATTTATTTTCTCCATTAGGTATTGCGGAGCTTCTCTATGCACGCATTTGTGGGTGAGGCAAAGGGTCTTGAACGTGATCCGATTTTTTACAGTTAGCCAATGTAAGCTCCTCAGTGAAGGAGAAATGGATTCCCAGGGTTTTTTTCCTGTTATCAGCCTTGCCGCCGTGTTTTGGATCAGTTGTAATCGCGCAAGTTGATATTGTGGTAATCCTATGTAAAGCGAGTTTGCGTAGTCCAGTCGTGAATTAATGATTGTTCCAACTACCACTGCTTTGTCATTCTTTGGGATAAAAGGGATGAGTCTGCGAAGCATGCGCAGCAGATGGTGAGATCGACTGACTACAGATCCTATTTGCGCATCCATTGACATTTGTGCGTCTAAAATAACCCCGAGACTCTTCGCTTTGGTCTTTGGGGAGATAGTCTGCCCAAAGACGGTTGGTGGAGACCAGGAGGTTTTGGTTGCGGGCTTATGATTTGGGTGTAAGATAAGAAGCTCTGTCTTTGATTGGTTCAGCTGGAGGGAGTTGGTGGTCATCCAGTCCTCTATTGATTTGAGGCAGTTTTCAAGTTGTTGTTGGTGATCTTTTTTTCCATTGATCCGGAAATAAAGTTGCGTGTCGTCAGCGTAAGAGTGGAAGCAGAGATCTGAGCATCTGATGATTTGAAGGAGTGGGCGAATGTAAATGTTGAAGAGAACGGGTGACAACGAAGAGCCTTGAGGGACTCCGCAGGTGACTGCCCGAGTTTCGGAGAGGAAGTTTCCTAGTTTCACTGTCTGTGACCGATTTCCTAGGAAGGACGCGAACCATTGGAGATCTATGTCTTGGACTCCGGCTACTTCTGTGAGGCGGACGAGTAGAGTATTGTGATCTACTGTATCAAACGCTGAACTTAGGTCTAGCAGTACGAGGAGACACGGCTCTCCGTCATCTGCTGCTTCGAGGGCGTCATCCCAAATCTTGAGGAGAGCTGTTTCTGTTCCATGACCCGGGCGGAAGCCGGATTGCAGCGAGTCCAGGAGTTTGTGAGTATCCAGGTGAAGTTGTAGCTGATGTACTACAGCTTTCTCTATGATCTTAGAAATGATGTTGAGGCTTGTAATCGGCCTACGGTTGTTTGGATCCTGAGGGTCCAGGTTTGGTTTCTTGAGTAGAGGTTTGACGATGCCTTGTTTGAGGATGCTGGGAACAATCCCTTCGTGGAATGATCGGTTTATGAGGTGGGTTATGGTTGGAGCCACGATGTCGAAGCATTCTTTCAGTAGTTTTGTGGGGATGATGTCAATAGGTGAGGTACTGTCACGCAGTTTATTAATGATGTTTTTTGCGGTGTCTACGGTAATTGGGGATAGTGAAAATTTTGGCGGTTGCGGTATGTTGGTGCAGACATCCTCTTTATGTATTTGCTGGCTGAGGTTGGATGTTTTCTTCTGACAAATTGTTTCCCTGATGGTTTTGACTTTATCGATGAAAAAATCCGACTGTTCCAGGACGGATGCATTCCCGATGGGCTGGTTGTGAATTGGCAATCTTAACTTTAATATAAGTCCTGTTTTCTGCAACTGGACTCTGAGAGCTTACTGCTGCTGCACCATGCTGCACCTCCCCACATGTTAACTTCCCCTTCTCCTACCTATCCTGCCTAACCTGTAAAAAGAAAATATCTATGTACTTACCTAATCTGTTTCAGCCCAGTCATGTAATCTGGCAGCTCCAGCTCCCCTGTGTCAGTGAGCGGCGGCTGCAGGGGAGAAGCTGGGCTAAGGGAGCCTATGGGCGACGTCACAGCTCCCAGAATTCAGAGCCATCGTTGGGCACTCCCTTACACAGAGCTATAGGATCATGTGACTGGACTGGAGCTAATTAAAAATAGGTAAGTATGCAGATTTTTTTTTTATAGGATAGGTAGGAAATATATTTTTAGAATCAATATACTTTAGTTGTGCTTTTCTACACTTTAAAGTGCAAGTCTGGGGAAAAAAACTGATGAGGTACACCTCTGCAATACATGCTAATTCCCTTTTGGATTTCCCCTTTAGAAGTGCTTTAAATGCTGAAAAATACCTGTTGATCTACCAGAAATCCAGTGAGCTCCCAACTTCCTGCTGTTGGTGGACAACGCTGCCTCTGCTGTACTAAAATCCCAAGCAGTGTTGTCAGGCCTGCCTAAGGTCTCATTGAGGGACTACAGAACACTTCACCTTTATGTTGGGAGGTGTTCTGTAGTTCAGCAGGGAAGAACTGTGAAGGTTTGACAACACTGCTTCGAATGTCTGCAGCAGAGGCACTGTATTGTCAGCCCTCAATGAGAAACAGACTCCCTTTAATAAAGATTAACATTAAAGGACAACTTCACCTTTGCTGATGTCCTTTTTTTTTATTATTATTATTATTATTTTTTTTTATTGTCATTTTTAAATAAACATACACCACAGACAAGAAACATCGAAATCCAGGGGCATATTATTGTAGCATCATCATTTTTTGTCTATTATCAAACTTAAATAACTTTTTATAAACATATTAAACACCTCTTATGTTTACTCCACTTAAAAAACACCTCTTGTATAAACATTTATATCCCCCCCCCCCACCCTCCCTGTATTACAGTATAAACGATCATATCCCTGCACCGTGTCTATTTATATTATAAATGACTGTGTTGTGTATATTTTATTTTACTCTCCTTTTCTTTCTACTCTCCCCCCTCCCCATCCTCTCAACTCAACCCTCATCTTTCTATCCACCTACCCATTAGTCTACCATCTCTGCCAACCTAGTACCTGCCTCTATGTTGGGCAGCCCATTTTGTCCAACCGTGGCTTCCACAACTTTAAAAAACTGTTATACCGCGTACACACAACCGGACTTTCCAGCAGACTAGATCCGACAGACTTTCCGAACAAAGGGACTTGGCAACACATGAACTGAATGTGATGACGTAAGACTGGAATAAAAAAGGAAGTTCAATAGCCAGTAGCCAATAGCTTCCCTTGCGTCTTATTTGGTCCGTCGGACCAGCATACAGATGAACAGTTTTCCCGATATGAATTGAGTCCGCCGGACAGATTTGAAACATGTTCTATTTCTAGGTCCATCTGATTTTTTAAACGAAAAACGATTGGATTAGCCCACACATAATCGGATTGTCTGGACATATTTCGTTGGACCTAGTCTGCCGGAAAGTCCGGTCGCGTGTACGCGGCATTAAAGTTCCTCCGTCTAATAAATACCACTTTTTCCCTCCATACAGTGGCATCCATTACTTTAACCCATTCTTCAAGTGTCGGGGGCCTCACAGATTGCCAACTCTGAGCTATTATCTTTCGTACTTGGAATAAGCACCTTATTACTGTTATTTTAGTGTTTACCGATGCAGTTATTTCCTCTATTTTTCCCAGCAGACACACCGTGCCATAAAGCTCCAGCTTAATCCCAAAGGTGCTATTAACTTCTTCTAGTATCCCTGTCCAGTACCTAAAGAGCTTTGGACACCTCCATATCATATGGATCAAATCACCTGTTTCTTGAAACCTTGGGCATTTAGCATCAGCTATATAGCCAAAGTGAAAAAGCTTCTTTGGGGCATAATAAGCTCTAGCAAAAATAGATGCAACATTTTGTGTGAAGGGGAGACTGACACCTGGGAACTCCGTTCCAATATCCTCCTCCACTGCTCTTCTGTTATTGTTTCCCCCAGATCCCACAGAGAAGACTTGTGACCATGGGGCAATTTGTGCGGACCAATTTAAAGCTATGACCCATTGAACAGCTAAAAAAAAAAATGTAGGAGCCTTTTACAGGGGAAAGTCACATTTGGAATAGGAGCAAACCATAAGCACATTGACAACATAAGAGAAAAAATTGGGCCAGTTATCTGGGCAGTTTTAGTTGTCACTTTCTGCCAGAGAGGATGGAGCACATTACAACTCCAAAATAAATGTGTGTGCGTTCCAGTATCTGCACAGCCTAAAAAAACAGGACGGGGAAACCTCTGGAAATACGGTGTGATGTTTAGAGGATGTTAAATATCATCTACTATTCAATACAATGGCTGTTTTACACACAGTAATGAAACAAGTGCTCTTATGGAGGTTGGTCATGTCTGGTCGGCATGTCTGTTCACCTCCTCACAGTCTGTCTCTGATGGTTCCATCTGGGATATTTTTTTCTGTAAGGTGTAACACATTAAGGTATTGGTATAAGGAAGAAATAACTCCCCTAAACTCTGGCGTTAGAGAGACAGTGCTGTTCAAAATCGGTAGTTGGCCTTGTAAGGGCGAGTGAATGGTGGTTCTGGTAAAAAATGTTTTAAGTTCATTAAAGGTTGGCGAATGAGCTAAATTCTAAGCCGACAGAGAAAGATCTTGGTGTCTCCATTGAGCTATCTATCCCTAAAATGCGCTTATATTATGAAATGTAGCCAAAAACACAGGGTCCCTCACATATGAGGGAAAGAGTTGAGGTTACTAAGGCCAAATTTGTGTTTCTCTTAGTACAATCTTCAAACATGGAGGGAATGAGTTGCATTCAAGTTCAGTGGGGGCAAGCACTCTATGAGAAATTGAAGTGACCATAGGAATTCCTGGAGATGATAAGGAAGTATAGATCAAGGTTTCAAACAGATTATTATTATTATTATTATAGAGGATTTATATAACGCCAACAGTTTGTGCAGCACTTTACAACATGAGGGCAGACAGTACACTTACAATACAATTTGATACAGGGGGAATTAGAGGACCCTGCTTGTTAGAGTTTACACTAGAGTTTACAGGATCCACAGTATATCCAGCTCAAACACAACCATTTTCAAATACTGTGTTTTTTACCTGCTCATTACTATCATTATGCCTTTTCATGTTTATTATTGAAATTTTTTTTTTTTAATAGACTGGCCATGGGTGTCAGATACATGAAAAATTATTTGTTGTTCTTTTATTTTCTTATATCTTAACTTACAGTTCATGCTCTGTAAATATAGTAATTATTAGCAGGTGCTCCCTTAGACCTGAAATTTATTTCAAGGGTTCCTCCATGTTAAACAGTTTAGGGAAGGCTGCTTTATACATACATACAGGCATACCCCAGGCTTAGCCATAGAGAATAGTGAGCGTCTTAGGCACATTTGCTAAGCTTCGTCTGAGACAGCCCTGGGTGTAGCTGATGCATGTGTGACATTCCAGAGGGTTTAGGACCTCGAAGGACCATGGTGGTTTTAAACAAATTGTTACCCTGGGCTTGCCAGGGCCAGTGAACAATCGGACTTGCATGCTACTGAGGTCCGCACTTTTATTAAATAATGTGTTTTTATAAGAAAAGCAAGGTTTCCAAAGCACAGCTGTCCTTTAAATGAAATCCCCTTTTTGTAGCTGGCAAACCTACATGCTGGTTAATTTATTTTATTTAGGTTGCATTTGAATGTGCCTAAAAACGAGCATTAGATTTTGAATCCAGCTACTGCTTTGATAAGGCCTCCTTTATTATTCCTATCCTCATTTCGAATGCCGGTGTCTTTCATGCGTCCCGGTCTGTTTTTATCCGGGGGATTCTCAGCCAGCTCACATGCTGAATACGTGCCAACTCTGCATCTGTCTCTGCACACGAGTTGTAGACACAGCCGATGGTGTGGACATTACTGAATATTCTTACTGTAGTCAGATCAATGGAACTTCGAAGCATGAATATGAGAATACATGAATTGGTAGCTACTGTATGTCTATGCTTCCTCCAGTAGGATAAGATACATTTGCTCTTAACTGATAGTTTTCTAAAGATCCCAGCACTGAGAACTAGTATGAATACTGTAGATACTCAATGATTCACTAACTAATAGTCCCTACACTAGAGCACTCCTTTCTTGCTGTAGGCCTCATTTGCACGCATAATGCCCATGCGAAGGGCAGTCTTCAGCCACCTGGGATGCACAGGTAATCTGTGCAGGGGCGTGCAGGCAGCTTTCATAAGTCAAGGACAAGCAGTCGGCTGCATGGTCCTCCATGCGCACCTGGAGCATACGGTATATCCATGTGGTTCCGATGCATGGATCAGAACGCATTTTGCCTGTATCGTGATCCATGCATCAGGCCCTCACAGATGTGCACTGCTTGTAGGCAGGCTATCTACTTTGTATGTAGTTAGCACCAGGCTGCCCAAGTCAGAAGGAAAGGGTTAATGTTTTTCTGCCTTTCCCTGGTGTGTGTGTATGCAGGCTTTTGCTGGGGTCCAGCCTCCCCCCCGTGGTATATAAAAAGGAAGAGGTGCAGATCCTGGGGGGCTCCAAGAAACATTTTGGGAAATACATGGGGACCTACACTAAAGTCACATTGGACCTATGGTCCGATTTGAAATACCGATCCATCAGAAGAAATCCACAGCATGGACTTCTCTACTAGAATTATGCCAAGTTTGGACTTTCCCCTAAAAGACTTCTATGAGTAAGCACTGATTACAGTGCAAAACGCGTCAGTATTTTCTTGTACCCTGTTATTCTTTTGCTGTGGACTTTTTGATTTTGTTTTGATGTGACCCACGTTGTTTCAATTAAAGATGGGATTTAAAGCCTTTTTCCAGTGTGCGGTTATCCAGAGTTTTGTCCTGCTTGTTTGCTTATGTGCAGAGAACCCGGGGCAGCCATAGTTGAGTTTAGTTAGGGAAAGGACATTGCCGCTTGTCATACATGTTCTGCCTAATGTTCAGTAAAGTTGTTTACTCTGCTCAAAAGCCTGGTCTGAAGTTACGTAAGGGGTGCATGTGGGGTCCTGACATATCTCTCTAAGGAACCTGGGTCTGAACTAGCATATTGAGATCTGTGAAACATCACCACAACAAAGGGGTTAACTTGCAATCAAGTTGCTATGAGTAACCAGAAGGAAGAACAGCAACCAGTTGTTGATGTGGTACCTGAATAGGTGACAGGCTATCCGGTAGTGAGGGGGATCGGCATTCAGCTCCCTCCCTAGCTGTCTGTCTTTGATGGTCACCTAGAGCAGATAAGCTTTACTGAGATCTTATACCTGGTGGTCACTAGGTACAGAATGAGAAGGGGTAAGTGGAGCATGCATGAGATACGCACGACGGGAAACCAGTCTGTTACTGGGAGTGAGGTAGCAGAGGTACGCTGACTGGTGGAGTGGGCATAGTTTCTGCATGTCTCTCCTAATGCAACATATACACCTGTTCAAGTGTGTAGGACAAGGGACAATATCTTCAGAATAATTCTGCATATAACACTGCACAGAATTGGCTCATCTCTGAGTTGAGGGACTGCCTTAATGTTTGCTTTTCACATGAGTGTGGCCCTCACCTAGTCCCAGGGATTGTGAGCACACCTTCGGGTAAGGTGTTACCCCTGTGCTGGGATGAGTGACCTCATTCATCGCCTGGCATAGCCTAAAGAACCTACCCTGGGTAGGCCTACTGTGTGACCCATACTTGGGAACATGGAGGACACATTAAGGCCCGATTCACACCTATGCGGGTTGCAGTTTGCATATTGCAGGTGCCTTTTGCGTTTTACAATACATGCTTTTGATCCACTGATGTCTATGGAACCAAAAAACAGAAATTCCTTGCCCCTTTCCATAAAATGCACAGATGTTAACTACATCCATAGGAAACCATGTTATATGGACTGTAGTGTGTTTCTGCAAAACTGAAAGCGCACAAAAAAATGCATAGGCGTGAACCAGGCCTAAGGCCTAATTCACAATTGGAGGTTGCAGTTTGCATATTGCAGGTGCATTTTGCGTTTTTCAATACACATTTTTGATCCATTGAAGTCTGTGGAACCAAAAACCAGAAAAATATTCCTGCCCCTTTCCATAAAATGCACAGATGTGGACGACATCCACAGGAAACCATGTTAAATGGATTGTAATGTGTTTCTGCAAAACTGAAAACAATGCAAAAAAATGCATAGGCAGGCCTGAAGAGTCATTCAGCTGTTTATACAAATTTCATCTAGAGCTATTGTGTTCTGTGAACAACAGGCTTTGCAACAAAGTGGGAGCTTGTAAAAAAAAGTCTATAGTGCCACCCGCTGATTTAGAAGAAACAAAACAAAAAAAGAAAATTGTAAAACTGGAGTTCTGTTCTTAGGATAAAAAAAGCAATCTGTAGCAGCTGATTGTTATTTGCTGTTTTATGTTGTAACAAAGTCTACATGCTCTTTCACACTGGCAGTAATGCTTACCCGCCCTCTGAAAAGCGATCTGTGGTGGACCACATTTCAGAGGGTGGTAGAGTAGAGGCTGGCACTACTGTAACCTCATGACCCCTGTTTTATTTGCCGAACAGCAATTTTACATTGCGGGGCCTTGCCGCATCTTTTTGCCAAGCATATAGCTCGTAGTTGCGGTGCAGTCCCCCCCCCCCCCCATTAACCTCAATGGGTGAGTTTGACAGGTGGTACCCTTAGGATTGTTTCACACTGTTGACAGTGGGGTAATAAAAACAGGCAGCTGAGCTGTGGTTTTACCTCCCCCCAGCAGCCCACTGAGATTTATTTATTTATTACAGGTACTTATATAAATTGACAGCGCTTTACATATATGTAAGAGATACACGTTACAGCCTGACAGGGCTGTAGACAAGCCGTGGCCATGATACTTTGCAGCAATTTTATCTCGGGCTGCAAAGTTTTATGACTGGCACTGCCTGCCAAACTTGCCCACTGGGATCAGTGCGGCTTCTCCACAGTAGTGAGTGTGAGTGGTTGCGGCACATTCCTTCAATGTAAAATTGCACATTTGTAAATTATCAAAAAAAGTGAAAAAAAACACAAAAAATGTGTCAGGAGGTGGAAATAACACCTCTTGAATGCCTGCCAACTGCTGCTATATCGCCCTCTGAAAAACAAAATGTCACAGATTGCTTTTCAGATGCCATTCAGCTTAGTGCCTGTCTGAAAGAGTCCTTAAAGCCTGGTTCATACCTATGCAGGTTGCATATTCCAGGTGCATGTTGCATACAATGACCAGATGTAAACTTGACCCATAGGAAACCATGTTAAATGCATAGGTCTGAATCAGGCCTTAGGCTGGATTTACATCTATGCATTTTTAGTGCTTTTTGCATTTTGCAGATATGCACTACAGTCCATTTAACATGGTTTCCTATGGAACAAGTTCTGTAGTGCAAATCTGCAAAATGCAAAAAGCACTAAAAATGCATAGGTGTGAATTCTTTCTCAACAAATCTGATGCTCCTGTTTTTTTTGTCAGTACCTCCTGGGAAAAATACAGGTGCACTTAAAAACAATTCTTGCCAGGAGCTACAAAAACTCATATATAACAAGGCTATTTATTATGCGGTAATTGCAGCAAAGCATGCAACAGAGAACTAATGAAGACTAAACGCATTGTCACTGACAGACACTTAACAAATAGTGAAAAATTGTCTGTAAGTGAGAGCACAGCCGTGTTTGTTGTACTTTGAGTACATTCCATTCAATTCCCTAAAACAAGCATATTAATGAATCCATCTAATAATATTCTGCTATTTGCATATTAAGTTTAATATAATTAGGGATTAACAGAAGCACAGACCAGTCTCACCATTCAATCTCTCATTGTAAAATTAATTATCTCTTAAGCCTCGCTATAGTTCATAGTTTTTCCTGTAAATCTCTCAGCTTTGCCGTTTGCTGTGACAGTTTTTTATTGTACAATGTAAAACGGACAAAGCTTAATCAGATAATCTCTCATTAGCTATTAATGACTGTAAGGACCACGCATATTAAGTGCTTAGGATCAGGGAACGCAGTTAATTATTTCTGTGCGTCGTGGATGACGTGGATGACAAAGGAAGCTTTAAACTGATCTCCAGATATAAAAAAAAACAACAACAAAGTTTAAAGTATACCTTAAGCAAAAACTTTTTTAAATTAGTTCTAGAGCAGCAAAAACCTGTGAGTTTATTTTCTTGTTGTCTGTGTCTGATGAGATCTTCCTTCACTTCCCTTCATGAGTCACAGGAAGTGAGATGAAATCTCTCCTAACCACTTGCTGACTGCCCTATAGCAGTTTTACTGCAACAGGGCAGCGGCTGTGTGCAGGATCACGTATATACTTCCAGGCAGTGGGCACAAATGTGTGATTACACGCAGCGGGTACTGTGGACTCGATGTCCGCCAGCACCCACGGATCATTTGTTACAAAGGCGGAACGGCAGTCTGCCTGTGTAAACAAGCCAGATTGCCGTTCTGTCACTACAGAAGGCATGGATCCTGTGTTGATGCAAAGCAGCAACACGGATCCACGCCTTCCCTTAGTAAAAACACCTCCCACAAAGTACACAAACACAGGCTAGGCACCAATGGCGGCAAGTCCATAAGGGGCGCAGTGCTGCCGCCCCATAATCTCCAGGCAGTGGGCACAAATGTGTGCCACCGGCGCTTTGTTCAGCGGGTACTGCGGACTTGATGTCCGCCGGCGCCCACGGATCATTTGTTACACAGGTGGAAGGGCAGTCTGCCAATGGCGAAAGTCCATAAGGGGCGCAGCGTTTCCGGCCCCCTAATCACCATGCGTCAACCTTAATCACCAATTGGGGGGGGGCGGACGCATAGATTTCTACAGCCTGAGTCTCTAATTAGCTTCAAAAAGGTTGGGCCACCTACCCACTTGTGACATTAGCGAATTCATATTCGCTATTGTCTTCCAGCCTCTCCTCCCAGCCAGGACAGGAAGTGGGTCTTAAGACCATGGCCATGAGGAGAAACTGGGTAAGCCACGACCTGGATGGGGTAAGTGCGGACCTTTCTAGGCACACAGTTAACCCTTTGATCACCGTAGATGTTTAACCCCTTCCCAGCCAGTGTCATTAGTACAGTGACACTGCATAATTTTAGCACTGATCACTGTATTAGTGTCACTGGTTCCCAAAAAGCGTCAGTTATTGTCAGACTGTCCACCACAATATCACAGTCCCGCTATAAGTCGCTGATCACCATCATTACTAGTATAGAAAAAATAAAAAATTTCAGTATATATACCATAGTTTGTTAACTTTTGCACAAACCAATCAATATACACTTATTGGGATTTTTTTTCACCGAAAATATGTAGCAGAATACATATTGACCTAAATTTATGAAGATTTCATTTTTTGATTGGATATGTTTTATAGCAGAAAGTAATAAATATACTGTAGTTGTTTTTTTTTTCAAAATTGTCTTTTTTTGTTTATAGCGCAAAAATAAAAAAAAAATCGCAGAAGTGATCAAATACCACCAAAAGAAAGCTCTATTTTTGGGGGAAGAAATGCCAAAAATGTTATTCATGTACAGTGTCTTGTGCAATTTTTAGTTAAAGTAAAGCAGTGCCCTATAGCAAAAAATGGCCTGGTCGTGTAGTGGGGGAAATCTTCCGGAGGTCAAGTAGTTTTATACCACCTAGAGTTGGCCATACACTAGTAGAATTTGGTTATAAATGCTTTGTTCCTCTAATGATCTGATTGATCAGCTATCACTGAGACATGTCCATATGAAAGATATCCCCTCTATTCCTGTTCCAGTTTTCAGAGAATGGTAACCAGGACACATAGGGGGCCCCCAGATCTCGTGTAAGGGCTGGGCTCAGCCCTTCTTTCTCTGAGCTGGTCGCTCAACTGTGAGCTAATTGCCACCTCCTATCTCTCCACAGTGACTCACCTTTTGATGGTATCCTGCTCGTCAGTCCTGCCTACATAAGCCGTCCAGCCCAGATGATCTCTGCCTTTGCCTTGGTCAACATCATAGAGACTATCTCCTGCGTTCCTGTTAAAGACTTGCTTGGATGACATTTCTTCTGGCTCCAGATACTGCTTGCTGGTTCACTACACTGTTCCCTGGCTTCCTGACTTTCTGGCTTGTCTGACTATTCGTTCCAGTTACCGAACTTTGGCTATGTTTTGACTGTGTAAGAGAAGTCTGGCTAACAGACGTGCACCTGCGCGGGGGCGCACCAGTGTATAGAAGGACTTGTATTGGCACATGCGCAGGCACGCACAGGAGCGCGCCAATGCGCGCACATGGGCCCGCCAGTGTGTGTACGTATGAGCGCCAGGTAGCCTATTTAAACTGGGCACCTACACATAAACTTTGCTGAGTGGTCTTTCAGCTAGTGCCCGATCTGTTCTAGTTTCTAGTGTCTTGACCCGGCTTCACTTGAACCTTCTCTTTGACCTCCGCCTACCTACCTGATCCCAGCTAGTGTTCGACTTTGCTACTGCCTGATGCTCCTGTGCCCTGCTGTCCATCTGTGTACCGAACCCGGCCTGTGTCCCGTCTCTGCCTCTGCCTTTCGTCTTGGTACCTGCTCTGTCCAGCTGTTGATGACCTCCTGGCTTACGTCCCAGCTGCGCCTCCATCTGCTGACCCAGCCATATGGAGCTCCAATCCTCAGAGCCTACCCAGCGCTCTTCAGCCATTTGGTTCCTGCCAAGGACCATCCACTACATCAGCCCCCGTGCCACTCTGTGTCCGTCACTCCCTGTCATCACTATCAGGGGTGTCGGACAGGAGGTGCAAGACAAGCCCTCTCTTCAGCTCGATCTCCACCAGGTACATGAGACTACGTTTGTTCTATTTACTTTAATTATTAAACAGGTGTGATTTAACTGTACTTCTGTCTTGGTCTGATTCATGGTTTCTGACACTCGGCTCCTTCTATGTGAATGAGTATGGGGATCTACCCCTACTCATTCACCAAAAAATAAATAAAAACAAACACACAGTTTTTGACAATCCCTTCATTAAAAACAAAAACAAAAAACAATGTCCCCCGATGTAGATCATCATCAATCACAATGCCCACCACACTGAAACGTAAAAAAAAAAAAAAAAAAAGAAAAAAGACCCGCCCGCAACTAAGGCTAACCACTATGTGCCTGCTTCACCATCTGACAGTTCTCAAATAGGTAAGAGGTGGGCCATCTGGTGACGTCACCTGGTGGAACCGCACCGTGTGACGTCACCGATCGGTGCATGCTGGGTTGATGATGTCACATGGGGGCGGTCAGATGTTTTTTTTTTCCAAATTTTTCTATTGCCGGCAAAGGTAATGTATTGTTGGCAATTTAAATTACATTTTTTGTTGAGTACCCCCACAGCAAGCAGCTGTCCATTCAGACATGGAGCCGTAACCTGGCTCTGCCCCCTTTCTCTCCTCATTGGCTGACTCACTTTGACAGCAGTGGGAGCAAATGGCGTCTTGCTGCTGTCTCAGCCAATGAGGAGGAAAGTCCCGGGCAGCCAAGACACACCTACAACATCGCTGGATCTAGATGGGGCTCAGGTAAGTATTATGGGGGCTGCTGCACACAGAAGGCCTATTTTAGGCCCCATACACCCTATTAGATTTTCTGCAGAATTTTGTCTTCCAAATGTAGTGTAGTGCAAGGGCCTGCCTGATTGCATAGAAAATGAAACTCTTATGTCGCATACACAAGACTGGACTTTCCGGCAGAAAAGGCCCAATGGAATCATTTCAGATATTCCGATTGTTTGTGGGCTTCATCAGACTTTTTTCTTCAAAAATTCTGATGGACCTAGAAACAGAACATGTTTTGTCAATTTGTCAATTTTGTCAATTCCTATCGGGAAAACCACTCATCTGTATGCTAGTCCAATGGACCAAATAAGACGCAAGGGCAGCTATTGGCTACTGGCTATTGAACTTCCTTTTCTAGTCCTGTCGTACGTCATCGCATTTGAAATGAACAGACTTTGGTGTGATCGCGTGTAGGCAAGTCTGTTTGGTTGGAACTCCGTTGGAAAGACCATCAGAGTTTATTCTGATGGAAAGTCTGGTCGTGTGTACACGGCATTAAGATTTGACCTCATATTATATGGTTTTGGTAAATCTGAAGACAAAAATCTGCAGAAAATCTAATAGTGTGTATGGGGTCCTGGCCTCATACACACAGTACCAAAATCAGAAGAGAAAAGTCCAAAGTCCAAAGTCGAACTGTCTGCGGATTTTCGGATTGTCAGTATGGTGCTTTTGACAGCCGATTTGACTTTTTCATCAGACAAAATGGATGTGCAGGCTATCAAATTTTTGTTGGATGTGACCTCAACATCGGATTTTTGGATGGTCAGTACAGAAATCGTCACACAAAAGTCAAAAGTACAAACACGCATGCTTGGAATCAAGGAATGAGCTAGAAGAGTTAAACTACCGTTCGTAATCTAGTTGTAATCTAGTTGTTCGTAATCTAGTCGGTTGTCCAACAATCGCACCGTGTGTACGAGGCCTTAATGCATAGAATGCATTAAGATAAAAAAAAACCTTCTGCCTTTACGACCTATTTCGGGAGCGGTTGTACCTATTTATTCCTAGCGCCAAGTGTTTGTTTTTTAAATGTTTTTGTACTTATGGACTTTCCCAGGTCCAAAATTAATGTTGAGCCCAATTATGTTTGGCCCTCCACAAAAGTCCCATGCAGGGGCGGACTGACAACTCATGGGGCCCCCGGGCAATAGGAGATTATGGGGCCCCCAGGCAATCAGAGATTATGGGACCACACAGTAGACACAAACACACCCACACAGTATACAATCACACAGTATACACAGACATGTTTCTATTGGCTGAGAAGGTAATGAAGAGGTGGGGCAGCTATAATCTCAGGATTTTTAGACCAAAAGGATGTCGGTAAGGGACATTTCAGAGACAGATGTAAAAAAAAAAAACACAAATATTTACATACTGTCCCTGGTTTTACTGAGGCTTGCAACCCTGATGGGGCCCCCTAGTGGCATGGGGCCCTCGGGCAATGCCCGAGTGGCTCAATGGTCAGTCCGCCCTGGTCCCATGTGGCCCCTAGAGAAAATGATTTGCCCACCCCATTATTGAGTTTCTCAGAGACTGTGCTGCACTGCCATCTAGTGTCCATATTGAGTCACAGAAACTTTTCTTTTATGAGCTTTTCTTTACATATCTATATAACCTGTTTAATATTTCTCTACACTAAAGTGACCATATTTGCAAAATGAAATTTGAGGAAGCCTTACTGACCATGCCCACTTCTAATGGGTGGGAAGGGGTGGAGCAAATATCAGCATACAAACCGCCTCGCACCAAATGGTGGGTTTGGCCAAATGGGAGGAGCTTAAAGGGGTTTGGTTTAATCGAACCTGAGCCTACTCTGCTCTGGGTCAACAGTGTGTAACAGGGCATAAGAGTAAATAAGGGACAAAATACAGGGATCAGAAGTAAGTAATGGACAGAGTAGTAGAAAGTGTAGAGGTCAAAACTTAGTAAAGCACAGAGTGCCTCCCAAGCAAAGATTGCACCTTCCACTCATTATGAAATAATGGCACCTGAACCTGCATTTTGCGATTGTAGTGCGTTCTGAGATCCCAAAATGCCCAGGTGTGAATGGAGTAGGGTTGCCACCTGTCTGGGATTCACCCGGACAGTCTGGGTTTTGAATTGTGTGTCTGGGTTTCAGGTGGACTGAAACCGGACACATTATTCAGACCGGGCTGTGGCTCACCAAGTAACCAAGATAGACACACACAAATCTGTTGCCGCCCAGGAGCTGTGGGTGGCTGTCTGGGGACAGGTTTGGTATCCCTGTGGGGCAGGGGCAATGACATCAGCAAGAGCAATTTGCATTACTACTCTCCTTGGGGCACCCAAAGGTGTCCGATGCCACTAAAGTGTTCGGGTTTGGCTTGAAGAAAAGGTGGCAATCCTAGGTGTTTCAGTCTTTGCCATTCCCCTGCACAAAATGAGTAGTTAACCACTTAAAAAACAATGTAATCAAGACAGATTGCTGTTCTGACAGATAAGAAGATAGAGTGCTAAGCAGGGACATGATCTCTGTCTTCATCTGATCAGACCATCTCCCACACAATTAGCAAGCACCTCCCAGGGACCCACTTAACCCTTTGATTGTCCCTGGTGTTAAGCCCTTCCCTGCCAGTGTCATGAGTACAGTAACAGTGCATATGTTGAGCACTGATCACTGTAATAATGTCACTGCTCCTCAATAAAGCATCAGTTAAGTGTGCGATTCGTCCACCTCAATGTAAACCAATCAATATAATATACGCTCATTGGGATTTTTTTTTACCAAAAATATGTAGCATACATATTGGCCTACATTGATGAAGAAATTAGATTTTAAAAAAATGTTTTATTGGATGTGTTTTATATACAAAATTGTCGCTTTTTTTTGTTTATAGTGCAAAAAATAAAAAAACACAGAGGTGATCAAATACCATCAAAAGAAAGCCCTATTTGTGGGAAAAAAAGGACATCAATTTTATTTGGGTACAGCGTCGCACAACCGCGCAATTGCCACTTAAAGTAATGCAGCGCCATATCGCAAAAAATTATATGGTCATTAAGGGGGTAAAACCTTCCGGGGCTGAAGTGGTTAACCCTTGGAGAAGGCCACACTTCAAGGGTAGCTGTTTTCCTGGCTCAACTTCTGCTTTAACTGCTTGCCAACAGTATACTATATATATATATATATATATATACATTGGCAAGGTGGCTCTCCTGTGCAGAATCACTAACCTGTATGTAATCCTGCACTTACGGATCTGGGGCGAGCCGCTACCGCTGTGATTGGCCTCATTGGAAATCAATCAGCAGGTCCAGTGGACGCATTGTCTGCCGGGACCCGCCAATTGTTTGAGACAGAGGCAGAATGGCTATTTGTAAACAAGGCAGATCACTGTTCTGTGAGAAGTGAAGGTTGTACAAAGCAGGATTGGATCTCTGAATGCCCATAGTACATGCAGTTAGTAAGCATAACCTAGGCATACAGTTTACCCTTTGATCGCCCTTAATGTTAACCTTTCCCTGCCAGTGTCATTAGTATAGTGACAGTGCATATTTTTAGCACTGATCACTGTATTAGTGTCACTAGTCCCCAAAAAGTGTCACTTATGCAGCGTGCACACAATCGGACTATCTGGTGGATCAGCGTCCACCGGACAATTCGATTGTGTGTGGGCTCCAGCAGGCTTTTTCTTCCCAAAAGTCCAGCGGACCTAGAAATAAGAATTTGCTTCAAAATTGTCCGCCAGACTCGGCTTTTAGCGGACAATCCATTCGTCTGTGTGCTAGTCCGATGGACTAAAACCGAGGCTAGGGCAGCTATTGGCTACTGCCTATGGACTTCATTATTCTACGTCATCACGTGCGAATCCGCCGGACTTTTGGAGTGATCGTGTGTGGCCAAGTCCGTTTGTTTGAAAGTCCGGTGGACCTCAGCTGCAAAGTCCGTCGGATTGTCCGCCGGACTAGGTCCTCTGGATAGTCCAATCGTGTGTATGGGGCATTAGTGTCTGATTTGTCTGCTGTAATGGCACATTTCCACTATAAGTCGCTGATCGCCGCCATTACTAGTAGAAGAAAACAGATAAATAAAAATTCCATACAGCTAACCCATAGTTTGTAGATGCTACAACTTTTGCACAAACCAATCAATATATGCTGATTGGGATTTTGTTTTTACCAAAAACATGTAGCAGAACACATATTGGCCTGAATTGATGAAGAAATTTGATATTTTTTTTTCTATTTTTTAATTGTGTGTCGAGCTGCCTGCTCGCAGTTTTTGAAGTTAGGTTGAGTTCCGCTTTAAGATGCTAGCTGAAAATGTAATCTTGTCAAAAGTAGAGTGTCTGTTTGACTGTAATCGCCTTTTGCGTTAACAACTTAATTGGCGTGACTTACAATTCAGATCCTCATGGATCGTGGCTCTGATTTGATAACAGAGTGGGACTGCTTGTTTCTCCTGTTAATTGAAGGTCAAGGTTTCCACAGCTAACCTTCCAGTACAGGCCAGGCCGTGTTGTATAGACATATACATGTGTATGAGGAAAGTATCAGTGTGGACGGACGTCGTCTGGTTGCTAGGTTACCCGACCTGTGTATTCGTTGCACGTGGTGCTGGTCACCATGGAAACGCCTCCCCTGGTATCCTGATACTCAGCAGGTCTATGGCTTTTTGCCTCTGGCTTGTGTAGGAAAAAAAAAAATAGAAAAAAAAGACACACACAGGAAGGATGGGAGGGAGGCAGACACGGACAGGAGCAGAATTTTTACTGGGAGGGCGCAATATTCCCGTCTCCCCTGTGCTGCATTGTGTGAGATGTATGTAAAGTAGAACTTCCCCTGGTCGGGCCTACTTGGTCTTGTCAGTATTTGAGTCCACTGGCTCCTTCAGACCAGCTCTAGTCTAATTATAAAGCAGGTTGTCGTTTTAAAATAAGGTTCTTGTTCATTCATAATTTTCTTTTTTTGTTTTGAATAGCGTGGAAGGGTTCAAAAAGCCTGTCAGGATTCTCTTGCTGTCTGTGTCCCTCTGGTAAGGCTTTCTTTCCCTTCCTGCCTTGACATACAGGGCAGGGACAAGGGGTGGGCAGAAGGGCCGGCTGCCCTGGGCACTGCGTATCATGTAAGTTGAGGGGGGGTGCCACAAGGACATGGGGGGGGGTTGTGTTAGAAGGGGGTAAGTATTGTTCTAGGAGGGGAAATTTGGCGGGGGAGGGGGGGTGCTACGAGTGGTGATATAGGGAGATTTGTGTTGGGAGGAGGGAAGAAGACTTGTGCTGGGAGGGGGAATTTGGTAGGGGGTAGAAGATGTGTACTGGAGAAATTTTTTGTGGTAGATGATTTGTGCTAAGAGGGGGAATTTGTGCTGGGAGGAAGGGATTTGAAGTAGGGGGTAGAAGATGTGTACTAGGAGGAGACATTTTTTGTGGAAGACAATTTGTGCTAGGAGGGGTGAAATTTTGTTTGGGGGGGGGGGCATTTGAGCCGGAGGGCAAAGATTTGTGCTGAGGAGGGGTTTTCAGCAGGGGGACGGATTTGTACTGTGAGGAGGGGCTAATTATACTTAGGGGGGTAAGCGTGCAGATTAGTGCTCAGTGTTTTTGTGGGTGGAATTTTGCTAACACATAATGCTCATACATGCAATTTGGCATGTTCGCCCTGCGCTCTAGATTACCTTGTCCCAGTACTGTTGACATACAGCTGGAAGTGAGAGGAAATATCTTCAAAGTGAAGGTATATACCCTCTTAGGGCTCTTTCACACATCTGGCCTTTAAAAAACCATTAAAATCACCGCCACCCACTGAAATGCTAACAATACAGCCTGACAGGGCTGTATACACTCACGGCCACTTTATTAGGTACATCTTGCTAGTACCGGGTTGGGCCCAGGGACGTGCAGTCAGGAGAGGCAGGTGAGGCAGGTGAGGCCGTAGCTCAGCGACCTGGGGTCATGGAGACCCCAAATTTGGGTAAGTTACGTAGCTGAAGTCCTACCCCATCAGTGGTCAAAATTTGGCTCCTATCATATATGGTTCCGGAGATATGGGCCTCCTTGTACAGCCTGTCAGAAGCTACATACAAGCTGGCAAACTCTGTTTGCAGCCGACTGAGAGGATGAGCTCACAGTGCCTCTCACTTCTTGTCATAGGTACTGAGCTCAATGGATAGCTTGGAGGCTTGGACCAATGGTAAAGTACCATTGGTCCAAGCTGTCCAATAAAAATGCTGCAGTGGAGGCTGTCCTCTCACTGTAGTGTCATGGAATGGGGCATGTGTCTAAAAGACACATGCTCCCTTCCAGCCCAACCCTCTTAACTTGAAGGAAAAAAATGTGTTTATGGGTATAAGATTTACCCACAATCTCATATTTTTCTTACACAGTTACACAGTTAACAGGGAGGATCTGGTGCTGCTGAAAAGGTACTGTTTTAATCAAGTTAAATCATGTATTATTATGCTATATAAGATAATTTATTATTTATTTATTTACTGTGAAATTACTGGTTGGAAGTTATAAGTTCAAACTTCAGAATTTGTCCATTAAGCCATCTGCTTGAGTACAGTTTTTGAAAATATAGTAAATTACCTTAAGAATAATATATAATGATTATTTGTATATTACTTATGTAGCCAAGGGTTTGCTACTATAGTTATTACAGTTGATGTTATTTCAAATAAGTTTGGCTCCCTCTAGTGCCTGTTGGGCTCTGTTAGGATTTTTCCCTATTCCTGAGAAAGAATGCAGCAAAGTATTGTGGGAGATGTAGTTTGGAGGAGGAAGTGACTCTGTTAGCTGGATCAGCCCTGAACTACAATACAGACATTTGTCTACAGATGTTTAAAAATGTCTACAGGTTACCAGTTTTGAGTTACAGAGGTCTGGGGCTAGAATTATTGCCCTCGCTCTACCGATCGTCGCAATACCTCACGTGTGGTTTGAACACCGCTTTCATATGCAGGCGCTACTCATGTATGCGTTCGCTTTTGCGCGTGAGCTCGTCGGGACAAACATTTATTTTTCTTATTTATTTTACTTAAAAATTTTTATTTTAACACTGTTTTTAAAAAAAATAAAAAATGTTGGGTCACTTTTATTCCTATTACAAGGAATGTAAACATGTAAAAAGGCATGACAGGACCTCTTAAATATGAGATCTGGGGTCAAAAAGACCTCACATCTCATATTTACACTAAAATGCAATAAAAAAAAAAATAAAAAAAAGTCACTTGAAAAAAAAAAAAATCCTTTAAGAGCTATGGGCGGAAGCGATGTTTGACGTTGCTTCAGCCCTCCCATGCCATGAAGCCGAGTGTGGGCCATCTTCCTCTCAGTCGGCAGCCAGGCAACCACGCGATCGTCTCCGCCGCTACCGGTGGGTCGGGTAAGCAGCGGAGACGACTGGAGCAGGGTGGGAGGGGGTAGGGCACCTCTCCTGCTGCCTATAAAAGTGATCTTGCAGCGAAACCGCCATGGAGACCACGTTTGTCTTAAAGAGAAACGTATGGCGTTCCCGAAAATACCAGAGTTATGGCAGCTAGCTGCTGCCATAACCCCAGTATTTAGTGTCAAAGTACTGTACGTCGTACGGGTACGTCGTTTTGCCTGAAGTAGTTAACCCGTGTGCCTCACCAGCCACTGACCTCACTGCACGTCCCTGTTTGGACCCCATTTTGCCTTCTGAAATGCCTTAATTTTTCATGGCATAGATGCAACAAGGTGTTGGAAACATTCCTCAGAGATTTTGGTCCATGTGGACATGATAGCATTATACAGTTGCTGCAGATTTGTCGGCTGCACATCCATGATGCCTATCTCCCGTTCCACCACATCCTAAAAGTGCTCTATTGGATTGAGAGCTGGTGAGTGTGGAGGCCATTGGAGTACAGTGACCTCATTGTCATGTTAAAGAAACCAGTGGTGAGATGATTTGAGCTTTGTGACACGGTGCATTTATCCCGCTGGAAGGAGCCATCAGAAGATGGGTACACTGTAGTCATAAAGGGATGGACATGGTCAGCAACAATACTCGGGTAGGCCGTGGCATTTAAATGATGCTCAATTGGTACTAAGGGGCCCAAAGTGTGTCAAGAAAATATCCCCCACACCATTACACCACCAGCCTGAACTGTTAATACAAGACAGGTTGGATTCATGCTTTCATGCTGTTTACCCCAAATTCTGACCCTACCATTTGAAAATCACAGCTGAAATCTAGGCTCATCAGGCCAGGCCACATTTTCCAATCTTCTTTTGTCCAATTTTGTAGCCTCAGATTCTTGTTCTTAGCTGAGAGGAGTGGCGCCCGGTGTGGTCTTCTTCCGTTGTAGCCCATCTGCTTCAAAGTTACTTTCTATCATCTGGAACCAGTCTGCCCATTCTCCTCTTACCTCTTGCTCTGATTTTCGTCCACAGTACTGCCGCTCACTGGATATTTTCTCTTTTTTCCACCATTCTCTGTAAAGCCTAGAGATGGTTGTGTGTGAAAATCCCAGTAGATCAGCAGTCTTTGAAATACTTAGACCTGCCTGTCTGGCACCAACAATCATGTCACGTTGAAAGTCACTTAAATTCCCTTTCTTCCTCATTCTGATGCGTGGTTTGAACTTCAGCAATTCGTCTTCACCACGGCTAGGTGTCTAAATGCATTGAGTTGCTGCCATGTGATTGGCTGATTGCAGTTTGTGTTACCAAACAATTGAACAGGTGTACCCAATAAAGAGGCTGTTGAGTGTACATGCTGCAGCCACAACATTTTTTAAGGCTCCAGGCTCCAGCTGTCACCAGCCCTGGAGCGCCCACTATTCTGATATGATAGGCTATAGCACACACTGCCGCTGTACAGGACAGGCCGGGAGGGAGAGTGGCCGCTAAGAATGGTGGTGACATGGCAGGGGACGGGGTCAGGGGGTCACATAACTCAATATAGGAATCACATTTGGGCAGAGGCAGAGACTCGGAGAGGGAGAGACAGACAGGTCACTGATCATAGATGGGGCAGCGCTTAGGGAACGTGTGCTTCCGTTTCTTCAGGACCTCTGAGACTACTTACTTACGGACGGGGTGGCTGGAGCCTGAGTGGGTTACATACCGCAAACTGAGGCATCCCTTGCATACAATCACCATTGCACTGAAAACCTACATAGCACAGAGACCGTCGGGAGATGGAGAGCAGGGAAACCAGCGGCCGGGCGCCCTAGGCGGCTGCCTCATTTTCCTAGTGGTAGCACCCGCCCCAGTAAACCAATACAGTGATCAGTGCACTGGATAAAAAAAAAAAAAAAAGAGGGGTCCATGTTTCTGCTTACCAGAAACACAAGACCTCTCTTCTACTCCCTGATAGAACAGAGGTCTGCCTTGTTTACATAGACAGACTGGATTTCTGCCTTTCCTCCAAAGGATCAGGAGGTCCCGATGGCCGCCGAACCTGCTGATTGGCTCCTGCTGTGTCTAATCACAATGGGAGCGGTGCTCCAGTGCCACGCACACCCCAGATCGTGTGCACATAATCTCGTATAGGTACGTGAGTTTGTGCAACCGGGCCACCCTGCTGCATTATTTATGCAGTGGGCGGTCCAGAAACTGCTAAACTGAATGGGTTGGGTTACAAGGTGATCGGTTACCGTCACTTTAGGTAACACATGGAAAAACACTGGCCACTGTCACCCCTCACCACATACAATACAGAGTTAAAGTGATTGTAAACGATCACCTTGTAAAACAACCCATTCAGTTTAAAATGGCAATGAAAGGCAAACAATTTTGTATAGATATAAAAAAAATATATATAAATGCCTTTCTTTTCCCTTTTTTTGAAATAAATGATCACATTCCTTTTTTTAGGCTGGAGCTATAGAGGAAATGTGTTAGTAGCTAAACTGTGTTACTAAAATCGCTAGGCACTGAACCAGATTGGAGATCCATCATTGGAGCCGGTACAATCACCACACACACATGACCATTCAGGGGGAATGGTTACCGTGTGCAAAGGAAAATCTGGCTCTGCAGCCAGGAATCCAGCATTTTCAGATGAATGTCAGAAACGGCATTCCCTATACTTGTCTCATGACAGGCTTACTTTAAGGATGCGCTTCCTTGCAGCGGTTTGCTGTGGTTGCATATGGCGAGCAGAACGTTTGGAAAATGTGAACTGATATCTGCATGCAAGGGATGTAGCTATGCCATCTGCTCTCCGGTGACTCACCTTGCACTGCTTATGATGGGCCACTAGAGGGCACTGATTGACTGGCAGTAACTCATTTATGATCGCAGGCGAGAGTACAGCTCAGGAAGCATGCCTTAGATCACGCATGCCCCTATCAACCCTCAACCATGTTAGAAATTTAAACAAGGCCCCAGGCTGTTCTATAGTTCATAAAAAAATCTTTTCCTGAAAGAAAAATAAAGGCTGCCATTGCTAGCTTCTCATTCTGTAAATGCTAGTCTTTTAGATTGTAAGCTTCCAGGAGAAGGGCCCTCCTAACCCTCTTGTATAGAATTGTATTGTTGCTATTGTCTACCTTTATATTGTAAAGTGTTATGCAACCTGGTGGTGCTATATAAATCCTGTATAATAATAATATATTGACCCCTCTGTCTTTAATACTTTGAGTAACCGACCCAGAACAAGTATGTAGGTATGGGCATCTGCTTTGCATACTTGTTCTGGGTCAAGTCGGAGGGTCTATTTATTGTCTGTCTCCTTGGCTGAGCCTAAAATGACGAAGTCCTGGGACCCCCTTGCTACTGCCATTAAAAAATGTCTGTCTGAATACCACATCCCATATCGATTCACCTTCTGCTTCACTAACAACTTCCACTTGTAAACCGGGACCAAGCACAGGTTCTGTGAAAGGCAGGGCCATTGACTGGCTGCTTACACTAACACTGCACCCAAAATCAGCCACACATTATCATAGCTGTCTACAATGCATTGCCTGTACACTACCCCGTAGAGGGCCACTGGATTTTGGGTCCCCCATAACCTGTTCAGCCAGGCAACACCCATTTTACACAGGTATGCAACAGTCAATCAACCAGTCCATGAGCTTTGTTTTTCTTATTTTATTTAGGGATAGGAAGTTATGGGATGCCTAGAACTTGGTCAATATAGAGCTTTGAGGACAATTTGAATGATCACAAACTTCTAGCAAAGATCCCAGACTCTACTCCCTCCAGAATAACTGTACACCCTGGCTAACCACAAATCCCAACTTGATTTCCAGTACTTCAGTCTTCTTTACAAAATTCCAGTGCACCTGGTTCCAACTGAGAATTCCCCAAGCAAGGGTGGGAGGATAACAGTATACCATCCCTCTGAAAGCTAGCTGAATATTGCACTCAGTTGCAATCTCCCTTGTAGGCCTTGGGGGGGTGAAAAGTGTAAAGGTTACTCACTCCGTCCCTTTTAATCCTGTAGTAGCATAGATATTGAGTTCTGCCCAGCAGGGCCGTCTTATCGAGCGGGCACCCCTGGGCACTGCTCAGGGGCCCCAAGTGCTCCAAGGGCCCCATCAGGGTCCCCTGCCAGATAGTGTCCGCCCTGTACTGCGCTTGCGCAGTACGGAGGACAAGCAGGTGACGAAGGTCTCCGAAGATGAACGGCACTTGCGCACTGAGTCCAGGTTCAACCCCCACCATCCAAGTGGACAGAGTTAGAATAAAAAATTGCCGAGCGAAGCAAGGCCGTGCTCGAAGCATGGCAAGCTAAGCGAGCCCGCGAGGGGCCCTGTTACTATGTGCTACCATATGTCCAGTTGCACGGTGGAGCTTGAACGTGGACTCAGGGCAAAAGGTACTAGCAAGTGTGCAGGCGCCGTTCATCTTCGGAGACTTTCGGAGTCTCCTTGTCCCCCTGCGCAGTACGGGGCGGACACTATCCGATGGGGGGACAGTTTTTGGCAGAACACCGACTCCGATCTAGGGGTATGCTGTACGGAGGTCAGGTGTCATGGTAACAGTGATGTGACAAGGGAGAGGCGGGCTGCTGGTGTATCACCCCCGCTCACCCCCTTCCCTTTCTCCTGTCAGCCAAAAGGGAGAAATGAGAGCAGCTTCAATGTGGTTCGCCGCAACGCTGCCCACCTTCCTGTCTGCTTTCCCTATTGACCACAGCCAGGGGTGTAACTATAGGGGGTGCAGCAGTCGCGACCGCAACTGGGCCCTGTGATGCAGGGGGCCCATGCAGCCCCCTCTACATATGGCCAGCAGCAGCATAGGCAGCTAGGGGTACCAGTGCACCATGCACACGGGGGGCTGGAGGTGGAGGGTGACTAGCAGAGCTCCATGCTCGACTATCGCACTGGCTGCTCTTTAGTTGTGCATTCCCCACATGACCTGTGTCCTCGGCCGGCTCCTCAGAGTACCCCTCTCCTGCTCCATGCATTGCCGCTCAGTCCGATGTCTGTTCTCCCCAGCCAGAGTGCCCGCCCCCCCCACCCAAGTCCGGCCCACACCGCACTGCATACTTCTCCCGGGTAACCAAACTTTAAGCACACAGATGCAGTGCAGCCCTATGAGAGCCCCCCGGAGGACACTGCAGGCTTGTCTGCCAGCCCCCCTCCTCCCCCGTCATACACAGATGATGAAAGGTCTTTCTGGGAGATATGCTGATCACCCATCCAGCACACTGGATGGAGCCCAGGCCAACATGGATGAGTGTGCGGCCTGCAGCTTGGTCATGGTGAGTGAGAGGACCCCCTCCACCCCCCCCTGGGGACAGGGACCCCTTCTCACGTGGGGACAGGGACCCCCACCTCCCCTGAGGACAGGGACCCCTTCTCACCTGGGGGCAGTAACTTCATCTGCCCTGGAGAAAAGGATCTCATCTCTTCTGGGGACGGGGACCCCATCCTGCCTAGGCACAGTCCCCCAATGGGGCACCTAAAAATGTAAAAAAAAAAATGGAACTACAGGGCTCATAAAGGTCATACCTGTGACCACGCCCTGGAGTTCCACCACCGGACTCGGAGGGAAGGGCCCTGGCTGGGGTTCAGGGGGGCCCTTCATGGTTTCTTGCATCCGGGCCCTGAAGGTTCTAGTTACGCCACTGGCCACAGCAGAGAAGACACTGGGGATGCATCATGGGAACTGTAGTCTCAGAAGTTCGGCGGCCCCAATGTGTCCACAGAAAGCTCAGGCTGAGCGTGCCTCGGTGGCCTCATCTACCTGCCATCTTCAGAGTCCAAGCTGAGCCTCTGTAATTATAGTCCATGCCACAAGCCGCATTTCCCACTATACGGTGCCGGCCGGAAAATTTAAAATGTCAGGAGCCGAGTAGACTAATGGTGGAGGTGCCTGTGCAGTATGTGAACAGTTGAGTGGAGCTGGAGGACTGGCGACACCAATGCACCATCACCGTGAGAGAGATGGATGGACAGAGCTGACCCCTGCCCCGGACGGATACACACAAGGCCCCCTGCCTAAAGAGTGAGTAGAACACACACACACACTCAGCAAAATCCATCACTTGGGCTGGATGCTATTTATGTGATGTTTACAGGCAGCAGTTATCAGACAAGAATGGCAGTGGTGTGATATTACAGATGTTCACAATCTCTGTCTTGCTATCCCCTGTATCCTGTCCGCCATCCTCTGACCACCACCTCCTCTATCCTGTCCGCCATCCTCTGACCACCTGATTTTGTCAGAAACCTGCTGATTGGCTGTGTCCAATCACAGCAAACTGCATTTACAAATACACAGGACTCTGTACACAGAACAATGATCTGACTGTTTCTTCTCCCACATTACACTTGATAGGTACATATTTAACCCCTTCCCTGCCAGTGTCAGTATTCAATCTGATAACTGCAGTAGTGTTACTAGACACCCCCCCAGGTCAGGGGTCAGTTAGCACCAGCATAGCTGTGCAAATTCCAGTATATATCCCATCATTTTTAGACACTATAACCTTCACACAAACCAATCAATACACACTGGAATATATATATATATATATATATATATATATATATATATATTTTTTTTTAACCAAAGATATCTAGCAGAATAAATTTTGGCCTAAAGGCCTAAATTTATGAAGAAATTTGATTTTTTTTTTACTTGATATGTTTTATAACAGTATAACAAAATCTAATTCCATGTAGGGGCCCCCGGGCAATACTTTGCCCAGGGGCCCACATTGCTATTAAGATGGCCCTGCTGCCCAGGCCTCTTGCTGTTCAGGTCCCACTTGCTTGATTATTGAGCCATAATGAGTGAAATGTTGCTGTGTGCCTGGCTGCCTCTGCGTTGACCTTGGGAAAAAACCGGTTAAGTTACAGCGGCTCCTTCAGGGGGAGTGCTACATTAAAAATTATTATAAAGTCCAAGAGGATGAGTGGGACCCCAAGCGTACAGACCCAGGAACCTAAGAACACAGATACACTATATCAGGGTGTCAGACTTCAAACTGCGGCCCTTTATTAGCCTTTACCTGGGCTTTGGGGCACTATTCCTTCCAGTGATATGCGGCACTATTGCTCCCACTGACACCAACAATGGGACACTATTTATTCTACGGTTATCAATGAGGGGTACTATTCCTTCAACTTATACCAATGATGGGGCATTATTCCTCTCACTGTTACCAATGAAGGGGCACTACTCCTACTACTACTACTACTACTACTGACCACCAAGCCTGAGGCCATGTTTAGTCTCACTGATGCTGGGACTGGGACATTTTCTACTACCATTGGCCACAATCTAGCACCCCTGAAGTCTGGAGGAAAATAAACTGGCCCTTAGGAAAGTCTGAAAAACCTGACCATCACAGTATATAATCCTTTACTATATGACCGCTATTTGACAGCGGCATAGTGGTGTAGTAGGTAGCACTCTCGCCTAGCAGTAAAAAGGGTTGGTGCCTCGAATCCCAACCACGACACTACCTGCCTGGAGTTTGCATGTTCTCCTTGTGCCTGTGTGGGTTTCCTCTGGTTTCCTCCCCCACTCCAAAGACATACTGGTAGGTTAATTAGCTTCTGTCCAAAATTGGCCCTAGTATATGAATGTGAGTAGGGGACCTTGGATTGTGGGCTCCTTGAGGGTGGGGACCAATGTGAGTGTGTAGTGTGTAATTTGACATCACTATATGGGTACCTTAAATAGATAGTATAATAGATGAGCATCTTAATGAGACACAATAAAAATCCCATGCTAAAGTTAGGACATTGAAGAGGGTTTGTCCATATGGATAATATGATATTAATAAAATAAAAAAATAGAGAAAAGGAAATTAAGGGTTAAGAATGTGCCTTCAGGCATCTTAGAAGTAGAGCACAGAGAAGTGGGGAAAAGAGAAGTGGAAGGGGGAAGGGTTGGAAGGCATCAGGGTGACGGTGTGCATCTATATATCTATACAAGAAGGGCAGACGGACCTCAGTCTCCAACAGATGCAGCAAAAAGTGCCTTACCTGCATCTGAGTACACAAACTTTTGTTTTGGGCCGTGAGAACCAGATCCTCTAGAGCAGTGATGGTGAACCTTGGCACCCCAGATGTTTTTGAACTAAATTTCCCAGGATGCTCAACTACACTGCAGAGTGGATGAGCATCATGGGAAATGTAGTTCCAAAACATCTGGGGTGCCAAGGTTCGCCATCACTGCTCTAGAGCATTAACATCCAAGATTTTGTGAAGCCACACGGCTATAGAGAGGGAACAAGGGTCTCTCCAGCACAGGGCGACACAAGCCATGGTGGCGTTAATCATGTGATGAAGAACCGATCTCTTGTATGTCCTTAGAGGAATGTATGAGCAGTGGAGTAAGAAGGCAGGGTCCGCTGGAACCGGGAAGTCGGTAAACTTTTGTGTAATAGTTTGCACCTCTAGCCAATATGGCCTAATTTTCAGACAGTTCCAAAAAATATGGAGCCTCGCTCGCTCTGGAATCTCCAGCAGCGGTCAGTGATTTTCGGAGAGTATTTACAAAGAAATGATGGAGTATGATACCAACGCATTAAAAGCTTGTAGTTATTTTCTTGAATACGGGTGCAGATGGAAGATTTCAACACCAGGTATACAATGGCCTGGCGTTGAGCTGACGTAAAGGTTCTATCGAGATCTCTTTCTCAGGTGTTAAGACTACGCATAACAAAAGTCTTCAGGGGGGAGATCAATAGTGCATACATCTTAGATGAGGATCTAGGGAGAGGGTCACTGTCCCCGCAATAGTTTCATAGTAAGTAAGGTTGAATAAAGACACCAGTCCATCCAGTTCAACCTACAATTGTCCCTATCCCTGTACATTGCACACTCACATTGGTCCCTACTCACAAGGAGCCCACAATCCAAGATCCCCATTCATATACTAGGGCCAATTTTGGACAGAAGCCAATTAACCTACCGGCATGTCTTTGGATTGTGGGAGGAAACCGGAGTACCCAGAGGAAACCCACGCAGGCACAGGGAGAACATGCAAACTCGAGGCAGGTAGTGTCGTGGTTGGGATTTGAACCAGCGACCCTTATTACTGCTAGGTGAGAGTGCTAACCACTACACCACTGTGCTGCCCTAAATATGATTCAAATACTGTCAGACTATGTCGGAAATTTGCTGGGGGACCTACGGTTCGAAGATAATGCAACAACTGCAGTGCTTGCTAGAGGTTTAACCCAAATCGCCCGTCCCACTGCATTAGAGCAGAGGCCAAGGGCCAACTATTGGAGCTCAAGAAACAAGAGGCTTGAAAACAGCCTCTCTTAATAAGTCCTCGGAACGGACCACGTTCTATTCCCGGGTGGAAGGCAGGGTTCCCTAGGATGGGATACAGCGCCGAGTGGCTGGAGGAAAGCTTCGGATTCCTACATACCGAAGAGCAGGTGCAGGGTATGGGGCCAATACACATCTTGAGTATATTGTAGCGTTCGCACTATGAATGGAGTCCTTGGTCCCACTTCTCCAGTAGGATGCAGACTTGCTGAGTAAAGGTGGGAAATCCAGGGAGAAGACATCTGCTAATCTTGGAGGGATATAGATGCTTAAATACTTTAGTGCTGTGGATGTCCATTTGAAATTAAAATGATGTTGTAGAGTCCGGAGTATGGGGGGGGGGGGGGGGGGTAAAGCCACCCCAATGGCTTCAGATTTGGTAAAGTTTACTCATCAAATTATACCATAAGATTAGGTATGGAGATGTGTGGATTGGATGGGCAGAAAAGCAGTACATCTGTGTAAGCAGAGAACTTAAAATTATGATTTTTCAGCTGAATTCCGGAGATGTCATCATTTAACCGTATTTTATGTTTATTCAGAAAGGGTTCCAGTGATAGGGCAAATAACAGGGGTGAAAGGGGACATCCCTGCCGGTGCCATTTGATAGTGTGAATGGGGGTAAAAACACCCCATTTGCCTTGACACAGGCTTGTGGATTAGAGTACACACTGGAGACCCACTGAAGTAGCTGATTTCCAAACATAAAGAAACCTATCAAAGGCCTTTTCGGCATCAGTACTTAGCTAACCACAATAAGTCCCCCGTATCTTCCTAAGTGGACCAAGTTGAGTACCTTAATAGTATTATCAAGTGCCTCCCTGGACGGTATAAAGCCCACCTGATCCAAATGGACCAACGGGGGCAATTGGGATTGCAGTTGGGAGGCTAAGGCCGCGTACACACGGGCGGACTATCCGTCCAACTAAGTTCGTCAGACAATCCGACAGACAGTCCGTCCTACTTTTGAATGAACGGACTTGACCACACACGACGAACAGACAGTCCGCTGAAAGCTTGCGCGATGACGTGTACAGCACGTACGACGGGACTAGAAATACGACGTCCAATACACTGCAATGCAACCTTTCGCCGTGTAAATCCTTTCCGAGCATGCGCCATACTTAGTCCGTCCAACTTGCCTACTCACGAGCGGACTGTCCGCTGAAACCAAGTTTGGACGGACTGTATTACGGAAATTCCGAAAGACTTAGTCCGCCAGACTGTCCGCTGAAAAAGTCCGCTGAAGCCCACACACGAGCGGATTGTCCGCTGAAACACGTTTCAGCGGACTAAGTTGGACGGACAATCCTCTCGTGTGTACGCGGCCTAAGAGTTAGGTGAATAGTTTCAGGTCTACGTTGAGCAGTGAAATTGGTTGGTAACTGCCGCAAACGGAAGGGTCCTTTCCCTCTTTCAATATGCGCTAAGGGGGTGTCGTGAGAAAAGGAGGTGGACTGGCCCAGAGCATTAAAAACGTTGAGCATGCACTGGCCTAATAAAGGCAGAAGAGTCTTGTAATACAGTATAGAGGAGCTGTCTAGGCTGGGTGCGTTCCTGGGTTTCACAGCACACACTGCCACCTGAAGCTCACTGATGGTAATAGGGGCTTCCAAGTCTTGACGGACCGGGGAGGGGAAGATGGGCTGAGGAGAGATATTCCTCGATAGCAGGTGGAGATGAAGAAGGGGAGGAGATGTTATACAGGGAGGAGTAAAAGTTCCCAAACTCGCACACAATTTCCAAAATATTTTTTGCCTGTCGGTTTTCCATATATAGGGTATGTATGAAGCTGCACGTGGGTCCCTGGTGAGGTAATTACCACATTTTCCCCCCGCTTCATAGGACAGTTTCCTGCCGGATTGCATAGCTGCTTTGGCTTTATATCGGAGAAGGTCTGAAACCTGTCTACGGAGATGAGTATGGTCAGCCCCCAAAGAGGGAGTAGGCGTTCTCTTATGTTGCATTTTGAGGGTTTGAATTTCCGAAAGCAACTTCAGAATTAGCTTTTCCTGTGCTTTTTTTAATGCGAGAGCCATGTTTCATCAGAATACCTCTGATGACAGCTTTGTTGGCCACCCAGACTAGACCAGTATCACTCTCCGGGGTATCATTAGTCTGAAAGTACGCTACGAGTTCTTTGTATACATCGGTGAGGACTTCTGGAGTCTGAAGGAGACTTTCGTTTAGGCACCAGCGCCATTCTGGCCAGGAGGCCGAGTTGTTTAAGGCAAGACACAACATGATCGAGGCATGGTACGGCCAAGTTATATGATCTATGGAAATGTTCAGGACCAAAGAGAGAAGTTGATGTGGCACGAGTAAGAGGTCTATAGGGAAATAAAGTTGATGAGGCGTAGAAAATAAGGTATAGTCCCGCTCCCCAGGATGCAGAATGCGCCACGCATCGACCAACTGTAGTTCATGCAGTTTATGTCTCCGCTTCTGGCTCAAGAGGTATAATAAAGTCCCCACTGAGGATAAGTATACCTTCTGCAAACTCCAGTAGCTTTGAGAGGACATTATAGAGGAAAGAGTCTTGATGAAGTTTCAGGGCGCATATAGTAGCTAACATAACCTTAATGCCACCAATGTGTCCTTTGAGAAAGAGCTAGCAACCACCTGTGTCAGAGCGCCTGTCTGAGAGAGACCATGGGATTCTACTAGAGATCAAAATGGAGACACCTTTAGACTTTGCAACCTGATTGAAGGCATGGTAGGTACAAGGAAAGAACAAGTTCTGAAGGAAAGGAAGTCCGCCCGCTTTAAAATTAGTTTCTAGTACAAATTCCACGTTCGTGCGAGAGCATTTCAGATCATTAAGAAGCATTTTCTTCTTCTCGGGGTTATTGAGCCCATTGGCATATAGAGAAGTGCTACACACCGTATTCATCACACCTGGGGAAGGGAGAGAACAGACACACACATACATACATATATATATATATATATATATCCCTGCAGGATGCAGCCTTTTAGGGAGGCAACTGTAGATTCCCCCACTAAGACCATCCAATAATTGTTGGAAATCATTCTGGACTAACCGTGTCCCGCCGGTGAGTCTCCTCGAGGTGGAGGACCAACGCCTCCATATCATCCTTCATGGGCAGTGCCTGAATTTGACATCACCAGCGCATGCACTCTGAAGGTCTGGCTTCAGATCCCCTGCCGTAAACAGTGACTCCCGTGCCTTTGCGCGGGAGTGACCTCATTCCCCCCCCCAGCCACTCACATACCCAGAGGCCGCAAACCTGGAAGGAAAACCAGGGGAAGATGTGTCGGCCATCTCAGCAGTGACATCACAGCACTGGAGGACTTCGTTCTAAGGTAAGTATCATAATGTGCTAATATGCTATGAATACTAGCACATTATGACATTGCCTTGCAGAGATTTTTTTTTTTTGTAACCACCTGCGATTTACTACAGCTTTAATTGATCTAGCAATGATATGTCCAAGAAACTCATGTGTCATAGTTAGTAAGGTTGAATAAAGACACCAGTCCATCCAGTTCAACCTGAGTGAGCATCTACAATTGTCACTATCCTTGTACATTGCACACTCACATCAGTCCCTACCCTCAAGGAGCCCACAATCCAAGGTCCCCATTCATATACTAGGGCCAATTTTTGGACAGAAGCCAATTAACCTACTTGCATTGCTTTGGAGTGTGGGAGGAAACCAGAGCACCCAGAGGAAACCCATGCAGGCACAGGGAGAACATGCAAACTCCAGGCAGGTAGTGTTGTGGTTGGGATTCAAACCAGTGACCCTATTTACTGCTAGGTGAGAGTGCTAACCACTAAACCACTGCGCCGCCATAATAGTGATGGTCAGGTGTCCATAAAATTTTGGCCATATAGTGTAATATAACAGAACAGGAGTCCCTGAGATGTTAAAAATATATTAGTGAACTTTTACTAAAAGTGAGATTGTTTTTTTTTTCTTTAAAGTTATGTTAAACTTTTTTTTTTCATTATTTTGAAAGCGGTGGTGTGGTGCAACCTAATGATTGGGCGAAACATGTCAAGGTCACGGTGATGCCTTTGAGCCCTCCCATGTGTCATGCGCTCCATGAAAAGCAGTTATCCAAGATGACCTAGCACAGTGATGACGAACCTTGGCATCCCAGATGTTTTGGAACTACATTTCCCATGATGCTCATGCATTCTGCAGTGTAGTTGAGCAACATGAGAAATGTAGTTCCAAAACATCTGGGGTGCCAAGGTTCACCATCACTGACCAAGCACATCAGCAGCGGCGGCGGGAGTAACCCTTGGACACACAGACCTATGTTAGCTCAAGGAGCGAGTCACTGAGAAGACAGCAGCATTAAGCGCCCCAGGGATTACATAGCGTTTATCGCCCCAATCTTCTTGAGTAAAAGCATACTACTCCACACCCAACTCACAAACCAATTACCAACAAGACCTCAGATATGGAGGGCTGTCTGCACTTTTGGGAGAGATCCCTGCTGGGATAGCTGGATGGATGTCACACTCCAGGACACAGAATAAAGGCGAGCCTTGGCACCCTAAGATGTTTTGGAACTACATTTCCCATGATGCCTACTTACACACTGCAGAATGCATGAGCATCATGGGGAATGTAGTTCCAAAATGTCTGGGGTGCCAAGGTTCAAACCACTGGAATAAGGGCTTCCAGAACACTCTGCAGCAGAAGCTCAGGGGAATATAAAGATAAAGGAGGAACTCAGTGTAGTAGTGTAAAATTCACCAATATATCAAAAGGAATACTACTCACACAATGCAGATAAAATCAGGCACGTAGGCAAGTCATCACCTTAGCGGGTGAGATTCCGTCACCGCTGTAGCTTCACCTGATTTTCGTTTCGTCTGATAGAACGTCATCGAGGGATATAGGAGAGGTTTATTTCAAGAATTGATTTGCACCAATCACTTCTCATTTAGACTGATTTAGCACCGTGCATTTTATCAAAATGTCATCTTTGGACACTTTTTCTGAAATTATTTTCACGCACCATTTTTAGGTCACAGAGTTGTATTATTAATGTAATGGCACTTTATTTGATAGCACAACACAGTCATTTTGCTTATCAGTATGTGGGAGTTCAGTCAGTTCTGCTGTCACGATCTTAATTGATTTTATATGGTTGATAGTTATTTTTTGACACAGAGCACAAATCAATATTTCTTTTTCCATTACATAGTGTCTGACACAGCAGGAAATGTGTGTGATGTAAGCCTCAACTGTATGAGGTTTATAACTATATAGGGTAGTTTCAACATATTAATTTCACAGGATTTTATATTTTTATTCATTTACACACAGAAGAGCTTACAACAGTCATCGTTTATTGATAGGCTTTAAACTTTTTTTCCAAAAGAAAAAACAAATCTGTTGCCGTTTCTGCTCAAAGGGTTAGTTCACCCTTTCAATTAAAGTCGCCATGCATTCAAGAATCCCCAGTAGATTAAAAAAAAAAAAAAAAAAAAAAAAACACCTTGGCTTTGAAAAAAGAAGGATTTTTAAAAATGTCATACTTGTAAGGCTGTGCATGCAAAACTCCTAAGATGAGCGACCCTTCTTGTCCCGCCTAGAAAGCAGGACGCATGGTACTCTAAGCGCGTGCCCCCAGCACCGCAGGATTGAGCGATCTGCCTTATTAAGGCAGAGCCTGGAAAACCATATACCTTTTAATGAGCCTATCATAAGAACCACTGGTCTGATTAGCCACTATACATAGCTTACAGCAGTGTTTCTCAACTGCAGTCCTCAAGGCACCCAAACAGGTCATGTTTTCAGGCTGTCCTAGGATTGATTTTGGTATTTTTTCTTTCATATAATAAAAAAATAAACCGAGCGATAATTAAATACCACAAAGGGTAACATTTATTTGGGTACAGTATTGAATGGCAGGGCGATTGTCAATGTGTCACAGCACTGAAAAATGGCCGGGTGATGAAGGGTTATCAGGGCTCATTCACACAAGCTCAGGGGATGGTAAATATAATATAATATAATATATATATATATCTCTCTCTCAGATATGGTTTTACCACCTGCATTTAGCTGCAATGGCAGCAGTAATGGGTTGTTGACATGCCATGGGGAAAATTATACAGAGCACAACTCATTCAAGTGATTGGAGGTCAGGTCGTAATGCAATAGCTAGGCTCGACATTGCAGAGTGGTATTCCCATTTAAAAACCCCATAAAGCCTCCTGAATGCCTGGCAGCGGCTCCTGAAAAGTGATCCACGGTGAATCACTTTTCAGAGGGGCAGACTGCTGCAGGTGGCAACAAGCCCTCTTGATTTTAAAGCAGTTAACAAGAGTCCTTCATAATCAAACATCTGAATAAAACACGCAACACACCTTGTTTAAATAATTTCCTTTAAAATTTATTTGACTAAATGTGTTACATTCAATATCTGATACTTTTCCTTTCAGAGAAAGGCAACTGGCATGAATAGAAACCATGTTTCGTGGCTTAACAGGAAAAGGGTTACAGGAAACCTGCTAGAGTCAAATCTCTATTTACAGTGACTCCACAGCTCTTGTGGTAACGCCCTATATACATAAAAATAAAAAATAAAAATACAGTAACAGGGAAAGGGGGAACAAAAAAAGTGCGTCTCGGAAACACGCTCCAAACGTCAAACAAAGCGTATGTGACTGGCAACAGGAACGCTGTTAAAACTGCACACACAATTCATTTCTGTGGGTGCAGACTAGCCCACTACAGTGTTGTTCCCCAAAAAACAAAACAAAAAAGGATAAATTCATTAAAAAATAAGATTGTTGTAGAAAGAATATTTGTATTTAGATACAAGTGGAAGAATGCAATAGAGTGAAAACAGGGGACTGCCTTCATGGTGACCTTTACAAGACATTTAATATTGCAGGACATTGCACTGAAATGATCAGCTTGGAGAAGAGCATTAGGCCCCCCTTCAGAGCTAGGCATTGTGGTAAAACAGATGTTTTACAGTGCATTAATGGTATCCCAACACACAATTAGAGTGGAGGGCAGCAGATACTGCAGCACACATGAGTTACAGTGCAGCGAGCTACACAAAAAAAGTAATGTCCATTGGGGTGCGCTGGTAGCCTATTCACGAATGAGCTGCTTTAAAGTGGAAGTAAACCCACCTATCGTGTTCAGCCATGGAAGCTGCCATCTTGGCCTCAGTTCAATGTTTAACTGCCATGATGCTGCACATGTGATCACCAGCCGGTTAATGGTTTGACAGTTTGGTTGAGAGCACAACCTATGTGACAGTTACATTCTGGGCAAGTGCTGGGAATGTAATTTTTTTGCAACTGGTAATTCTATGGGTTTACTTCTTGCATTAATGTGGAAGTAAACCCATCGATGTAGAAGTTTCAAAATACGTGCCGAGAATGTAACTGTCACATTGGTTGTGGACTCAACCAAACTGTCAAACCATCAACCAGCTGGTGTCATAACTGATCACAGCATCCTGGCAAGTTGAACATTTAAACTGAGGCCAAGCTTGCAGCTTCCATGGCGGAAAACTATAGTAAAGTTTACTTCCACGCAACATTACTGTGCAAAGTAATTAACACAACAAAGCACCGGACTCCAGAAGGCCTTAAAGCAGTGTTCCACCCGGGGGAAAAAAATAAAAAGCCAGCAGGGACAAATACTTTAGTTACTGACTTTTAATATATGGACACCTGCTACCTGTCCAGGGAGCCCGTGATGTCGGCACCCCTGCTGGTATTTGAATTGGCTATCGGGTGCTGCCGCCGCCATTCGTGGTAAGGGAACCCGGAAGTGAAGTCTTTCGGTGTCACAGCTGGCTACCTACTGCACATGCGTAAATTGCTTTCTAAATAGCCCGACGGCGGAGGAAGGAGGCCGAACTTTAGAGGGACAGCGCTGTCTCCTGGAAGTGGGGAAGGGTACCTGTCAAAAACAGGTACCCGTTCCTCTCTCCCCTGAAAGGTGCCAAATGTGGCACCAGAGCGGGGGAGAAAGCAGATAAGCAGAGGTTCCACTTTTGGGTGAAAATCCACTTTAAAATAGAGCCTTACCCAGGACTTTTTACTTAGGTTTGGATAGAGTGCAGACGATTTAGATTGACATCAGTGTCTTTACTTGGAGCATTTCCCTTTACTTCCTGTCCCGGAGACCCAACAAGTAAAAATCTCAAAGTGAAGGAAATCCTTTGACGACTCTCACCAGAATAGGGGCCTCCAATGAAAGGCATGCTCTTCTACATCTGTCCAGGTGACACCTGCAACATTTTTGGACTGCTGATTAGTTTCACTCCCAGTGAGATCGGTCAACATGACAAATAGTGAAGGCTGAACTCCCTAGTGGGACACAGACAGGAACACAAACACTGCAAAGTTTCTAACCTTTTCCTGCTCTATGCATTGGTGTAACTATTGTCACAGTATGGGCAGCTATGATAGGAGAGGGCTAATAGGCGAGGGTGGCTGGGACTGGAAAGTCACTGATGGCTGGATGGGGACAGCGTGACAGTTAGGTAGGTGCACTGTGACTGATGGTGGAGGGCACTTAAACAGGGTACTATGGATGATTGGGAGGGTTTTGGGACCAAAGGAGGGTAGGGTGACTCATAGGGGGAGGTACTGTGACCAATGATGGATAGGTTGTGGAGTTTGTTAACAGTTTAAGATGGTTTGGATCTTGGCTAGTTCAAATCATTTATGGGCAGGCTGAGTGTACGCAAGTCGGTCCACCGACTTGGGTACAATCAGCATGTTTGACTTTTACATGCAATTATTGCCATCGGCTATATCCGCTGTAATAAGCAATAATCACTGTGCTCCCTGTGCAAGGTCCCCTTGCTGGGAGAACACAATAGCTCAGCGGGAGGGATTACCCCAACAACACTGGTGACGATTGGTAGGGGGGGGGGGAATTGAGCGATTTCGGGTTGCAGGAAAGAAAATCGCATCATCTTTGGCCTGCCTTAGTGATTACAGTGTCATAGCTCACAATGAATGATCCCTCCCCAAACGGAACCTGTTATTAGCAAAAAAGAAACGAAACCAAGCCCAAAGTGTCTGTTGAGCTGCCCTTTTTTGTACACGTATGATGTGAATAGGGCACACAGACAGCACACCATACATGTGCAATGGTGTTCATAAAACCGCAACTCTATGGATTGTCAATAATGTGAAAACGCTAGTTTATTACTAAAATTCGGGCGGATAAGCTCTGTAGTACATACAGAAGCAAATAAAAAAAATAAAAAATAGGACTGGTCACCAAAGCATAAGATCCAGCAACCAATGACCTGCTGCTACCATGGAACAGGAAAGCTGTCATAGAGAGGGGCCAATGGGTAGATGACAAGTAGGGACCCCATCAAAACGTTGCTATGATGCCCTGGATTAAAGGTTAGGCCCCCCGGCTCTAACCAAAACTAAGCGTTTCATTATGCCGATTCAAGTTTTTGAATTATTCTTTATGTCTAATGTTTTAGTTTTCTCTGTTGAAATATGGGAAACTATACCAACATTGTCCTTTTAGGTGTCTGAAGACAGCCACAGACCGCAGACACACCACCATGGAAGAGGCAGCTGGGCACAATGGACAGTGGAATGGGTTGTACAAGTATAACTGAACAAAACAAATGCTATTTTTAAAAATGCTTATTCCACTGCCCCGCTTTACGCTGTCAATTTTTCCAAAAGATGGAGTTGTGCTTTAATCAACTATTGGGGACAATCAAAAAACCATGAAGTGCTGCCTCTGACACTCTACTACTAATCTGATTGGCTGCTTTGCTTTCCTTCCTCCACTGTTTAAGAATACCCGTGTATAATAGCAACACTAACGAATAAAAGAGGGGAAGTTACATCATTCGAATGAAAACCATACAAATCAGGGCAAGACAGAACCACCCCACAAAAAAGGCAATAATTCAAGTGAAAGAAGTTTTAGATAAGTGAAAAAAAATATGTAAAAGATTATCCTGAACATTTAAAGAAAAACTTGTATGTACATTTAAAAGATCTCTTAATTTGATTGTCAGAGAGGAACCCGCCCCACTGACTATACAAGAATGAATCATATTAGGACTTCTGAGTCTTTACATGTAGAACGTCACAAACTCTGCAGGTCTTATGGACTGAACAACTGTCAAGATCCCCACAATTGCTAAGAAATACAGCACAAATGTGATATGAGGAGGGCCAACATAAATCAGATTTTAATGAGCAGCGAAGGCAGGTGCTGTCTGTGATTGTTGGGAACTTTAAAACAATTTCCTGCTACAGCATGCTCTGGGTATATGGGGGGGGGGGGTAACTGAATAATAATAGGTGGTATGCACAGAAAGGTGGCATCTGCACATGGGAGGAATAGGCTGGGGGGGGGGGCGCATTTACCCCCTGGACCGGTAATTATAAAATATGCGGAAAGTATATTGGTAGTGAAGATGCATCACCATTTAGACATTACAGTGGGATCCTACAGTTTGACCCATACTGGGCATTTATATACTATATATAGTAGGGTAGTCATACAGTGTGTGTATATATTATATATATATATATATATATATATATATATATATATATACACACATATACACTACCCACGATCGCAGCATCTGACAGAGGCAAATGTTCCAGCACAGCAGTGGCGGTCCGTCCATTAGGGGCACCGCCCCCTTATCCATGCATCCAGCCCCCTAAACTACATGCGGAGCAGCAGAAGCATGGATTTCAATGGGAGTTTTTGTTATATTTTTTAAAGCAGGAATGCAGGAGACTAGACCGGCGGGGTTTGTGCCGTCGGGCGGAAGGATTGCCGCCCCCCCCCGCGCTAAAAAATACCACTAGCTGCCAACTGCAGCACAGACTTTTTTTCAGGCTTTGGAGATGATATGTGACAAATACAGAGTCACAAAGAAAGCCAATGCTGGAAGATGAGAAAAGGTGCATTACAATAAACCAAGTCTTTTAGGGCCTGTGACTAAGGGCTTTCGCTCAATGTGTTTTGAGTTCCCATAAAGGTCTATGGGGGTGCAAGACTGACTTGAAGAAGGTCAAAAGGTAAACTACAAAAAGGCACCCGTCAATGAGTTCTGAATGATTTTAGAAGCATCTAAAACTGATGCAGATGCAACAGAAACAAAACAGCACATTGACACAGGCCCTTAGAAACACCCACCTTTCACTATAACTGCCAATTAATATGGTACTATGGCATAATGTGTAGCTTGGCTAAGACAGATGCACGATGAACTTTACGAGTACAGTGCCTGAATGAAGACCATTTCCCTCTTGGTAACCAATCAACTTCTCCCATTTCAGGTCATAAAATGAAAGGGAGACAGTTGGTTGCAAAGAGGGAAATGCGGACTGTTGTTTAATCAGATACTTCGTACATGAGAATGTCTATGTAATAGGCCCTACACAGGCTAAAAGCAGGAGTTTGTTATGACTGCACAGCTCTTTGAGACCCTAAGTCTGTACTGAGGCACCCTGCCCCGAATATTGCCTGCCACATCTGTCCTATAATGAATACTCTTGGACTTTTAACTGCACCTTGTTAACCTATTTAGCAATACTCTATTTACCCTGCCTGCCACGTACAATGGCGCATACTACTTTGAGCATACGTGCTTCACATCGGTTTCCTCCGGTAATATAGCAAACATTCAGCACCATTTATATAAAGGAGGGTGTGGAAATGTCAGTTTTCACCTGAAGCAGCATTGAGAGTCATAACAGAATTTAGGAATCTATCTAGGGCAGGGTTCGCCGGATGTAGCCCACTGCTTGCCTTTATCCAAACTTGAGGCATTAATGCTCCCATTGATACCAATGATGAGGAACTAATTCTCCTTCAGACACCAATTTTTATTCCTTACCAACAAGCCTATGGCATTGTTTAGGACTCTTTCACGCCGGGCGCTTTTGAGGCACTTTTCAAGGCATTAGCGGCGCACTTTTTTGAAGGTCACGTGACTCGAAAAACATTTTGAGGCGTTTTGGAAGCACTTTTTGTGCACGTCCCATTCATTTCATTGGAGTGGGCGCTTTTTTAGCGCTCCAAAGATGCTAATTGCAGGAGTTATTTCATGGCCCTGCCAGCGCACCACCCCAGTATGAAAGCATTCATTGATTTTAATGGAAATATGTTTTCGTGAGCTTTTCAATTGCTTTTTTAAGCGCAAAAGCTCCTGAAAAGCTCCTGAAAAGCTCCTCAGTGTGAAAGGGGCCTTACTCCCACCGATGCCAGGGCATTTTCTACTCCCACTGGCCACAGTCTAGCCCCCCTAAAGTATGAAGAAGGCCAGCTAAGCTGACCCTTGTTTTGAAAGTTTGGGGACCCCTGATCTAGGGTGATGCCTAGTGTTGTCTGAAGTAGAGGTCCATTGCAATTAATAAGTGGAGAACCCAATTAATTCCTGAAAGACTGACAGGGCACAGTCAACTATTTATGGATATATGCAGCGATATAGTGCTAATCATATATTGTACATGGTACATGAATAATGCATATCAGCATCAATATTCTAGGTGGGAGAAATTCTAACAACCACTGTAATCCTGCGACTAAAAGGGTCAGATGTTCATCTTAAATGGACAAACCATCTTCCCTTCAGAACTCATTAGTATTAAAAAAGAAACGCCTTAGCAATACAAAGATTCTTATTTAAAAAGGGCGCACTCATCACTTAAATGGGTTTCTACAAATTGTACTTGTGTACTAAAAAAATAAATAAAAATTGCGGAGTAGCAACTACCTCTAGACCAGTAACAGGAGCCATATTTAATATGGCTCTTTCCTATAGGCGCTGCCTAGCTATTCAGATCCATGATCAATGGGCACAATTTAGAACAAACCACAAGTGTGGCGTTTTCAATTTTCTTGAAGGGCCCAGGGAAAAAAATAATAAAAAAATACACATCAAAGAAGACTTGATAACATATAAAAAGACTTGATAACAAAAATCCAGCCCATAAAGTCTTGCGGTGGCACAAAAAAAAAAAAATAAGATTTGGTTTTAAGTATGAAGCCGCTGACTGAAAATCTTTTTTTTTTTTTTTTTTTTTTTAAAGGTCTAATACCCAATCAAGTTGTTTTCTCAGTCTAACCAATGAAGTTTCTGTCTCATTCTGACCTATCGGGGCCTGTAAAGAGCTGTGCTATAACCCATGTCAACAAATCAGGAATCAGCTTTGAATGCCCTGCCTAGGGTGCAAAATTATGATTGGATGCCACCTGTTAGTGCACCTCAGTGATTTATTAAATAAGCTTGAAAAATACTATAAAATAAAACATTGCATACATCTAGTGAAGTTTAGGTTTTCAAAACCTCGCTATAAGGTCTCCATACTGACAGGACTGTGTCAGTGTTAAGGCTACACAAGATGCAAAGGTGACAATAGCCTTAAATCACCCTTTCTTATAAAATATGAGTCACTTCAACTCATGGAGGTGGTTTCAAGTCTGATACGTGGAGTGGGATGACTAAACTGATATGGCTAAAGCGCTGGCATGAGTCCATGGCGCTGCTCAGTCAAGCCTTCCTTTTCCCTCCAGTGTTGGTGCACTAGCAGTGGTGTGTGGACCGATCCTAAAGATCCACATGCAGCTTGACAGTCTACAGAGTGATCAGTGATAAAGTCCTCTGCTAGCACAAGCCTTGAATGGGATCCCTCGAGCTGGACACTAAGTGGCAGGTCGCAGAGCCTCCTTACAGCCACACATAGTGCATTAAGCTCGTATTTTTGGTTTCCAGGCCTTGCCAGAGCGGTCCCTTTGACAAAGTCACTTGCCGGCGGGCCCCTGAAATAGGGACTTTGGTTTAAGGAGTGCAACTCTTTAGACCCACATCCTGGAAGAGGGAGGTGTAGAACTCAGGCTCCAGCTGCCTGTTCCTATACTTGTTTACTATGTCTGTGATCTTCTGCTTCCGGCGCACGTGTGGTGTGTTGGAGTCGCTTTCCAGCCGCTTTCTCCTACAGATGTTGATGACCGTTTGCCTCACTAAAAAGCCTGGAAAGGGAAATGGAGAATGTTTAATATGATTTCACACTTGTGAAGATGAGAAATAGACTCAAGTGGAAGAATAAAGCTGGCCATAGAGGGATCAAAATGTGGCCCGTTCAACAGGGACCAGCTGAAATTCAATCTGTATATGAGAAGTTTAGTTGTATTGAGGTCTATCCAGTGATAGACTGGATCCAGGGATTTTTCCCTGGGCCCTTCAGTACAACCTGCCTATTGGAGTTTTCTTGCCTGATCACTTTCAGCGACTATAGCCAGGCAGCAGTGATCAATTTATTCTGCTGCTGCCGAGAGCAGGTAAGAATAACATGTTTGTTATTTTAGAAATAGAAGGTTTACAATCACTTTAGGACTTTTGCCCTAAATTAGAATGGAAACATCAATAATCTTTGTCTGCATGATGGAACAAGGCAGGAAATAAATATTGTTTAATTGTTTCAATAATCTGTCTTAATTGGTGTTTTTCCCCATTCCGTGCTTACCAAGTGCTCTCCTGCTGACCACCATTCCATCCACCAAGGGGATCACCATGTTGAATTTCCCAGAAGCCCCATGGACTTTTACCCGGAACAAGCCAGTGTATAGAGGGTGGATGAATATTACAGGCACCTCCTTCTCAGGCATGCGGTTGCTGTTATGAGGGAAAGCACACATGATTAATCTGCAGCGGTTTTCATGTTAGACAACAAACTTTTGAACCCAGGACATTGTATTACCTGATCGAAGTACTGCTGTTGGTTGTGGTCTCAATACCAGTGCTGGTCTCTGCTGCCAGGTCTGCCAGTGGAAAGTTTTCTGTATGGATGAGAAACCTTAATTAAAGTGGATGTAAACCCTTACATATACCCAGTGAAGTGAATAGCTTCAGATGACACACAGAGATGAAACAAATCCTCCTACATAAGTTTTACTTGTTTATCTGACGTAATTTCTCTACATCCCTGCAAAAGTGCAGAAGTATCCTTCATCTGTCAGTATTACAGAGAAGGGGGCGGAGAGCTGAAGTTACAGTGTGTGAGAGCTGATTGGAGGAAGGGACACGCCTCCTCACCTTCACACACAGCACAGGAAGGAACATGCATAACTGTGTCCTGAAAAGACAAGCTGTGTGCCGAGCTCTCCTCCCGTCACAAATGTATCTCATGTGTCGGGAAAACTTCTCAGAAGTGACTCATGCTGATAACAGAGGAACGAAGCACCAGGGAGAAACCACACTTAGAGCTTTGGAGATGGACAACTAAAACAATACAGATATATGTGCTTTGTTCAGATTTCATGAGAGATTCACAACCACTTTAAACCTTTCCAGTTCCCAAGTATATAAACATAGTGGCAATCCCCATAATATGCTCTATCACACCCTTTCTCAACAATTTTAAGGAACCGTTGAAATAACTCTTAGGACTCGGGGAACACCTAATAATTACTATAGCTACAGCACATGGTAGATTAGTGCGATGCGCGTGAAGAATACTCCTTACATATGTGGTCACTGGGAAGAAACTTTCCCTTACAGAGAGCTAAAAAAAATTACTGTCAGCGGTTACTCATCAGAGGCTATGCCCAAATGAACCCTTAGCAACCTCTTGATGAACCACAGGGCTCCTAAGGACCCAAAATGAGAAAGCCTGCTCTATAGGATGTTTAAATGGACTTCTCCTTTCTCTACCACTTGCATGCAGTCAAAGCAGACTAAACGAGAAGAGGAGAGAACAAGAAGCTGGGACTTTAAACGAGGCAATGAATGGGTAGGTTCATCTGGCTCCATTCCTGAGATTTTATATTATAGATAGATAGATAGATAGAGATAGATAGAGATAGATAGAGATAGATAGAGATAGATAGATATAGATAGATATAGATAGATATAGATAGATATAGATAGATATAGATAGATATATATATATATATATAATACACACGGGGGGGCGGGACTTTATATGAAACAGGGATACATGATGGTAATTCCAAAGGAATATACATTGAATAATTAAAGATATTATAGACAGTATTATCACCTTAACAGTTTATTGTACATAATTTTACAATAATAATATTAAAGCAGACTAAACAGCTTTCCTATTCATATGCAAATTTCTGACTTTTATTCAAAAGCCAACAGTTAGCCCTCATCTCCGTCTTTAACCCAGGATGAAGCCAGAAAGGGTGAAACCTGTGGTTGGGAATTTGGACACAGTATGCGCTTTTATAATGGAACGTTGCAATAAATTGTAGCTATTGCACTATTTTGCAGCAAATCATCAGCAGCTGGTAGATCATGTGGATGAAGGACGTGGCGGGCCATGTAACTGGGAGGAGGCATGAGAATGCTGGTCTATTCAAACAGTGGACAGTAAAAATGCATCTAAAACACATATGCACTGTGTGTTACATTTTAACGCAACGCTTTACAAATGAGCTAAAACCACATATCGCCTTTTACACCACACCAGTGTGAAAGAGCCCCAAGATCAGACTGAAACTTGTGTTTACACTTTGCTGGAATGGTAGGAGTGTTGTATACAGTTTTGAATGCTGCTAAATACTGCTACATACATTGTTCCAGGCATCATATGCTCAAAATAAAATAAAATTTGTGTTTAGCCTGTCACAAGCATTTAAAAAAAAAAGTAATGGTTAAAGCGGTTGGTCTTTGTAGAGCTTATCGGTTCTGAGATAAAGGTAGTAACTGCTAATTCCTTCTCCATTAGTTAACTGCTAGTGGTAAACCCCCATTGTGGTTGAAAAAACATACAGCATTGACTTTGTAAATAGGAGTGATAAATAGATAGATTAGATTACGTTATGTACACAGATATAAAGGATACTTGTTGTGACCACAGTGGTCACACATGGATCGAAATTTGGCCAGTTCAGCGGGGGGATCATCAATCCACGTGTGGCCAGCTGCTTGAATTTTAAATAACAGCTATAGCCAGACTATGACATGTGCATTTAATGTATTTTAAACCCCTTATTCACCTGGAAAACCCACCCTTGTATACACATACAAAAGCTCTGAGGCTTCGGCTGGCTGTCACCATCCTGACTGTAACGTCAGCAGCTCCAGCCAGCCACTCAAGTTATTAAAATCCCCCCTTCACTCAGCTCAGCACACTCAGCAACTAAAATGTCTAGAAGGATGTCAGCAACAGAAACCTTCATATCTCTTCAAGTAGAGGTTTCCTTTAAGGGTAACTGACATGCAGAAGGGGCAATGAAATATATGCAGTATATCCTGATAAACACTATATACTGGAAATGATTTTCACACTGTGTGGTTTTACAAACATACCCAAATCATCATATTGCTCCAGCCACACGACAGCCACTTTAGTCTCTGGTCCCAGTGGTGGGACAGTTCTTCCATGTGGAAGCTTCTTAGCACGTGATGTTGGACTAAGCTAAAAACAAATAAAAAACAAAACAAAAAAAAAAACACATGATTAAAGCCCAATTGAACTTTTTGCTTAAAATGGTTGTATAGTTTTTATTTTTTTACCTGTAGGTAAAAAAAAAAATACCTCATAAACATGTATGGTTTAGGAGATATTCCCCTCGCAATGAGCCGCTGACTTCAGCGGTGAATGCGCCCAGGGGATTTTCAGCTGAAAGCCCGGCAGACGCTGGACTTTGCCGGAAAGAAGTGACGATATCGCGGCTCCAGCCACTCACAGCGCCGGAGCCGTGATACCCGGAAGAAACGCCAAGGGAACATGTCAGCTCCCTCGGCGTTTATCGGGTGAGATGTCGGGGGCTCGTTCTAAGGTAAGTATTTCATAATGAGCTAGTATGCCTTTTCCCTTGCAGGTCTAAAAAAATAAAATAAAAAATAAATAATTTCAGCGGGTTTACTACCGCTTTAAATCAGTTAAACATTCCAGGTGCGTTAAAACAGGAGGTGTGCAAACTCTTAGTTTTCTAAGGCAGCCACAGCCTGTCCCCTGGCAGTATGCTGTAGAGCAGGGCCCTTGCTCTCTGTTTGGAAACAGTGGTCATTCTGTAGTAGTCCGACACAACCCCCTACTAAGTCAGAGTCCAATCAGCACGAAGCATTCGTTTTGCTGACTGCAAAGCTAGAGGTCTGGTCAAATTAGATTAGACCCGAGCTGAGTTGGCATTCCCAGCATACAATCATCAGAAGGTAGTGGGATATAACTGATGCTCCATGACTTCCAATCCTGTACTGTAGAATTAAGAAAAATCTTTTGTCAGTGGACAGATAAAATGGTACCTACCCTTTGCGTGGAGTTTAAGCCTTCAGTGTGATTGGGGAAAAGTTCCAAAGTCAATGGTTGCTTTAATATTCCATGTAGAAGGTCCATATTGGAATCTGCTTCTTGTTCAGATGCATTACTTTCTGAGTACTCCGCTGGTCAGGGCAAATAAAAAAATAAAAAAAAATAAAAGTCAAGTCAGTCACATTTTTAGGTTGTAGCTCAAGCACTGTCACCCACTTGTACATTCTCACGTCAAAACTTACTGAGAGCCTCAGTTACAGATGGTACCACAAATGCAATCTCAGTAAGTGCATCTGCATAATACAGGACTTTCTTCTGTCCGTTAAATATGCTTCCACCCGAGTCCTCCGCATTAGTGGTTTCATCTACAAGTAAACCAAAAAAGGAGCTTAGTGGTTTGTATACTATTTTGGCGCATGATAGAGGGTGATGATAAACTCTTTCAGACAGAACAGCAAAAAAGGATGGCAAAGTGAAAAAGTACTTGCCCTTTCCTAATTTTTTTTTATTTTGTTTGCATTTGTCACATTTAAATGATTCAGATCAAACAAAATTTTAATATTACACAGATAACCCGAGTAAATACAAAATGCAGATTTTAAATTATGATTTAATTTATTAAGGGAAAAAGTTGTCCAAACCTGCCTGGCCCTAGGTGAAAAATATATTGCATTTAAAGCTGAGGTCCAGCTGAAAAAAAAAATTATTATTTTTTTTTTTTTTTAAAGTCAGCAGCTACAAACACTGTAGCTGCTGACTTTTAATAAGCACCTGTCCAGGGTGCTCGCGATGTCGGCTGCCCGAGGGCGATCAGTCCATCAGATCGGGTCCCAGCGCCGCCATTTGAACTAAGGGAAACAGGCAGTGGCGCCTTGCAACTTCACTGCCCGTTTCTTGCTGCGCTTTGTGAGTGGCCGGCTGTGTTCTGGGACACACACAGTTCCCAGAACACAGCGCGCCCCATATCCCAGAAGACAACGTGAGGAGGAGAAGAATGAAGATCACAGCGGAGTAGAAAGTAGCAGATTAGGACAATCTGCCTAGCAACAGCCATTTCTGGTACGTAAAAATAATTTTTTTTTCTTTCCAATTTTGAGAGTATTTTTATGTAAAAAATTTTTTTAAGACAATTTGTACAAAACTTTTTAGAACACTAGAATTCCGATCTAAATTAGTTCAAGATTTAATGGACACTGCTAAAAAAAAAAAAAAAAAAATCGCATACACTGTTGGACATTAGTACATTCAAGAAAAATGTTCCATCCAGTTCCATTGAATTTTCTTGTCACTGCAGTCAAAAAGGATCATCAATTTGATCCCACTAATGATTAGAACAATGAGATAATGTTCTTACAATGAAAAGTGTTATACAAAATTCTATTAGTGTATACAGTGCCTTAAAAAAGTATTCATACCCCTTAAAAAAAATGTATGTGATAGATCAACACAAAGTGGCACATAATTGTTAAGTGGAAGGAAAATAAATGGTTTTCATTTTTTTTTACAAATTAATATGCAAAAAGTGTTGGGTGTGTTTGTATTTAGCCCCTCTAAGTCAATACTTTGTAGAACCACCTTTCACTGCAATTACAGCTGCAAGTCTTTTGAGGATGTCTCTAGCAGCTTTGCACATCTAGAGTGACATTTTTGCCCATAATTCTTGGCAAAATAGCTCAAGCTCTGTCAGATTGGATGGCAAGTGTCTGTGAACAGCAATTTTCAAGTCTTTCCACAGATTCTCAATTGGATTTAGGTCTGGACTTTGACTGGGCCATTCTAACACATGAATATGCTTTGATCTGAACCATTCCATTGTGGCTCTGGCTGTATGTTTAGGGTCGATGTCCTGCTGGAAGGCAAACCTCCACTTGGCTGCTTCTCTGATTAATGCTCTCCTTGCCCAGCCTGTCAGTTTAGGTGGATGGCCATGTCTTGGTAGGTTTGATGGATTGAACAGAGCTCAGAGAGATGTTCAGAGCTTGGTATATTTTTCTTATAACCTAACCCTGCTTTAAACTTCTCCCCAACTTTATCCCTGACCTGTCTGATGTGTTCCTTGGCCTTCGTAATGCTGTTTGTTCACTAAGGTTCTCTAACAAACCTCTGAGGGCTTCACAAAACAGCTGCATTTATACTGAGAATAAAATACACAATGGTTGACACGATTTACTAATTAGGTGACTTCTGAAGGCAACTGCCTCCACTAGAGTTTAGTTAGGGGTATCAGAGTAAGCCCACGTTCACATTGAGCCAATTTGGCAAGCGATTTAACATGTCAGATTGCATGCCAAATCAGTGGCTATTGCCGGCAATGGCACTTTGCGGCGCCGCACCGATTTCCAAAAGTAGTTCCTGTGCTACTTTTGGTGACTTTGGGGGTGGTCTGAATAGACATCTGTACATGAACCTGCACAGATGTCTGTCAAATCGCCCCTGAAGTCAGACTGCATTGCCGGTTTGAAATCATACGAGTTCAGCTGAACCAACACGATTTCAAACCCGCTTCAGTGTGAACCCAGGTTAAAGGGGGCTGAATATAAATGCATGCTCACTTTTTAGATATTTACTTGTAAAATCATTTGAAAACCATTTATGATTTTCCTTCAACTTCACATCACATCCCAATAAAATACATTTGTTTTTGGTTGTAACGTCAAAAAAGGTGGAAAATTTCAAGGGGTATGAATACTTTAAGGCACTTTACCCAGCTTAATACTAACAAAGATTTGGGGTACAGCAAGGGGAAAAATTCTACGATTGCCCACTGAAAAAAAAAAAAAACAAACGATCAGTCTATAAATTTAATGGCAGGTTTATTTTAACAGTGAGACACAATAACATAACAAAAAATCCAGAAAAACGCATTTCTAAAAAGTTATGAAATTGATTTGCATTTTAACGAGTGAAAAATATTTGACCCCTTTGCAAAACATAACTTATGCCGCATACACACGACCAGACTTTTAGATGGACTGGGTCCGACGGTCTTCCCGACGGACTTTTGGCGGCGTTCCCACAGACTTTACGAATGAACGGACTTGGCCACACACAATCACACCAAAGTCTGACGGATTTGAAGGTGATGACGTATGACCAGACTAGAATAGGGAAGCTCATAGCCAGTAACCAATAGCTGCCCTCGCGTCGGTTTATGTCCATCGGACTAGCATATACACGAGCAGATTTCTTGATAGGAACTGGGTCAGGCGGAGTTCCAGCGAAAAAATTTGAAACATGTTCTATTTCTAAAGTCTGTCAGATTTTTGGACAGCAAAAGGTCCGATGGAGCCCACACACGATCTAATTGTCTGACGGATTTGTTCCGTCGGACCTTTGCTGTCAAAACGTCCGGACGTGTGTACGCGGCATAAGTAGTTGGTGGTAAAATCATTGTTAGCAATCTCAGGGGTTAGATGTTTCTTGTAGTTGGCCACCAGGTTTGCACACATCTCAGGAGGGATTTTGTCCCACTCCTCTTTGCCGATCCTCTCCAAATCATTAAGGTTTCGAGGCTGACGTTTGGTAACACAAACCTTCAGCTCCCTCCACATATTTTCTATATGATGAAGGTCTGGAGACTGGCTAGGCCACTCCAGGACCTTAATGTGCTTTTTATTGAGCCACTCCTTTGTTGCCTTGGCTGTGTGTTTTGGGTCATTGTCATTCTGGAAGACCCATCCATGACGCATTTTCACTGCCCTGGCTGAGGGAAGGAGGTTCTCACCCAAGATTGGAAGGTACATGGCCCCATACATCATCCCTGTGATTGGGTGAAGTTGTCCTGTCCCCTTAGCAGAAACCCCCCCCAAAGCATGTTGTTTCCACCTCCATGTTTGACGATGGGGATGGTGTTCTTGGGGGTCATAGGTAGCATTCCTCCTCCTCCAAACACGGCGAGTTGAGTTGATGCCAAAGAGCTTGATTTTGGTGTCATTCAATCCAATTGTTTTCTTGGTGACTATGGTCCCAGCTGCCTTGAGATCATTGATAAGATTCTCCTGTGTAGCTCTGGGCGGATTCTTCACCGTTCTCATGATCACCGAAATGCCATGAGGTGAGATCTTGCATGGAGCCCCAGATTGAGGTAGATTGACTATTTTTTGTTTCTTCCATTTATGATTAATCGCACCAACTGTTGTCACCCTCTCACCAAGCTGCCTGGCAAAGTCATGTATCCCATTCCAGCCTTGTGTAGGTATACAATCTTGTCCCTGACATCCTTGGACAGCTCTTTGGTGGACAGATTGGAATCTGATTGATTGCTTCTGTGGACAGGTGTCTTTTATACAGGTAACAAGCTGAGATTAGGAGCACTCCCTTTAAGAGAGTGCTCTTAATCTCAGCTTGTTACCTGTATAGAAGACACCTGGGAGCCAGAAATCTTGCTGATTGATAGGGGATGAAATACTTGTTTCACTCATTAAAATGCAAATCAATTTATAACTTTTCTGAAATGCGTTTTTCTGGATATTTTTGTTATTCTCTTACTGTTAAAATAAAACTACCATTAAAATTATAGACTGATCATTTCTTTGTCAGTGGGCAAACGTACAAAATAAGCAGGGGGTAAAATACATTTTTCCCCTCACTGTATTAGTTGTATGTAAACATACATTTGCATTACTGGTATTTTTATATTTGCCTGGGATTCAGCTTTAACCACTTGCCAACCCCCTGCCTACAGTAGTTGTAATGCGAGTGGGAGGCAGCTACAGGCAAGGCGACATACTGGTACGCTTTTCTTCCAGGTTTTTTTTTTTTTTAACCAAAGACATGCAGCAGATTACACGTTGGCCTAAATTTATGAAGACATTTGATTTCTATTGGATACATTTTAGAACAGAAAGTAGCAAAATACGTTAAAGAAAGAAACACACATTCCTAGCTGACAAAATCAACACCTGACTAAATAACTGCACTTTACAAAATAAAGTGCTAATATGATTCATTTTGAAAACCCTGTGATTGAATTATTATTCAATTATTGAAGTCAACAGGGATATCAGATTGCTGCGTTTATACTGTGGTCAGTGATTTTACCGTGAATAAGCAGAAACCGGGGAAACATGCTCCCATGAGTCTTTGGTCAAAGCTGGAGGAACGCATACTGCCACATTTAGGTTTTTCTGTACATACCTTGATCTTGTTGGTCATTCTCACTGATGCAGTTAATTGACCAGCTTGTAGACACGTGGCCTGTCCACCCTGGGTGCTTCCCAACATCCACAGGCCAGCCAAGAGATAGCAGGAACTCCAGGAAGTGAGGCTGCACATTACTAGATGACTCAACATTCTTCAAGATCTGTGAATGCGTCACATATTAACTAATTTAAAACTTTGTATCAATAACTTCAATAAGACCCAGAATAATTCAAATGGGTGGTTTTATTGGCCCAATCTCTTATGAGGTAGTGTAGAAAAACAAACAAACACACTATTACAGGGGTCTCCAAACTTTTCACTTTGAAGGCCACACTGTATATTTTACACATACCCGAGGGCCAAAAAAATCATTTATAAATAAAAATCGACAGCAGAGGAATACAATAAAATTTGCCAGGCTGCCAGCACATGTATCCTCTGCCCATACACCTATATGCAGTAGCCTCATGCAGTGGGTTAAACTACCAGTGTGCATTAGGGCCTTACATTTGTGTTACCATCAATGTCTCCCTGCAAATTTGTGTAACCATCACTCATTAGGGTTTCTCTTTAAATTGGTGTCCCCATCATAGCCCCCTAAAACTTTTGTGTCACCATCACCCATCAAATTCTCTCCACAAACCAGTGTCCCCATCAGAATCTCCCCGCACATTTGTGTCACCCTACAGCCATTATACAGCCCCATAACTGTGCCCCCATCAGAGCCATCACCCCCCTTCACCACAACTGTGCCCCCATCAGTGCCATTGACCCCGTCCCCCACAACTGTGCCCCCGTCAGAGCCATCACCTCCCCCACAACTGTCCTCTCAGAGCCCTCACACCCCTACCCCACAACCGAGGCCCCATCAGAGCCATTAACCCCCCCCCCCCCCAACTGTTCTGCCATCAGAACAATCATCCCCCTCTTCCAGAACTGTGCCCCCATCAGAGCAATTACCCCACCTACCCCCTTACCTGTGCCCCCAACAGAGGCAATCCCTTCCCACCCTTCACGTTGTTTTCTCCCCATCTGTCCGATGTACAGTATGCCGTGAGTGCAGACCTTCTGCATCAACCAGCTCCCGCCCCACTGTTACATGCATGCTGTATGAAAAATGACAGCACTAAAGGACAGCAGTGTTAACAGCGGGCCGGAGCCGGGAGGATTAACTGATCTACACTGAATTAACAGGTTGATGCCAGCTGTCCTAGCAAGCAAGACATGGAGGCGCCGAGAGTGGTTGCGGGACCTGCGCTGCACATTGCTGGGCTGAGTATGCATCGCAGGTTCTGCAACCCAGCAAAGCTTTAACAGAGAGATAGTGACTGCAGTGAGTCTGAGGACTCTAGCTGTGGGCCAGTAAAAAAATGTCCTAGCAGGCTGAATGTGGCCCGAGGGCCGTATTTTGGAGACCCCTACACTATTACAATGAACCTGCGCATTGTTTTTTTTTTTTTTTTTTTGTGTGAACAGGTTCAGGAAACTGATGCCCGCTCCACACAAAACACAAACTTTCCCTCCTTTCGCTCTTCATTCCACCACTGGGAGCGAAGAGAAATACCTGGTCTTTGTGTATGGGACGCATGTAACTCCCCTTTGCTCTCATCTAACAGTGTTGTTGATTTGGACACGCATGTTCTAAGCACTGTCACGTGGGGGGGTGGGGGAGGGGGGGTGGGGGGTTGGTTGGAGTCCCTAACCATGTTTTAGCTCTAAGCTGAAAAAACTGTCACATCTTCAGCAGAGATCTAAAGGGTTACGTTGTTAGGCACTTGGTCATATGACAAGCTTCTAAGGGAGGGGTGTCAAACTGGCATTCCTTCAGCTCATGCCTCATGTGACTTTTAGTTCCACAACAGCTGGAGGCCTGCCAGTTGTTCTAAGGCATCCGAGAGCAGAAGGGAAGTCTTTCAGGGTTTTGTCTTACGACTGAGTCTCTGTTCACAGCTAGGCGTTTTTGGACGATTTTCTGCTTTAAGCCTCAGCTTTAAAAAAGCCCAACAAGACAAATCCCATTAATTTTAATGGCCCCTATTCACATCTGAGAATTCTCTCGCTTTAAGCAAAATGTCAGTCACTCAAAAAAGTACATCATATTTTTTGGCAGAATAAAGGCGTTTGACTGCTTTTCATTGGCCACTTAACTCAAAAATGCTGCAAAAACACCAGAACACACACCTGAAAATTGCCTGTAAAAATAGCCTAGATGTGAACGGAGCCTTATAGTTATGGGTTTGGTTTGTGTTGGGAAGGGTTGGGTGGGGGTTGTTGGTTTACAAAAGGTCCTTTTATTGGGACAGATTTGCCCCTGACCAGTTCTAGATATAAGAAATGATACAAATGCACAATAAAAACACTGCATATTTCAGGCATACATGGGTAGGGTTGACAAAATAAAACAAAATACTGTAAAGTTTCATTGGTAAATGCACAGCAGTCAGGTTTATAGTAATTCTTTCCAGCATGACTAGTCCTAGATGTGTCTCACCTCTTGGCTTGTTTTCTGTCCGGCTTTCATATAGAAAATGAAAACTGTATCAAATGGACGACATGGAAGTAAATCCAAGTATCCAATATCATCAAAGAAGCCAGGCATGTGCGAGTCAAGGGCAATAAGGTGAGGAGGTAGACGACTGTTTACAGGTTCCTGAAAGACAGGAGGATCATGAGTGATTATTAAATTGACAGGCTTCAGTATAACAGACACAAAGTACAAAGTGAAGACTATAGGTCAGCCTTCTCAACCGGAGTGCCGCCTGTGCGGCTACATCTAAAAAGTTAGAACTGTAAGCTTCCTCTATAATAGTTCAACAACCTTGCCCTGAAAGTTTATTTAAAACTTTGCAGTCACATTTGAAAAAAAAAAAAAAGCACACCTTTATTATGTGATCACATTGACACATATAGTGCATCCAGAAAGTATTCACAGCGCTTCACTTTTTCCACAATTATGTTACGCAACATCCTTATGCCAAAATGGATTACCGTAAATTCCAATTTTCCAAAATTCTACAAACAATATCCCATAATGACAATGTGGAAAGTATTTTATAATCTTTGCAAATGGCCTCCATCATTGCTAAATGGAAGAAATTTGGAACCACCAGGAATCTACCTAGAGCAGGCGCCAGGCCAAACTGAGCGACCGGGGGAGAAGGGCCCTAGTCAGAGAGGTAATTAAGAATCCGATGGTCATTCTGACAAAGCTCCAGCGTTTCTTTGTGGAGAGAGGAGAACCTTCCAGAAGAACAACCATCTCTGAAGCATTCCACCAATCAGGCCTGTATGGGAGCCACTCTTCAGTAAAAGGCACATGACAGCCACCTAGAGTTTGCCAAAAGGTACCTGAAGAACTCTCAGACCACGAGAAACAAAATTCTCTGGTCTGATCAAACAAAGATTGAACTCTTTGGCCTGAATGGCAAGCGTCATGTCTGGCGAAAACCAGGCACTGCTTATCACCAGGCTAATACCATCCCTACAGTGAAGCATGGTGGTGGCAGCACCATGCTGCAGAAATGTTTTTCAGTGGCAGGAACTGGGAGGAAAGATGAATGCAGCAATGTACAAAGACATCCTTGATGAAAACCGGCTCCAGAGCACTCTGGACCTCAGAGTGGGGCGAAGATTCATCCTCCAACAGGACAACAATCCTAAGCACACAGCCAGGATAACAAAGGAGTGGCTACGGGACAACTCTGTGAATGTCCTTGGGTGGCCAAGCCAGAGCCCAGACTTGAACCCGATTGAACATCTCTGGAGAGATCTGAAAACGGCTAATCCCCCGATGCTTCCATTCAACCCGATGGAGCTTGAGAGGTCCTGCAAAGAATAGGTTTAAATGCCCAAAAATATGTGTGCCAAGCTTGTAGCCTGATACTCAAAAATACTTGAGGCTGTAATTGGAGCCAAAGGTGCTTCAACAAAGTATTGAGCAAAGGCTGTGAATGCTTATGTACATGTGATTTAGTTTGTTTATTTTTAATACATTTTTGTAAAGATTTTAAACAAACTTCTTTCTTTCACATTGTCATTATGGGGTATTGCTTGTAGAATTTTGAGGAAAATAATTACCGTATCTATCGGCGTATTACACGTACCTTCAATTTAAGAGGAACATTTCAGGAACTGTGAAGCAAAATAACGGTCAGTGCCTGTCAATGCAGCCTGATCAATGCCCATCTGCAGCCTGATCAATGCCCATCTGCAGCTGCAGCCTCACAAGTGCCATCAATGCAGCCTCACCTTACTGCTACCTCGGAGGGGACAGGGAGAGGGTGTGATGAGCACCTACAGATTACATAACGTGAAAATCTTCTGTTTACTCTGCGGCCTATTCTATATAGAGGTCGACCGATATGGGTTTTTCTCTGGCTGATGCCGTTATTTAGATATCATGGCGGCCGATATATGATGCCGATTTTTTTGGGCCGATGTGTTAGGCCGATTTTTTTTTTTTATCCCCTTTCATCTCATAAAAACAGACACCTTTCTCACTGGGGCGTTTTTTAGGCACCTTTTGGCTAAAAAATAGCGACTGTAAAGTGCCTGCAAAACGGCTCCCCTGCAGTGTGTGTGAAAGAGTGCTTTCACACTGAGGTGATGCGCTGGCAGGATGTTAAAAAAAAAAAAAAAAAAAGTCCTGCAAGCAGCACGTTTGGAGTGATGTATACAGCTCCTCCACCACTCCTGCCCATTGATATTAATGGGCACCACTGCCGAAGCACATGCAATGCGATTTGGCAGCGGTGCTTCACAGGCGCATTTAACCTCTTCTTCGGCCGCTAGCTGGGTTTTATGTGCCCCACTAGCAGCCGAATAGCACCGCTAAAATGATGGTAAAGCGCCGCTAAAACTAGCAGCATTTTACCATCAACGGCCTGCCCGCTCCATCAAACGCCTGCCGCGCTTTACCATCAAAGCAGCCTTCATAAGTGATACAGAAAAGGTCTTACATTTAAAACATTTATTAAACAAAACAAACCTCCAATCAGTTTACTTGTATGTATGATTTAGATAAAAAACAAAACAAAAAAAAAAAAAACTATAAAATAAAAACAGGTAGTCAAAACTTTTGGACAAAAAAAATAAATAAAAATAGGCTAACTCTACTGTTTAAAAAAAAAAAAAAAAAAAAAAAAAACTTAAACAGTACAGTTAGCCTATTTTTTTTTGTCCAAAAGTTTTGACTACCTGTTTTTATTTTATAGGTTTTTTTTTTTTTTTTTATCATTTAGTGTATTGTTTCCCCAAAAATTGCATTTGAAAGACCTCTGCGCAAATGCCGTGTGACATAAAATATTGCAACAACCGCTATTTTATTCCCTAGGATCTCTGCTAAAAAAATATATATAATTTTTTGGGGGTTCTAAGTGATTTTCTGGCAGAAAATACAGGACTTTTACTTGTAAGCAACAAGTGTCAGAAAAGATTTAGTCTTTAAATGGTTAAACTGAGAACTCTACAGCTGATTTGAGTTCATTCATTCAAGTGTAAACATTGTATCTTTTTGCTCTTTTCTTGGCAGACTGCCCAGAGGGGAAACAAGTGGCTTCTATGAAGACTCAGCAACTTGCATTGACTTCTATTACAGAAGTCATTTGCAAGTCGCGCTGTAGTTCTAAATCTGCCTTTTTATCAGCTCAATCGGCTGATGCTGATTCATTAAAAAACGGCAAATATCGGCCGATATATCGGTCGACCTCTACTTTAATACAAAGTCCCGCCTCCTTGGCCGGCTATGAACAGTGGTCCAATGTCAGCCCAGGAGATGGGACTTCCTATTACAGAGGCTGCCGAGTAAACAGGAGATGTGTTATGTCCATCATAGAGTGGCACTGGGCAGGACTAAGAGGAGCCGAGAAGAGCCGAGATACACAGGACCGGCTCTGTATCTCAGCGGCGCCATTTTCAAACTGCAGTGACACTAAAATGTCACTGCAGTTTAACTGCAGCCTGGGCAAGGCTGCAAATGACACTGAGAAGGCTGCAAATGACACTGACAAGCATGCAGATGGACGTTGTGCAAGGCTGCATTGATGGGCATTTAAATGTAAGTTTTTTTCCTTAAAACGTTTTTTTTTTCCTTAAAATTCCCTCCTAAACTTGGGGTGCGTGTGATGCCGCGTACACACGATCGAATTGTATGACGTACTTAGTCCGTCATACAATCCGGCGGACTTTCTACAGAACGGACGTGGCCACACACGGATACACAAACAGTCCGACGAAAGCTTGCGCGATGACGTACAGCACGTACGACGGGACTAGAAATAGGAAGTCCCTGACACAGCAAAGCACCCTTTGGGCTCCTTCTGCTGACTTTGCGTTAGTGGAAGTTTGGTTAGAGACGATTCGCGCTTTTCAGACTTCAGCTTAATTCGTCCGTTATTTTATTTTTTTATTTATTCTCGAATTGGAATATTAATCATAAGATGAGGATGAATAAAGACATTTGTGATAACTCTGTGTGAATATAAGCAGCAAAGCAACTTCACTTTTCTCGCATTATGAAGAAGAAAAGAATGTGCTATATTAAAAGATCACAAAATTAGCAGCATGACGAATATGCTAGCTTCAATACGAACACTAGTTTTACAAGACAGAACGCTTCCGCCCTGTAAATCCTTTCTGGGCATGTGCCATTCTTAGTCCGTCGGACTAGCATACTGACGAACGTATTGTCCGCTGAAACCAAAGTACGACGGGAAGATTGGTGTGCAAACCGACCTTCTTAGTACTCCGGACTTCACGCTGAAAAAGTCCGCTGAAGCCCACACACGAGCGGATTGTCCGTTGAAATGCGTTTCAACGGACTAAGTACGTCATACAATTCGATCGTGTGTACGCGGCATGATACACTGATAAATACGGTAGTCATTTTTCAATTTATGCTATGCGAATGAGAACATGTAACAAATATAAAGTAGGCGCTTATCCGACTTACTGCAGAAGTGGAAATACACAGCCATTGGGTGGTAACTGCTCCTCCTCAAACTGTTTGGACAATAAAAGGGGCAAATGCACACTTTGCTTTCCTCAAAGCGTTTGTACACACGCACATCAAAAAAATATAAAAAAAATCAAACCCTGCAAAGCAAAAGGTATAATGAGCTAGTATGTACCACATACTAGCTAATTATGAAATACTTACCTTAGATCGAAAGCCCCCATATCACAGCCCAGTGTCCACGCCGAGGGAGACGACATGTTGTTCAATGCGTTTCTTCCGGGTTCGTGGCTCCTGCGATGTGAGTAACTGGAGCCGTGATGACGTCACTCCCGCGTGGGAGTCTTCTTCCTGGCAAGGTCCGGCAGCATCTGCTAGCCTTCAGCCGGGAATTCAGAGCGCATGCGCCGCTGACGTCAGCATGCAAAGGGATATTAATTTTACCTACAGGTAAGCCTTATAGGCTTACCTGTAGGTAAAAATGACAAATTAGGGTATATAACCACTTTAAGCCTGGTACATACAGGAAGTTTTTTTTTTTGTTCAACCCAACGAACTGCAAGAAAAAAAGAAAACTTAGAGGTCATCGTACTAAGATGTTAGTGCAGAGATCTTCCCCGCTGAACTATTGTGTTTGGACCACCCCCTGTCGGAACATACTGATTTTTCAGGATGCCCGTTCGACAGAAGCCAGACTGTCGGACAGGCTGCTGTACACACTGGCCGAATTTCTGCTGTTGAACAGATACCAGCCAATATTCGGACCCTGTGCTTTAGCATGCAAATTATTAGGCTTAATGTGCAAACCAACAAAGCGTTGCTTGCTTTAGAGTGCTGCCCATCCCCTTCCCCAGTCTGACTGCTGCTCTGCAGAGAATTACAGGAAGATTATTTTGACAAGGATTTAGGTAGAACATACAAAGTCCAGGCAGGTAGTGTCGTGGTAGAGATTTGATCTGGCGACTCAAGCTCTGCAAGGCGGCAGTGCTAATCACTTAGCCATTGTGCAGCACATATATGGAAGTTGTTATTAAAAAAATAAAAATAAATTAAATGGGCTGTTGCAGTATTAAATCAAACAAATGTTACCTACTTTTAGTGCTTCAAGAGACAAAAAGCCAAAGTGTGATAAGAGCAGCCGGGCAGTCTGGAACTCCTGTGCTGGAGAGGGAGGCTTGCATTCTGTTACTGGGTCAGGATAGCTCTTCTTCTTAAACTCTTCCTCTTTCTTGAGGTCTAGCGCAGTCTCATACGCTATCTGCTTGGTCATTCCATTCTTCAACTTGTCGTGCCTAAGCTCCAACTACATAAAAAAAGCATTACTGAGCAAATGAAAAACTAAATGCAAAATTGCTCTACCTTAGATAAATACCATTCATAAAAATGTGTCAATTTCCCACTAAGTCTATCTTATGAGTCATTTTAGGCTTAATCTGTAAGCAAAGGCTAATACAATTTAGGTTAAAAACATTGCTTCCCACCCTCCTCATGCCCACACTGCCTACTATTTATACAAGAGTTCTGTGTGGACACCTCCCCCCCCCCCCAATGAGCTTTAGAGTGGTCATGCGATCTGTAAGCTGTGACTCCCGTGCCAGTGAGCGGCTTGACAGAGCTGAAATTCTGGAGCTATGAAACCATCCCTGGATTTCACTGCCCCTGTTTTCGGCGCTCCCTCACATCTGCTACACTGACCAAGAGATGTGATCGGTGAAGATACACGTGGGGAGGAGCCAGGTGACATCAGAGCCGGGCACTCACAGGGCAGCGGCATAGGGATATTACTCCCAAGATATTGGTGTACACAAAGCGATCTTGTCATGTACTAATGTGAGTACATTTTTTTTTAAACGATTGGTTGACTGGTTAATACTAAAGTACAGTGGTTCTCTTGTGGCTCTGAGCTTGTCCCATAGAGTATTGGAGGCTTTGCAGCAGAGTTGAAAAAAAAGAAAGAGGTGATGGTGGAAAGGTGGGCGAAGTGAGACACCCGGAGAGGCTTTTGATCAGATTATCCCCAGAAGTTGGGGAAAGCGCTATGGGACCCATTATATTTATAGGCCACTATACCAAGGTTGAGCGTACATGTATATCCCATATTTGAGGTGGTGCACAGTGGTGTGAAGCATTGGGATTTTGGTTTCATGTGCCCTGCACATAGTTGGGATTGCAGGGAATTGGATTGTCTGCACAGCTTCACTTGTCTTTGTGACTTTAAGATCATTGATGACTTTTGGTACACTTTATACGTTTTTTTTACGTTAAGATTTATGAATTCAGAATTATTTCATTTATGTTTACATGTCTATTTTCTTTGACTCCCAAAAGTGTGTTCTATCAGGTTGAGGTCAGTACATTCAAGTTCCTCCATGTCTTTATGAACCTTGCATTCTGCATTGGTGCGCAGTAATGGAGGAACACGAGCCATCCCCAAACTGTTCCCACAAAGTTGGGAGCATGAAATTGTCCAAAATTTCTTGGTATGCTAACGACTTAAGAGCTCCCTTCACTGGAACTGAAGCCAAGCCCAACCCTTGTAAAATAGCCCCACACCATAATCTCCCATCCACCAATTGATTTGGATCAGTGCACATAAAGACATGGATGAGCAAGTTTGGGGTGCAGGAACTTGACTGGCCTGCACACAGTCCTGACCTCAACCCGAGAGAACACCTTTGGGAAGAATTAGAGTGGAAACTGCGAGCCAGGCCTTCTCGTGCAACATCAGTGCCTGAACTCACAAGTGCGCTTCTGGAAGAATGGTCAAACATTCCCATAGAGACTTTCCTAAACCTTGTAATGTAGACAGTCTTCCCAGAAAGAGTTGAAGCCGTTATAGCTGCAAAGGGTGGGCCAACTCAATAATGAACCCTACAGACTTGAGCCTCGTACACATGGTACGATTGTTGGCAGGGGATTGTCAGTTGACAGACTGTCGTCCTAAAATTTTACCGCTGGTACGCTCCTTTTGGCATATATTGTCCAACTTTTGGTCAACAAATGTTGGATTGCAGGCTAGCAAATTTTCGGCGGACAATGGTTTGACTTCAGATTTTCATATGGTCAGTACACAAATCCGTCACACAAAAGTCGAAAGTACAAACACGCATGCTCGGAATCAATGCTCACCAAACATGAAATTAGCAGAAGGGGCCCAAAGGGTGGAACTCCAGAGCTGAAATTCCTTGTAGTACGTCACTATGCTCGTGTTTGTGGCATGCCAATTGTGTACCGTTAGTATGCAAGACATGATCCTGGCAAATGCCCCTTTGACAAAAATCAGACGCTCGGTTGGCCAACAATCGTACAGTGTGTGTGAGAGGCTCAAGACTGGGATGCCATAACTGCTTGCCAATCAGCTGCTGTCATCATACTGCAGCAGGTCAGCACGTTCCCGCAACCCGTCGTAACTGTGCGTCAGTCCCTTTAAGCGGGATAGCAAGCATGCCGATGCGTGTTCCCAGCGTTTGTGATGACTGCGGCACGAGAGCCAGAACAGGGACGTGTGTAAACACACAAATCCCTGTTCTGTGAGGAGAGGAGTACCAGATTGCGTGTTCCTACTAGCTAGGAACGACGATCTATCATCTCCTCTAGTCAGTCCCACCACCCCTACAGTTAGAACACACACGAGGGAACACAGCTAACCCCTTGATCACCCCCAGTGTTAACCTCTTCCCTGCCAGTGAAATTTACACAGTAATTAGTTCATTTTTATAGCACCGATTGCTGTATAATTGTCAATGGTCCCAAAAATGTGTCAAAAGTGTCTGATCTGTCCACCATAATGTCACAGTCCTGTTAAAAATCGCTGATCACCATCATTACTAGTAAAAAAATAAAAATAAAATAAAAATGCCATAAATCTTTCCCCTATTTTGTAGACGCTATAACTTTTGTGCAAACCAATCAATATACACTTATTGCGATTTTTATTACAAAAAAATATGTAAAATACATATTGGCCTAAACTGAGGAAAATTAATAATGTTTAAAATTGGGAATATTTATTATAGCAAAAAGTACAAAATAGTGTTATTTTTTTTCAATATTGTCGCTCTTTTTTTTTTTTTTTAATTATAGTGCAAAAAATAAAGATCACAGAGATGATCAAATACCACCAAAAGAAAGTTCTATTTGTGGGAAAATAAGGACGTCAATTTTGTTTGGGTACAGCGTTGCACGAGTGCGCAATTGTCAGTTAAAACGATGCAGTGCCGTATCGCAAAAAATGGCCTGGTCATTGAGCAACCAAATCTTCAACCAAATCTACCTTTAAGTGGTTAAAGGTAATGTACGTGTAAAGGCAGGTGTCCCAATACTTTTGACAATATGGTGTATATAGAAAGAGGGATTAGACACAGCAGCGCAATATGAATTTATTTTGATTTATGCAATTTGGGTGAACTCACACTGGGTGTTTGCAGCAGCTGAATTAGACTTTATTATAATTTATTTTAATCTTAGTTATTTAAGTGGCAGCGCATAAGTGTTATTTGAGTGTTTTTTTTCTATTTGATCAAATCATGCCTGCAGAGACGTCTGTTAGAATATCATAAAATTAGGGTAGGTGTGCAAGTACTGCCTTCTGCCACATCCTTACCTCCTTTGTAACGATTTCATGCAGGTCAGGAATGCTAAGATCAGCCTTAACAAAAGGAATCTTATCCACTTCTTCTGGAAACGGTCGGTGCTTTACATTATACCTTATCCCCACGTCATTCTTAGGCTCTGGCCTTGCTTCAGGAATGAACATCTAAAAAGGAAAGAAAATCAACCATTTAGAAAGGAGAATCATGCAGAAAGATTATCTACCAATTGTAAAAGAAAAAAAAAAAAAAAAAGAAAAATAAAAATATATTGGTCTCCTCCGGGTGAGCCAAATCTGATTATTCAGAGACTTCGGACACTTGTCCCATTTCCCCAGGATCTCCATTTGAAGGGACCTTGCATGGAACTGTGCAAACAGAACCACCTCGAAAGTAGATACCATCAGGCCCAGCACTGCATGCAAGTCCGGAGGGAGGACTAGATGCTGGACAGCAGCAGATGAATCGCAGTATGCAACTTCTGGACTTTTTCCAGAAAGGAACAAACTGGCTAAAGCTAAATCCAGAGTCAGACCCAAACTCCTTCAGGGTCTGTATAGTGACCTCCATGTCGTCCAAGGCAGAAGCGGACTCCGGGCAACAGGCAATGCTTAAGCACCACTGCCGAAACAGAAAGCTTAGAGACCAGAGGAGCCGCATCCAAAGAGACATTGCAGATGAACTGCAGGCCCTGAACCAACTGGTCTACCAATTCAGCGTGCTGAACCCGTAGGTCACGGCGCAAAAGTTTAGTCCCTTTGGTTAACATTTGTGACACCAGGGCAATGGCCAGGACCGGCCTAAGCACCAAGCCAGCAAGGCTCCACTGTCATGGCCACCTCTTTACCAGCACGCTGGACCAACCAAACATGGCTGCCGGACTACACAAACATGGCTGCCGCCCATTAGAAATACAGGCCCCAAAGAAATGGTGCTGGCTAGGGCAAAATGGCCGCCAGGGACCCAGGAGGGAGCCCTGACATCAGCCACAGTGAAGAGTGGAGGGGGGGCACAACACCTGAGCAAGGGACCACCATCAGCAGCCAGCGCCCCCCCAAGTTGTAAAGCCCATCCGCCAGCGGTGTGACCCCCCAATACAGTGCAGCACACCATCTCATTTGCCCACCACGCTACCCCCCCAGGGGCACACCAAGACAACCCACAGATGCCACCATACCAAAAAGGGGGGGGCTGAGGGGAACATGCAAGTCCAACCGTTAGAGGGTGGGGGTCCACGCCAAACCCATCCAGGGGTAAAGGGGGGACAGCTACTCACCATACCAGGAACCAGGTGGGCACCACTCCAGACAGAACCTCCTCACCATCAAAATGGGGGGCTGTCGGCCAGGAGGAACACTGCAACATGGGCTACAAACTGGTCTTATGCGACCACGCAAGACGTTTAACTCGCAGGCCAGCCCCCCTCCAGTAGCACAGAGCTCAGGTCTGGCCAGCGCTTGCTGGCCAGACTGGGGGTACTGGATCCAGCCCGTCGCCCAGTCCGGCAGTTGATTGTAGATCTCACAAGAAAAAAAAAAAACATCTGAAAGGAAAAAATAAAAAAAATGCCAGGACCAGATATTCTGGCTGGGAACTAGGTCCTTACTCCTGACTAGGCAGAAGAAAAAAAAAAACTGAAGGCCTATAGCAGAGAGGGGGATGTATACCACCTAGGACTTCCCATAGGCGTAGCCAAGTCTTTTCTGTGCCTAGTGTCCTACTCTTGTAGGGGGCAATATAAGCCTATGGCTCTGAATATGGAGATCTGTCAACGAATGAAAAAGAAGATATCTGCAATAAGTAATCCGTTGGCTTTCTTTATTAAGTGCATTAACGAAAATTTACTTTGCAACATAGCAATACAAAAAGGGAATAGATGGATTGAAATTCGGCCAGGTCAGCACAGACCGGATGAATTTCAAACCATTTATGGCAGTTCCCGTTTGTGAGAAGTCAGCCTACTTGCTGATTGAAAAAAAACTGATGAATGTAATGGCCAGCTTTAGGTTCACCGCACCTTGACAAGAATTGGATGATGAATACATTTTGTCCTACATTGTCATTGTATCTCTTTTTAAAGTTCTCTATACAATGCCTTAAAGATTTGCCAAAACTTTTTTTTTTTTTTTTGTAGGAACTGAGTAGGAAATGATTAAGACCAGTCAGTTTTTCTTTTGCCAACGGTTTCCCGTTGGAGAGACTGCCCTTCACTTCTGTTCTGTATATACTAAAGTATGTGAGAGGAAGTAATGAGGTTTATGTTAGATTGTCCAAATTGTTGGTTTTGCTACACTATTAGTAGAACAGCTATAAATTATATGCCCCTAGCAGCACAAAAATTATTCATACCCCTTGAATTTTACCACATTTTGTCATGTTACAACCGAACACGTAAATGTATTTTATATGATAGACCTACACAAAGTGGCACATAAGTGTGAAGTGGAAGGAAAATGATAAATGGTTTTCAGAATGTTTTACAAATAAATATTTGAAAAGTGTGGCGTGCATTTGTATTCAGCCCCCTTTACACCAATACCCCTAACTAAAATCTAGTGGAACCAATTGCCTTCAGAAGTCACCTAATTAGTAAATAGAGTCAACCTGTATATAATTAAATATCAGTATAAATACAGCTGTTCTGTGAAACCCTCAGTGGATTGTTAGAGAACCTTAGACAACAAACACCACCATGAAGGCCAAGGAACACTCCAGACAGGTCAGTGATAAAGTTGTAGAGAAGTTTAAAGGGATTGTAAAGTAAAAATGTTTTTTTTTTTTAAATAACAAACATGTTATACTTACCTCCACTGTGCAGCTCGTTTTGCACAGATTGGCCCCGAACCTGCTCTTCTGGGGTCCCTCGGCGGCTGTCTCTGCTTTCTCACGCAGGTACTTCTCACGTTCACGCAAGCTCCCTCGCATGGTGAGAAGCACCTGCGGGCGCGCTCCCGTGATACAGCTGGCGGTTATAGCCGGCCGCTGTATCACAAGGCCCCCCCCCCCCGCGCGTCAGTGGATGTGATTGACAGCAGCACGAGCCAATGGCTGCGCTGCTTTCCATCCATCCACTCCAGCCAATCAGTGGCCAGGCTGAGCGGTGAAGAGGACGGGGGGGGGGGGGGGGGCGAGCGCGGGATTTACGAGGGGTGAGGTAAGTAAAACGGGGGGGGGCTGGGGGCGCAGGCAGTGTCAGATGTTTTTTCCCCTTAATGCATTCCATTTACCTTTACAACCCCTTTAAAGAAGATTTAGGTTATAAAAAAAAAAAAAAAAAAAAAACACAACAAGCTTCGAACATCTCACGGAGCACTGTTAAATCCATCTGAAAACAGAAAGAGAATGGCAGAACTGCAAACCTAACCAGACATGGCCGTCCACCTAAAAACTGACAGGCCAAGTAAGGAGAGCATTAATCAGACAAGCAGCCATGGAGGAGCTGCAGAGATCCAAAGCTCAGGTGTGAGAATCTGTCCACAGGACAACTATTTGTCATGCATTCCACAAATCTGGCCGTTATGGAAGAGTGGCAAGAAGAAAGCCATTGTTGAAATAAAGCCATAAGAAGTCTTGTTTGCAGTTTGCGAGAAGACATGTGGGGGGCACAGCAAACATTTGGAAGATGGAGCTCTGGTCAGATGAGACCAAAATGTAACTTTTTGGCCTAAAAGCAAAAACGATGTGTGGTGGAAAACTAATACTGCACATCACTCCGAACACACCATCCCCACCGTGAATCATGGTGGTGGCAGAATCATGTTGTGGGGATGCTTTTCTTCAACAGGGAAGCTGGTCACAGTTGATGGGAAGATGGATGGAGCCAAATACAGGGCACACTTAGAAGAAAACCTGTTAGAGTCTTCAAAAGACTTGAGACTGGGGTTGAGGTTCACCTTCCAGCAGGACAACGACCCGAAACATACAGCCAGAGCTACAATAGGATTGTTTAGATAAAAGCATATTCATGTGTTAGAATGGCCCAGTCAAAGTCCAGACCTAAATCTAATTGAGAATCTGTGGGAAGACTTAAAAATTGCTGTTCACAGACGGTCTCCATCCAATCTGACAGAGGTTGAGCTATTTTGCAAAGAAAAATGGGCAAAAATTTCGATCTCTACATGTGCAAAGCTGGTAGAGATATACCCAAAAAAACTTGAAGCTGCAATTACAGTGAAAAGTAGTTCTACAAAATTATTGAATACAAATGCACTCCACACTTTTCAGATTTGTAAAAAAAAATTAAAACCATTGATCATTTTCCTTCGACTTCACAATTATGTGCCATTCTGTGTTGGTCTATCGCATAAAATACCAATTTCTGTTTTTGGTTGTAACATGACAAAATGTGGAAAATTCCAAAGGGTATGAATACTTTTTCAAGGCACTGTAGTTTTAAAAAACGTTGCTAGGAGCAAGAGAAGCCACTACGTGTAAGTGACAAGTCACAGCTTACACAAGGCTAGGAACTCTCCCCTTGTGCCATTGGCCAGCACTTTCACATAAAGCGATTCACAATTGCCTCTTTACCTGAATTACTGAGTATTTTTTTTTTTTTTATAACTGAACAGAGCTGCAGGGGAGCATACAAAAGAAAGAGGGAAAAAAAAAAAGGTAAAAAAGTTGCCAAAGAGGAAGGATTTAGGCAAAGTGCTGAAATATGTATAGCCCTCATTAAACACGAACACAGCTCTTAAAGTGGAAGTCCATGCAAAAACTAAAATCCCTGCATCTATAGGCACCATGGATCTAACACTAACCTCTTTATCCCTGTAAAGAAAAAATTAGTATACATACCTTTTTGGAAGCCAGTATGACCCGCTACGACCCCCATCTCCAGCATCGGAAGCTCTGCAGAGGACACGGCTGACAAAGGCTCTGAAATGAATGGGAAGTGACGTCACCCATAAACTTACTATGGGGCTTCCGCTGTCGTCTGTTTCCCCTGCACCCACCTCTACAGCGAAGCCGTGGCTGAGAGCTCAGCATGGGGTCCAGTTGGAGAGGGTCAGACTGGCTTCCAAAAAAGGTATGTATACTAATTTTTTTTCTTTACAGGGATAGAGAGGATAGTGTTAGGTGCCTATAAATGTAGGGATTTTAGTTTTTGCATGGACTTCGACTTTAATGAATAATTCCATTCAAATCAGTCACTAGTTCACTAGAGTTTGACATTCCTGTCCTAGTCAGAAGCTGATCTTTGCTCATTAGACAGTACCTAAAATTCCAAAGCCATACAAAAAGATGTTACAGGTGCACATGAAAGTCTAGTCTGGATACTTGCAAAAATTACTCACTCGCTGATTGGCTCTTGCTGCTCGTGGAAGGTGGCAAAGTTGCATAGACCATGCATGGCGGCCAGACATGCCTCGGATTAATACAGTGATGGATGGACTTGGATTACCTAGAAAAAAAAAAAAGAAAAAAAAAAAAAATCAGCACCAACATTAAAAAAATACAATTATATCCATCTATCCACACAAAAATATATACAGACAAATTCTTGAAAACCAAAAATGTATAACCGATACAGAAAGATGTGAAAACAGGACTTTGTCTGAATGACTCACTCTGCTCGTTCCCCAGTGGTTGCTCCAACATAGCCAGAATTACACTGTTATCCAACACAAAGTAGCGAAAACTGTACTTGCTGACAGTGGGCAGTCGGGAGTAGGTGATCAGCGTTGTCTCATTAACAAGACTGCAGGGAGAAGCTGGGCCACTGGGAGGTGGGAAAGCACCAAGTAGCTGCATAATACTGCAAGAAAAAAAAAAAAAGAAAAAAAAAGGTCATTCTCTGTACCCTTCAAGGCTTCCACAAGCAAGTTACTCATACCGTCTTTTTCTTTAAATTCTCTGCATGTAACGTAAAGATGAAAAAAAATAAAACAAAACACACCATGAACACCACAACCTGACTTCCTACAGATGGGAAGCACCCTCTCTAACTAGAGAAAAGAAGGGGAGTAGTGTTGCGCTTCCAAGGGGGATGGAGCACTCAGTCAAAACTCAAGGAGACTTATTTCATCTAAGGGGAGTGTAACTAGCTTAAACAACTTAGAACCACCCAAAAAAATAAAACCAATACAAAAATGGAAATACCCAAACACAATGTGGGAAATGGTATAACCTCTAATTAAAGTTTTATAGCATTTTTTGTAATGCCACAGTTATTGTTAATAGTGGTTTAGAAAATATATTTTTCTTAGAGCGCCCCTTAATTACTGATATGATACTTCGAAGGAAGTGACGTAACGCGTAGGATACGGAGACGGGAAGGGACGCTTGCACCTGAGCGGTTCGCTTGAATTGTTTTGCTGCTAATATTGCCTGACTCACCCCATTTGTTTGTGAGTATTTTAACCTTTAAATAAAATCGTGACTGTTTTTAAACTTGCTACACTATGGTTGCGCTTAGATTTGTTCTTTGAGCCATACTGGAGTATATTGATGGAATTCACATGGACGGAGAGTGGTTCCCTGAAGTTCCCCCTCCCCCCCCTCTGACTCTTGGTGTATCTTTGAGGAGGCTACATATACGCTATATTTTATATAGCGGGGAGGTAATTACCCAGTGTGTACACTAACACATGGATTCACCTGTGTGGAAGAAGATTCGTTATGCACTTTATAAGCACAGAGTCACTTTATACTTATATTTGATTTTTTCACTGGACTGTGTTCACTTAGTTAGCCCATTGTGGGTGTCCTAATTACTTTGTGTTTATTATATACACTTAGCATTCTTTATGCAAATCCGTTTCACAATTAGATTATTGCGTGTGTTGAAATTTTATTTTATATATGCACTTAGCACTTTTTGATACTAAATGTGTTCTATAGGCACAAGATGCACTTAGCACTTTGATATCCAATCTTATGTTTATTGTTTCTACACAGCTTGATGCATATGAGCACTTTAATTAGAGGTTATACCATTTCCTACGTTGTTTTTGGGTATTTTCATTTTTGTATTCGTTTTATTTTTTGGGTGGTTCTAAGTTGTTTAAGCTAGTTACACTCGCCTTAGACGAAATAAGTCTCCTTGAGTTCTGACTGAATGCTCCATCCCCCTTGGAAGCGCAACACTACTCCCCTTCTTTTCTCTACTGTCTAAATACATAAGCAGGTGTCTCATGAAAGTGTTTGCGGCATCCAGCTAATCTGAGTATTGCCCCCCAGTTCCATATAAAGCGCGGGAGCCCATTTAATATTTATTGACCCTCTCTAACTAAAACATGTGTGTGGGCATTTAGGAGTGTAGGTTTCTTGGTCTTTTCATGTCCTGGCTCCAGAGATTCCTAAAGGTCTGACTTACAATCCACATAAACATGAATGATACGCAAAGTCAAAAAAAAAAAAAAAAAAAGAAAAAGGTTACCATGTTAAGGTGGCTTCTGCAGCATCCTTCACTCTCATAGAGGCTGGATTGTGCTCCTTGTCCCCTTTGTATCGCACCTCTTGCTGCTCGGGATTTCTGGACTTGCTGCCAGATATGCCCAGCTCAACAATTTCCAGAACCTCCTTCAGACAATCCTGGAGATGGAGAGAGGTTAGCAAATAGGTCACTAAACTGCATTAAGGATAATGAAGGTAGGAGGTGGAAATTATGCAGTTGAAGAAATCCTATTCAGGTCTCTAAAAAAATAAAAAAAAGCTCTAATCATCAGGTTTCTGCAATACTTGACTCCTATGGTGGCTCATGTCTTCGTCCTTCCTTCTGTTTCAGGGTTGCAATCTTTACATTAGTCAGGTTGAAAAAAATACACACAAGCCCATCAAGTTCAACCAAAAAATAAAAAATAAATACAATCCCATATACACAAACCTACACCCACAGTTGGAATCAGTTGATTCACAGACAAGTCTTTGTCTGTGAATCTTCAGCATTCAACACTTCCTTAGGATTCAGATGCCCATTTCCCCGTCACATGCTGTGGTTACTTTTTCTGACCCATACATTGCTATAGGACATTGCTATAGGACTTTGTGGTGAAAAAAGAGGATAGAGGAAGAGATCACGATAAGTATACCAACTCTGCTTTTGCAGGGAATTGGTGTTTTTGTGTGTCTAAAGTGAACCTGGTAACAACTCTACTGAACTGCAGGCAGCCTGTTGTAGCTACAAGCTTCAGAGTCCAATTTTAAACTGATCCCTGTGATTCTGGAGACCCTTGGATCCCAGTTTCAGGTTGCATAGGGGTCTTCACTTCTCTCCAAAGAGACATTAAACTCCAACCCTCCCAGCTTTTTTGTAGCTTGAAGCCTGGAGGGGAAAAAAAATATATATATTTTTCTCAATGTAGATGGAGATTGTTCACATCTCCACTCCAAGTCGCCTGAAGCTCAAACAAGTTCTGGACCCTTTTTTGCCTGATTCGAGTGACAAAACATTGGTTTTTACATTGGTGACCTTTTGCCCTGCACAAAATCGGGGTAAAACTGCGTAAAAACAAGACAAATCGCGGTAAAAAAAAAAACACGCAATTTTGTGCCTGAAAACACTACGCTCAGGTGTGAATGGGGCTTTAAGGGCCTCCCAGTGCAATTCAGCTGTCAAATGTCACAGCCTATACTGCCCAATAAAAGTTTGATTGGCAGAAGCTGCAGCCTAATCATGGCCTGGGAAAAGGATATAAGGTGTTCTACAGCAACAGTAATTAATCTATAAACTAAAACAAGTAGCAGTGTCTGCACTTCAGCATTGTTTTTGCCACAGCAATGTTAGAACCATGATCATGTTTATCCATCACGATATTTGCACAAATGTTTATCGCCAGTTTTTGCCAGTATCCATTTGCTTGGGGGTGGCTGAATATGACCTATGGTCTAAGAATACAAGTGATGTGTCCTGTACAGGATAAAATCTACATAAAAAGGTAGTTCTCCTAGTTTCTAATATCATATGGAAGTTCTTTACTCCCGTTTAAATGAGTACCGGATCATTTTACATAACATGACCCTGAATCTGACCAAAATGGAACAACTCTCATGCATACGGGTAGGTTAATGTTCAAGGCTGCATAATCACATACATTTAAGTACTGTACTAATTGAAAGGCTACTTTACTTGGTCATTTTAGGTTTAGTTTCTGGATTAGCTTGTTTTCCAGTAACCAGGCTGTATGCTATAACAGTAGACCATTAGTTGCCTGTAAAACTTGCTCACAGACTATAACTGGCCCACTTTCCAGTAACCCTGCCTGAACTGGAACTGTGCGTCTAACAATGGTGTAATGTAAATACAAATATAAGGTTCAATTTCCAGGAAGAAATGATTGTTATCTTTGGAATAAGACATGGCCTAGATCAGGGGTAGGCAAACTTTTGAGCACAGTGCGCCTAAAAATGTTTTCAAAGTAAAGGAGTGGGTCAATTTTATAACAAACAAAATGTCAACTTCACAATCTCAATCACGAAAAGGATTTTTTTTATAAAGTAAATGCTGTAAACTACTTTAGTAGTGAGAAATTAACATCCTGCACTCTCACGCCTCAGATCAGCCCCAATTCCTGCAACTCCACACCTCAGATCATTGTCCCCCCTGCTCATCTGCCCCACCACTGTAACCTCCTGCTCATCTGCCCCACTGCTCTGCCTGCTTTTCTGCCCCACCACTGTAGCCCACTATACATCTGCCCCACCACTGTAGCCCACTATACATCTGCCCCACCAGTGTAGCCCACTATACATCTGCCCCACCACTGTAGCCCACTATACATCTGCCCCACCACTGTAGCCCACTATACATCTGCCCCACCACTGTAGCCCACTATACATCTGCCCCACCACTGTAGCCCACTATACATCTGCCCCACCACTGTAGCCCACTATACATCTGCCCCACCAGTGTAGCCCACTATACATCTGCCCCACCACTGTAGCCCACTATACATCTGCCCCACCACTGTAGCCCACTATACATCTGCCCCACCACTGTAGCCCACTATACATCTGCCCCACCACTGTAGCCCACTATACATCTGCCCCACCACTGTAGCCCACTATACATCTGCCCCACCACTGTAACCCACTATACATCTGCCCCACCACTGTAACCCACTATACATCTGCCCCACCACTGTACAACCCTGCTTATCTGCCCAACCAATTTACCCATTTTCTCATCTGCCCCACCACTGTAAACCCCTGTACATCAGCCCCATCACTGTAACCCCCTGCACATGTGCCCCACCTCTGTACACCCCTGCTCATCTGCCTCAACCCCTGTACATATGCCCCACCCTGCTCTTCTGTCCCACCACTGTACCCCCTTCTCATCTGTCCCACTAATGTTCCCCCTTTCTGATCTGCCCCACCACTGTACCTCCCTGCACATCTGCTCCCTCCACCACTGAACCATCTTCTCATCTGTCCTAACACTTAACTTATCTGGTCATCTGCCCCACCCCTGTAACCCCCTTTCTCATCTGCCCCATGACTGTACCTCCTGCACATCTGTCTCACCTCTATTCCCACTGCTCTTCTGCCCCACCACTATAACCTCCCACTCATGTGTTACACCGATGTACCTTCTTTCTCCTCTGCACAACTGCCGCACCGCTGTAGCCCCTGCTCATCTTTCCCACCACTGTAACCCCCTTCTCATCTGTCTCACCCCTGTAACCCCCTGCTCATCTGCTCCATCACTGCACCCCCCTGATTTTCTGTCCACTGCTGAACCCCCTTCTCCTCCTTCCCACCACTGTATCTCCTACACAACTGCCGCACCACTGCATCCCCTTGCTCTTCTGTTCCACCACTGTAGCCCCCTTGCTCATCTGCCCCATTATTGTACCTCCCTGCACATCTGCTCCACCGTCGTATCCCCATGCTCTTCTGTCCCACTACTGAATCACCTTCTCATCTGCCCCACCAATGTACCTCCTGCACATCTGTGTCACCTCTGTAGCCCCCTCCTCTTCTGCCCCACCTCTGTTCCCCCGGCTCTCCTGCCCCACCAATACACCTCCTTTCACATCTGCCCCACTGCTCTACCCCCCTACTTTTCTGCCCCAACACTGACCCCCCCCCCCCCCCCCCGCTCATCTGGCCCATTACTGTACCCCCCCTGCTCTTCTGTCCCACTGCTGAACCCCCTTCTCATCTCTTCCACCACTGTACCTCCTGCACATCTGCCCCACCGCTGTAACCTCCTGATCTTCTGTTCCACCTCTGAACGCCTCTTGCTCATTTTCCTCACCGCTGTACCCTCTTCTCATCTATATTTGTGATATGCAGAATAGTGAAAGGAAGCAAAGATGAGACACATCTACCTGTCTTGGCACACTCATCCTGCTGATCCACCTCTCGCATCCAGCCCACGTGCTTGTATGTAATGTCACATACAAGCATATGGAATGGATGCGCAATTATGAGCTCAGGTCGGGCATTTTCTGAAAGCTGTGGGCCTGTGTGCAGGATCATAAGTGTTGCCCCCGCAGCTGAGAAAAAGTGGTTGGGTGAGATTTTCATTGCGCTGAATACTGGCTGTGGCTTAAAGGGACACAGAGTGCAGGGGTCCAGTAGTAAGCGATGTAAAGGTTCAGGAATAATTTCAACAAAGTTCCCAGAAGCGCAACAGTAATTCCATAAACTGTCACCTGATTGGGGTTTTCTCAATGACACTGAAATCCCTTTTGTCTGAGATTGGTAGTGGTAACCAAGCGAGTCATCTTTCTCCAGATGGACGGGGCTAGCAGAACTGTGGTTGGCTTTAGCAGTGGCCAAGACAGTCCTCCTCCTCCTGGAAACAGGGACCACCCCCCTCCCCCTAGCAGAACTGCACCTAATCTCTTCTCCATCACAAAAGCTGAGGAGCGCAGCTACAGAAAAGTTAGAGAACCAAACAATGCTTTCCATATTTTACAATGTGTGGGGGCACAGTGCCTCCCCATCAGTAAAGATGCGGCGGGGGGAATTTAGAATGCATTAATGTCTCACTGACAATTCCTTGCGTGGCTCTGCTGATGGGGAGGGAATAGAGTGATGGCATAGGAGGCTTGGCGTTCTTGTTGTGGCCCCATTCCTGGGGGGGGGGGGGGGGGGCTGTCTACCCCTGGCCTAGCTCAAAGAAAAGAAAAAATAATCTGAGGAGTAAAGCAATCACATTTTTATCCTATTTTCTAACCTCTACTGGAAATTATAGTTCCAATTTTACCCTTTCATTTCCACCTGGTTTAGTAAATTAGCCTCCATAAGTAAGATGGCCCTGTATTTCAAATAGAAGTGGTCAATGTGACCAGTTTCAGGACTATAAAGAGTTATCTCCTCAGTCACAGACTGTATGAAAACCAACCTTGAATTAGCTCAATCTACAATTACAGATAGGAAAGCACATGAATACAGGCATTTCCCTGATACAAAAAAAAAAAAAAAAAAAAAACTGCAAGATTTTCAGTATTTTTAGCAGTTGGTTAAACAAGGGATGCCGAAAGCTTGTATGCCAAATTTGAGGTTTTGCATTTACTGAAAATGCCGATATGTTTTAACCTCAGACTCCCTTCAGATCCCCAGAGATTACTTTTTTTAATTTATTTTTAACAAAATGGAGTTACATGTACCTTAGCTTAATACAATTCATGAATACTAAAGAAGGGAGTACAAATGAAATATTTGGGAAAGAAAGCAGGTCACCTTTTCATTTAACATGTCGGGGTGCTCAGTAAGCCAGACGGACAGGCACTGAAAAGCAGCCACAATCATTGAGTGGAGATCCCTTGAGTGATGTGGAGCTGGCCGCGAGCACTGATACACTATATACAAACATATTGAGCTCACTGCCCTCTTCCTGTCTGCAGAGTCGATGTTCACCTTCACCTGGCAAAAGAGAAGCAAAATGACTTTATTGGTGTAGTTCTAAACACAAGCCCTACACCTGAAACCAACTTAATTAAAGGAGACATATGGGGTTATGAAAATATAAAAATCAAACCTTCATACTCACCGATGTGATGCTGCAGCTGTACTATGTCAGCCATGAAACCGAGAACTGAGTGATCACATGACAACTGTCAATCACTGCTCTCCTCTTTGCTCCTCTAGTGCTCACTAGAGCACCTGCATGGAGAGGGGGCAGTCACAACTGGCTCTGGCTGTCAGCCACATGCTGAGGGGCAGGAACCAGGCAGCCAGGTGGGTCCCAACAAAAATGTTGGGATCCTCCCAGAGCTTGGAGCGCCCAGGCCCAGTTAGCTGACATTGGACAATAGCCTGCTATCAGCTGACTCTTGTTATCGGGCTATACTGCCAAGTAAAAAAATAAGAACCTGCAGGCCAGTCTAGGATTACCACTACCAGTGTCAGTACGTCTGTTTGGTAGCAGAGCATGATCATAAAGAGAAAGGAGTAGGCCCAGAGTCCCTCAATAAAAAGAATTTTGGGGTGAGACAAAAATCTGATTCTCTCTCACCAACTGAAGGTCACAGGAAGCGTCCTTCAGGACAAACAAAAGCAAATCAAACTGAGGGGTGGGCAACACAGCAAAACAACTGCTAACAGGTCCAGAGATGGCTGCAACCAGGAGACCATATGATTTGCCTAGCATAACCAGGATTTGACTATGAAACACAGACCTGACCAGTAAAGCACATGTTGAATGGGAATAAAAAAAAACCATTCTATAGGACCAAGCTTGAAAGCTGGCCTATCAATTCATCCAGAAGGGTGGAGCAAAATAACCTACCGAGATCAACAGGGAGTCAGTAACTGAGAAATAGAAGCCAACGGCCTTAACCATGGCCAAATAAGAAGAGAGGCTCTCTCTGGCTCAAGGAAAATGATGTCCTAGCTGAGGGAAAGTCAGGACCACTATCCTAGGCCAGAAGAAATAGCTGGGTCTCTTATCTGGTATACAGTATATCACAGAGTTGCTCACTACCAGAAAAAAAATTAAAAAAAATCACCCAAGGTTGAATTATAGTAATATCCCTACCAAGTAGTGTAACTGTGGTTCCTGAGCAAAGAAGCAAGCTTCGATCCTACAGTCACAATCTACAAATGAAAAATGGCACATAAGAACTACCCATACAAGGATTAAGGCGAGGAATAGAAAATTTGGGAACTGGGACAAAGTGCAGGAAGGATCCACTGCTGCAGTGGAGAGATGTTTGAGGAATTTTGACCATTCTGCCATGGTTTAAAAAACAAAGTCACAGTCAGAATAAGGCGAAGGGCAGGTTTCTGCCAGCAACAACAAGATCCTAAAGAGGGATTCCAACTGCTGATGAGTACAATCCTTGCATGTAGGAGCTGCAACTGCCCTTGTGGTTTCTCTATTAAGGAAAACCACTGTCAGATCCACAGTGAGTGTAGACCACTGCTTAACAAAATTATTTTCAAATGGGGCCAAGTACAGTAAGAGCTTGAGGGATGATTTGAATCCTCAGAGCACTTCCTACAAGAGAAGGGAAAGGAAGGTCTTTGCAGATATATGAAAAGACTAAGACCGGAAACAGCAGGCTGATCTTCCAGATTCATAGTGCATACCGCATCAATTCTAGAGTAATAGCAGAAGATTCTGATTACACAAAGATAATCCCATCAGGTAGACACTGGAGTTACTTTGAATCAGAATAGTCACTGGGACCGATGAGTGGGCAGATCAGCAATGGAATCTACGGGCATGCACTTAAAGCCTCTGTGGTGGCAAAGTCTTGCTTAATTGTAATAGGACTTGGCCCTACCCCCAGTCTAAAGATAAGTCAGACCTTATAATCTAACAGGATTCCAGATTGCAGATGTCTGAGCCTTCATGGAACAAACAAATCTCCCTAGAACCATTACTGGAGTGTAAGCTGAGCTCACTCGTCGCAGTGGGGCCATCCCTCTGCATCTAGAAGCAGATATGTTGTAACTACGGTAAAGTAACTAAGGTTCATGGTATACGTCTCATAAAGTACTCATGAAGTCTAGACAGCTGACGGCAGGTAAGGGTCGGATGGCTAGAGGTGACTAAAGTAAATTTAGGTGAGCAATAAGAACAGATCGGAGTTGTACATATATTTTCAAAGCAGCAAGTGGGAAGATGCTTCCTCGACAGTGAATGGTGGGAAAGAGTGTGGCACATGTGTGCAACACCACTTGGCGATGACACCAGCACTTAATCCCTCAGTGTTAACCCCTTTTGTATAGAAACCAGCAGAAAATGGGAAGTTTGAAAGCACAAAGCGATCCAGACAAATATAGTAGACTATGGTTGGTTGTCAGCTCGATTGACCTGCTTACAAAGTGAGTCATCAGAGAAGGGCCTGTGGTTAGGCAATGGCAATGGCTCTGGTCCTGGAAAACAGTCCATTGCTAAATTATTATAAGAAAGTCTAGAAAGTGCTTTATGTGGAACACAGTTCTTGAAGGTCACTTTCAGGCTAGCCCTAAAAAGTCCAGTCTGGGAGCTCCAAAAGCCAGGCTGAGAATAGGTTGAACCACAAAGGAACAATCATAGTGACTAGCAGAGATGTAAAAAATAATTTTGATTTCAGAAAAAAAAAAAAAAAAATGCTAGCAAAAAATTAGGTTAGACTTTACCCAACAGAGACAAATAAAATTTGCCCATCCTCCTCAGACAATAGCAAAAAAAAAAAAAAAAAAAAAACAGCCATTCTGCTCCTTTTTGTTTGTCACTGTCCAAGCTACCTGTAGTTGGCAGCATAACCTGAAGGTAAAGATTACCTGTTGATCCTGGAAGAAATTCAGTGTACTTGTCACTTCCGGTGAGCTTATCAGAAAGCACAGACAACTTTATCTATTGTCTGAACTACCAATCCCATCAGATCTAATGTAATGCAGATTAACAACATGGACATGTTTGAAGTCCAGCCTGGGTGACAACCAAAGTTCCTACCACAGATATCTGCAGCAGCTTTGATTACATCCTCCTTTGCGCAAATGCTGAGCTTTTCCAATCTTCTTCTCGCACATTGCTCTTGGCCATTGAGGCTTCCTTTCTTAATAAGCCAACAGGAATAGGGTGAGGGTGGGAAGAACCCATGCAAGTTTTAAAACCACCCTAAAGCAGGATAACTACTTGGCAGAACAGCCCTGGATTCGGGTGAAGCAAGGTACTGGTTAAAAAGGTGTGTCTTTCAGTGCCAGGCGAAAGCTTCATCCAAGACAGATGACAGCTGTCCTGGCAGGTTGCCTTCAAAAAATAAAAAATAAATAATACATAGGTTTTTAGGTTAATTTCAAGAGGTTTATTGTAGCAATTACAGATACTGACCTTGGCGAGTCCAGACAGCAGCTCGAGGGCAGCCAATGAGATGCTCATGTCTGGCCTCCATTGTGCGTTGAGTCTTTGGGTGACCAGGTGGATGCTGCGCATGAGTAGACCGGCAGCTGTATCTGTATGAAGAGCTAGGATGTAACCGCAGAACCAGTGCAAAGCCAGGGAGGGAAAACAACCGCTCGTTAGTAACAGGAAGCAGACAGCCCAGGAGCAGGGCGCAGCCACAGAGCACAGAGACCAATACAAACCGGGAACAATTAACATTTCCACTCCCCAGAAGGCGACACAAGCTGAGGTTAAATTAGTCCACAATCAGATATATGGGCATGTTAATTCACAGCAGACACATTACAAAGAGACACAAAATATCAGCACTAAGCGCAGCTGCTATTTCCCCAATACCATCAATCAGCTCCAACTCTGCACTGGAAAACAACTGGAAGTGAAAGCTAGTACATGACTGGTGACTGTGGGAAATAACATTTAATTACTCAAACTATTAAAATAAGTATTACACACTAAACAGTTCATTTTTTTATGTTGTTGGAAGAGTTTAAACTTTTAGCTGCCAATAGTACCGGAAAATATTTAAAGTGGGACTAAACATTTTAAATGACAAACGATGCAATCAGTTAATAGCTTTAACAAAATAATGTGTTTTTTCTGTAAAAAACTGATTTGCTTTCTAGATCACCAGGTAAAAATGACAGAAAGCAAGCCTAAAAAAAAAAAAAAAAAAAAAAAAAAAAAACCCAGAACAAATGCAGCCAAGCCATCACACCACAAGAAGTGGTAGGCTGCAATACAAAGAAAAAAAATGTCCTTTTTGGTTTAATACTACTTTAGGGAAAACCATTTTGCATGTTGACCAGCACAGGGTGGAGAAGAAAAAATGGAAATCATCTGTCTTTCATAGCAGAGTACAGTCTGGGACTAATTTGGGTCTAAGCCACACACATGGTGTTACTGATGAGTGTGACCAAGTTACACAAAGGGGGTTAAATCATAGAATGTACTACACCATGATCACCCACCCTCTGGGTGGGTGATGCACATCAGAGCTGATGGCCACTGTGGAGTATCCATTTCCATAAAATAAAGTTATTTGAAACACCAATTTTTACGTGGCTGTGTATGGCCATACTACTACAGTGAACACTGGTTGCTTTGCCCAAGATGGGTCAACCAGAGATATTCTACAGTGGTCAGGAAATGCGTACAGTCATTGCCAATCCAACCATAATCTTCCAGATTGGATGGTCAGCAATTTATCTCCATAAGCAGAGGTTAGAAAGGTTCAAATGTTACAGAAGCACATTTGAGAGGCGAAACTTTGATAAAGAATGTTGATAATAACCTCAATTTCCCCATTGTTATTATGGTTTCAACTACTGTTCTTTAACTTACTGGCAAAGTGACAATGTTTCTGTAAATGGTCAACCCCTTATATTCACCCTGTCTGTGTTCCATCTCAGCTCCTTTCTCCATCCCAGCCAGCAGCTTATACCGCCATCATCGCGGCATCAGCAACCCAGGAGAGAAGTGAAGTTACCACGTCTTATGCAACAAGAGTGCTCAGGCCTATTCATTGTTTGCTAGGTCCAAGCATCATCAGAGGAGAGCAGGTCACATGCTCTGCCATACCCTGAAGAGCTGGTTAGTGTCCCCAGCTGCAACGGAGGAATGACAGCTAGGCAGTGCAAGCATAGGTGGGGCAGTTGTGTTGTGCAGAGACACAGTCACTTTGCCCTGCATGGGCAAGGCGACTGTCTCCAATTCACATTTGTGTGCTATCCTTCCTATGGGATACTGGCCCTCTGATATTTACTGTCACAAGCTACCTCAGCTGAAAGGACACCACATATAAATGTAACTAGCATAGTAGTGTACTTTCATTGTGCTCATTATGGTCAATTTATTCTTTCAATTATGAACTTTATAATACTGTGTTACATGTACCGGTATTTCATTTTAGTGCAAGATTTGCTTGTGCCACCTATCGTTTGCCATGCTTTTTCAATTTCTTAATTTTATACGGTTTCTCAACTCTTTTCTTTATTGAAAGATTAAAAACAAGTCTGCTGTCAATTAACATTTGTATTTGCATTATGACCAATGATGATAGAAACCCATGCAACACACATTCTGATAATGTAAAAAAGAAATGGATTACATATTAAATGAACTTCGGTGACCTGTTATTGTTAGTTGTTAATTTGTATCTGGAAATGACTGAGTGGATTGGGTATACCAAGGAGAAAATTAAAAGAATTACAATAACGATAGCTGGTTGGATTGGTACCTGGATATCCTATGGGAAAGACAACAGTAAAAAGAATCGGGGGTTATTTAAACCTTTCAGGGACCCGGCAATAAGCAAAACTTGATATCCTCCTTATAATGCACTCTGTAATAGTAAGTCAGGGGGCTTCTCAGGAATTTCCATAAGATAATGAAATTCTATAGAGGGTTGTGATCCAAAATTTCAGTGCAAATAAATGCATCTGTATAGATAAAACATTGCCCAATTTACCTTGATTTCTGAAGACAGAAGTTCAGATAGAGAGGCTTTGTTTTAGTAAGAAAGAGCTGCAGGAGTGTTTACATTTTTATGGCAACCTCTTTATAACAAATTGTGGACCACTCATTACTCCCTTCTGTGCTGCAGTATGGTGGTTTGCTCTTTATCTTCCCCTCTTCTTGTAAGCAGCAGAGAACCTAATCTTACTATTTTATTAATCTGACTTGCTATTTTGATGGCCTTTGAAGGACGTAGGTCCTGGCCATAGCATATGTTTACGTGCAACTGTGCTAAACCACCAGCAGACATCAAATATTGCAACCTAGGAGTCCCCAAACCTGGAGCTCTCAATAAATATCCACTGCTGAGCTGTGGCTAAGCTCTAATACCTCCAATACCCAAATAAATTTTTCCTCAATGCGATATAGAGCGTTATAGTGAGACACAGGGTGTGCGAGGGTGTGTGCGTGTGTGTCTTGCCCAAGTCAGGCCAGCATTTACCCATCACAGCACACCAGTTTAAACCTGTGGATCACAGGAGTGAAGTTCATTCCGCACTCCTGTGACCCATTTTCAGCAGCCTGAAGTCCGCTATCTGCTGAGATCACAGAGCTGGTCCAGGCTTGGGCATGATTGTGACAATGGAGTCGGGATCTGCCTACATGCCTTGACTGGTATGGGGCTCAGACTCTCAACGAGCCGCTGGGAGTCTGAGCCAGCCACGCCCACCCCCTCTATAGCCCAGCGATCGAGTGAGCGTGGGGGGGGGGGGGGGGTGTGTCAGATCCGAGAGCCAGTGATGGATAATCACCAGCTTTTTGCTCGGGGAACTGTGAGAGCTGAATAATCTGCTAGTTAGATTGCTAGTTTCTCAGTGTTATAGGCGCCGGGTGACTAATTTATTTACTAAAACTGGAGTGTGCAAATATCTGCTGCAGCTCTGCATAGAAACCAATCAGCTTCCAGGTTTTATTGCCGAAGCATAATTGAACGAGCTGAAGTTAGAAACCAACTGACTACTATGCACAGCTGCACCAGATTCTGAGTAGACTCGTTTAAGTAAATCTCCCCCAGTGTGCAATTCTTCTATGATTTATCTTATATTCCTAATGTCACCAGGGAGATGTTTTCCCTTGTTTAGTTTGGTGTAAGCAACAGTATATTGTACTCTTATGTCTTGCTTTTCTTCAATATACTATTCGCCTTTTTGGTAAATCTTCCCCCATTGTCTTTTTAAAGGCCGCAAGAATGCTCTAGATACGATGTTAAATCAAAGTATCTCTAGGTGCTTCTGGCCTAGAATACATTTAGAAAGGGTAGAGATGTACTAAATACTAAAAGAAAAAAACTCTTGGTGCAGGTCATGTGAAACAACCTGCAGAGTACATACACTGGAATCGGTCAAAAAATAAATAAAAATAATGGTGAATGGAGATCTGCAAGCATGCCAGCCAAAAGTGCTGATGGCATTGTGCTTCATTTCATAAATGCATTAGCTAAGATTTTTTTTTTTTTTCATGGTCAATGTATTATGGAGCTACAAAAAGGTGCTCAAATGGACAAGACATCAAAGCATACACAGCACTAATACATTTAACACAACAATACATCCATGCTATGTTATTGCCAACTACAGTAGGCAAACTAATATATGGTATCATGCAACGACCCATCAGCAAAGTAGATGTCTACATATGATGCAACTAATAGATTACTGTTATTTCTTTGTTTTAATATATACATTTGCTAAATAAGAATTTTTTCTATCAATTCAAAAATGAAACCTAATTTCTGGAGGATTATAATGCTGACCACACAGCACAGGTCAAGTCTTGCCTTACCTCTAGACCTTTATTACATTTTCCACATTGCCTTCTCATTGCCATGTCTAGCTTCCTGTTCTTAAACGCAATTGTTAATATACTGATAAGGGCAAGTCTTCCCGCAGGTGACTTTTGCTCTGCCCAGTCAATGAGAATAATGAGCTTTGCTGATTGTAAAGCTATGTCTGGCTTCGTAGGGGGTGTGTCCCACCTCTGCAATGAGACCACTGCTTGCACACATGGAACCAGGGTTCCATTCTGCAACATGCTGGCAGAGAACAGGCTTTTCTACAGCTGTGCATATTTTAGAAAGAAAAACTAACAAATTAGAAGGTTTTTTTTTTTAATGGAATTAAAAAAGTAGGGCTGAACTGGGCTTTAATGGCTTGCTTCACGTATCTTAACCACCTAAGGTCCACCCTATAGCAGTTTTTCTGCTTCAAGGGTGGCACCTCTGCCCCGGATCATGTATATATCAGGTAGGAGGTGCGCATGAGCGCCACCGGCAGCTCGATCCTGCAGTGATTACACAAAGCTGGAACCTATCGGCGGGTATAGCGGACTCCATGTCCACCGGCACCCGCTGATCATCCTGCAGAGGGACAGAACGGCGGTCTGCCTATGTAAACCAGGCAGCTCGCCATTCTGACAGGAGGGAAGAGATGAAATTTGTGTCCCTGCAAAGCAGGGAATAAAATCCATCTTTTCCCCTAGTAAAAGCATCGCCCACAGTGTAGTGAAACACTGGTTAGGCACACAGTTAACCCCAGCCAGCATTAGTATAGTAACAGTGCAAATTTTTTTTTTTAGAACTGAACACTGCATTAGTGTCACTGGTCCCCACAAAGTATCAGTGTCCGAATGTCCGTTGCAATATCAAAGATCCGTTATAAGTCACTGATCACCGTCATTACTAGTAGCAAATAAAAATATCCCATAGTGTGTAGACGCTATAACTTTTGCGCAAACCTATCAACATATGCATGTCGGGATTTTTTTTTACCAAAAATATGTAGCAGACTACATATTGGCCTAAAATTATGAAGACATTTGATTTTTTTCAAATTGGATGCGTTTTATAGCACAATTGCCAGTCTTTTTTTTGCTTATAGCACATAAAAAATGCAGAGAAAAAAAAAAAAAAATTGTATTTGTGTACGGCATCACATGACAGGGCAATTCCCAGTACCGTATCGCAAATAATGGCCTCGTCATGAAGGGGGGTAAATCTTCTAAAGTGGTTAAAAAGTAACCACAGGAACTACTCCTTTTCTATTCTTTAAAGGCCAGCCCTCACAGCATTCTTCTATCCTGGCTCCTAAGAGAATCTAAGCGCTCTACTGTGATTTGACAACGCTACCCTCTATGCAAACATATAAGTGGACACTAACTGATCATTTATAGTGCAACATAACTGACAGAACTAAAATGTATATGATAGAGAGAAGCTGCTATAGCTGCCCTTGCATGATACTTTAGTTTGCCTAGTCACATAATTCATTCCCAATTCTCCTCTAAGGGAACAAATCTTACCATAGTCCCGCATGAGTGCTTGTGCTGGCCTCTCACTGTCTGGTGTAGTGGGCTCAGTGCTGCCTCCGCTGGCTGTGCTGATGCCGCTGTTTGTTCTGCTGTGGCTTTTCATCTGATTATTTTCAATCTAAATAACAAACACAAAATTACCAAAAAAAAATAAACTTCTAGAACAGTAAAGTGGCATCTATGAGAAATATACAGTATACCAACCTCAACCTGAGGAGGACGCTACAAAGGGTGACAAAACGTATCATAGCAGGATCCCTGTACCCACATTTACCTCTCCCCCTTACTCCAGCTTGTGGGAATCCATTAATCGACCAAAAGGCCATCTACATGAAGTTTCTCTACTGCTCTGCTTTAAGGGATGGATAAAATAAAACTCCACATGCATTTGTTTCAGCATACAGCAATTGGACCCTTTATTTCTTTTTTTGCACTAATATTCCTTTCAACAGTGGAATATATACACAGCACATTATACTTCTATGTGTTACTGAGGCTGTGGCACGTTCATTTCTGAACTGTGAAATCTCTCAATAGTCTATCATGGGGTCCCCAAATATCCAGGCCGTGAACTTGTTCCATTCAGTGGCCTGTTGAGAGTAGGGGTGGGGGTTGAGAGGGGGCAAAGCGAGCCAGCACATCTTGCACTGCCACCCTCCGAACACCAGAGGGTGCTCCTGACAGTTCTTCTCAGCGGTGCTACAAGAGTAAAGTTTGCGGTATTTACATCGGCTCCAGTGTAGGAATCCCAACTGCAGCAGTTCATCAAGGCTCCCATCCATCCCGCACTCCAGACACGGAATCCTGAATATCTTCTCTTGGAATATGGTATGAGACCTGCCTTTGTTCACAGAGTGCTTGTGAGTGTATTTTTAACTATTTTGCAATAAAGCCAACTACTAGACTATACTGCTGCCACTATAGAATGGCCCAATCAAAGTTCAGACCCAAATTTAATTGAGAATCTGTGGCAAGACATAAAAATTGCGGTTCACAGACGCAAAGAAAAAAAATGGAGACATACCCAAAAAGACACGCGGCTGTAATTGCAGAGAAAGGTGGTTCTACAGAGTATTGACTCAGGGGGCTGAATAGAAATGCATGCCACACTTTTCAGATATTTGTAAAAAAAAAGTTGAAAACCATTTATCGTTTTCCTTCCACTTCACCATTATGTGCCACTTTGTGTTGGGCTATCACATAAAATTCCAATAAAATAAATTTAAAGATTTTGGTTGTAACATGACAAAAATGAAATGTGGAAAATTTGAAAGGGTATGAATAATTTTTCAAGGCCACCTGCCCATAAACCGCCTGATTTGTGACATTCCCACCAGGTGGGACGCGACTTTGTCAACGCTGCAGCGGCTATACATGCAGCAGATAGCCATCAATGAGTACCTGTGTGAATAACAGCATGACGACAGGTCCAGGCCTCCATAGCTTTTTTCCACCCCACGCAAATAGCTAATCATTAAGGATGCATGCACTGTATTGTCACCATTTGAGGAGGCCACAAGGATGGTGAGCCATGACAGTGCATTAATCAGTTACACAATCCCTGTTGTGTTCCTGCTGGAGCAGGCACTGCGTGGCATTATGGACAGGGCACTGGAGACAGGGCACTGGAGGCAGAGCAGGAGGAGGAAGGGGAGGACTTCCTTTCCTCTAAAGGCTAACTTTATCCAGACACCATCATTCCTATGTCACAGAACATACAGAAGGAGAGAGGGGAAGAGGATGAGTAGGAGGATTCTGGCACTTTCATAGGCGTCGAAGAAGAGGAAGACATGCATCAATCTGTAAGCGATGGCTTTCCAACCCCAGGACCCTTGGGAGTAGTAGGTGGCTGGAAGGAGGAAGTTGCAGATGCTGTCATTTGAGTGACCCCGAGGAATCTTCTTCTCAAGCCTCGGCAAATTTGAGGCGCATGGGCAACCTCATGCTTCAAAGCCTGCGAAAGGACCCAGGAATACGTAGCATAAATGAGAAGGATGATTACTGGTTGGCAACCCTCCTTGACCACCGTTATAAGGGGAAGGTTTCAAAACTCATCCCATCACCACAGAGTGCAGAAGATAAAATCTCTTCAGGACACGTTAAAGAGGATTTTATTGAAGGTTTTTCCTGACTCCAGTAGGTTACAGTGTTGTGGAAAACGTAGTTTTGAGACTACTGTTGGAGAAGGCATCCGCCTAAGTGAGGAATTTGGGGGGGGGGGGGGGGGGGGGGGAGAGGAGAGAGGGAGAGGGAGAGAGAGAGAGGGGGAGAGAGAGAGAGAGAGAGAGAGAGAGAGAGAGAGAGAGAGAGAGAGAGAGAGAGAGAGAGAGAGAGAGAGAGAGAGAGAGAGAGAGAGGGAGAGAGAGGGAGAGAGAGGGAGAGAGAGGGAGAGAGAGGGAGAGAGAGGGAGAGAGAGGGAGAGAGAGGGAGAGAGAGGGAGAGAGAGGGAGAGAGAGGGAGAGAGAGGGAGAGAGAGGGAGAGAGAGAGAGAGAGAGAGAGAGAGAGAGAGAGAGAGAGAGAGAGAGAGAGAGAGAGAGAGAGAGAGAGAGGGAGAGGGAGGGAGAGGGAGAGGGAGAGGGAGAGGGAGAGGGGGAAGAGGGAGAGGGAGAGAGGGAGATTTGCAGCCGACGATCCCACTGACTTACTGGGTCCTGAGAATAGGCCACTGGCCAGAACTTGCCCAGTATGCTACTGAGTTGTTGGGCTGCCCTGCATCCAGTGTGCATTTAGTGCTGCAGGAGGTTCCATTACTGATAATAGAACGCGTCTGTCCACAGAATCCGTAGAGCGTCGTTTGACTTATTAAAATTAATCAGTCATGGATTACCAGCTATGAAGCCCCTGTTGCCGATGTCTTAAGTCTTTTTAGGATGTGGAATCTCTGCAGGACTTCGAGGCTGCCTAGATTTGAGGGTGTTCAATCATTTCATCTGGAAGAATGTTTTTGATATAGGTTTCATGGGCACAATTAACACCCAAAGACCAACTTTTCAGCACCTGTTTGACAGGTGCATATCATTGCAATTTTTTTGCAGCAAGGCCAATTCTTGCTTTCACTAAGATTACCTCTATAGGGTTATGGTGGGAAGGCACCACCGACACCCAAAGACTAATTTTTACGCACCCATTACTTCTATCCAAAAAATCTCTAATCTTGTTCCCAGTGCACTACATTATGGCCTCATCATACACACTGGCTCCCCAGCTGTTGCTGAGCAAAATAAAGGCAGCTTGCAGGGAAATTTTATTTTATAAATGCAATTATTACTGCAGTAGATTCTAGACATGGTACAGATCTGCCACTTTACATGTAGACTTAAGCCCCATACACACTATCAGATTTTCTGCTGATTTTTTCATTCAGATTTACCAAAACCATATAATATGAGGTCAAACCTGCCATCCGGGTCGACTTCCGGTCACGCCCCCAGGAGTTTCAATTTGTATGCAATCAGGCAGGCCCTTGCACTACATGATTTTGGTAAATCTGAAGGAAAAATCAGCATAAAATCTGATAGTGTGTATGGGGCTTAAGGGGACCCCCCCAGACACTATATTGGAAGGAATTTCTCATTTTTATCCTTTCACAAAAAAAAAAAAAAAAAAAACTCTTGAAAGTTCCGATGCGAACCGAACAGGGGTCCATTCGGCTCATCCCTAGTCAGCACATAAGCACTCAAAAAATCTTCAAGAACCAAACAGGGATTCTAATCCTTCTCTACCCAATACTAAAAAGGTTTCGGCTTTGGACACTTATCTCAATCAAGACATACTTCAACTACAATCACAGATATTGAAAAAAAAATTCCACAAAGTAATGTGTGTATGTGTGTATGTGTGTACAAAGCTTTCTTACCATCTCCACCTGATTTCCAGTGGCTTCTAAAAATGCGCTGTCTTGAACAATGTTCAGCATTGCACCTAAAGCCAATGAAGTTGAGTTATTAAAATACACATCTTAGTCATTCTTAACCTAACATGAGAGATTCTACAGGGGACATGGTATTTACTGTAACATCCTAAATTGACTCTGGGCATAAACCAAAAAGAATGCCAGACCAAATTCAAAACAGCTTTAATCCATTTTTCCCTTGCACATCTGTTCCTCCCTATAGACCAGAACAATTTTTAAATTTCTGCTATGGACCTGTTTGACAATACACTTTGTCATTACTAAAAAAAAAAAAAAACAAGGCAATACATACTGTATATATTAAAGGGCAAACAAGGGTTTCTTTTCGTGAGATTGTCTTGCAACAATGATCCCCCCCCCATCCGCAATCCTTAGACAATTTTTTTTTTTTTAGCAGTGTTAGTTTAGTAATGAATAGTGTTACTGCACATTAAATTTACAAACTTTTTTCTGTAATTTCTCTTGTTAAACCACTGGCCAACCGTGCAATAGTGGAATGACAGCTACACCATTGCCAGCCAGTTCTGGGAGGCCATTATATTTGAATTTTTTTTTTTTTTTTGTGATGATTAAATACCACCAAAAGAAAGCTCTATTTGTGTGAAAAAATGATAAAAATTTTGTTTGGGTACAGTGTTGCATGACCACGCAAGTGTCAAAGTGTGACAGTGCTGGAAGCTGAAAACTGGCCTGGGGGTAAAATTGCACGGAAGGCAAGTGATTAAATTGACACTAAAATTATGATTATGGTACAAAGCATTAAAAAGTTAATTACAAATCAAATAAAGTACTTTTTTTTTCTTTAAATTTTGCGTTTTTTAATGGGAAATGTGTAAATGTATGTTTGATATGTAAAAATATTAAACAAAACACTAAAAAAAAGTTTAAATATCTATAGTTAATAAAGTAGGAGCCAATTAGGGCTGATTACATTAAGCTAATTGTTAATATGGTGTTAAACAGAAACTCTTTTTTTAAATAAAGTTTTTTTTAACCACTTGAGGCCCGAGCCTCTTTTTTTTTTCATAAGTGTTGTTTACAAGTTAAAAACAACACACTAATATCGTCGTATAACACGAAGGCACTGTTTACCCTCTATTTGCAGGGGAAAAAAGTGCGTTACTGAAAGGACATTTGGAAGAATTGCACTAGTTATTTTTTGCTTACATGGTTTAAATTTGTGGCTATTTGAACAGATTAATATGTCTGAGCTATAGCACATGCCCACAGCAACAGGGACACGATGAGGTTTAATTTTATTATTATTTCACACCCATTTGTGAAGGTTCTATATGGAATATGTTGTTATAATTTACACATCGATTATTCGCGCACAATTTAAGGGAATTGGTGCAGCAACATAATATTTTGGTTTCTAGGGACAAGTCAGTTGACCTGTTGCAGCCATTTTACTGGCATAGACCTGTGCCATTAGCATGTTCTACATAGTTTACTGGTCCTAGCTGGAAAGCACTGCAATAGGCATTCACTACTCCAGTAATCTGCATGTACTTCCAGAGCCCATACTGAGCAACAAGTCTGATGCATTCGGAACACAGGTGGTCAGCCGCCTATAGCTGATCATCACTGTCCTATAAACATAGATGGTTTTTTTTTCCCATTAAACATGTGAATCTTGTAAATCACAGAGCTACAACTCACCCAAAATCATCTGTGTGTTGTTGGGATCTGTCTCGGTTTGCAGGGCTCCTATGAGGATATTGACCAGCCTGAGCTTTAACGACAGGAAGGTAACAGGGCTTGTCACTGCCGGAGTCGTCATTACTAAATTTACCTTCTAACAAAACCTGCAAATGAATAATGAGAAAGAGGTTTGCTTTTATTTTTGTCACTTGTGACAAGAAACTGACCAAAAAAAAAAAAAAAAGACCAGAACCATAAAAAATATTCAGTTTATTACCTCCGATTTCACAGTCCCAAAATGATGTGGCAAAGGCAGCAGGGACAGTAAGATGTGAATACTAGATCTCCTTAGTTCTGTGGGGTTTACATAGCTTTTAAATTTTGACAGCTCTCTGTAAGATACAAGAGATACATACAAATGAAATTGAAAATTAAGTATTTCACACTACAAACAAAAAAGAAGAGGTGGCATGATGCATTCGAGAAGTCAGACAATGGAAGACTGCAGAGCACAAGTCATAAGTTACCTATAAGGGCTCAAGCATATGGGGCTTAAAAACACCACCTATACAGGCAGTGTTTTTGTTTAAAATACACCACTGTGTAAGCCTACGTGGCCATGCATTTAAAAAGCATAGTTAAAAGAGTGTTTATAGGCAAAAAAAAAAAAAAAACACACCAAAAGGTGCGTTCCGAGAGGGGCTTTTGAGCATAATTTTTTTTTACTTTATATTCTGGCCAGTAGATTGCATTTATGCTCAGCACCACACATGCATAAACACACATACATATGAAACATAGGAGGCATTTTTTTCTGCCAACTTCTGGCAGATGAAATCCAGGATTTTTTGAGCACAAGTTCATACGCGTGTATGAGACCTACCAATGAATATCATTTGCTTGGATGGCTGCGTAACTGTTGAAATCCTATTTTTACAGATGTGGGATATTACAGAGCTCTTGTTCTGGCACTGCAACTGAGAATTCCGTCTTACACAGTAAAGGCTTCCGTCATTTGCTCTTGCCTAATCAATCATTTTAAGGACAAGGGGAGAGAGCGAATCTCAAGATCATTTAATGCTTAAGAACTGCAACTTCGGAGGACCAGAAGAGAATTGTGAGAATTATCTGCCATAAAGATTGGATCAGTAAACAGCAGTGGTCTGAAAACAGGATACTCATAATTACAGATATGTTGTATGGCTTGTGCTATTGAAAAAAAAAAAAAACAACAACCCACAAATCCTCAAGTTCTGCTTGGAACAGAGTCATAAATGAATTTATTAAAGCTTAAAGCCCAGGTTTATCTTTTTTTCAACCCCAGTTTTCAGTGTGATGAAGAGTAGGTCGGGCCATAGATTGTGCAATTTTCTTTCCTTCCTCCACGGGTAAATGCCACCTGCAGCAATATTGCATTCTGCCAGCGTGGATCACAAGGACCCTTCCCTGGCGCCAGAACACAATTAGTGTCACTGGCACTAATCATATGGGAAAAACCCAACAGGCTGGTTATATACATTCATTATTTTCCTTCCACTTCACAATTATGTACCACTTTGTGTTGGTCTATCACATAAAATCCCAATAAAATACATTTTCATTTTTGGTTGTAACATGAAAAATGTGGAAAACGTTAAGGGTATGAATACTTTTTCAAGGCACTGTACAAACGTTTTTGTTATTTCTGTCCCCAGCAGATGATGATCATATACTTTCATGCCCTGCCACGGGGACAGGAAACCATAGTAACTCTCACCAATATGGGCACAGATGGTATTTAAAACCTGTCAGAAAAGTCTCACGATAAGCTCACCTGTCTGGCAGAATAATTTCTAGTGCAGAAATAAAATAAGGAACCACCACATTGATCCCTTTAAGATCACAGCAGAAGAGAGGAGCCGAGTTGAGGATAATGCTGGCAAGTACTGGGTGACAGATAAATTCCCCAATCTGTAATCCTTGCACCAGGACCATGTAAAACCTGTGGAGAAAAGGATACTATAGTAAATAAATCAATACATCTACATTCACAAATGTAATCAAGTAAAAATTGTGACATTTTAACATATCAACACTTATCACATAACTAAGGAAAATGCAGCTGGCATTTCAGCAAATAGAGAAACGAGCAAAAAGGATGCAGCTGTGAGACACCTACATGGACATGAAGGCCTGGGTCACATTGGTGCAAAATGCGATCCAACTTTGGAGCACGTCGCATCATAAGTTGCACCCCATTCAGTGCAATGGAACCATTCTAATAGGAGTGACTTGGTGCGACTACGGCACGACTTGCATTGACTTCTATTAAAAAAGTTGTATGCAAACCGTGCCAAATTCATGCTGTGAACCAGGGTTGAGGTTATTAGGATGGCAGCAGAGAACCTAATTCAAGGTTGAATTACAAGGAAGGTACGCTGCTTTTGTACATATTTTCTCTCTTTATTATGGCCAGGACACACAAATAAAGTTATAAATGAATAACCTAAATATTTTGTATTTTCATATTCAGCCAACAAGTGGAGCGCTAAACTACACATTTTTCTGGGTCTTATCTGCCTTTATTTAAATGAAGGTCTGGATTTCAGGCACCTACCTTCCCTCGTCTCTTGCCAGACCATTATTTTCAACAAAAATATCCCTATAAGGGTATACAGTATGTGCAAAACATTTAATGCATGCCAAGCCCTGAGACTGCTATATTGCATGTGATGTCAGCAGACTCCGAATTGTCACGTTATTAAAGCAGAGTTCCACCCAAAAAAGGAACTTCCGCTTATCCGGTCCCCCCCAGGTATTACATTTGGCACCTTTCAAGGGGGAGGGGGTAGTAGATACCTGCCCAATACAGGAATTTGCTCCCACTTTCGACAATCTACGCCATGTCTGGCCCCTCCTCTGCTCCCCCCGGCTGTCTTCTGGGAGACAGACAGGTCCCAGAAGACAGCAAGCAGGGACCAGTGAGGACACACAGCGAGACTTGTGCATGTGCAGCAGAGAGCCAGGCTGTGAAGCCTCAAGGCTCCACTTCCCGATTCCTTTACTGAAGATTCGGGACACACTCTAGTTTGTTTACAAGTGATCATGCCGTCATTGGATGCATGATCACGTGGTAAAAGGCCGCTGTCATTGGCCCTTAACCCTATTTCGTGACGCACCGGATCTGGGAGACCTGATGGTCATGGAGATTGCTGGGTGCGTGCCCCAGGGGGAGCGATTCTGGGAGTAAGTCATATGACAGCCTCCAAGTGTTATCCGACTGTGCTGTAGCCATCATTGGGATATGGCCCAGTTGGCAAGTGGTTAGAAAAAAACAAAACAATATTTACCCCTTTTTTTGTATAAATGTGTAAGATGACATTACACCAAGTAAATAGATCCCTAACATGCCATGCTTTAAAACTGTCTGCCTGTGGAATGGCAGAAAACTACGGTGCTTAAAATTGTGGATTTATGTCATGAAGAGCACTACTGAAGGACATCAAAGATTTATGGACAATTTATCATATTAGTTTTTCAACCGAGTCTCATTATTTATCACTTGGAGGGCACAGTATTGTTTTATGGACATTTTAAGGGACCTTAGTACAGGGCTCGACAAACCCCAGGCATCAGGTTGTCATTAGCTCAAGAATCACACACAGTAGGCAAACCCTCATACCTGGAAAGATAAGCAGACAATATTTCCTCGCCTGTCTTCTTGCTGCAGAAAATCCTACATAAAGTACCGCAGGCTTCAGCCCGTCCAGCTTCGTAATTCTCTGGAATTTCATTGGCATCATAAATGGTGCTTGATCCCATGGTGTCTGTGGACATCTGGGAACCTTTACGGCGAAGCTCAACTGTGGCCTGTGTAGCTATTGCTGCAGAAAGTGAAGAAAGAGTGTTTGATTGGACATTATTAACACACAGAAAAAAAACTGGGCTCATGGGAAAGAAGGACACAAAGATTTCACAAGACAAAAGGCGATACAGAAATCGGTGCCAGCGGTAGACTATTGTCTAGTTAGCATAAAAGCCAGTGATCTGCTGTACATGAACATATGCCAGATCGTTTACCAATTCAGTAACTTTACCTTACATGTTGTGTTATTTTAAAAAAGGGACTCATCCAGTATGTATAGAATTAAACGTGAATGGGATATGTAGTCTACTTAAACAGTAGTTCACAATCCAGGGCTAGGTACAGAAATAAGACAACATAACAGACGAAACATTTTAAACTCCTATCCAAAATTTTTTTTTTAAATACTGCAAGACACTACTATGTTAAAAGAGCTCAATAAGGGCAGCACTCAGTCTGTGGGTGACAGCTAGGGGCGACAGTTAGGGGCAGCCGCTAATCTATGGGCAATATCCAGGGCAAACTGCCAATTTTCAGGCAGCAGCCACCAATCTAAAAGCAACAGCTATGGGCATCATTGGAAAGCTGCCAATCTACGGATGAGAGTTAGTGGAAATCTACAGTCTGCAGATGGCAACTAGGGAAAGCCACCCATCTACAGGCAACAGCTGCCAATCTAGGGGCAATCGCTAAAGCAAACAAACTGACTTATAGGCAGCAATTGGGGGAAACCACCAATCTACAAATGACAGTAATGGGCAACTGCCAATCTGCAAGAAACAGATAAGGGAACCCAACAGTCAAAGGGCAGCACCTGGGGGGCAATTTACAAGTGACAACAAGGGACCAATATACAGGAGATACTTGGGGCAAACTGCCAATTAATGGCCAATTTATGGGAAACTGCAAAAGTCACTGGCGAAACAAAGGTAGACTGCTTCAAACTGATGTAAATAGTAGACGTTTCCATGCATGAAGTACATGCAAAGTAAGGATCGAGCCCAAATTTTAAAATGCCCACAGCAATGATGTACCACCACCAGACCTGAAGTCTGATTCATCTAGCTTGTTCTGCCAGAACCTCACTTCACATTGCAAGACCCATAATGACAACCTCAAGAACTTTCCCTAGTGTGCAGGGCCTGTTTTAAGCCTGGAATACACTAGAAACCGCTTTGGTTGAATGAGAAAAAACAGAGATCGCCATACTAACATAAGTGATGTTAGTGCAGCAATCTCCCCCCATTGTGGCTTAGTTTTCTAACAAGGGGGACTCCCTCGCCGGCTGCCAACTTTCAAAGATCAAAGA